>NW_028227261.1:31795000-32395000 GCF_978045245.1 Mus caroli | reverse complement strand
TTTGCTAAACACATGGAATTCTAAAGAATCAATTTTAGGGATGGTGGGATGACCATCCATGAGAGTGTGGTCAACCTAAAAGGAGGGTAACTATTAAAGGCATAATGAGAAGGTGTTTGGAATAAATTCTCTTTGGTACATTTGGTCCCTAGTAAGGGTCACAGTATTTCAGTGTTGAGCAGATAATTGCCAAGGAAATCCTTGTCGTCAATCTTTTCAATAGGGCTAAACGCTGGGGTTGTGATAGGTTCCTCTGAGAGTCACTGTCAGGCAACCATGTAGGCAGCCTTCTTTCTTGAGGCTTTGGCTTTATTAATTTCTGTTTGCCGGCGCCAATTCTCATGAATCCACTCTGATTCAGCCAGTTCTCATGGGTTCAGTTCTATTAGCAAAAAGAATAGAGGAGAACATATCTATGCTCTGTTTCAAGGAAGGAGTACAACCCCATTTGCTGAGACAATGGTGTGGAAAGATAACCACACAATCTCACTGTTGGTACACCTGGGGAATCTTGTGATTCTCTCTCCTCTGTAACCACACAATCTCACTGTTGGTACACCTGGGGAATCTTGTGATTCTCTCTCCTCTGTGAGCTCAGTAAATGTCAGCTTGCCAGAGGTCTCAGCATCCTGTAAACAGCCTCTGGCCTTGTTATGAGTGGTGATTGTTAGGTTTCTAGGTTATTAAGATTCACTTATTTTTACTTGAGTGTTTTGCCTGCATGCACATATGTGTATCATGGGTGCGCCTGATGCCCTCAGCATCTAGAAGAGGGTTCTGAAGCCCCTAGAATGGAAATTAAGATCGACTGTGAGCTGCCTTGTAGGATTTGGAAACCAAACACAGATCCTCTGGAAAATCGATAAGTGCTCTTAACCACTGAGCCATCTCTCCAGTCTCGCCTTACAGAATTGTGACCGAGTCAAAGCCTTGGAAAAAGAACCTTGCTGCCTATGCTGGCTGATGATGCAGTGCATTGTTTTATCATTGAGGTAGAGACACCGGGCCCTTCTCTCCTCCGGTAATCTCACTTAGGTCTGATGTGTCAGCCACCAGCTGTCCTTGCACAAAGCAAGAGAGGGGTGGCAGCTTTCCATGGTGCCTTCACTGAGTAAATACACCACTGTGTCCTCCCCCCTCTCCTCAGCAGAAAGCACCACAGCTGCCTCTCCCCTGAGCACTAGAGGGAGAGACGCGTGAGGTGAGGAGGGAGAGACAGCCGTTGGTTCTAGAAGTTTCCTGCGCCTGCCCTAGGGCGATGACGCCTCTCCTGGGCCAGGGCTGCCAGGGCTTCACCTCCATCTGTTCATATTGTCTCGCTGGAGCCACAGTATCCTTGGAACTCATATTATCCTGTTGAAATTTCCTTCACCAGTTATTCTAACATCAAGAAATTTACATTTAATGTCCTCTCATTGGAGCAGACTCTGGGAACACAGCCCCATAAAATGCCCAGGATGCCGGCATCTGCTCAGCCCCAGGATAGCTAGTCACAGGCATGCTTCTCTTTACCCCCCTGACTCATTCAAACAGGCCCTCGAGCGTGCTAACTGCACCGTTTCATGGCTCAGTGTGGGCACCTTTCCCAGTGTAGCTGTATCTCTTTGTCCCTAAACATTCAGCCATTTTTGCAGCTCATCTTTCTCCCTCTGTCACCATTAACCTGAGTTTTTTCCTACCAAGGCAATATTTTTTATTGAAAAATTATGGTAAAATACAGAAAGCACAGCATCTGCTGTCTTATCTATTATTAAGTCTAAGTTCTGAGACATTCAGTAACGCCCATATTTGGGACAGTCAGCACCTCTCATCTGCCTTTGCAAGTGGAACTGTCCCCTCCCCAAGTGCTGGCAACTATGACCAGACTTTCTATGACTCCTACAACCTGAGATGTGCATGAAGGGAGCCTTCCAGAGTCTGTGCTGATGTGTGAGAATGAAGCCTTCCAGGGTCTGTGCTGATGTGTGAGAATGGAACCTTCCAGTGTCTGTGCTGATGTGCATGAATGGAGCCTTCCAGTGTCTGTGCTGATGTGTGAGAATGGAGCCTTCCAGTGTCTGTGCTGATGTGTGAGAATGGAGCCTTCCAGTGTCTGTGCTGATGTGTGAGAATGGAACCTTCCAGTGTCTGTGCTGATGTGCATGAATGGAGCCTTCCAGTGTCTGTGCTGATGTGTGAGAATGGAGCCTTCCAGTGTCTGTTCTGATGTGTGAGAATGGAACCTTCCAGTGTCTGTGCTGATGTGTGAGAATGGAGCCTTCCAGTGTCTGTGCTGATGTGTGAGAATGGAACCTTCCAGTGTCTGTGCTGATGTGCATGAATGGAGCCTTCCAGTGTCTGTGCTGATGTGTGAGAATGGAACCTTCCAGTGTCTGTGCTGATGTGCATGAATGGAGCCTTCCAGTGTCTGTGCTGATGTGTGAGAATGGAGCCTTCCAGTGTCTGTGCTGATGTGTGAGAATGGAGCCTTCCAGTGTCTGTGCTGATGTGTGAGAATGGAGCCTTCCAGTGTCTGTGCTGATGTGTGAGAATGGAACCTTCCAGTGTCTGTGCTGATGTGCATGAATGGAGCCTTCCAGAGTCTGTGCTGATGTGTGAGAATGGAGCCTTCCAGTGTCTGTGCTGATGTGTGAGAATGGAGCCTTCCAGTGTCTGTGCTGATGTGTGAGAATGGAGCCTTCCAGTGTCTGTGCTGATGTGTGAGAATGGAGCCTTCCAGTGTCTGTGCTGATGTGTGAGAATGGAGCCTTCCAGTGTCTGTGCTGATGTGTGAGAATGGAGCCTTCCAGTGTCTGTGCTGATGCGTGAGAATGGAGCCTTCCAGTGTCTGTGCTTTTGTGATTGGCTTATGTCACTTGGTCTAATGCTGTTCTAGTAGGGTTCCAACACCATATCAGTCCCCCTTCCCCAAATAAATGACAAAAACAACGGAAAGAAGGGCTGACTTTGGCTCCCAGTGTGAGGGGATACAGTCAGGAATAAGAGGGAAAGTATAGCTGTCACAGAGAGGACGTTGGCGTATGCCATGGCTGGTCATATTGCATCTGCCGTCTGAAGACAGAGAGATGAACATTGGCATTCAGTTCACTCCCTACCCCTTTTCATTGCATTCTTGGGGCCCTTGGCCCACAGGCTGTGACTACATTTTAGGTCGATCTTCTCTTCTGAGTGAATCCTCTCTAAAAGCCTCAGAGATTTGTCTTCCAGGTGATTATTCATCCAGTTAAGTTGATAATGAAGTTTAATCATCACATCGACTATAACAAAATGCCCAGGGCATGATCATGTTGGTAGAGAAAAGAGGTTTATTTAATTCAGGGTTCTAGAGGTTGGAAGTGTGAGATTGACAGCCACATTGGTTTAGCCTCTGCTAAGGCCCTAACGAGTTGGGTGTCAATGGTGACCAAAAGTGGGCGAAGGGATCACATGTACGTAACTGTAATGGACTCTCTATGCCTGCCGCAGCTCTAAATAAAGACACGGAGACATACTTTAAAATTATAGCTTTAGGCCTCGCTTACCCTTATTTCTGACTAGCTCGTATAACTTAATTAACCCATTTGTTCTAATCTAAGTTCTTCCATGTAGCTTGTTAGTTATCTCTTCTTCTGCCCTGGCCTGCTCATTCCTCAGCATCTCCCTTGTGAACCCTCCTGCTCCTGACTTTCATGCCTGACTATTTCCCAAAGTTCCCATCTCTGCTGAAGTCCCACCTATTCTCTCCTTTGCTCTAGGCCGTCAGCTTTTTATTGGACCAATCCGAAGGTGGGAGAGGGAGTATTTCCAAAATATGATGTAGCCACATGAATAACAAAGTCTAGTCTGCACTCAGCTCTGCCCAAACTGAAATCAGCATTTGAGGACAATCTTTACAACGATGTACAAAAAGATCACCCCAACACATCTGGAAACAGGAAGTGAGAACAACTCAGGTCCTGGAAGCTGGGCTCACTCTCAATCCTCTTTGAGGGCAGTGCCCCTGCTGACATGAGGACTCCCAGAAGCCCCCACCTCTCACAGATGTGCCCATCTTTTATTACAGCTGCACTAGGTCCAGTTCACCTACTCTTGTGTGATACCCTCAAGCCACATCTAAATCAGACCAAATGCCCCCAAGGTTCATTGCTGTGGTACCATGTATCAGAGTTACCTTCCTTTAACAGAATTCATTTTTAAAGACTGAATAATATTCCTTGGCATGTATATACAGAATGGCATTTACTAATCTGACAATGGAGTACCTGAGCTGGGACTACTTTTTGTCTATTGTGAATGTTATAAATACGTATACAAACATATCTGTGAGAGTCTTAACTCTCCAGGGCATACTTCTGGTTCACATGAAAATTCTATTTTTAATTTATTGAAGAGCCATCAAGTCTGTGATGGTTAATTGTAATTGTTAGCACGACAAAGCCTACAAACCACCTGGGAAGAATCTCAGTGAGGGATTGCCTTAAATTGATGTGGGAAGACCCAGCCCACTGTGGGCAGCACCATTCCCTAGGAAGGGCATGCATGAACCATAAAAGAGAAGAGAAACTGAGCAAGCAAATGAGTTAGCATGCACTCCTTCATTTATCTCTGCTCTTGCCTGTGAGCATGCTGTGACTGGTTGCTTGAAATCCGTGCCTTGACATTTCCACAGTGGACTGTAATTTGGACTTATAAGGTAAAACAGAACTCTATCTCCCTTAAGATGCTTTTGGACAGGATATTTCATCATAGCAACAGAAGTGAAACTAGGTCAGTACTGTTTGTTGTCCATAGTGGCTATGCTATGCCAGTCTTCTCTGTGTTGTTCCAGGCTCAGTATGCTTGCTGTTAAGATGAGGCCCAGGGGGTGACTTACACCCACAAAGACAGAGGTTTCAGACACGTCCCAGCTTTGTTAATGTGTAATTGACAAATAGAACATCATGTGTTTTCAGTGCATGTTCATTCATACACACACACACACGCACATGTATGTATATATGTGTGTGTGTCTTGTGATGTCATCACTACAGCCAGGCTAACTAGCATGTCTCCCACTTCACCTATGTTCTTAATTGCTTTCTTTCCTCATTTCCTTGGATGTATCCCCCTGAGAAAAGGTGCTGCCCTCTTAGCAGATTCCAGGTATTATGTATGTTATTGTTAAATGTAGTTTCCACATTGTGCATGAGAGTTCCAGAACATTCCCATCCTGTGTAAGCACTTAGAATGACTAGCATCTTCCCATGCATTCCCCCTACCCCCCCCCCATCCAATCACTCATCTCTTTCAGGCTTCTGTGGATGTGATGGCTTCCAACCCCACAGGTTAGATTCAGTGCAGTGCTTTCTTTCTCTGTGCGACTTATTTCATGCACCAGGATGCCCTCCAACCAGGGCTGAGAATGAGTCTGTTGATGGACCCTGACACTTATTATCATAGCTCAGCTACTATGCACAGTGCTGCAATAAGCATGGAAGTGCGGCAACCTCTAAGGTTCTCACTTCATTTCCACAACTAAAAACCTGTTAGGGCTGATGACAAAGTCAATGCAGTTGCATGACACAAAATCAATATATAGAAACTACTGAGTTTTCTATATACCATTGGTGAGTTGTCTGAAAGGGAAAAAAGAATAACATACTTAGGAATAAACTTAACCTTATTACTGAGAGACAGATGTTGGACATCAGAAGCATAAAGTGACTCTGAACAGCCAAACCGTCTTCAGTAGGAACGGTGAGACTGGAGCTAGCAGTGATTTTCAGTATATTTTACAAACCTGCAGGAATACAAGATAAGCCTGATGGGGACACGCACGTACAGACCCATGGTTTAGAATAGACAGCCAAAAAATAAGCTGATGCATTGCAGAGTGCCAGCCACACCTCAGCAAACAGTGCTGGGGAAATTGGGTGTCCATGGGCAGAAGACCGAGACTGGACTGCATCTCACGTTGCATACAGAACATGGCTTGAAATGGACTAGAGAGTGAAATATAGACTTGGAAGGCAATGCTCCCAGCAACATATGCACACATAGTAGAAATGAAATCAGGATCTCAGACGTACCTACACCTCTATGTTTACTGTAACATTGTTCATAGGAGCCAGGGTATGAAGATAACACAACTGTCCATCAACAGACCTAATGAATAAAGATGAGAGATGACTATCCAGCCCTAGGTGGAAGATGGTACGCTGAGTGAAATAAGCCAATTCTTTGCTCTTCCCTATTTTCTGTTTCCCATGACCTTTTGAATCCTTGAGGACCTACTGGAATGTCCATTTCCCAGTGCTCTTTAAGAGTCCACAGAACTTGTAGAAATTAAAATAACAGATAATTAAAGAATGGTGTTTTTTTTTAAGGTATTTAATTTTGTCATTGATATATTCTAATTTGTGGTAGCCAATGGTCCAGTTTCAGTAGATTGCACACACCTAAGATTTACTCACTCTTGCTTGGTTTTTCTGTTTGCTGATGCCATCTCCCTGAAGGCCCGAGGTGATCCTTTGTGTTTCTGTGCTGTTGCCTGTAAAGCCTCGTTTTTCCATGTCTGATCTTATTTGGGTTTTCTCCCTTAGTTAGTGTGTTACTGTGACAGATAACTGAGAAAACAATATGGAAAAGTTTATTTGGGCTCATGGTCCAGAGGTGTCCGCCCTTGGCTGACTTATTTCATTGCTTTGGGTCTGTGTTAAGCTGAAGACCATAATAGAAAGGTGGGGTGGAGTAGAGTTGTTTCCATCACAAAAGCCAGGAAGCAGACACTGCTAAGGACCAGTGACTGCTGTCCTTCAATGGCATACCCCAGGTCCCTACTCCTTCCAACCAGGCCCCAGCTTAGACAAGGTATAGCACCCCCTGGAGTAGTACCAGTTTTTAAAGATCATGTTTTTTACTTAAAATTTATTGTATCTATTTTACCTGATGCAGCAGATACTGATGCCCTGACTTTTTTTTGTATCCTGTTTACCAGTACTACATCTCTCCCCATACTTTGGCCTTCTATCTATATGTCTTTACTGCTGAACTGAGTTTCCTGTAGGCAGCATATCATTGAGTCTTATTTGTTTTACGGTTGAATAATAAAAATATAATACTCTTGTAATAATTTATTTGGCTCTTAGCTCTCTGACTTATAAGTACTGCACCATGTGCACCACACACACGCGCGCACACACACACACATACACACACAAACTCACATCCCTCTCCAAACAATGTACCCAGAAACCTCAGAATCCTTTGACACTTGCATCAGGATACACTCATTTCCGTCTTTGGAATTCTATGAGTTTTTCTGCTCTTGGTAGCAATAAAGTTGAGACAGTTTCTATCCAAGCACATTCTCTGTGTCAGGATATAAAGAACAGAGTGGCCAAGTCAGAGTGAACTGGTTTTTGGTGCAGGCAAACTCTATGTCCTCTAGTAATCTTTTAGAGAGAGCCCCCTACTTATCATCTTATGACTATGTGTCAATTAAGCCTACATATTATGAAAAGCATATTTATTATGGGATAGGACCTGTGCAGTAGAGAGATAATTGAATAATCTGGTCTATCAATCAAAATACAGAGCCACCCACACTACGCCCTGTGGCGAGCAGAGGAAGTAGAGTGTGTGAAGTACTGAGTGGGTGTGCATTGTTGACATGAGCCAACCATGGTTAAGGACCAAAGCCTCAGACCAGTGAGAACTTGGCAAATCCTTCCTCCAGGTGAGCATCAGAAGGATGGCAAAGTCTTCCTCTGGTCTGAGTACAAATGTTGATAGCATGTGCAGAAATTGCCTACTATAGTTTTCCTCAAAGATATTTATAGCCCAAAGTGTGCTTCCTCCAGAGACTGCTCCTACCAAGATTAGCTAAACCTGTCTCCTTGATTTAGTTGTATGCCCGAAGGTAGTCTGAGTGAAAATGGCCCCCATAGGCTCATAGGGAGTTGGCACCATTATTGGAGTGGGCCTTGTAGGAAGTGTCTCACTGGGGGAGGGTTCTGAGGATTGAGATGCTCAAGTCAGGCCGAGTTTGTCATTCTTTTCCTGCTGCCTGCTGATCAGGATGTACAACTCACAGCTACGTCTCCAGTACCATGTCTGCCTGTGTGCTGCCATACTTCCTTTCTTGACATTATAGACTAGACCTCTGAACTGCAAGCCAGTCCCAATTAAATGCTTTCCATATAAGGGTTACCATGGTCCTTTGTGACCCTTCACAGCAGTAGAATGTAGACTAAGACAATAAACCCTGCTTCCCTATTCAACTGTTTATAATAAATATGCTGAGCTCCTGGGTGTGGCAGTTTCTCTGTCAGAGTCCAGTACACCCAGACCTAGCTTCTCTGTGTGTCTCTACGTCTGTCCTCTCTTTATTCCTTCACTGTCTCAGTCAGCACAGGCAGTGCACTGTGGTTCCACTTAGTAACAAGTGCATTCTAACCTTAGACCCCATGAAAACCATCAGTCTAGGACCCTTGAGTGTCTTCACTCGTGTGACCCCTGTCTTCACAGTCAATGTGTCCTGGACCCGTAATCTTGACCATACGTCTCTGTTAATGTGCACTATCATCTAGCCCCAAATAAAGTTATTTGGCTTCTTTTACAATTCTGCATGATCCCTTATTTTCTATTCTCTGGATAAGAGTCCAAGAACCTAGAAGTGCCTGGCTCCCGGCCTGCACTGGAAACACTTGATGGTGCTTTCATGTCGGTAGCTGCTATGTTTAGGGCGTAGGGATCAAGCATCAGGCCCCACGTCTGGATCTTTCTAGAGGAAGCAGGGCCTGTGGAGGGAGCGGTGTCTCCCAAATGGAAATCAAGGTTGTAAAATGGGGCGAGGAGTGGATGCCAGCCAGTGTTGAGTTTCCAGCAGAAACTCTCCAATAGGAGTGAAGAAGCCGTATGGTTAATACCGACTAAAGGAACCAAAGACCCAAAGTCATGTTCACTGTCATTCAAAGTCAGCACAGATGGTGGAATACATGGAAAGTGAAAGAACAGTTTCAGCATTATCATTACAAGCCTGTGGGTCCAGCTGCTTAGAAGACTGAGGCAGGAGGATTGTAAGTTTGGGTCAACATGGGCTATGTGGCAAGACCCTGACTCAAAAATCTGTAAACAACAGAAACACACCCCTCCCCCCAAGTGTCACAAAACACACTCCAAACCCAAAACAAACCCTCTAAGCTTTCATCAAAAAAACAAAAACAAAAACAAAGCCTGATGCAAACCTGGGAAGCTGTGCTTTGCTGGCTGACAAGGACCTGGAGTCCACGGCTCTCTAAACAGCTCACACCCAGGAAGTGTGTTGCAGTCATTGTCTGCCAGCCCATTGCTTCCTCTTTGGAGAATGAGGAAGCACAATCTAGTTTGAAGAGGTGAGAGAAAGATAAGGAAGGAGCTTTAAAAGTTTTCAAAGTGGGAAAGTCTTATTTTCCCCAGAGCGCCAGCGTTGGGTCATCCTCCACTCCCCAATCCCACTGCTCTGCACTGCTCCAGCCCCATACAATGGGTCCCACAAAGCTAACGCACAAACTGCTGAAGGTACCATTGAGTACTCTGCCCACCCTCTTCCTTCCCGAGGGGGAGACCCTGGGATATCGCTATCATCCTGCCTTTTATCACATACCCCCTCTGCTTCTTCTCCTTCACAAGGCCACAAGGCTGCTGCAGAAGCCCTCAAAGGCCCTTTCTCTAGTGCACATCGGAAGCCTGATTCAAAAATTCCTGTCCACCCAGCAGGGAAACACAGAGTAAAAGAGCTGGTTCTGGGGTGCAGGGCACAGACATGGCGTGTGCTTCGTGGAGATCGGAGTGAAAGAGCAGATCATAAAGAGGGAGCCTGGTCCGGGCAGCATGAGTCCTCCCTGCTGCTGCAGTCCTCCCTGATACACAGGTCCTCCCTGCTGGTGGGCCTGAAGACAACCTCCAATTATCAAGACAGAACCTAGTACTGGCAGTTCAGAGCTGTTTTCAGATCCCATAGCTCCTTGGGAAGTTTTCTGAGGGAAAAAGTTGTCTCTAACTTGAGGGCAAATTACATCTGAATTCAAGACAGATCTTTTAATTAATTAATAGATTGATTGATTGGCTAATTTCAAGACTGGATCTTGAGCTCCTCAGGTTTGCCTTGAGCTCCTTATGTAGCTGCTGATGACCTTGGCAGCCTGATTTTTCTGCCTTCACCTTGAAAGTACAGGGATTGCAGACGTGTGCCCCGTTATTAGGCTTGTGCGGAGACGGGGATTGAACCCTGAACTTTGTGTGTGTTAGGCAAACACTCTATCCACTGGGCTACATCTCCAGCTCTGGGATGAATCTTTTTATATGATGTTGGTTCTATAATCGTGATGCCAAGCCCTCCTTTCTGAAATGGAATTTGGGGGAGGTAAGGCATTAGACCATCTTAGAAGGCATCAGCTGTGGATTGCCACTTTGGGTGTCATGGGAAGAAGAGCGGAGAGATAGTTTCCATGATCCTATTGCTGGCTCTCCAGCCATGAAAAATGAGCCAAAGCCGGCCTATAGTACAGGGGATGCCATGACAGGATGTCAGGCAGCTGCAGCGAGAGCCAGAACCAGTCACCCACTGCAATACCCGCCTGCTCCCCACAAGCCTTCCATAAAGTTTCCTTAAATGTGACCATCTGGTCTTAGACGTGCTTGGGGGAGTTAGGATGGGACTTTTACAAGAGCAGAAATCATCCAGAGAAATGCAATGGGGAGGCAGGATTGAGCTGCTGGAAGCCACAACAATTCAGGACCAAGCTGTGGGAAACCAGGTGGCTGCTTGAATATCACATGACAAACCAGGACTGTTAGGCAGGACACAGAGGTGGATGCGTGGGGTGGGAGAGGGTTCAGACCTCCTTGGGAAGATAAACTGACAAAAGACCAGGCTTTCTTTCAGACCATCTGGGGACTTGGACTGTCACTCTCGATTTAAAGGAGATGATATATTTTGGAAGGCTGTAGAATTTAGATGTATAGAAATCTTGTTAGGAGGTTTGCTTGTTTATTTATTTTCATGTGTGAGGTGTGTGTGTGTGTGTGTGTGTGTGTGTGTGTGTAGTGTGTGTGCATCACAGGTGTGTGTAGGTGCAAGGGCATAGACACTGAGGCCAGAGTGTCCCCTTTAATCATTCTCCATGTGATCCTTTGAGGCAAGGTCTCTCTCTGAACCTGGGTTCACGGTTCCTTGGCTTGGCTGGAAGCCAGCAAGCTCCAGGGGTCCTTCTGTTTCTGCATCCACTGAAGCTGGGTTACAGGAATACACTGGGACACCTGGCATAATGTAGGTGCTAAGATCAGAACTGTGGTCCTCCTGGTTAGGCAGGAAAAAAAAGATTTATTTATTTATGTGGATGCATTGTCCCTGTCTTCAGACACATCAGAAGAGGTCATCCGACCCCATTACAGATGGTTGTGAGTCACCATGTGGTTGCTGGGAATTGAACTCAGGACCTCTGGAAGAGCAGTCAGTGCTCTTAACCTCTGAGCCGTCTCTCCAGCCCTATCATAGGTGGCAGGCTTTTTAGTAACGTCTGGTACCCATTCCTGAGCCATTTGTTCCAACTGTTTAATGTGTCCCTACATTTTCAGCACATAACTAAAGTCATCGAAGAACATCAACAGTCACAACTCTTATTAGTTACTCTCTGAAGGCTGTCACCAAACACCTAATGAGAAACAACTTAAGGGAAGAAGGCTTATTTTGGCTGAGTTTAAGAAGGCTGGAGCCTGGAGGCACCTGAAGCAGCTGGTTACTTTATATTCCCCAGGAAGAAAGGAAGCAGCAAATAGGAAATGATCCTGCCACCACTATCAAACCTCAAGGGCTGTCCCCAGAGACCCATTTCCTCCAGTGAGGCTCCACCTCCTAAAGGTTCACAACCTTCCAAATCAGTGCCACCAGCTGGAGACCAAGTGTTCAAACACATGGGCTCAAAGGGGGACATTTCCCATTCAAGTCATAAAACCAAATGGGTGCCAGGCACAGAGATTGTCCATGCAAAAGTCATAGCTGCAGGTTGCAGCTATGCGCATTTGCTGAGCCCATTACGAATGGCTACTTCCCACAAGCTCCATCCTGGACTCAGGCGCAGGCGCAGGCACAAGCAACGTCTCAATTCACTGGTATTATACTCATAGGCTTCGCCTCAAATGATCACAAACTATTACCAGATCTCTCTCTCTAAAAACAAAACAAAACAAAACAAAACCCCCCACCCCAAACCGTAGAGGCCTTTCAAAAGGGAAAGGAAGCAAACAAAAGCAGCAGCAAGGGGCATAGAAAACTCTAGAACAGCGGCACTGCCTCCTCCGTGTTTTCATGAATTTCACTTCCGGTAGCGTGTCGGATTCTTTTTGTGAGCAGTGCTTCTGACTCCTACGCTAGGGTTTTGAATTTTAGGTTGAAGGCACTCCCTACCAAACACGACAGGTAAAACTCTCCATTCCTGATAGAAATCTGAACCACAAAACCAACAAAAGTCACACAAAAAGTTTTGATTCTGCCTACATCGTTAGGAATGGCAAAAACTACACCTGCCGGACCTGATGAGAACTAGCTGGATGCGGTGGCTCACACCAGCAATCCCAACACCCAGAAGACTGAGACAGGAGGACCACAAGGTTGAAACAACACAACAAAGAGTTATATCCCTAGAGCCCCGGACTAGTGTTTCCAGGTTCAAGGACATCATCTTCCAGTTTGTACCTTTTATTAATTGACAGAGTGCTGGCTTCAAAATGAGCTGGGGGGGGGGAGCTGGAGGTGTTGCCTAGTCAATTGGAACTTGGAGAGGAGGGAGCCCCATCCTGCTTGCTTAAAGCTACTGGGCTCAGTTGCTCCACAAGTGTCCCCTCTCCTGGGCAGGCTGTTCTGGGGGCATCCTTTTCCCACTGTTAGCAAGCTCAGCATTCCCTGAGTCACCGTCTGCAGACAGAACTTTAAGCTGGCCCCCTTTCTTCCTGATCGTCCCATCTCCAAGCTTCCAGCTTCCTTTACATGTACCTGTCAGAGGACAGTGTTCAGGAATTGGCTCTCTCCATCACATGGGTGGCTGGCCTAGAACTCAGGTATTCAAGCCATAGGTGCATTTTACTCACTGAGACAGCTCCATGTTCTCTGGATTTGTTTGTGGCCCCCCAAATTGTAGCAGCCACCTGTCTAGGCATTCGGCGAGAGGCAGAAGAACAGATGGTCTGACCAACTGTCTTTTGGAGTCTGAGAACTTGAGGTTAGCTAATAACTCATCAAGTCACCTCTGGGTCACCTTGTGTGACTGTTTGCAATCTGATGTGAAATTCAGGGTCAACACGGTCATAGTTGAGGGTGGGGGCGGAGGGTAGAGTCGGGGTGGACAGGGAGGTGCTGTGGTTAACAAGATGAGGTGAGTTTCCCCTCAGGACAGTGTCCCCTCAGCACAGTGTCCCCCCAGCACAGTGCCCACCCCACTTCAGGCAGCTGATGATATCGCTTCCTCCCTGCAGGAAAAGAGGGCAGAAGTCCTTTAACTCTAAAACAAAAAATCCGTGTCCTTATATAAAATTCAGTGAATAATGGCAATTGTTGAGCTGAGACCTTGATAGCTCTTATTTTAGCATTGTCTCAGAGCAGAAACAGAATAAACTGGATTGTTTAAAAAAAAACCATATTAACTCCCAGCTAATCGATACATAACAAAAGCATCATTTGAGCAGGCCTGAGGAGCAGAACAGACATTTATCCCTCAAACGAGGGGCCAGCCAGGATGGTGGATAGGTGACTAATATCTTGTCGCCGCCCTCTGCCTTCTGCCCCTGCTGTGGCAGACATCATTAATCAATCAGAGCATCTCATTTTGCGAGCCTGGATCCTGTCTTATCGTACTTTTCATTTCCTTTTTTATCCTCTGTGCTAAAGTGTTTGGAGGAAAACCCAAGCTATTACTCTGCTCCATACCAACAGAGCACATCTAAAAAAATTAGACGTTTTCTTATATGATTGCATTATCATACTTCACAAAAATTAAGAGTAAGGTTTGTGTGTGTGTGTATGTTTTCTAATATCCCTTTCCTAAGTAAATGTCCCCAACTATCTCAAAATAGTTAAGGTTTTGTTCAACATAGTTAGGGAGTCCCTCTGGGGACCAGACAGCATTTTAGGCAGAAGTGACTTTTTGGATGGATGAGTCAGAAAATCTTCCTGGCTGACCTTCGGGGATCAGAAAGAGGGGGTGTTTCTGACCTCAGGTTGATTTAGTACCCTGGAGTGTGTTTCATAGGTGGGACATCCACTGATTGACTTCCTTCTCAAAATCCTAGTTCTTTGAGAGTTTTCTTCACCTGAGAACCTTCCTGCAGCAGGACACTGGGGCTTGGATTGTCCAGGTTTGAGCCACAAGACAACATACTATCTTGTCCCTTGTCCTGTAGCATGTAGCTAAGTAATAGAAGAGAGGAGTCATGGGGCTAATCCCACCCAGCAGGGTGACTGTGGGAGAGAGACTTCCACCTGCCCAGGATATACCAGGTCATCCACCCTCTCTGCAGCCCAAGAAGCAGGTCTCCTGTGTGCATTGGGCCCAACAGCCACTGTGCTATCTGGGGCAGGCATAGATTTTCCATTTCCTGTGCATGTCTGTGAGGAGATTGAAGGCTCAATTTCAGGATGCCTGGGCCTGCACAAAGGCTGTGATGATGGCTATTGTCTGCAAAATGGTTCATTGTGGAGATGGGGTGAGGGGTAGGGAATTAAGGCAAGAGTCTTCGATCAATGACTGTTGATTCTTTCTTTAGGAGCTGAGATTGGACTCTGGCAGACAAAGGTCTGATTTAGTATGGGACACTCTGAAGTCCAGGGATGAGGTGTCCTGGGGTGAGGCAGCTGTGAGTCTCCACAGCACTCAAGGGTCTTGCTGTCCAGCTGCTGAGAGACTAGGGGTTTAGGAGGCAGGGCAGCATTGGGAGTAGGCAAACCAGTATGGTATTACAGGCATCCTAAGAGATTCCAGGATAGAAACAGCTGGGGGTTTTACTCTGACCTCATGGTCCCCACCACATGCCTTTGCTCAGCTGGTGACACTGAAAGCTTTGTCTTTCCTGGGCCTCTCATCCTTTGCCTCTTTTCTTCCTTTCCCTACCTTTCATTTTCTCATTCACTCAATCATTCTGTCAAGCCTGTATCCAGTGATCAGTGGCTACACTGTATTCAGGGATCAGTGGATACACTGTATTCAGGGATCAGTGGCCACACTGTATCCAGGGATCAGTGGCCACACTGTATCCAGGGATCAGTGGCTACACTGTATCCAGGGATCAGTGGCCACACTGTATCCAGGGATCAGTGGCTACACTGTATCCAGGGATCAGTGGCTACACTGTATCCAGTGATCAGTGGCTACACTGTATCCAGTGATCAGTGGCTACACTGTATTCAGGGATCAGTGGCCACACTGTATCCAGGGATCAGTGGCCACACTGTATCCAGGGCTTACTCTGAGATTACCGGAAGACCTAGTGTGGGACAGATGGGAAGTTATAAGCATATAGATATTGCAGTGACCTCAAACCACTTTAGTCCTCTGTGAAGGAAGTGGAAACGCTGAGACAGGAAGCCCCTCTCTTGCATCATTTGTGTGTTACCTACTACTGAGCATTTCCCAACAGAGCCCTCCCCCAAATCCCTCATGGTTGATGTTATAGTAGTTCTTTATGCTAATCTATAGGGGTTTGTTCTAAGACAACCCTATGGGAACTGCCAGTTGTGAACCTACCCTCTATGTTTTTCCTTTGTATGCATACTTATGATAAAGAATGACATAAACATTAATTGGTCATGGAATAGTATAATATACTCTAATACAAGTTATGGGGGACATGGAGATGTGGTGTGCCTAACACACACATATGTCCCTGAGTTCAAGCCGCAGCCCTGGAAAAGGGAATAAAAGAGGCATTTATAGGGTCTGGGAAGACGGTTCCATTGGTAAAATGCTTGTTGCAAAGGCATGAGGACCTGATTTTTGGATACCCAGAACCCAAGTTAAAAAGTTGAACCAATTGGTGTGCTTCAAAAGTTCTGGTCTTCCTGAGGGCTCTTTGACCAGCTATTCTAGCTGAATCAGTAAGCTAGAGGTTCAATGAGTGAGAGATCCCATCTCTAATCATAGCATAGAGAAGGAATTAGAGAAGATACCCAACACTGAGTTCTGCCTTCCACATGCACATGCACATATGCATGTGTGCACATGCACAGACATACGCAGGTTGTGTGCATTTCTAAAATGCCCTGCTGTTGTTCACCTTTCCCCTGGTGATGGTGTGAGGTAACACAATGCATAATGAAATAGAGGGGTGTGAGCCATGTAGGCTTGTGTTAAGACGCTTCCTGAAGGTTCCATGCGCACAGGCTCTGTGATACTGACCTGATAGCCTGTGTGCTCATAGCCAAGGAGATGGCTTTGACTAAGGAGCTGTGTATGTAGTATAGATAAGGAAAGATGACTCACATTCAGAGTGGGATGGAGCAGGACAGCAAGAGATTTCATCACCATGCTAAGAATTTAAAGCTTATTGGGTGCTCATTTCTGGAAATTTCCACTTAATACTTTCAGAATGTGGTTGACTGTGGTCAATTTAAGCTGAGGACAGTGAAGCTGCAGATATGAAGGACCACTACATTCAACTCTTCCCTGTAATTATTGCTGCTCTATGCCCCAGCTACTGGGCACCTCCCTGGCTTTGGAAAGCAGGGACTGAGATTCTGGCCCAGGCCTCTGAAACGCGGAGTCAAGATTTCCTGTTAACTGCTTGGGCTTCCAGACTGGATTTTGAGCCACAGAGGTTTCTGCACAAGTACATACTCTAATTTTCATTGTGCCAGAACGTACATACAGTGGAACACCCTGCTGGTCCTGTTCTGTCGTTTCTCATTTATCTGTTAAGACTCAGAATTAGATATCTATTTATAGGCATGATTCTATCTTGACTATCTCTCACCATGGTCTCTACATTTGCTTTTTTTTCATATCATTATGGCCACTTTGAATTTATGTTCTCGTGGTATATCCTTTTCACCTTCCTCTGTTCTTACTAGATATCATTATATGTGGCTTTTTATTTCTAGGAATTCCTGTCTTTTCATTGGAATTTTTGTTTCATTTACATTTAGTGTGATTATTGATTTGGTTGATTTTGAACTTATGATTTTGCTATGTGATGCCTCTGTTATCTTCTCATTGCTTATTGTTTTCTCTCCTACTTTTCTGCCTTCTTTGAATTTTTTTAATAGTCTAGTTTATATGGTACTGGGAATGGAACCAGAGCCTTACAGATGCCAGGTAAGTACCCTACCACTGAACCATGTTCCCAGCCAATATTCTAAGTTTTACTCATCTACTAGTTTAATATATATTTTAAGGTATAGATGTTTTAGGAACATCTATATACATTTTAAATTACTTAATTAATAAACAGGATCCATTTATGTAACTCAGGCTAGCTTCAAACTTACGATCTTTCTGACGCAGAATCCTGAGTGTGAGGATTATAGATGTGCAACTAACTATGTCTCAAGCACAAGACATTTTAAAAAGTCTCTCCTCTCTCTCTCTCTCTCTCTCTCTCTCTCTCTCTCTCTCTCTCTCTCTCTCTCTCTGTATGTTAGCATTGACACCCTCCTCCTCCTCCTCTCAAGACTAGAGAAGGCAACTCAATAGGAAGAAAAGAGTCCCAGGAGCAGGCAAAATAGTCAGAGGTACATCTGACCCCACTGTTAGGAGTCCCACAAAACCACCAAGCTAACAGCCATAACATATATGTAGAGAATCTGTCTCATATCCATGCAGGCCCCATGCTTGCTACTTCAGTCTCTGTGAGCCCATATGAACCCCCTTTAGTTTATTTGGTGGGCCATGTTCTCCTGGTGTCCCCCATACCTCTGCCTCCTTTAATCTTTCCTCTCCATCTTCCTCAGTGTTCCCTGATCTTCAATGGGAGGCACCTGACGAGACCTCCCATGTAGACTCTCTTTCCATATAAAGTCTGTCTGCAGGTCTCACCTGATTCCATCTGCTACAGGAGGAAGCATCTCTAATGACAATTGGACAAGACACTTATCTATGAGTATAGTAGAATATCATTAGGAATCATTTCATTGACCTTCCTTCCTTCCTTCCTTCCTTCCTTCCTTCCTTCCTTCCTTCCTTCCTTCCTTCCTCCCTCCCTCCCTCCCTCCCTCCCTCTCTCTCTGTCTCTCTGTCTCTCTGTCTCTCTCTTTCTTTCTTTCTTTCTTTCTTTCTTTCTTTCTGTCTGTCTGTCTGTCTGTCTGTCTGTCTGTCTGTCTTTCTTTCTTTCTTTCTTTTGCCAGTTGGGTTGGGTTCTACCCAGGACTCTGAGCTATTCAGTCTCTGGTTCCTGGCTACCTTGGCAGTGTAGGTGATGGGCTCCCTCCTGTACTGTGGTCCTCAAGTTAAGCTAAACATTGGCTGGCCATTCCTACAAGTTTTGTGCCATCACTCCCTCAGTACATCTCTCAGGCAGGACAGATTGCAGGTCGAGGGTTTTGTGGCTGGATTGGTGTCCAGGTTTCTCTTCCCATGGTCTGTCATGTACCTACTCGTACTGAGCATACTAAAACATAGAAGTGAAGGCTTCATGCAGACACAGCCCAGCCTCTCTATGTCCAGTGAGTTGTGTGGATGTTGTCCTCATCGACAAGGCCTGCTGTCAGTTCAGGGGCGACCTTCTGTCCTAGCATCAGCCTAGGTTATTTAGGGATCTCCACTGGACTCCTTCACAACTGAATGCAACCCAATCCCATGACTGGAAACCTTGCCTGGCTACCAGAGATGTCCAGTTCAGGCTGAGGGTTCTCCATGACTAGGGTCCTCACTGGGGTCACCCTCAGAGATTCCAGGAAGTTCCCACTGTACTACATTTCCACCTCTTCAAAGACCCTAATTCTGGGTGTTTTTCTTTTTGACAGGGACCTAGGCTCCACCCAGTGTTGCTACAGTGGCCTGAAGAATCTCTATAACATCTTAGAGTTCATAACCGTGGAGAATCAATTCTATTGCTTTTACTTTTTGAATTTTCTCATTTGCCCTCACTTCTGAATTATTTTTTGAGCACAGACATTCAGAATGATGAGCTGATTTCCTTTCATCTAAGTCCCTCAGTGCCTTTGACCGCCACTGTGTCATGGTAAATCAGGGGGCGTTCTACCCTCTTATCTTTGCTTCCTATCTGTGTGCATTATCTCTTCCAACTGCCTTTGGGGTTTTCCTTTTATCCCCACTTTCTTCTTCTTTTTTTTCCTGCAAAGATTTGATTATTATATGTCATGGAGGAGACCATTGTGTGTGTATGCATGTACATGTATGTGCTCGTGTGTGTGTGTATATATATGTATGTGCAAGCATGTGTGTGTGTGTGTGTGTGTGTGTGTGTGTGTAGGGAGCCTGTTTGTATTGATGTTGCCTAGGCTTCACTGAGTTTCTCTGAGTTGACAACATTATCCCACTTTAAATACTTGTCTTAAAAACTGAAGAAACTCACTTTTTAAAAGAAGAGTTTTAGGTTCACAACAAAACCACGTGGAAAATGTAGAATTCCTGCATAGTCCATCATCCCCTTTCACACGCAGACTTCCACTGTCCCCATCCCACATCCTCGTGGTTCGTTTATTGCAACTGACAAACCAACACTGACACCTTGTTATCACCAAAGTGCACATCTCATTTTAAGGCGTGCTCTTTGTGCCACACAATCCGTGGGCTTTGACAAATGCGTGCTGACCCGTATCCACCACCACGGGAGTGCAGAACGGTCTTACAGGACGGTCTTCCTGCTCCAAGAATCTCTCAGCTGTGTCTGTCCTCTTCCTGCTTTTTAGCCAACAACCTTGACATGTTCACAAAACCATAGTTTTGTCAAGGTAATACCACCTGCATATCATTTGCATATCATCTTTGCTGAGGTGATCACTGAAGTATTTTGGATTTTTAATTGGGTAGCTTTTCATTGGCGCATTTTTAGGGCTCTTTGCATACTTTGGGCAATGTGCTTTTATCAGATGTGTCTTTTGCAAACACGGAGTCCTGGCCTGAGGCTTGCTTGCCCACTCTTCTGATAGTTCCTCAAGAAAAGTTTTTGCACTCATCTCTTTTTTCAATTCTATCCATACTAGAAGCATTAGAGTTTCTCCTAGGACCTTCAGTTGTCATGATTTCAAGGGCTCTGTTTTCCAACTCATTAATTTTTTTTGTTTTCATTTATCATTCCTATCTGATTGTTTTTTTTTTTTTTTTTTTTACACATTCCATTTTTCCCTTTGGGCTTCCCATTGGTTCATTCACAGCATATATATTCTTCCTTCAATCTTTGGGCATATTTTCAGGAACTGCTTTGAAGTATTTTACTTCTGTGTCTGACACCTCTGTCGTCATCTCTAGGTCATCTCTAGGTCTCTTTCTTTTGATTTTTTTTCTTGGTTATGGATTCTATTGTGCTGCTTTGTGTTTTAATTTTGTTTTTGAGATAGGGTCTTGCTATGTAGCTCAGGCTAGCTTCAAATTCAAGTTCTTGTTTCAGCCTCCTGAGTGCTGGGGTCCTAAATATCAGTACAACCCGACAATGATTTGTATTAAAAAAAAAAAAACTTCAAAAAGTATATGCTGGATACCGCAGATACAGCATTGGGATCTAGAGTTCTGTTGACTTATTTTGAAGAGGATTTTTCTCTCTGGACAGCAATTCATTGATGAGTCAGCTTGGTTCTGTCATGGGTTGGTTTGGGGTTTTATAAGTGGGTGCAGAGGGGTTCCCCCTCGGGTGTCTCTGCTGAATGCAGGTGTTCAGTAAGCTCTCCCCTCTTCTATGGCACCACCATCACTCAGAAGTGTTTGACTTCCAATACTGCAGCCCGGCTCTCCCACCAGGCACTCTAGAGAAGCCGCCCAGCCTTGCCCCATGCATGATGCCCTAAGCATCATCTGGGATACAGGATATGGGATACACAGACCCAAGCATTCCACCTAAGTCTTCCAACTGTGCTGTAGCCCACACCCAAAACCCCCACTGTCTCAGGAGCCAATCTCTCCTCTTCTCTGGTGAGACCTCTGTTGTGTTCCTGGCCATAATCTGAACTGAGCTCTGGAAAGTGATCCCTTGCAGAGAGGAGTGAGGGTCAAACAAACCTCCTGAGTTTCCCTTTTGCAAGGGCTACAGACTTAGCAACCTTCAGCCAACCACAGAATCTTGAATCTCCAGGCAGCCCTCCTTCCTGGGATGTCCTGCATCTACACCCCTGGGGGTGGGGATGTAGAGACAAACAGGGTCAGTGGAGAAAAGGAGCCCAGGGAAGGCATTAGGGCACTGCAAGCTTCATTTTGTTTGTAACTCCCCAGTGGAGCCCCAAATATGGAGGCAGCTGTGCTCTGTTGAGCTCCGTGAAGAGGCAGGAGGGAGGGGCCACTGGGGAGTGCAATTAGCTGACGGTTTGAGACTGATGAAGTGGATAATGAGAGGCACTAGGGCAGGTTTTCATGCTAAAAAGAGATGAAAAAAAAACCCCAGAGAGAGACAGACAAACTATTACACATATTACCTGCTCAGGCCTGGGCTGCTCTAAACCACTAGGAGGCCAGGGAGCAGAGAAGGCAAGCCCAGACCAGGGCCTCTTTCCCAGGTGTACTCTTGGGTAAGTTTCTTCTTCATTAGCCTCAACATTACCTGCATGCGAATGGTCTAGGTCCCAGGCAGAGCATCCTTGGCCTCTATCTTCTTCAGTTGTCCTAAAACGATGCCACACTCAGTTCAACGGTAGCCCACTTTCCAGATAGGTAACCTGGGTACCAGGAGAAATAGGATCTTTCCTGAAAGTCATTGTCAGTGAGTGATGAAGCCAAGCTCCTTTACCTTGCTTTCAGTCTCACACTCAAGGGAACTTAGCCTGTGGTCCAGCTGTCTAAGGCAGACTCTGCAAACAGTGCCACGCACATCCCATTTCGTTGGCCTTATTCAGGGCTGTCAATCATGCCTAACAATACCTATGAGTAAGGGACCAGCATCACCTGCCTTTCACATATGAGGAAGAAATGGTGGAATGTGTACAGAGTTTGATCAAATAGCCTCTCTTTCCATGTAGAGGAACAGTATAAAAATGGATTAGACCTTTATGTAGGTGCTGGAGAGCTGGCTCAACAGTTTAGAGTGCTTGCTCCGTTAATCTTGAGAACTAGAGTTCGGTTCTGAGCTGGACATTCTCCACCAATGCCTACAACCACAGTGCCTAGCTAGTGGGTGGAGACAGGAGGAGTCATGGTGCTTGCCAGCCTCCAGCCTGGCTGAGACCTGAGCTTCGGGTTCAAGAAGAGACTCTGGACCAGTGGGGAATAATGAAAGGACACCTGGTGCCTCTACCGGTGTCTGTGTGCAGGCTCAGACATGTACGTCTGTGCTTATAACCCTCATATTCATATGGACACACACACGTAAATAAATAAGTTCTTAAACCTTCGCATAACAATTTCATACTGAGTGCATACTACATGTCGGGGACTATGAACTGGTTCCTGAAATAAAGCCATGAGTTAAACAGATGAAAAATTCCACCTGTGTAAAGCTTACGTCTTAGTGAGCAGCCAAACTGATAGTGGACCAGTGAACAAGCCGAGAGTCACCGATACGGAGGAAAATCAGGCAGGGAGTGGGAACGGAGGACGTGAAACACAAGTTGGAATTTGGGGCATGATTCACCGAGGTTGTGGATTTTGCAGCAAACCTGCCAGGGTCCCTGGATATCCTACTGAAGAGCACACCCTGGCTGGGAAGGCCCAGAGGGCCTAGGCTGCAAGGTGGTTCAGGATGTCAGCTAGGGGTCATGTTTCTCCTGAGGCTGAGAGGGAGGTTACAGGCTCAGGCCCAGCAAGGTGGTGGGGGAGAGAGAGGAGAGCTCTGTGGCTGGGGCTGTGGTAGCAGGGCCGTGGGGACATTTTTGATCATCGTGCAGTCTGGTTCTAGCCTAGTAGAAAATGAGGAGTTGACACATTTTGAACAAACAAGCAGCCTTTCACACAGATCCTCTTGCCTGGTGTCAGCAGTGAGACAGGCAGGCCGACCAGCTGGAGTCAGAGCTGACGGTGGCCTAGGGCCAGGTTGGTAGCAGCAGAAGTGAGAAGAAGCGATGGGATACAGTTACGAGTTTGAAAGCTAATAGATTAGATGTTGAAGGAGAGAGAGAAATGTGTCCAGGCTTACGTGGTGCTGGGTGCCAAGCTTCTGTGAGGATGGGACTGCCTTGGTTGGTCTGAGGAACAGGCTTTCAGGAAAAAAGAGGAGTTAGGCTATGCAGGGGGGTGGGGCAGGGCTGTCTGATGATCTGTGAGATGTCTCTGTGAGGACAGAGACCAAGCACTGAGGGGACTAGAAATCAGGAAGGCCCTGTGAAGGGCCAGAAGAGTCAGGTGGGAAGGGTCAGGAGAACCCTGTGGGAGGGGACAGGAGAGCCAGGAGAGCTGTGTGGGAGGAGCCGACAGAGTAGGGCTGGATGGGGATGTGAGGTATGGGGTATGTGTGTGCGTGTGTGCGTGTGCGTGTGTGTCCTTAGCTCTTTCTCTGGCTGAGAGGACTGCTTTGTTCAGGCAGGAGGCTGAGTGCATCAGGAAAGGGCCGAGAGATGATCCCCAGAGAGCTTAGGGCAGGAACTTTGACACTCCCACCTGCCCAGGGTTTGTCTTCTCTTGGATTTCAGACACTCTGGTACCCATGGGTGGATTTGACACCAAGCCCCAAAGCATCCCACCATCCATCTCTCTCTCTCAGCCCAGGACAGCCAGTCTGATGTAGCTGAAAGAATTCACTGCAGACACTCACACAAAGAGAGAATACTGCTTATCCATCGTGTGCCTTGGGTCTGGCACCTGTCACTCTGGACTTTGCTCCTCCATCTGTTGAATCGGAACCAACTGTAGAACCAACTAACTGTAGAGTTTGGAAAATAAGGCTTAAGAGAGGAAACACCCACTGTGAGACAGGGGGACCACATTCTCACCAGGCCTGGCAAGGTTAAACACAGCATACCCTTTCTCTTCTCCATTTTTCCTCTTTCTCTCTGCTCTTCAGCATCCTACATGCCAAACGATGGGTCCCCTGAGAGGTATCCCTGTTTCCCTGGCACTCACCAATTAGCATCTTGATCCGGCACAGTGTCCAGAGATGTAATAAATTGGTGCCAAACAGGACCAGAGTTCCCACCTTGTCTTTGCCTGTGGATGGGCGCTAGAACCTCCAGGGTAGACTCTTGCTACTGAGACCTTGCAAGAATGAAATAAGGTGTTTCCAGGAATGAATTTAACACAGTGGGCTCCCATCAATACCACAGTGTGCACTTGAGTGCCATCCTACAGCTTTGCTCAAAACTCGTTCACCTAGAGTTTATCTGGATCAGAGGCCAGCAAATATTTGCTATAGAGGTCCGGGGATTAAATATTATAGGCTTTGCAGGGTAGAGCCTTCTTCACAGCCACACATCTCTGCTTCATAAATGTGCAGGGCTGTGCTCCAGCCTCACTTCCTAAATCATGCCATAGCTGGATTTACCTTGCAAGCCAGCTGTAGTTTTCCAGCCTTGGTCTGGTCCAATCAGATCATTTAAGACAAAAATGAAAAAGAAGTGCAGAGCTAGCAAGCCGTCTATAGGGCAGGCAGGCAGGCAGGCAGGCAGGCAGGCAGGCAGGCAGGCAGGCAGGCAGGCAGAAGCCTGACTCAAGAAAACTTGCCCTCAGTCCTCTGTGGGTCAGTTCTCTTATTGGTTTGCATAATAGTTACCTATCAAACATTCGTTGGATTGGTTAAGCGTGATGACACATCTTTGACACTACATTGAAAGCTTTAGAATTTGGCATTTAGACAAATCTGGGAAATGGCGTGGGGTTGGGGGGAATCAATGGCTGACCTAGAGTCCTCCCAGTGAGTCAGGAGGAGTTCCTGGTTCCCAGTTCTGAAGGACACTGTCAGGATGACAAGGTCAGCCTTCTGTGGGACAACTGCTCAGAAGCCAGACCGCTCTTCCTTAGGGCTCCCCCCAAGAAAACAATTCTCCAAAAAGAATCTCATCTATTAATGTGATTATTAATCTGGAAAAAACCCTACTTCTCAATAAAATGAGTGTATGACAAGACAGATGTAATAAACCTGGTTAGGATTTATGGTGTGCCCAGGCACCGCCGTGCAGAAGATAATGTTCCCCTGTAACGTTGATTTGCTGGATGAGGACCATGTAATTTATTCTGTCAATGTACATAAGAAATGTTATCTGTGTGCGGAATGACTGATGGCCCAATGAAAGCTGGCAGGGAAACAAGTGAAACAATTTGGGCCTTAAAAACATAATCACCTAATGATCGCATTCTCGTGTTTGTGATGCGCAGTGCGGGGGCCGTACCTGTGGTTGCTGTCCATTCCTGGGATCGGTTACCCTTGAGCTTGGCACCCGAGGGCGGCAGGGACCTTCTGGTCCCTGTAACGGCCAGCCTTCTCTCTCACTAGGCCTCCACTCAGGTTGTTCCCTCTTCCTGGCAGTTCTTCCATGTATCTATCCTTCAGCTCCTCACTCAGTGCTTTATTCCCTTGGGGGGGGGGTGGCAAGTATCCATGTCTTCACTGCCCAACTACATGTACAGCGCAGCAATGGTGGGGGTTTTGTTCCCTAAGGACTCCTGTGGCCATCCTCTCGGCCTCTGTTATGTCCTGGAGTTCTCAGCCTTTGCTCCCTGGAACCTCACCAAGTGATGTCTTGTTCTCTCTGGGTCCAGGCCACTTCCTGAGGACTTCACAACTCACCAGGGTATTCACACAGATCTGCAGCCTTGTCCACTGAGCTCCGTGATGGCAGTTGCCCTAGGAGGTAGGCCCTAGGGCTGTAACTTTTCTTCATGGAGGCAAGCCATGCTCAGAGGCCACTCACCTTGTCCAAGGCCGTATATGAAGTGAAGGAGAGACCTGGATCCCCACTAGCTACCAAGCTCTGCTCACTCTGAATTCTCCTGCTTCCTCACTGGCCTCTCCCTCCTCCATGTTCTTTCCTGACCTGGCTTCCAGATGGGACACCCTCCTGCCTCTCCCACATCTCTGAGCCTCCCTCATCTTTCCAGAACCTGCTTCATAAATGTTGATGCCTGTCATCTCTGTGTTCAGCAATTCTATTTTCCTGTTCGGTTTTCATGGCCAGGTTTTGATTCCCAAATTTCTATCTATGCATCAAGATCCTTCACCTTAACTGGGCATGCCCCAGTAGACAGTCCACAGGCATTTCCAGACCAAATTAGCCACCACTACCTGCATCCACCACCATTCCCACAGTCCTGTTCTCTGTGGGTGGACCCTCTCCCATCTGCTCACCTACACATGGGGCTCCAAGCTCGAGGGCAGTCATGATCCACCTGCCACCTATCCCTCCATGGTGCATGCTGCATGGGGTTCTGTAGCAGTCCCTTGTTGCCTGTCTGGAGTCATCTGCTGGTCCCTGTCCCTCTAGTCCTAGGCATTGGCATCTGCTGCATTTTTAAGGCTCGGCAGTGACATCACAGACTTTGATCCCTGGTGACTTTCCAGAAGAACACAGAGCCTCTGGGACTATGCCATTGTACCCTGGAGTGCTGGCCTTTCCGGGGAAATAGTTGTTAAAGGGTCTCCTGCTTCTGTTGAGCTTCCTCAGAGCAGGGGCTTGATCTGATGGTCCTGAGGCAGGAGATGCCCGGGGAGTCTGCCGAACAAATGAAACAAAACAGGGTGTGCCAGAGGAACCAGAGGGAGCTGGAGAAGACAGTGTAGCCACAAAAAGCTGCTTTCAGGCTCTTCTGGACACCAAGGATGTTCCGGAACTATGGGAAGAGTAGGGACTCAAGGCAGACACCAGGAATGTTGATGATGATGATGATGATAATTCTTCCTCCTCCTCTTCTAGAGAGTGTCTTAGCATTCTAGCGCGTGTTGGTCTTGAACTCTAAATTTTGTTCCTGTATCCTGAGTGCTGAGATTATAAGTTCCTTGTCAGCCCACCTGGCAGGAATACATTCTTTGAGATGCCCTGGGACATGGATTTAAAAAGCACAGCTAGGGAGAGGTAGAAGCCAAGGCTAAGGCAGAGGTCAAGCCGTAGAGGACTTAAGGCAAGCTCTGGTCCTGACGGTGTGAGGAGAGATGAGAGTCCAGGATGAGACACCCCTACGCTGCTTTCTAGGGCAAATCCTGGCATGGCAATGACTTGGAGGTAAAGGCCAGTCCTGGAAAAGGCCAGCGTTGGTCACAGTGGCAGAGACAGGGCAGGAACTTACAACTCTAAGACACTCAGAACCAAATGCTAGGGGGATCTTGGATTTGGGGTCATCATAGGGGCCAGATAGACAGTCTTAAGACCAGCCACCATGGCTGACCATGGGACCCTTGGACCTGAGTGTGCAGAATGTGATTGGATCATTCAAGTGTCTGCAAAATGTAGAGTTCACCTCAGATGACTAAAATGAAGGAACTGGAATGAAGGGATGACTTACACAGATAAAGCGATGTTAGGGGAGCTGACATGGGCTCCCCAGAGGATCATAAGAGCCCATTCCACCCTTCTGTGTTGTAGTGTGCAGGGAAAGACCAACTTGAAGCAAAGTTACCAACACCCTCCTATGAACAAAGCAGTTGACGTGTGCGAATGGTACTAGCTGTCATCATGAGGCCACATATATGGAACAGAACGTGTCCCACACAAGGGCAGCATCTGCGCATACATGATTTCGGTTAAACTTTACCACAGTCATCTGAGGTCCTGCTTTTATTATCCCATTATACAAGTGGGGAAACTGAGGCTCACAGAGGAAGTGTGTTGCCTGAAGTCACACTGCAACAAAGAGATGGAGTCTCTCTGTGTGTGACAAGTCTGCTAACGGAGGTTAAATGGGGGAATGGTGTCCCCGCACCACTTGCTAAAGGGTCAGTCCTTTTTCAGCCACACATTGAGCAAATGACATGGAAACACAGACAAGCACGGCTTAGAGACTGATCGATGGCCCCGGCGCCGAGAAGCAGGGCAATTAGCTGAAGGAACACGACTGCTTTCCTGCCTCTAAAACAATAAGCATGTGTTAATTTGAAATGTTTTCACCCCATTGTCCATGATAGGAAACCCCAACGCCATTCCTTCTGCTTGGTTGCTCCTCTTTCTCCTTTTGCATGGCTGGGTTTTTCCTCATTCCTCCGATTACAGTTTGGATGCTTGGATGTCAGCTCCTCCTCGGGGTGTTTGGCTGAGGTTTGGATGTGAAATGCAGTCTCCCCCCCACCCCACCCCCACCCCGCACCCCAGGCACAGTCACATGGGCTTGAATATTTCATTCTCCAGCTGGTGGCTCTGTTTGGGAGGTTGCGGAACCTAGAGGACCTGGAGGAAGTGGTTCACTGTGGGTGGGATTTGAAGTATTCTAGCCTAGCCTCACTTCCTGTCTGACCTCTGCTTCCTCTTTCCCCAAGGGAGCTGAAGAGCCCCAGATGCACATTCCAACCACTTTGCCTTCTGTGCTGGTTAGTTGTCAACTTGACACAAACTAGGGAGAACCTCAGCTAAGGAATTGCCTCCATCAGACTGAGGGGTTGATCCTTGGGCATGTCTGCGGACTATTTTCTTTGTTGCTGGTTGAAGTGAGAGGCCATCGTGGTTGGTACGTGTGCAAGAAAGGTAACTGAGCAAACCAGCAAGCAGCATTTCTCCATAGACTCTGAGTTGGTTCCTGCCTCCAGCTTCCTGCCTCGAGTTCCTGCCGTGGCTGTGATTAGGATGTGCAAGATGAAAGAAACCCCTCCCTCCTAAGTGGCTCTTGGTCAGTATTTCATCACAGCCACAGAAAAGCAAACTCTAGGATCCTTTCCCTTGGTGACAGACTGTGTCTTCCCCCTGATAAATCCTTCTTCCTTGAGGATGCTTCGTGTCAGGTATTTGGTCGCAGCAGTGAGATAACGAGTGTCCCTTGAGTGACCCTTGTGTGATAAAGCACACACAAATGGCAAGCCACAGAATTAGCTCAATCCAGAAGGATTGTGTGTGTGTGTCCTACCCCCTCATTGACTCTCTGTATGTGGGTGATGGGGAGGCTCCACCACCCCAACAGCACTGTGCCTCTGCTGCCCCGTGTTCCTTCTCTTTTTGGACTTGATCACACGACATCATTTACGATTGTTTGCATGAGCATGCATGCATTTGCCCCCGCCCCACATGCCCACATACATACCTGTATGATCACTCTGTCTCCCATTTGGTCTGATTAAGAACTGTACATCTCCCAAGCAGTCTCCTCTCTGGAACCAATACCCAGCACTGGGTCTAATACCTGGCCAATACCCAACGAGCAGCTGTCTAGAAAAGATGAATATGTGTGCTTCCATTTATCGTAGTGAGGGAATTTTGATGTGATGTTTTCTGATCCTCTTCAATCACAGGCCGCTTGACTATGTCCCCTCTGCAATATGCACACTAGGAGTCATGCAGATGTGATTATTGGCTTCTGTCTATCGATGCTTTTGTGTCGTTGGAGGGGAGGAAAAACAGGTCATCAACGGGAGCATTGCACAGCTGCAGAGAGGGTTGGCAGAACTGGGCAGGAAGCACGGTGTCGCTGCGGCTGGATTGGGTGACCTTGAGTGTGACCTTTTCCCTCCGGTCCTGAGTTTCCTCAGCTGTAAAATGAGCTTGAGCCAGGGACTCTCTAGGGCTCCTCCAGCCCTGAAAGCTTCATCTCTGAGAATTACATACACTGAACTTGTATGTGGCTGAAATGATTAGGCGGGAGGCACCAAAGCGTGTGTTGAGCTGCATGAGAACCAGAGTAACATTATGCCGGGGTCCTGTCTTAACCCTCCAGTCTGCATGGCTGGTTACATCACTGTCGGGGTGGTGGGAGCCCCCCCCCCCATCATCCACAAGCAGAGTAGCAAAGGTTGGGGAGGGTACGTTCCTCTTCCTTCCGGATCAGGCTTATTCTGTGGCTTCCCATTTGGAGAGGCTCGGAAGACTGGTGCTTTGTAAGAAAGGAGCTGAAAAAGAAAAGGAAGATGTCTTATGCATACACATGCCATAATGTGTGTGCATGCTGGAGCCTGAGGTCAGCCTCAGGGGTCCTTCTGTAGATGCTGTGTACCTTGGTTTTGTATGTTTGTTTTGGGACAGGGTCCCATTTGTCAGTTGCTCACGATTTCAGCTAGGGTGACTGTCTGGCAAACCGTGGCTTTTTTTTTTTTTAACCTCACCTCCATTAGGATCATAAACTCATGCCAAAGTGTCCATCTTGTCTTTTTAAAAAAGTGGGTTCTGGGCATTGAACTCAGGTCTTCCAGCCCCCACCATGTCCCTTCCACCCCCCGCCCCTCTGCTACCCCCTCATCCCCAGACTGCATAGCATCTGAGGGGTTGGGGCTGGAATGAGAGTCAGACATGAGTGTGAGCTATCTGGCGCTGAAGCCCGAGGAGCCCAGGGTTCACTAAGCTTGCCCGGGCCACTGCTGCAATGCCTATTAATCGGTATTTAAGTGGGTTCATCAGCTTGGAGCGGCCTCCGTGCTGCTGAGCTCAGCCTGGGCCCAAGGAGCCGGGAGCTGGGTTAATAACACCTTATTTAGCAGAAAATTCCACTCCACTGGAGCATGTTTCAGAGAGAGTTTGATTTCAATGAGGATTGATGTCAATCCTGCAAGGCAGAGGCGCCTGAAGCCGCTGCCACAGCCTTGGCTGCGAAAGGAGCCATTTGTGGTGACTGCAGGGAGGCATGAGGAATGTCACAGGACTCCAGCCCTCCACTCCCACCCAGCAGCAGGGGCACCTGAGACATCCATCGGGACTGTGGGAATGGCCAGTCCCCATGGTGCCAGACTATTATAGGGAACTGTGTTCAGCTAGAGGGTCTTGCCCAAATTAGGAGTTCCAGAGCTTTGCCGTGTGACCTCATGCTACTGGGGTGTCCTCTCACAGTTTGGTTAACTCATCCTTGCATCAGAGACCACAGTACTCTTCCAGGAGGCTGATGGGAGTGTGGGCAGTGAATTGCAGAACCACAAGCTTTCATGGCATGAGGTTGGCTCTGGGGCCATTTGAAAGTCCACTTCACTCTGTTTCCGGGACAGGTGAGGATGTGGGGGGTTTGGGTGAGAACAGTGGATGACAGGAAGAATGCATGTCCCCACACAGGTGGGTTTGACTGTGATGTCTTTTTAGCATTGCCATAAATAGTGGCTCATGAGATTCCTTGGCCCTAGGGAAAACCCAAATGGTGTCTGTCCTCATTCTGCTTCACCTTATTCTCAAAGACATCACTTGCAGACTCCGAGAGCCCCAGGCTCAGAAGTGACCCTTGAAGTCCAAACTCAAGACAATGTTGGCGTGTCTGTCTGTCTCCACAGATCCTGGCAAGGGCAGCAAGAAATTAAATATCTGGGGTTCTTGAGTTCTTGTTCTTTCTATCACGTGATGCTCGGCCAGTGTTTTGCAGCATTACCTATGCAGGGCTACACGGCTACACTCTCTAAAATGCCTAAATTCGAGAGACCGTGAGTCATTGTCTTGATAGCCCAGGAAGGAAGACTGTCCCCCCCCCCCCCCAAGCAGCAGTCAAGAGCCAAGGCCACAGGCTTCTCTAGCTGCAGAGGGACGGGGATGAGAAAGCCAATGCACGGGGTGCCATTGTGTCTCCACTGAAGGGCTTTGCAAACTCCTCTGAATGGGCTCTCTCGGAGGCTTTCCACTTTATTTTTTTAAAAAAGTCTCTGCATTTGCTGTTCTTGGTGGGGCTGGCTTAATTCTTCCTCTTCTCCGGCCTTTTCACACATGCAATAGATGACAAGGCCCAGGTACAATTGTGTTTGCCTGAGAGCAGATAGGATCAGTTGTGGCCGATCTGCTGAGCCCTGGTATCCCAAAGAGAAACAGGACATAATAAACAGATACCAGAGGAGGGATAAGTAGGAAGGATTAGAACTGAACAAAAGCAGAAACGTCGGAGACTTACAAAAGCTTGTTCAGAGAATTGCCTGGGAGAGAAAGGAATGGAGAAGAAAGCAGCCACTTCACCCCGGGGCCCAGCTTCTCCACTAGGCTCCACAGAAGCACAATGCAGAGGCAGCAGCCTCTTGAGAAGAAGGTGGGAGAGGCTGGGCCCCGGTACAAGCCATGCTTCCCAAGGACTTCAAGGCAGAGCTCTGATGTCGTCCCCCCCCCCCCCAGCTGTCTCCAGTAGGAACCTCACTTCCTTTCTCCAAGTCCCACCCTCCTTCCCCAATCCCTCATCAGAGATTCTGGGTCTCTTTCTCAGCAGTTTTGCTTTTTGGTTTTGTTTGTTTTTTGTTTTGTTTTTGTGGCCAGAGATTAACAGCAGCCTGGCTCTTCCTACTCTCTGGGTCTCTTGACTGTGGACCTGCTTCGCCCATAGAACCTGGGCCCCGTTCCAACCTTGTATGACATATGACTGCTTGGATCCAGGAAAGAATTTGGTTTTTAAAAAAAAAAAAAAAAAAAAACTGCCAAGGGGCTGGGGCTGGGGAGACTCACTGGTTAAATACTTTCAGGAACAAGTACGAGAACACAAGTTCAGATCCCCAGAATCCTGTGAATGCTTGCTGGGGGTGGGGTAGGGGGTGGTCTGCCGGTAATTCCAGCCTCAGGCAGTGTAGCTGGAATCTCGAGAACACAAGTTCAGATCCCCAGAATCCTGTGAATGCTTGCTGGGGGTGGGGTAGGGGGTGGTCTGCCGGTAATTCCAGCCTCAGGCAGTGTAGCTGGAATCTCCGAAGCTAGTTGGCTAGCAAGGCTAGCCATCTCTATGAGTTCTGAGTTTGATTGAGAGAGCCTGCCTCATAGAATTAGGTAGAATTAGGTAGAAGAATGTTAGAGGGGGAATCTGAGGCCTTAATATGCACACACCCATACCCATGTGCCCTTTCCCCCCAAAAGCATGTACACACACACACACACACACCACACACACCACATAATCATATGCACGCAATACACACAACAATTGAAAAATGAAAAATTAGACATCATCATCATCATCAAAAGCCAACCACGGGCTGGTGAGATGGCTCAGTGGGTAAGAGCACCCGACTGCTCTTCCAAAGGTCCAGAGTTCAAATCCCAGCAACCACATGGTGGCTAACAACCATCCGTAACGAGATCTGGCGCCCTCTTCTCCTCTTCTGGAGTGTCTGAAGACAGCTACAGTGTACCTACATATAATAAATAAATAAATTAAAAAAAAAAAAAAAGCCAACCACTACCCTGGTGAGTCTCCCAGGCTGCTCTCTCTCTGCAGACCACGCCATACTGACATGCTAGTGCTGGCAGCTTCCACTTGTCCCTAGCACACTACTTGTCTCCCTCCACTCTGTTTCCAATGCTGTGACCAGGCAGATTCTCATAATATAAAGACTGGACCATGCTGGGCCCCAGTTAAACCCTGCATGAGACAGAAGCACTTCCAAGTGGATAGAGAGCCTCTGAGTCGGCTCTTCCACAAAACCGCCAGAGTCACAAGAAATGGCCAAGCACCCCAGCAACGAATCCCAGGCTCACAACAACCCAGAGGACATTGATTCGAGAGAAACGCCCTGGTCTCAGGAAGACCATCGAGCACTGGGGTGGTTTCTCTTCCCTGAGTTTCCTCTCTTCCATCCTCAGCTCTGAAGCCACCTTAAACACCATCAGACTCACAGGCCCTGCGGCTGTGGGAACCAGTGTTTGAGCAGTCACTGGGCAGGGGAGATGGGTTTGGAGCTTTCCCAGGAGCTCCGTTCCCAGAGAGTTTTGCTGCCACAGCTGTCTAGCAGCTCCTTAGACAAGCCCCATGTCCAGTGCTCCTCTTTGATTGACAGGCTTCCTCAGTGGGACACTGTCTGTAGACTATTTGCCAGAAACAACCATGGAAAGGGGCTGGAGAGATGGATCAGCAGCTACGACTACAGTCTCCTTTCCCTTAGGGGACCAGAGTTTGGTCCCCAGCACCCACACCGGGAAGCCCACAGTTGCCTGAAACTCCAGATCCAGGCTGTCCAATGCTCCTTTGTATTCTCCACAGGCACCCGCACACTTGGAATGCACTTACACATATACGCAAACAAAATAAAGATATTGTTTTTAAAAAACCTACAAGCAGTTTTCTCTTAATGTTGTAATTACTCAAGCTGGTGATATCTGGAGATGTACAAGCTTTCTAGGCAAAGACTTCAAACTTTTATAAAATGTTTAAAAAAATAACTAAGCAAAAATATATCTAAAGAATTGGAGGAGTTGGAGAGGTAGCTTAATGGTTAGGGTGTCTAATGTGCAACCATGAGAAGCTGAATTTTCATCTCAGAATCCATACAGCAAGCCAGGCAGTCTCAAATGTCTTTGTGACTTCAGTGCTCTGGGGAGCAGAGGCAGGAGGATAGCCTGGGCTTGCTGGTTGCTAAGACAGCTTAAAAAATGTAAGCTTCAGATTGAGGAGAGGAATAAAGTAGAGGATGGTGGAGGACACAGGACACTTTACTCTGGTCCTGTTACACACACATGGATAAACCACACACACACACACACACTTGAAAATTAGAAAAGCAGTTTCTAAAAAAAAAGTTAAATGAAAGCATAAGAATGTCTCACTGAATAGACAATATCTAAAAAGAGATTATATACATAATGTGTGTGTGTATTTTTGTATAAATTCAGGTAATGAAATGAAAAGTCCACTAGATGGCCTGAACCACAGATCTAAGTAGGCAGGATTAAAGATCTATGAACTTAGATCACTAGAAGTTGTTCATCCTGAGAAGCAGAGAGAATGCATGGTAAAGGCGAGCAAAGCCAAGCCATAGATACCTAGGACGTGTGCTATGGGTCACCAGAAAGAAAGGAGAGGAAGAGGCATGGAGTAGGCCTAGAGAAATAATTTCTCCACATCCCTCAAGTTTGATGAGACACATTAATGTTTAATTATGCATAATCCAAGAACCCCAACAAATATTATACATACACACTTATACACTGTGTGGTCATATGGTCAAATGGAAGGAAAAAAAGGAGATTTAGAAAAATTTCTTCTACACTGGACTCCTCAGCATGAGCTCATAACTCATCAGAAGATGTGGAGGCCAGGGGAGGGAGAGGGTACAGGTTTCGTGCTGAAAAGGAATACAGGACAAATGCAGACATTCCAGCAAAACCAGGCTTCAGAAACAAAGATGCTACAGGCACATCCTTGTAAGGAGCACTGCTGGGAGTCCTCCAGACAGAAGCCGGAGGACACAGGCAGTCCCCAAATCTACCCAAAGAAATACAGAGTAAAGTCAACAGAACCATCTAGGTAAATGGGAAAGACAGAGTCAGTTCATTTTTATTCATTGTTTGGTGCTCCTCTGTGACTTAAAACACAGTGGACCGATCAGCTCTGAGTCTATGATGCAGACAGATCTGTGCAAATGACCATACAGCAAACAAGAAGGGGAGGAGGTACTACAGGATGGAGTGTGCATGCCATCAAAATTAAGTTGTGATAAGTATAAACCGACTTTTAGAAGGAGTCTTTTATTTTATGTGTATAAATGTTTTGCCTGCATATATATGCATACATACATATGCATATGCATATACACATGCATATATACATACATGCATTGTGTAAATGCCTAGTGCCTGCTAGAGGCCAGAAGGGAGCTCTGGATTTCATAGAATTGGAGTTAAGGACAGTTGTGAGTCACTATGTGGGTGCTAGGAATTGAAGCTAGGTCCTCTATAAGAACAGCAATTGCTTTTTAGCTACTGAGCCATCTTTCCAGCTCCCAAGCCAAAAATGTTAAACTTAAGATAACAATTGTAACCTCAAGGTAATCACTAAGAAAATTACTAAGAAGAAACAATAAATCACTAGAACATTAGAAAATATCCACCTAACACAAGTGAAGACAGTAAGGGAAAGCTAGGGGACTAAATAAATAACTAAAGCAAAACTAAAACGATGACATACAAAACAAATAGAAAATTTCAGGTGACAAATCCCATCTTACCAGCAATTATATTAAATATGAATGGGACAAAAAATGCTTGGTAATCAAAAGACCAAGATTGCCAAGATGAATAAAATCGTGTGATCCAACTGCATTCTGTATTTAAGAGACACACTTTAGAATCAAAGACCCAGATATTATAGATTGAAAGTAAAGAGATGAAAAATGATGAATCATGGCAAAGCAACAAAAAGGCAGCTGCAGGGAGCGCACTGACTCTGTACAAGTAGAATCTATGCAAAGATTATTACTACGAATGAAGAAGGAAATGTTATGATGATAAAGGATCAATTCATCAGAAGGACACAGCAGTAGAGTGCTTGCTTAGCATGCACGAAGCACTAGGTCCCATGCCAACCCCTCCCCAGAACTAAATGTGGTGTCTCACATCTGTAATTCCAGCACTCTGGAAGTAGAGATGGGAGGATCAGAAATTCAACGTCATCCTCAGCTACATATGGGGTTCAAGGCCAGCTTGGGCCATATAACACCATGTTAAAAAAATGAAAATGAAAAAAAGAAGGAGGGAGAAGAGGAGAAGGAGGGAGAAGAGGAGAAGAAGGAGGAGAAAGAAGATAAGGAAGAGGAGGGGAAGTGGAAGAAGGGGAGGAGGGGAAGGAGGGGAAAGAGGAGAAAGAAGAGGAAGAGGAAGTGGAGGAGGAGGAAAAGGGGAACAAGGAAGAAGAAAAGAATGAGGAGGAAGAAGAGAAGGAAGAAGAGTGGGAGGAGGAAGAGGAGGAGGAGAAGAAGTTGTCATCTACTTTCATTGGTATACAGAAATATCTGAGGATAAGATAACAAAGAAAAACTGGACCAATATTCTAGAGCAAACATCTGTAGAAAGCTCCATATTGAACAATTAAATGCACATTCTTTTTATGTGCACATAGAACATTCCAGTATAAGCCAAATGGTAAGGGCACAAAGCAAGTCCGTATGCTTAGAAGGACAAAACCATGCAAAGTACGCTCTTGAGCCACAATGAAATTAAGTTGGAAACTGGCAGAATGTGAAAGAAAGTAGCAGACTTGTCGAATAGCACATTCCCAAACAACTGAGAGATGGAAGGATGCATAGAATGTTTATGTACTGTGTGGAAGCATCACCTGTCAATAAAAAGCCTATGGCCAATGAACTGAGGCAGGATTAGAAGGTGGGACATTTGGCAGAGAAAGATAGAAATTGTGGGACAGAGTGAGTCATGAGAAGAGATTCCCCCAACTAGGAGGAAGACGGTTGGAGGACACTGAAGGAGAGGTAACTAGCCATGTGGCATGACTTAGATCAGTTAAGTGGAATGAATGAGTTATGAGCTGGTGAAAAGGAGCCAAAGCTATTGACCTAGGCATTTATCCATACATAAAAAGTCTCAGAGTCATTCTTTCAGGGGCATGGGTGGAAAAGTCCAGAGTTACACAGAAGGTCAACCAAAAATACTCTGAAGTCAATGAAGATGAAAATATAACAGGCCAAACACAGGGTGTAGCTGACGCAGTGGTCGGAGGATTCATGGTGATTAGCACCTTTAGTAACCAAGAAGAGATTTAAAACAGAAAGAAATGAAACAAACACCAAACACCAAACCAAACCAAACCTAATTAGCTAAGCTTCCATTATGAAGACAATAGCAAGAGGAAAAAATAAATAAACCTAAATCCAATACAGCCATAAGGATCAGAGAGTGTTATTGTCCCACCAAGCCAGCCGTTCAGCATAGCCCAGCCCCTGGGGATTGCCAGCACAGGCCTGCCAGTCTTCTGGCCAGAAGGTGACTGTTGGCTTGATTGCCTGCTAGTCTCTTGCTACCCAGCTTTTCCTCCCTAGCTTCTCCACTCCAGGCTTGTCCCACTTTACTTTGCTATGTGAACTTCTGCTAAAAGAAGATTCTGCCTCGACATCAAGAGGAGGTGACTGACCTGTGTTGAGCATCCCCTGTGAGTTTGGATTATTCTAAGAACTTATATTTAGCTCATTCTCTGACCATCTCAAGGGGACGCTCATGGTGTTCTCATGTCACAATTAGAAGTTTTAGATTTTTAAGAAGGGTAGAACTTTCTATTCTAACCCAAAGGCCATTGCAATAAGTTGCTGTTCAAGTATACTGGACTGGGTCAGAAGGTCCTGTTCAGAGAGCTCCCGTTTATCTCTTTCCCAAAGATTAAATCCATGTCGTCTTTGATTCTTCCATGAACTGGACACAGCACAGCTTTCCAGCGGAACTCTCCATAGTCCTTCATTTCTTGGCTTCTCTGGGTTCTCTGACTCACCTTGAGTAGAAGAGTCCTTTTCCCTCCGTGGGCATGGTTGCCAGGGTAGGATCCTCTTTAAGCTTCCCAATGTGAAAACTGCAATCAGGGAAGGAGGGCTTTGGAAAAACCAGGATGTGCTTCTCGAATGGTAGGGTCAGAAGCCAGAGAAAGAAGGGAAGTTAGGACATCCCTGGTGACCCAACCCAAGAATTATTATTGGGAGTATGGATGTGTGTACATAATTGATGTTCTAAAATGGCTTTTCAGAGTGAAGGGGTTTATTAATCAGTACAATGCTTACACACACACACACACACACACACACACACACACACACACGATTATATGTGCAGCAGACACAGCTGAGACTCTCCTGACACCACGGCTCCTGTCGTAAGTCTTACCTTCCAAGTTAGGGTCTAATTGTCAGACTCACCTTATTTTCTCAGTCTCGTTTGTAGAACCATGTGACCCAGGCTCCTCCAATCAACTGCGTATATCAGAGGCTTCAGATCTGAAGAGAACAGCCGGAAGCTGTTATTTGGAAACAAAGCTGGGGGTGGGTAGGTGGAGGAAGACCATAGGGTTTCAGAGGCAGCAATGACAAGAGGCCTAAGGGCAGTAGGCTCTGCCCCAGGTCTGCGGGCTCACAACTGGGATAGAGGGATCATATCTGCAAATGCGTTGTTCCTGACAGCATAGAAGAGCAGCACCCTGGCCTCCCCTGGGATACATTCTCCTTAGACTTAAACAGAGTTGGGAATCCTGATTCTTGCAGTAGGGAGATATGTAAGATATGTGTGCATGTGATGCATGCATGCACACGTGTGTTACAGAAGCACGCTCTCCAAGTGGTGGAAGGTGGTGCCTTTGGAGGTGACAGAACTGAAAGCACTTGTGCCCAGCGTTCCACCAAGGGGTTTGACAGGTGTCTGTGCAGTTTTCTGGAGACCCTTGGCCTGCAGGGAGCAGGCATGGCTTCTGCAGGGCCTGCAGACCCTCAGGACTCCTCTTCCACTTGCTTCCCCTGTTGGCACCCTCCTTCCATCCTCTTTCTCGGCTTGCTCTACTGGGAGCTTTTCCTGAGACAGGACCTGCTGCAGAGTGGCAGCCCAGTTACCTGCATACCACCTTTGTCCAGCCCCAAGCAGAGCTGGCAGAACATTCCTGGCTTCAGTGCCCCAGTCAACTTGGTTTGGTCCCTGCCACTAGCTTCAGAACAAATTCCTCATGCTGCTGAAGTGTGGTATGTAGTTTTCCTAGTCGGCTACCTCAGCAGCATGCCCACCTGCTCCATCCTGGCCCTCTGTGGTCTTCTCTAGCATGTACTGTCATGTTTCCCTTTAAATGTGCACTCTGTGGGATGCTGTCTGCTTTACTGCCTGGAGGATCAGTTTTTCACAGAAAAAAACCTGATGTACTGTCTATTTTCTTTCTTTGAGCTCATTTGAGTGTCATCAGCATAGATGTTTAAAAATACATGTTGGCTGGGCGTGGTAGCGCACGCCTTTAATCCCAGCACTCAGGAGGCAGAGGCAGGCAGATTTCTGAGTTTGAGGCCAGCCTGGTCTACAAAGTGAGTTCCAGGACAACCAGGGCTACACAGAGAAACCCTGTCTCGAAAAGACCAAAAAAAAAAATACTTGTTGCAGTAAAACAAACAACAACAACAAACAAGTGGAGGGGGCGGGGACAAAGATGCTCCTTCTGTAAGTTGGCTTATCATTGGCTGCTCCCAGGCGCTTACAACCATGCTCAGGTCAGGCTCTGCCTGTAGTCATGCAGGGAAGGCTCATCCTCCTGTTGCAGAGGGTGACCTTAAATCTGTCTCTCTCTTTCCATTTGTCCTAGGCACGAGTGCAGATGTAGATCTTGTCCTAACCTTTTGAGCACACACTCCATCCAAAGCAGTGTGATCCAGAGTTGGTGAGCAGGGCTTCTGAGCCATGCTGTGAGGTTCAAACGCTCAATCTTCCATGTTTAGCTGTTATACTGTAGGTGAGTTAGTGTCCCTTGTGCCTCAGTCTTCCCATGTGTAAAACTGTGATACTAATATCCACATGGGGGCGGGACTGAGGTGAGGACTAAATTAGCTATGATACACGAATTAAGACATCCCAAAGTTCTCGTAAGAGTGTGGCTGTGAGGATACATATGGTGGCAAAGTGTATCTATAATTATTAAAAATGCTATTATCAAAGAAAACACATACAGAAAGATCTCACTGTAATGCAAAGAGCTTGCTTAACTGTCCAGGGCAAGTGTGGATCTGTAATGATCTCCCTAAGAGGAAGGGAAGGGAGGCAGCAGACTATTAGCTTCCTGACGACTCCCACCACTGGGTGCCCAGGCCCTTCCCAGTGTAAGCTAGTCAATACCACAGTCATCCCAAAGCAAGGGGTCTTTGCATCCTAGCTGATTCAGATATTGGATGCTCGTGAGTTTGAGGCCAGCGGAAAAGCTGTGGTTTGTTCTTTGTCCATTCTATCAGCCGACAGGGCTGGAGTTTGATGAATCCCACGACTTCCTTCTGACCCCAGGGAAAGCCATCTTTCCTAGCCTCTCTGTGGCTACAGGGAGACAAGTGTCCATCCACTGGGGCAGAGAACAGAAGACGTGATAGAATTCAGAGAAGATATAAGCTCCCAGCACCTGCTCTTCTGTGACTGAAGAAGAGAGTGCCTCTAGGTGGGCCTCTGTCAGTATGTGGCCCCAAGTGTCTGAGGGGAGCAGAGACCCCCAAGTCAACCTACCGTGAACATGCGTGTGAGCAAGAAGTATCTCTGCTTATGAAGCCACACAGCAGGGAGTGTGGTGAGATTTATTAAGAGGTGTGATTTATTAAGGACGCTCCTCTTGGAATTCTGCAACAAGATATGCTTCATGCCCTGGACATGGTTCTAGCAAGATCTGTCACCCACATTAGTGGCTAATGACATGATTTCTGACTGTTTCCTCTCAACTGAAGCAGAGCTTGCCTTCTCTCTCTTATCATTTTGCTCCAGTGATAATCTCACGATCCCCCACACCCGCCAATGTTATCTCCCGAAGACAGCACAAATCAAGCCAGATCACTCCCAAAGACAGCACGAATCAAACCAGATCACACCACTCTCTGGCTTAAGTGCCATCAGTTCACCTTCCTCCAGGCTCCCAAGCAGAATCAAAGGCAGATTCCATGTTGTGGCTTGACAATATCCTCTTAGGCACGTCTCGTACAGCACCACAGCTCCGTGGGCTCTCTCCTCTGCACCTGTCTCTCTCTGCCCTCTCCCCATTACTTGAGTTTTCCTGGCTCTTCCCCACTAGAATATAAACGCAAACAAGGCATGGGACTTCTCTGTCTTATAGCTGTCTTATAGTCATGGCTCCAGAGTTTAGTACGGGCTCTGATGCCTGGTAGTTGCTCATACAGATTCCTTGGCAAATAGATCAGAGAAGTGTTTATCAGCATCATGGCTGGTGAGCCCTTCTCGTAAAGCAAGTTGCCACAGAATTTGACCTCTGGCTGATCAGCTAATCTCAAGAGGAGCCAAGTTCCTTTCCTCTGTACCTCCAGGATGGTCTGTACCTCCGCAGTCCCAGAGAGCACTGTCAGCATTCAGTGTGTGGGGACTGAGGGGTGACTAGCAAAGCTCAGAGAACCTCAGATGGATACTGGGACTGTCCCTGGGGGCTGTCTTAGCCATGTATGCCAGTCCACCGAACGACCTGGAGAAATGTCTTCAATCTCTAGCCAACAACTTTTCGGGGATATTTCCACAGAGCCAGAGCCCCTAAGAGAAGAGGGCCTGGAAAGGTGGGCTCTGAGGGGACAATGAGTGCCAACATCAGGTAATACATTTAGTTTAGGAATATTGGTGTTAAAGAAAATCTTTAGAGTTAGTAGAATATAGGTCAAGTTCAACACAGCCATTACTTGCCACATGACCGAGACCAGCTCTTACCTTCTGCTCCTCATCCTCCCCTTCTGAGAGAGGAAATGGAGGGGCCATTTTGAAGTGCTTGCTTTATACCAAAAATCCTGTACTACATTCATATGTGTTACCTGACACACGGGTAAAACCAACCCTCAGTGACAGCTTCAGTCTCATTCTGAGGCCTTCCAAGTTCTGCCAATTTCACCTCAGTCCCCACAGATAGAGCACCAGCAGGTCCCCAGGATTGTGGAGGTACAGAGAAAGGCAGAGACAAGCAGATCCCCAAGTGATCCCTGGGATTGTCCTCAAGCTGCCATCTCCCCTCACATGTGAAAACATTCACATGCTCAAGTGTAAACAGGCACATACACAGACACATGTACACACTTGTTAGGGATGGGGAGAGGAAGGGAGAGGCAGAGGCAGAGGCAGAGGCAGAGGCAGAGGCAGAGGCAGAGGCAGAGGCAGAGGCAGAGGCAGAGGCAGAGGCAGAGGCAGAGGCAGAGGCAGAGGCAGAGGCAGAGGCAGAGGCAGAGGCAGAGGCAGAGGCAGAGGCAGAGGCAGAGGCAGAGGCAGAGGCAGAGGCAGAGGCAGAGGCAGAGGCAGAGGCAGAGGCAGAGGCAGAGGCAGAGGCAGAGGCAGAGACACAAAGGTACTCAGGAAGAATAAGGCACTCCCTAGAGAATGAGTGTGGGCTTCCCAAGAAAAGCCACCCTTGAGATGGCACATGCCTTGGGATGCAGAGGCAGGTAGAGCTCTGTGAATTCAGGGCTAGCCTAGTCTATCTACATAGTGAGCTCCAAGATAGCCAGAGCTACATAGTGAGAGCCTGTCAAGGAAGGGGAAGGAGGATAGGGAGGGAGAGGAGGAGGAAGAGGAGGAAGAAGAGGAGGAGGGGAAGGAGAAGGAAGAGGGGGAGGAGAAAAAGAAGCCCCTCAATTGTCCTGTGTTGACAAGATTGGCATGGAGAGACAGCAGTGGACAGGAGATAGGCCTCTAGTCCATGAATAGCTTCTAGTACAGGAGAGAAGACAGGCATAAAGAGTCCTCATCTTGGTGGCAACAAATGTTCCAGGAGTAGGGGAAGGTGCCACAACATGGTGTGTGTGTATGTGTGTGTGTGTGTGTGTGTGTGTGTGTGTGTGTGTGTGTGTGTGTGTGTGTGTGTAGGGGGCAATCCTCACCTGAATCAGAAAGACCTGGTCAGAGGAACTACACTTCCTGGAAGAGAATCCAGGAGGCCAGAGCTACCGACAAGATCAACAAAGCCAGAGATGGTTAGAGGAAAGTTTAACACGTTCAGGCGCTTGGACTCAGCCCGCCAGCCCAGCATGGCTTATGGACTAAGGTAGCTCACATAGCAGGTGAGGAGTACTAATGGGAACACAGAGATGTGCAGAGAGCAACCAGCACAACTGAGCTCAGTAGGGCAGAGGCTCTGGGTGCCCTTCTTGGCCTGGGACTAAAAGAACTCGAAGATGGGAGTGGTCTGAGGGCTCTGTCAGAAGAAGATAGAAGACATGGAATGATCCCCAAGGCCATCTTCCCAGAAAGACCTGAAGGGTCTTTCTCTTTGAGGCAGTCGCTGCTGGGCAGGACTGGGGAGAGGAACTGAGTTCCATGAGATGGGGTGGGGGGGCCAGGGGACAGCAGTGGGAATCACACCCTGGCTGGGCTGGTAGGAGTAGCTATGACACTGGAAGTGAATGACTTGAGGGATAAGGTATTTCTCAGTCTGAAACCTACTTAAAAAAATCGATACTTTGCATTCAGCAGTGTTTGGTTAAAAACAAGAAAAATAGCTACAGCTTGCGCCTTCGTGGCAGAAAAGAGTGAGCCCCATCAATTTCAGCAGCCAAAACGACAGTGTCTCGAGGCGGTTTTGTTCCTTCAGCTCCAAAAATATTAAGTCATTTAGCCCTACAAACGGAACACTTGGTGAATGGCAACGTCTTCATTTAAAACGTTTCTGCCTAGAGTCCTCCGGACATTGGCTTTCTCCCAGACTTGTGTGTGTGTGGGGGTGGGAGGGGTGATTAAGGATCTGGGACCCTTGTTGCCAGGGACCTATCATCTGCTTGCCCTCAGTGTCACCCAACAGCCTGACTCCTATGCTGCTTTTCCAGTGGGGGGGGGACTCCCTTCTATAAGAGTTTTGGGGGACACCCATAGCAGTTAGTGTTATAATCCACAAGATCCAGGTGTTGTCACTGTCAGCCCACACAGGTGTCCTCGGCCCTGCTATTTTTTTTTTTAAGATTTATTTATTTATTATATGTAAGTACACTGTAGTTGTCTTCAGACACACCAGAAGAGGAGATCTCATTACAGATGGTTGTGAGCCACCATGTGGTTACTGGGATTTGAACTCGGGACCTTTGGAAGAGCAGTCGGTGCTCTTAACCACTGAGCAATCTTAATCTCTCCAGCCCAGCCCTGCTGTTCTTTAGACACAGACCAGTTCAATCAGAAATATCTGAAGTGGGACTCACGTCAGTGTGATTGAAAAGCCTCGCAGGAGGGTCCAGCCTGTACCAGGGAAATAGTATAGCAATGTAGACGCCTGTGGAAGATGAGACTGTGAGACAGAGTAGCCCCAGAGCCAGCACAGGTGGCTTCTGTGGGGAGGTCCTACCAGGAACCGAAATCCCACAGAAGTGGCTTGGTTCTCAAGGTTCAGCCCTACAGGTCCAGCTACTGGATGTGTCTGCAGGGGATCAACTCCACCCGAAGAGATTCAGAAGCCCGATGCACTACCTGACCACTCACAGCGAGTTGTTTATTTCTGACTACAACTTACACTCATCATTCAGAGAATCGTTTCTTGCATCTGGCCCCCTAGCAAAAAAAGGAACTGTTTGTTCTGTGTTTGTCTCACCCCATCTTCATCTTTCCAATAAGTACTAGTTTATGTATACACATACATATACACATGCACATACACACATACATTCATAATATATACACACATATATACATATACACACATACATTCATAATATACATACATACATACATACATATATATGTATATATGTATTGATTTTCATTGTCCTAAGTAATGAATCCAGGACCTTGCCCTAGGCACGTATTCTACAACTGAGATACATTCTGAGTCACTTTCTAATTTACATTTTTACTTAGAACAGAATCTCACTAAATTGTCTAGGCTGACCTTGAACTTACTGTGTACCTTAGGATGGCCTCAGACACACACACACACACACACACACAGAGAGAGAGAGAGAGAGAGAGAGAGACAGAGACAGAGACAGAGACAGAGACAGAGACAGAGACAGACAGACAGACAGACAGACAGACAGACAGACAGACAGAGACAAGACAGAGACAGAGACAGAGACAGAGAGTTTATGTGCACCATATGCATGCAAGAACCTGCAGAGGCCTGAAGAGGACGGGATTTGGTCTCACACAATTAGAGTTACAGGTGGCTGTGAGCTGCTGTCTGGGTGCTGGAAGCCAAAACTGGGTCTCCTGAAAGAACTGCTCTTAACTAAGGAGCCATCATGCCACCCCATGGCGTTTCTGCCCTTCTGCCTCTGCCTCCTGGGTAGCCGGGACCACAAGTCAGTATCACCACATCTGGCCATACACGTGTTTTACAAAGCAACAATGAAGTCATTTTTGTGTGTATTAGAACTGGGGGCATTTACTGTAACCAGCTAACAATTCTAACATCTTTCCAACTACGGATCAGCTCCGCCAGTGTTTACTTTCTCACACTAAAATGTCAGGTCTTTGACAGCTTTCACTGTTTTAAGACACACGATGTGCTCATGTACATAGTTATGTCTAGGTTAAGTATTTCCTGATTAGGCCTGACCCAGAGGAGAGACTCCTAGGGAGCCACAGAGATGACTGTCTCTGCTTTGTTCCGTCTTGCCTCTTTTCCCTATATTACACTCTGCAAGAGGTGTCCAGAAAAGGCTGCAAGGAAGAGAGAATCCAAGGTCAACGTTGAAAAACAAAACTGGATCAAGTTAAATTCTAATACATTTTTGCCCAGTTGTTCATGCTTACAAACCCAGCAATTGAAGGGCTGAAGCAGGGGAGTTTTGAGTTTGAGGATAGTCTGGGCTACATAGTAAGATCCAGCTTTAAATTTGCTTACAGCAAGACCTATGTGACATCAAGTTGAGTCAGGCTACAAGAAGAGTCAGGACCTCAGCCACGATACTCAGCATGAAAATCTCTGGATGGCTCTGTGGCATGGCATCTATACCCAGCCTTAATCTTGGGTGTTTTCCCCTTAGATAGGGTGTCCTTGGGATCAGCTTTCTAGAGAAGAGGTCTTGGGCAAGCTGAGCCATCTTATTCTGACTCCGTACCTCTCAGGCCCTAAGATTTTAGATCCGAGAATGAATCCTGATTCTACAGTTGGGACTCCAGGCTTACTCTTCCAGTCCTTTGCCAACATGCTGTCTCCTTGAAGGCCTGGTCTCCTTTTACTCCAGAAGCTCCAGCAGCCTCTGCTGTGTCTCCCACCCACCCGGTCCTCCACAGCAGTAGCTGGTCACCTACTTCTTCCAATTCAAATCTCATTTGCTACTCCTGGTTCCTACCCACTACACCTCCTTCTAACTGCCCACTATGACAGAGGTACCCAGGCCCTTTACCAACTCTGCCCACTGCCTCAACCCAAAGGAGAGCTGACATCTGTCTGCCTGGGGAACTCCCCAGGTTGAACAGAGGCAGAGGGATGGTAGCAGGAGAGAAAATAAAAAGAGGGTAGAGGTGCCCACCTCCATACCTTCAAAAAGACTAATCAACAGGAGCCAGTGCTGCCTCTGGAGGAGGGACCAGTGCCCTGGGCCCATGCAATCTGTCTCCATGGTAACCAGACTGGGAGGCCTGCTTAGAGCTGGCTGCTAGGCTGGAGTCTATGCCTCTTCCTGCTGGTTGCTGAGCATCTGAGGGTCCTAAGTCTTCCCTGCCACTCCCCACTCTCTTTGTTTTCTTTCTAGGTTGAGTAATTACCAAGGAACTCTGCCGACAATCCTCAATTTGAGGATGAGAAGATGCAGGCCTTCCTTGGCATGGTAGCATACTTCCCAGCACACAAGATGCTGAGGCAAGAGAATTGCCACAAGTTCAAGGTCAATCTGGGTTCCAGAGCAAGACCATGGGGGCAGGAAGAGGGGGGGAAAGAAGGGGAGAGGGGGAGAAAGGGAGAGAGGGGAAGAGAGGAGGAGGAAGAGGAGGAGGAGGAGCAGGAAAAGGAGGAGGAGGAGGAGGAAAAGGAGGAGGAAGAGGCCAGGTGTGAAGGCCCCTATGTGACCCCAGCACTGGGAGGCAGAAGCAGTAGAATCAGAAGTTCAAGGTCATCTTTGTCTGCATAGCAATCTTTTGATCAGCCTGGGAGATATGAGACTCTATTTTGTTTTTTAAGAAGACTGGGAGAGGGAAGATGGGGAGGAGAAGGGGGTGGAGAAGGAGAAGGAAGGTGAGGAGGAAGAAGAGAAGGAGCCAAAGGAAGGCTTCTGTTTTCTGAGCACTTCAGGTCCTCTCAGTAGTGATAATGGAGCCGTTTGCTGGGCCCTACCATGCTCAGAACTCCTTTCATATATATTATTTTATTCCCTCATCAACCATAGAATTGTCAGAGCTAGAAGACCAGGGAGGGAAGCCTTAGAGACCATCACTGTAGTGATTCCCAAAGTTGATTTAGTAACAAGCTCTGTTTTCTAGGGGCATTTGCTGCAGAGGATCCATGTATAAACCAGATACGGTTGGTACTATTCTGATGGCACCCTTGTCTCTGTCTTCCCTTTGCTTCTAGGGGACGTTCGGTCCTAAGGAAAACCACCTGAAAGCCACAAACTGGCCATACTCTTTTTTTAAAGGTAGCTAATTATTACATTTAGTTAGCTAGTTAGTTAGTTAGTTAGTTAGTTAGTTAGCTAGCTGGTTGGCTGGCTGGCTAGTTGGTTAGTTAGTTATGGTGTATGTGAGTGCACATGCACATGTATGTGAAAGTCAGAGGAGAACTTGTGGGAACCGGTTCCCTCCTCTGCCATGTGGGTCCTGGGGATCTTTGGGTTGTCAGGCTTGGTAGCAATGACCTTTACTGACTGACTCAGCTCTCCAATCCTGCATTTTACATGGAGGAGAAATGAAGCTGGGAAAACGGGTCTTTTTGAAGTCACATAGTAAGCTTGGGCTTCCTGGACCCAGCTCCTGACCCACTCTGTGCTTCATGCTGTTCCATGCTGTCCAGGGATATGTGCTTATGTGGAGGGAGCTCTGAAAGCTTCCATCTTGCTGCAGAGGCAGGAACCAGCCCTTCTGCTTACACTATGGCCCAGTCATGTGCCATATAAAGGGATGTAGATTGAGCTGGTGGGCAAGTGTTGGGGGGAAAACATGGCAGATGCCACTGGTGTGACTGGATGTGTAGTCTCTAGATTCTCTCATGGGGCATCCTTTCAAGATCCATTTAATTTCCCTGTAATCCCAGCACTTGGGAGGCAAACGCTGGAAGTAAATGAGCTCAAGGCCAGCCTAGGCTACATAGCAAGACATTGATTTAAAATATTTGTTTCCTAGTGCAGCAGACTTTCTGTTTGCAAGGATGGATGATAGCTGAGCAATTTCCTAGAGGAAGGGTCCTGGAGGCACCATTGACTGCTAGGAAGTCTAGGTTGGCTGGAACTCAGCTCTCTGTACAGCAGGAATCTGTCTCCTCTCGAGGTTTTAATGAGAATGATCCCCACAGGTTCATATATTTGAACGCTTGGTCTCCAGCTGGTGGAACTGTTTGGGAAGGATTAGGAGGTGTGTGGCCTTGTTGGAGAAGATGTGTCACTGGGGACAGGCACTGGAGTTTCAAAAGCACAGTCAATTTCAGTTAGTTCTCTATTCCCAGATAATTCTCTCTCTCTCTCTCTCTCTCTCTCTCTCTCTCTCTCTCTCTCTCTCTCTCTCTCTCTCTCTCTCTCTCTCTCTCTCTCTCTCGGATCAAATGTAACCTCTCAGCTACTCCTCTAGTGCTATGCCTGCATGCCTGCTGCCATCATGTTAATCATGAGTCTAATCCTCTGCAACCATGAGCCCCAAATTAAATGCTTCTGCTTGTCTTGGTCATGGTGACCCCCACCCCCCGCCCCCAGCAATAGAAAAGTACCTCTGATGGAAATTAGTATCAGGAATGGGGTATTGCTGTGCCAGGGCTGAGCATGATTGGGTAAATGCAAAAGTCTTTGGGAGTTTGGACTAGGAAAGCAGTTGAATGCTATAAGCAGAGATGAAAGGGTTACCTTAGTAGGAACTTGGAAGACAGTAGTTCTGAGAGCTATGTGGTTTATGGAAACTCAGCCCAAGAGATTTCAGGAGGGAAGAATATTAACAACAGGGTTAGAGACCATTCTTGTGATATTGCCCTTGTCCCTAGAGTTTGCCTGAGGCTGAATTGAAGAGTTTTAGACTAATATCATCAACAAAGGATATTTCAAGAGAATCTAATATTGATGGTGTCATGGAGTTATTACTGAATACTTTCATGCAAATCTACAGTGAGAAAAGACAAGCTAGTAAACAAAACTCCACCATGGCTTCTGTGTCAGCTCTTGCCTCCAGGTTTCTGCCATGTTCAAGTTCCTGCCCTGACTTCCCTCAGTGATGGACTGTCACCTGGAAGCATAAGATGAAAAAAAAAATCCTTTCTTTTTTGGGATGTCTTTGGCCATGGTGTTTCACCACAGTAATAGAAACCCTAGCAGAGACACCCTCTCTCTTCCAGAGAGCTGGACACATCCAGAGAACCAGTCTGGGAGCATCAGAGCGGGAGGCTGGTATGCCCTTCATTCCCTCAACAGCGTTCTTGGCTTGCTAGAAGGGTACCTGAACCATTTAGGGACACTCTGGAAGGATTTTCCTTCCAGGCTGACACTATTCCTGTGGGAGAAAGAACTTGAGGCCTCCCTCAACTTGAGGTTGGCTATAGCACCAGGCTAAACTTTAGGTGGCTGAAAGGGTAGTGTCATCATGGTGAAGCTCCTTGTGGTGTGACTAGAAGATTGTGTGTGTCCCAGGCAGTTAACACCAGCACTAGCAAAAGCATAGGCAAGACGCTGCCCTCCAGGGCCCCTCTGAGGAAGTCATTGACCACAGCCATGTTGACCCCCAGCACACCCCACCCCCAGTGATACCTGTTCTTCACCATGTGACTCAGAGTCCGCAGGCAATTCTCTGATTGTTCAGTTCCTGCCCTTGCTTGCCTCTAAACCATAGGCTTTGCTCTTACTGGATGCCTGGGCCACACACACTGCCTAGCAGGAAATCAGAACATGTTTATTGGATGAATGAACATCAGTACCGAGCCCCTCAGAGCCCGTACTTTAGCATGAAGTTTCTGTGAAGCTGTGGGATTTTTTGTTTGTTTGGTTTTTGATTTTTTGAGACAGGATCGTGTGTGTAGTTCAGGCTGGCGTCAAACTCACTGTGTTGTTGAGGATCACTTTGGACCCTTGATACCGCCACCTCCATTCTCCAAATGAGTGCTGGGATTAACACACACATGTCTTCATGCTCTCTGTGCTGGCAATAGGACCCAGGGCTTCCCGTGTGCCAGGCAAGTACACTATCATCTGAATCACACTCTCAGCCCATGTGGAGCAAATTTTGGATTAAAGCATAGAAAGTGAGATGGGGTGGCATGGTACCCTTCAAGGAACTGTGAGAGGGGTGACTGGGGGCAAGGGGCTTGGGTTTTATTCAAAAGGAGTACCTAGATCTTTAGTCACTCATTAGGTCTCTAAGGATACAGATTCTGGGGTGAGAAAATAGGAGGTGACCACGCTGAGAAGATGTGGTGACCTGTCCTTCTTTTTCAAATACCTTGGAACCAAGACCAGAGAGACCTAGAGAGTCTGAAGTCTCCACTGTAGTTCATGCCTACTGGCCCCCACAGTCTTATATATGGCTATGTGTAAAGTTGTCACCGCAGCCAACTGTAAGCACATGTTCACCATAGCCAGGATGAGACACCTTCCGGGTCCTGAGAGAGAGGCAGGAGGCAGAGTCCGGCTTCAGAATCTGCACTCCAGGTGGCTCCACAGGCTGAGGAGTCTGAAGAAAAGCTGCAGTAAGGTTGGGGGTTGGGATGGAGAGAGAGAAGCCCTCCTGGGGTGGCTTTTGGCAGTGACTTCCTAACCTCCGCATCTCCAGGAAGCATCGAGACAGACACTTTGAGAGGAATCGTGGCACCTGGATATTGCACGATGTAATGGAACCAGCCAAGTGGTAAATGTAGCTTTTAAATAGGTTTTGTGTTCTCCATTAACTGCCCTGATGTTGATTAGCCCTGACAGCTAAGAAGGGGCAGTCAGCAACTTTCCCCAGGTTGTGAGGGCTCAGCTGGTCCATTCTACTGACCAGCATTGCAGGGAGACCCCTATGAGGTAGGGGAGGATGGATTGCCTCTAGGGGTACTCAGGACAGGGAAGGACTCTGCAGCCCTCTGGTGGACTGGCCCAAGCTCCTGCTCTCTTTCTATCCCTTACCCCGAGACTTCTCTGAGATGGGGTTGAGCATGGGCATCTGCAGGGAGCTGTAGGGGTTTGGCTTCCTTTTGCTGTCTTGGTGTGGAAAAGGACCACATTTGTGATGGAGATACTTGATCTGGTAACCTCCTGGAACAGAGCTCCATCCACTGGAGCTCTGACGCCATGAAAGGGTTTGTTGGAATATTCTAGATGCATCTTTGAGCCCAAGTAACTTGATTCTTAAGAGATAAGGACAGGTGAAATCCCACAGACTATCCAGTTACTTCAAAGGGTTTTCCAAAGCAAGAGTTATGACAAACCTTGAAAGATTCCAGAAATTTGGTAACTCTCATGTCATCTACGTTGATGGAGCAGCTGAAAAGATTAAGGGGAAGAGGCTGGCTGGGGCTGTAGCTAATCTAGCATACTCAGAACTCTGAGTGTGATCCCCAACACTGCATAGCCAGGCATGCCTGTCATCCCAGCACTCAGGATGTGGAGGCAGGAAGATCAGAAATTCAAGGTTGTCTTCAATTACTTGATTGAGTTCAAGGCCAGTCAAGGATCTTGAACAGAGAGGAAGCAGAATGAACCGTCTGGCTTGTGGGAAGGGGAGAAGCTCACAGAAAGCTATCCAGGCAAAAGGGTAGCTCAAGACTCTTAGCCTCAAGCTGCAGAACCCAGAGGAAGCCAATGGGATGTTCCCCCACTTCCTGTTCTCATGAGACACCTCAGGATTCCAGCTGGGTCCATAGCACTTGAGAAAGGAGAGTCAATCTTTCAGAAAACTTCCTATTGCTGATCTGCCCTTGGTCTGCCAGGGGCTGGGGGGCCGAGGGAGTGGGGAGTTGTGAAGGCCATAGAAGTTTATATGGAGTAGCTGCTACCTTCTGTATTGTCCCCTCAGCCTCTCAAGCCCCTGCCCTCTGCCCAGGCATCAAGTGCTTTCTCCCTTCCGCTGAGGGAAATCCTTGTGTCAGCACAGCCAAGGAGGTTGCAGAGCAGGTTTTAAACTCTGTTCCCTTTGACAGCAGAGCTCCCTCTTCCATCACCCCGCCCCGCACCACACCCCATGCAGCTCTTGCATAGAAGTGCTCATCATGACAGAATCTATGAAATAGAAAGAAGGGGAAATAACCTAAACGTTCAACAATTAGGGGGATGTTTAGTAAATCACGGAGCCTCCATTTGTTAGAACATTACACAGACATTAAAAATGATCGTTACGGAGACTGTATAGCGACTGGGGAAAGGTTTATGAGGAGACACTAAGTGGAACCACAATGCAGATGCTACAATTGCTTTGATTGCGTTGAGGGGAGATATGTCAGTGTGTCAACAAGGGCCATGAGATAACTCACAGGAGTGAAAGATGGCTTGGCGGGGAGCAGCTGCTCTGTTTGGCTTTTTAATTTTTTTCTCTTTGAAAATGATTTGCTTCTCTGTTCTCTCTCTCTCTCTCTCTCTCTCTCTCTCTCTCTCTCTCTCTCTCTCTCTCTCTCTCTCTCTCTCCCTCTTTCCCTCCCTCCCTCTCAGGAGTAGTGTAGAACATGCAGAATATAAGACCAGACAAGGTCAGAGGATGAGAAGTGTCCCTAACGAGAACCCGTAGACCACGATGCTTCTTCCATCGTGTGAAGGGACTCCAGACTCACATCTGCAACTGGGTCAGAGTTGGATCCAGAGCTCCAGACCTGTTACTACTAACTGTGTGAGCCCAGGCCTGGCCCAGAACAAGTATCCCAAATTTTGCAAAACTGTAAAATTTGGAGGCTGGCAAGATGGCTCAGTAGGTGTGTTGGAGAGTTTAATGTCAACTTGACGGGAGCTAAAGTCATCTGAGAGGAGAGAACTGCAATTGAGAAAGTGCCTCCATAAGATCAGGCTGTAGGCAAGCTTGAAAAGCATTTTCCTAATTAGAGGCTGACTGGGGAGTGGCCAGCCCATTGTGGGTGGTGCCATTCCTGGGCTGGCAGTCCTGGGTTCTATAAGAAAGCAAGCTGAGCGAGCCACAGAGAACAAGCCAGCAAGCAGCATCTCCCCACAGCCTCTGCATCTGCTCCTGCCTCTAGGTTCCTGACCTGCTTCAGTTCCTGTCCCAACTTCCCTTGAAAATGATGTGGAGGTGTGAGCTGGATAAACCAAGTCATATTGGTCATACTGTTTCATCACAGCCATAGAAACCCCAACTAAGACAGCATGGAAAAGTGCTGCCGCCTGATGGCGTGAGTTCAATTTCTGGGCCCTACGTGATGGAAGGAGGGAAGCAAGCTCCCCCTTCTTGTCCTCTGATCACCACGCACACACATTAGTATACATGAGCCCTCCAACTGAAAAAAGTAAAGAATTAATGCAATCATGCATTGAAGATAAACTCAACACAGTATATGCACATGCGTTTGTTTGTGTGTTGTATATAGGTGTGTACACAGGTATGAGTGTGTGGGTGTGTGAGTTTGTATATGTTGTATTTGGATGTGTACACAGGTATATGAGTGTGTGTGTGTGTGTGTGTGTGTGTACACAAATATGGAAGGGCTGAGGTCACTGAATCTTTTTCTTCAGTTGGTATCCACTTATTCTTTTTCAATTGAGGTACTTTTTTTTTTTTCAAAACAAAAATCATACCTTTGTGGCTGGAGAGATGGCTCCGTGGTTAAGAGCACTCACTGGCTGCTCTTTCAAAGGACCTAGGTTCATTTCTCAGCACCCACACTCATGACTGTGATTCCAGTCTCAGGGTATCTGGTGCCCTCTTTTGGTCCACAAAGGAACAAGGCCCACAGATGGTGCACATACATACATCCAGACAAAACACTCAGACATAGACATAGACAGACATAGACATAGACATAGACATAGACATAGACATAGACACATACATAGAAATAGAAATAAATATATTTTAAAAATCATATTGTCCTTTCTTTTATGGGAATGCAGGCATGCCGGCCATGGTAGTTGAGTAGAGCTCAGAAGAATATTTGTGAGACCCCCTCAGTGAGGCCATCAGACTCAGTGACACGTGCCTTCACTCACTCAACCATCTTGCCAGCCCTTTACATTATGTTTTGAGTTCAGGTCTCCCCTTGAACTTGGAGCTCATCAATTCTACCAGGCTGGCTGGCCACTGAGCCCCAGGGATCCACCTGTCTATGCTCTGGGCCTGCAGCACTGGGGATATAGACCCAGGCAGTCTTTTATAGGGGTCTGGGCAATCCAACCTCAGGCCCTTATGCTTGCCCAGATCCTTGCCCCAGTCCCCTCTGTAATCCACTGTGGGTGCTGTGTGGTTGAACTCTGTGTTCTACAGTAACACTCGGCTCAATGCTTAGTGTGGGTATGAGACTGAACCAGGTGCTGCTCTCTGTGATCCTGAACCACCAGTCTGCCCATGCGTGGCTGCGTCTCTGGTCAGATGATAGCTGGTGTTCTCCCTGCCTGATTCCACTCCGCCATCAAACTACATTTACATCTCCAGATTCGACAGGTTCTTCATCAATGAGAGGTTTTTTTTTTTTTTTTTTTTTTTTTAAGTAATGCCACTTGAGTTTCTGGATGTGAGGAAGAGAGGGAAATTGAACAAGTTCCGAGCTCCCAGCAGAGGAGGTGGGTGGCACACCAGCCCTGACTGAGTCACGATCCCGGTCAGCATCAGCAAGACCTGCCATATACTGGGCAGAGAAGGGGCATGTGAAGTATTCATGTCTGAGCATGGAAACCGGGACTGATGCTGATGTCATGGGAACCAGGACTGATGCTGATGTCATGGGAACCAGGACTGATGCTGATGTCATGGAAACCAGGACTGATGCTGATGTCACTTGCTGAGATAATTTATAAAGTGTAAACATGACTACATTAGTTTTGTAGACTTCCCCCAAAATGATAGTGATCAGCAGGATGTAACCAACAGGAAGCTATCTGTTATGGCTTCATTTCTGACCCAACCTTGTGCTTCCTCTATTTACCTATCTCTATGTTTCTCTGTGTTCAGATAGTCTCTCTTTCTCACCGGACCCTTCCTCCCTCTCCCTCTCTCTCCCTCCCTCTCCTTCTCTCTCTCTCTCCCTCTCTCTCCCCCTCCCTCCTTTCCTGACTATTCCTCCCTCTCCCTCCCTCTCTTCCTTCACACTCTCTCCCCCTCCTGCCCTTCCTTACTCTCCCTCCCTCTTCTCCTTCATTCCCTCCTTCCCTGCAATCTGTTTTTCCTTGTGAGAAAAAAACCACTACATAATTTTCTTTAAAAATTAATCGATTCTATGCTACAAAATACATCTAAAATATTCAAGAGGGGGAAAAAGTTTCTCTTCAAAGTAGCTTGGTTAGAACTCTTTCTGCCAGCATAATCGAGTTAATGAGCACCCCTTTAGAATTTAATGCAAAGTAACTTTCACAGTGGTGGGGAGCTTCAAAGATGGGTGAAGAGATAACTAAAGATCTTGGTTCCCCTTGGCAACCAAGGTAAACTTCCACCCCATTGGTTGAAACTCATCAAGGTTGGGATGGAGTACAGTGGCAGTTTGCAGCTACAAGTAGAAAGATAAAGGGAGAGAGAGGTGACTTTAGGGATAGATTTCAAATGTAGCAGAGGTGCTCAGAGCAGTCTATGTAGCTCAGTGTAAGCTGATCTGTAGTGACCAAAGGCAGTAAGGACCCCAATTCTGTTGGATCCAAAGCATGCAAGGAACGCTGTTAGCAAAGCCCATCCAGAAGTCCCCAGAGCAGCCAACAACAAGAGGTGGGGTCACTGCTGCCTCTCAGTCCCCAAATCCAGAGCCCAAGGCTGGATACAAGTACAGCCAACCCAGACAGGCTGCTAGCATGGGGACACAGCTGATGAACCCCTGACCCTTCCATCTGAGCCCTGAAGATGCTTTCTACCTGCTACCATTTCAATCCCCTTTCCCTCCATCTGAAACACCCTCATCCAGGCTCTTCGCCTGACTGATTGCAGCAGCTTCTACGAAGACCAGAAGGGTCCTCCCTCCCTACGCTCCAGACTACCCATGCCATTCCTGTCAAACCCTCTTCAAAGGTAACAAGGACAGAATTGAGAGACACAAACTCACTAGTGCTGAGCACAGGCTGTTCACTGTCCTCTTACAGTCCGTCCCCTTTCCCACGCCCTCCGTCACCCTGTACCCCATCCCTAACAGCCCACTGCCCTCTGGCATCTCGTCAACAGCCCGCTTTCTCTCCAGATTAATCATTTTGTTGGCAGAACCTGTTTCTCTCTTCAATCCTTTTCCAGCTATCCCACGGACTTCAGGCTTGGGGTGCATCATTCCCTGCTCTCTCTGACCTTTGTCTCGGCTGGTTACCTTGTCATGAGTACCCCAAGCTCTCAGACCCCAGCTCCATTAGTTCCAAACACCTTGCTTTCCAGTCCTTGGAGCGCCTGTCCTGTTTTTATCTCAGGTTCCTAATGCCAGGACTGTATCTTGGCTCTTACAGTGGCCAGGCTGGTAATACGGTACCTGGAACATGATAGGCAGGCACCAAATGTTTGTTGAATAAATAAATGAACAAGATTTCCAAGTAGAAATTAATTATAGACAAGGTAGAGAGCGAGCGGGGAGTGCACGACTCCCCAGACACCGAGTTTGCTCAAGTCTTTCTTCAAATAAAATTTTCTCCTAATTTTAATATTCAGTCAGGGAGTTAATGTCACCAATATTCGTGAAATTGGATGCTTTCAAGACAAGAGAAATAGCACACATGTACAAATAGCAAGGAGAGGAGAAACTGTGAATGGAGAGGAGAGGAGAGAGAGAGAGAGAGAAAGAAAGGGAGGGAAGGAGAGAGAGAGAGAGAGAGAGAGAGAAAGGGAGGGAGGGAGGGAGGGAGGGAGGGAGGGAGAGAGAGAGAGAGAGAGAGAGAGAGAGAGAGAGAGAGAGAGAGAGAGAGAGAGAGAGAGAGAGAGAGAGAGAGAGAAACTAGTTTGTTTTTCTGCTTTCCTGTTGCTGGAATAAACACCCTGGGGAAGAACAGGGTTTACTTGTTTCACAAGTCCCGATCACAGCCTGTCACTGACGGACATTGGGGCAGGAACTCAAGCAGGAGCAGAGGCAGAAACTGTGGGAGAAAATTCCTTACTGGCTTGTTCTGTTTGGTTCATGCTTAACCCTCTTTCTTATATAACCCAGGGTCACCTGGGTCACCTGGGTCACCTGGGTCACCTGCCCAAAGGTGGTCCCACAGTGGGCTGGGGCTTCCCGTATGAATTAGTAACAAAACCTGCCCCACAGACATGGACACAGGTCAGTCTGATGGGGCAATCCCCTAATTGAGGCAATCCCTCAGATAACTGCCCTGTGTCAAGTTGATAGCGTCAGCTAATTAGAAGGGGGGGGACTATCGAGCATAGCGCCAAGGAAAATGGCAGGGTCTGGTTGCAGTCAGGAACTCCCTGCCCTGAGCTGATGACCAGGCTGTTACTCATATAGCAGGACTGCTGTTGTTACTCATACACCAGGGCTGGGGACCACCACAAGGAGAATGTTCTGGAGCCCCAGCCCTGTCCAGTGAGGTTAAAGAGCATCTTTTGTGCAGCCTCAGTCCTTGACCCACTTCAGCTTTGGTCTTCCATTCTGGCTCCTTGCCTCCTAAATCTTTGTATTTTAGAAGTCCTCTAGGTTGTAAGCTTACCACACTGCTCCTACTGATGGATGTTTGGGGTGGGGGATTAGATCTTTATCTCTTATCCTGTTGGCTCCTTGCCATGGGGTCCTGAGCCTTGCAAAGATGAAGGAAGTTTGTGGCTGTAGTAAAGAATGAGAATGGAAGATTGGGCCCGAATGAGTATCTGTCTATGCCAAGCTAACCTATTGGCAGGGAGGTCTTTTCAGAAGGCATCCCTGAGAGCAATGGGTAATACCTTGCTAGGTACTGACGGGAAGACTCTAGGAGAAGTGTGTGTGAGCCAACAGGAGATCTTGAGAGAACACTGCCATGGGATTCAGCAAGGAACCAAACATCAACCAACCCCCCACCCCCCCGGACATCTCCAGCTCAGCCCAGGAAGAGGCACTGCAAACTTCAGTGAAAGTTCTTCTGCAAGCATAGAGGCAGAGGGATGGCCAGGGTTGCAACCAGCCAGAATAACCCAAAAGGAGATACCAGTCTCCACATGTGACCAGAGGGCTCAAATGGAATAGGGGCAACCAAGAGCGAAGAGATGAGTTGGTCCCAGGGTGGGGGTATCTGGGAGACCTGGGGCTGCCTCCAGAGAAGCACAGACAAGCTGCAGGTCCCCTCAAGTCCTGTGATCCTAAGGCTAGCACCAAAGCGATGGCCAACTTCTCAAAGCTGGAGACCCTAATGCTTGGAGACATCATGACTCTGGGCGGCTTGGAAGATAATGAGGGGGGCTCTGGAGATTTGTTTGAGAAGAATAAAAAAAGGGTAGTGACCCAAGTAATCAGGGGCCAGGAGACAAGAATCCTGGGTGCATGAGGAGCCTGGCTGGGGAGTGGGCAGGAAGGAAGACAGGCAGCTGAAGCTGAAGCATCCTGTTCCCTCTTACTGATTGGTTGATTGATTGGCTGACTGGTTGATTGAGGGCTAGTGTCTTGCAACATATCCCAGACAAGTGTGGAACTTGCCATTTTCCTACCCCAGCTTTCCAAATGTCAGTGCGATTCCGGTTGCTCTAGAACAGTGGTTCTCCGCCTTCCAAAGACTGTGACCCTTTAATCCAATTCCTCACATTGTGGTGGCCTCCAAGCATAAAATTATTTTGTTGCTACATCATAACTAATTTTGCTACTGTTATGAGTTGTAATGTAAATATCTGCCTTTTCCAATGGTCTTAGGTGACCCATGTCAAAGAGTCATCTGACCCCTGTTTGAGAACCACTGCTTTACTGGCTATAAGTTTCTATTTGGACAGAAGGTGTGTTTCATCGCTGGCCTTGCCCCCACTCCCACCCCCAGAAAGGATACTCAACATGCTGTGCAGCCCAACATCCCACAACTTACTTGGAAGGACATTCTGGACTGTCATCTGAAAATAGGGACCCTGGATCCAGGGGTCCGTGAAGGCAGCGGGATCTCTCCACATCTTTTGAACTGCTGACAGCATCTCTTGGAACGTAACAGAAGCATTTACCTGTGATCAGGCTGCACAAGGCTGATCACTCTGTGGCAGGTTCCTTTGCTCTGGGCTGGCACCGCTGCAACTCAGTGCTACAACGCGCCCGCTCTCATGCTGATCGGGAGCTCTGATTGCCAGCTATTGACGTCTTTGATGAATAAAAAATGGGAAGCCAAATTAATTATTTCTTATGAAATGCAGATTGTTTGGTAGACAAATATCTTTCACATCTTGGGGCCCATCAGGGACGATCATATCATTAACCCTTGGTAATTGAGGAGGTCGAGGCTGACAGAGTTAGGGGAGGCGTCAAGAGTCTAATTCCATACGGTGGGACTGTCAGACTTAGCTTACTGTCTCTGTTCCTGGATGTCTTTGTGCCTTCCCTGCCTCTGCAGATGTTGCTGGTCGTATCTAGTCTCTGGCCTTCCTGACCTTGTGGTCTCTCCTCCTCGCTCTGGGTCTCCTTTCCCATCCTGCTTCTGTTTCTTGAGCTCCCCGAAATGACATCAGCACCTCTCTGGTGGCCTTGGTGTGACCTAGCTTCTCTTGTGTCATGTCCTTTCTTTGATGTTCTCTCTCTTTCTACCCTACCTCCCATCCTTCCTCCCAGGGTTACTGATGATTCTAGGATACTTTCAGCTTCCCCAGATCATTGGTGATAAGAATTTTGTTTAATTACTTTGCCTCGTTGTATGGCTGCACTGCTATCAAGATTGCCATGTTTGAAGACTTCTTGCCTCTACTGCCCTTTGCTCTATCAGACAGGAAACTTTAGGAGTTAAGGGGCTGTCCGCTCACTCCCAAGTTCTCAATGTCTGCTCGGCTGGCTGGGCTGTCCCTAGGGTCTCTTCTCTGCTATTCTTTCCACTGTCCATGTTTCTGCACCTCTATGTCTCTCATGGCTACTTACTGTCTCTTCCTGGCTTCCTGTCTGTCTACTGACTCTTTCTCCCTGTCACATCTATCACCCTTCCTTGTGAGCTCCGTCTGTCCCAGCCCTGTCTTCCATAATATCCATCTCTCTTCTCTTTCTGCAATATGAGCTGGGGCTGAAGGTCATCACAGAGACCAGGCTACCCCCAGACCTTGTCCAATGCACTGTGTCATGTTGAATCTTCCTTTACGCCTTTTCAATGAGAACTACAAAGCTTGGAAGTGAACAATATTGCCTCCTGGGTAGGAGAAACCAGCTCTGAGTTGCTTGGACGCTTTCCCCTTCCCATCCAATGATTAAGGGCAGTAAGAAACAACCGAGGACAGCAGCTGCTACTGACCCACTCCTAGCTAGGTGGAAGGGTGGAGCCTACTTTCTTGCCCTCCTTGTGGTTGAGTGGAGAGAAATGAAGCTACCCCTGGATAGCCTGGTTTTAGTCAAGTAGCCTATAAGTGTCCAAGCTCTGGGAAGGGCTTAGCCTGTGGGATTTGAGCATCTATACAATCAAATCAGAGATTGTAGTTTGGAGTCACACAGGCAGGATTCAAAGGCTAGTTTAGCCACCAACCTTAAGCCTCTGCTGTGGTGAGAATTCTAGAATTTCAGTTTCTTTAAACAACACAGAAATATTATATGAATATGTTTTCATTTTAATCCCAGGTGTGGGGATACAGGGCTGCTTCGGATTGTCCTCAGCAGCTGTGATTTGCCTCATGCTCTCTGGCAAAGGTGTGGCTTTGCCAGCTGCAGATAGTTTCTGCAATTGTGTGACATTTGGAATTCTGGGAACTTTTCAGAGGGTATATAAATGCTAGAGGCCCCAAGAGGCAGAGTAGGTGGTTGGTTGTTGGTTGTTCAGAGAGGGAGGGAGGGAGGGGTTGGTTGTAGTTTGTTAGTGGTTGTACTCAAAGAAGAAACAAGAAGGAAGAAATTGTATTTGGAGATATCTCTCCCCTCTATCCTTTCTCTCCAGTCTAGTAATGGGGTGAAGCAGGGAGGATAAAAGGTGGAAAGAAGAACCCATAAAATAGCAAACCCAGCTACACTCTGCCTTCACACTTCTAAGAAGGCAGCACAAGGTGATGAGTGGATTATGGTTACCCATGAAAGGCATGATGTGCAGCCATCAAAACTCAGCCAAGGGCCGCACGAGTCATGGGAGGCAGAGGACATATACGGGAGTTCTGCACGGGAAGAGTTGTGGGCGTCTACTGATGGCAGCTTTGAGCCCCTTCATCCAAAACCATCCAAGGGGAAGCATTCCAAAGGACCGTGACTTTGCTTTGCCATTGGCTCCCGTTTCCTGCCTCAGGCCTGACTCTGCAAACCTCCCAGACAGATGGCATTCTTCTAGGACTCCAGGGACAGACACGCCCAGCCTCTCTCTTCACTCGTCTTTAGCCCCCCCCCTTCCTTCCTAGGCAAGATACGTTTCCTGGCATATCACCCCAAAGCGTCTTGCTTTCACACATGCCTGTTGGCTTTAGCAAGGGCTTCGTGACCCCAGAGAAGCTCTCTGCTGCTGGCCCCCCAGGTGGCCCTTCTGCATGTGCCTTCTGGACAGCTCCTTCAGGATTCTCCCCACCCCCAACTCCTTCAACAAAGTACAGGATGGGGAAGATGCCAGAGAATCTGCGTCTCAGAGCCAAGTACTCACTTGAAAATATCTCCAAGGCCTTTTCCAATTTCCTGGAAATTGATGAGTGTTTCCAGGACTCAGATTTTGTGACTAGGCAATGCCTGGCCCCTGCCTGCCCTTCCCTTCCCCCTGTTAGGCCTTCCAACCCCGCACTACTGCCCGCAGAAAGCCAGTCCACCTACGGGAGGCTCTTCTCCCTATCCTGAGTGGGGAGGAGGGCAGAGTCCCTCTCTTGCCTCGTTATTGTGGTCCTAGCAATCTTGGCACCTGCAGATGCTGGTGGAGCTGGAGGGAGGTGTGACTTGTTTCCCAGCCTACCCACATGACTTACCACCTGCCTTCAAGTTTCTCTCCCCATCCTTACATAATCCTGACTCCAGGATTAAAAATACTCTGCCGAGTACCCATCCATCTGTCATAGTCCCTCTCTAAATATATATGTGTAGTTATACATACATGATCTTATTTTTAAGACGCTTTAGAAGGAGTACTGCTATCGCTCGTGCCGTTGAGAGCGGGCTTCCGAGTCAGGGCTGGCTTCCTGCAGAACAGCAGCCCTGGGGGAGTGAGACTTCCCGTACCTCGAGGATTGCAGTCTGTTTTGTGTAGGTTTGCCTTAGTCAGGGGATGAGTCCTGGGTGCCACCCAGATCCATCTCAGAACAGCTAGGGCTGGCCTTCCACGAGAAGCACAGCCCCTGGGTTGAAACTTAAGGCATGAACCCAGCTTCCACCCCCACTGTGAATCCTGACTTCTTGTGCAGCTCTGGTCTCTCTGTGTCCTCCCTGGCCTGAAGTAAGAAAGAGAAATGGGACTTATTCCTGGTCTCATCGTCATATTTCAGCCAAGTGACTTGAGACCTGGAGGGGTCAAACCTCTTCACTCACATTCTGCATGTACACAGTGGGGAATTGGGGTGACTGTATGAAGGAGTGCAGTGAGAGAGGGAGACCAGGTACATGACAGCTAGACTTTAGTGTACCCATCTGTACAATGTGCATGACCTTTAAGACCATGGGAGCCAGCACAGTGCCCAGGGAGTGAAATGACCTGGTGGGAGCATAGGTAGGGGAGGGCAGACTGGATGAAAGCCTAGGGTGCTGCTGAGAGAAAGGCGGTGGTGTAGGTTGTCTCCAGGTGACCCCTGCCTCCTGGATGATACTGTCTCTGTGTGGCTCTATTGTCAGCCTTGATTCTCTCATTCACCGGGCATACATCATAGAAGTGTTCTATCTGGGGCTCAGGCTGAGGGTGCAGGCTGGACTCCAGCATCACCCACGCACACATACCAGCAGAAAAGGGGAATAAAGGTGTGTAGGGCATAGGCTGAGCCTTCTGCCCTAGGCATGGCATTTGGCTTCAATTCCTTCCAGCTGCCTTCAAGGCCAGAATCCTGCACCCTTTCCCCAGCCTATATGTGGTTGGATAGAGACCTGGATGAACAAGCCAGGACCTCCCAACTTAAGGGTGGGGGGGCACTTTCATGATTCAGTTTCCTCATTTATAAGATGAAGCAAATGAGTGTCTACCAAAGAGGAGACATGAGCTAATTCTAAAAAAAAATAAAAATTAAAAATAAGGCATCTGCAAAGGACCATGGGGTCTGCTAGAAGCAATGCTGAGCCCTTTCCCCACTTTCTGACCAACTCCGTCTAGAGTCCTTGGGACAGGCACCACCCCTTGCCTCCTTGCTGCTGCTCCTCTGGCTCCTGGCCCATACCTGCTTTTCTGACTCAGGCAGCTTTTTTCTCTCAGAGCTGTCTTTTGTGGGTGCTCACCAGAGCACTTGTTACATGCCCCTGCCCTCCTCCCCCGCACTCTCTGCTCGCTCAAGTGGAATCCCGAGCTGGTAATTGTACTTCTTGGCAAGCCGGGCTTGCTGTACTTCTTGTTGTTTGTTTTTGAGGCAGAGTCTCTCTATGCAGCCCAGGCTGCCTTCCAACTCACACACCTCCCACCTCCACCCACCTGGCCTCTCCTTCCCTTTCTACCGCAAAACACTGGGCTGTGGGTGTCCCTCCCCTACTCCAGAGATGAGAGACATAGGCAGAGCATATCCTCGGCATGGGGCCAGGTGAAGGAACCATCTGCAGGTGATTGGGGTTGACCCTGGCTTTTGTGGCTTGAAAACTTGGTGGCAGTTTCCTATCTGCCACCATCCTGGCCTCCCATGCCTGGAGCATCCGCTCTTGGGCTGCAAACTGAGAAGCCAACAGGAGCCATGGCAGTTCCATTTTTGGATGAAAAGGGTGACCGAGCTGTGTGTCTCTTTCTTCCAATCCTGTGGCCCTCAGAGTAGGAGGATAATTACTGGGGCAGGATTCCACTTGAGTAAGCAGGGAGTGAGGGGGAGGAGGGAGAGGAGGGCAGGGGCTGTGCCTGGCATGTGTCAAACTTAGTTCTGAACAGAGAGACACTTGCTGGGCTGTCGCACGGCCCGAGAAGATGCTAGCTGCCCACACAGGGTGGTCTGAGCTCCATGGGAAGATCTGGAAGGAAGCAGCAGAAGGGAGGGAAAACACTTTTTTGATGCCCTGTCTGTATCATCCGCAGACTGTTATATAATCAATAAAATATCAGTACCAGGGACTGGGAACGGCCTTGAGTCCTGTGGAAGGGCCAGCTTCAGTGGTGGGGACTGCACTGTGATTGTTTCTGCTGGACAGGGTGGGATGGCTTTCAGGAAACTTGGCATGGATGTATGGAAAGCAGCCAACTTGTACTTCTGCAGCATGGCCACCACTGCTCTTGCTTAGCCACCCTCCTTCCACTTCTCTGCCTCTGCCGCCAGAGCGTGGAGTCCTAAAAGGCCTGTTTTGAGTTCAACCTTGCTTATACCCTTTGTTCTGGGGTGAGACTCTCAGAGTGATTGTCTAATATGCTCACAGATGCACACTCATAAGCCCACTGCTCAAACGTGCAGGTGCACGCGCATAGCATATTCCATTGCAGAAACAGCAGCACCGGAGGCCACCTGTCCCCAGCTCAACTTCTGAAATTCACAGCTTCTCTGCACGCCCCTCTCCCTGTTGGAGATGAGAGGACTTGGCAGCAGTGTCTCTTTGTCTCTGACTTTTCCTCCCCCAGCCTCTGGCTGGCTCACCACTCCCTGTTGCTTGCAGCATCTGCACCCAGACACAGGAGGTGTACAGGGCAGCCCTGTGCTTCCTCTCTCCTTCAGATACAAGACCTAGGTAGGGTGGATCAGTGAGAAGCGGCAGGGCACGGGTGGTCCAGCTCGGAAACTTGACAGACAGCCTTGGTTCAAATGATGTCTAATGATTATCTAATGTGCTCCCAGCTGTGCATCCACAAGCTCAATGCTCAGATACTCAGGCGAATGTGCAAACGATATCCCATCGCATGCACAGCTATGCCACTGAACAGGAGGCTGCCTGTCCTGGGCTGAACCCAGCAAGAGCCCAGGTGGTAAGGTTGGCTACCACACCCAGGCAGCCACCCTGAACTGCATCTGAACGTACACGTGGGCGTGCTTTCCTGGTTTCACACGTGAGCAAAGGTGTTCCAAGAATTCCAAGCACTCAGTGGAAGAAGAGTGCTTCCCCAGCATGCTCAAGGGCATGACTTCCATTCATAGAACCTCAAAAGAGACAAAAGATGGGAGAGCAGCCCATCTGTGTCACGGTTTGGCTATGGGATGTACTCCGGACACTCGGGTGCTTGAACACTTGTTTAAGATGGTGGACTCTTTTGGGAGGTTGTAAAACCTTCTGTCTACAGGGCTTAGCTGGGAGATGTTGGTCCACAGAAGTTGACTTTAGGGTCAGAGGCTGGAGTTCAGGGTCAAAGACTAGGCCTCCATGTCAGAGGCTACCCCACTTCTCAAGCTCTCTGCTTACTGCCCATTGACTACTGTGCCTGCCATGTTACCTCAGGCTCCTTCCACTGCCAACAGAGCTCAGTCTCGCCTCCAGGCCTTCTGACCCTGTTCCCTCTGACCCAGGGACCCAAATAACCTCCTCTTTCAGTTGCTTCTGTCAGAAAGTCTCTCCCTGACAGCCGTGCGTTCCTTGTCCTCTATTTACAGATTCAGAGGTTGACCATGAGCAAGATGCTCAGTGCCACAGACATGTCGATGGCAATGAGGATACCACAAATGAGGCTCAGTGACAAGAGAGTCTATGTAGGGTCATCTAATTCTTCCATCATCTCTTTGTAAGGAAAAATGTGCTCCTCAAGGTCACGTGGCTACTAAGACCAGCACAGAGTTGGAGGTTGGTTCCAGCTCACAGCATCATAATGATGCTCCTCCCATTCATGACAGCTCTGCATCCCAGAGGCAGATGCTGGGAATAGAGGCAGGAGGTAGTCTTGAGGGAAGATGCTGTGGCTGCCAGTTTGACACTGACCCACCCATGTCCAGGGCACGACAGTACAGGCCGGTAGAGAGCTGGGAATGGCAGGTGATACCTTTGTTCCAGCCAGCTGGCCAATGGCAAAGGAGAAGACAGGCTTTGGTCACCTGGGGAGGGAACTATAGGTCCTGGTCTAGGGGATGGGTGGTAAGAGGCAATGGAGAACTTGGCTTAGGAATGGTGAAGGCCCCAGGGGCAACAGTGGACTGCTGGTAGAGTCAGGTCGGCATGGAAAGGTGTATAGATTGCCCACAGGAGCCCAAGGTAGGGCACAGCTCACTCTATTCTTCCTGATCAGAGGTGGGACTTGAGCTGGCTGAGCCTATGTGGACAGCGACAAACTTAAGGTTACCTCATGTGAAAGGCAAAGGAAGAACTCACTGGATGGGCACCTGAAGGGATAAAGCTGCTCAGTATACCATGTTCCACAGAGTAGCATGAAGTCTCCAGCTGTTCCATAACTCCAGTGGATTGGAACTGGAGCAGAGAGGAGAGGGAGGCTCGGGGGACCCAAGGCCGTGTCTGAGAAAGGGGACAACAGTGGTTAGAAAGGAAGAGTGCTGGGCTGGAAAGAGCAGGAGTGAGGAAAGGCCGGCCATCAGAGGTAAAGGCAAAGCAAAAAGACTTGTGGACCGGATCCCAGGATGCAGGTGGAGCTCCCTGACCTGAAGCAGTGAAGCTGGGGTAAAGGTGTGAAGTAGCACTGTGTGCTCATTGAGGATCACATAAGTTTGAGATTAGAATCTCACCAGCCCAGGCCTATTTGCAACCCATTACATGACTTAACATTTGTGACATCCCCTGCCTCAGCTTCCCAAGAACTGTCATCGCCACACACCAGGCACTGCTAAATGGATTGAATGGGTTGCTTAGAGTGGGGGTTAGGCAGAGATGTGGCTTCTTGAATCCCCCCATCCCTCCCTTACCCCCATGTCACCCCCAACACACACACACACACACACACAAACACACACACACAAACACACACACACTAGCCTTTTCTCTATTTGAGATGGGATCTACCTAAGGGAAGGAGTTGTCCCTTAGGACTCAGCAGAACCCCCTCACACCCAGAGCCTCCCCCGTGCTCCCCAGTCTCAGACTTTCCTCCTCCCCTCAGTCCCACACAGGGTGCTGTTCCCTCTGCCTGCATGCTTTTCCCCTTCTTCCTTCCCTGGCCACCTCTTCACATTCTTTCTATCTCAGCATTAAAGTGAGTCACCGCATCAAGGACTCCAGGGGAGGTTTGTGAAAGATTTGCCACATCTAACTCCTTGTCCTCAGCACTCCCCTTATGTCTAGAACCATATTGGTGCCGCTGGCTTGTTTCACAGACCCTCTGCTGAAGACAGCCATGATCATACATGTCCCGAAGGCCAACAAGGTACCCTCTACATAGTAGGCCCTCAACCAGCATTTGTCAATAAATGTGTGGTATGTAGACCATTTTAGAGTGCCTGCTATCACAATGCTGGTATCTAATGTCAGTCAACTGGTCCCAGAGAAGTAGAGGCACTGATGGATGGCACTTGATGCGCGGCTGTCTTTAGAAACATCTCCAGCCGCTCCATAGGCAGAAGCTCTTCCCAAACGCCATGCCTGTCTTCCTCTGCCCACTAGTCTGTCTGTATCAGAAACAGCTTTAAAGTGCTCCTACCTTTGTGCTACTCTCTGTTGGCCACACCCAGCCTGGAGGATGCTCGGGGCAGGAGCAAGGATCCAGGTCAGTAAAGGCATGCACAAGAGATCTGTGGACACTTCACTGAGATGCCTGGGTCTCTTACTAGGAAGGTCTGGCTCAGCCATTAGGGCACAGCAGGGGGAGCAGGGAGAGGCAGCAGCTGAGAGACAGAGTCTGAACAAAAATGCCAAGGTGCAGGTTGAGAGCACTTGGGTTTACTTACTTTTCTATTTCTGAGTTTGAGATTCTAGGTTCTGTCAGCACTGGGAAAGACCCCCAAGGAGAGCTGTAAGCCAGAGCTGATAGTAGCGGTGTGCAGGAGGAGTGATCTGGCGTCAGGCAGCCTCAGGATCTGTTGATGGTCTGTGCCATACAGTCTGTTAGGCTTGCTCTGAGCCTACCTGGCCTCGGTCCAGCTCATCCTCCCATTCCACAGATGGCCAGAGAGGCTAAGCCAGTTGCCCAAATCCACACAGCCGGTCTATGGCAGGAGAGGTGGCTGGTTCAGGGAGAAGGCTGGGCAGGATTTCCCACATCTTTGCATCCTTGGCTGTCTTTGATGCCCTTCCAGTCCTCTATAGCTCTCACCTCCACCCCTGCTCTGTGAACTACCTCAGTCATCACCCAGTCAGCACCCAGCATACAGCACCAATCACCTTCCTCAAGACCACAGTGATGGTCCAGTGCCACCTGGTTCAGGGATCTTCCCTTCTCCATCTTTCTGATCAGAAGGACCCCCATTCCCAGCAGCACCCCACTTGGGTATTGTCTTTTCCTTACCCTCTGGGGTATCAGCTACAGAGCCCCATGAACTCCCTGTCAGTCTTGTTGGGTCTACCTGCCCCAAGGCTTCTTCAGTGGGAGAAGAAACACAGAAGAATAGGTAGGCACATGGATCCCGAGGACAGACTGCCAGGGGTAGATGCCCAGGCTTGCTATTTTTACTGTGCAACCTTGGGGATGTTCTTTCCCTCTCTGGTCTTCACCTGTCAGATGATAAGCTCTGTAGATGCTCCTTTCTGGGGACTGTGCCAACACTGAAATGAGGAAGTGAGCCATCAGTAGGGAGGGAAGATCCTGGGATGTGCCTCTAGTATGAACTTGGTAGTTACTCCCTTCTCTGGTTTGGCGTCCCCAGTCACCACCCTGATACAGTAGCATGGAACTCCTTCAGCATCACAACACATCTTGCCCTGTGACCCCCTCTGTCTGCATGAAGGCTCCAGATGTGTCCTTTTCAGCCTGGGCATTCTATTGAGTCACAGGATGGTAACTTTGTTCTCTTGGAGGAGGGCTTTTCTATCTGAGAAAGGCTTAAATCCCTAGCAGAGTGGTGCACCCTTCGGGCAGGGACTCTTTCACTCTCTCTGCCCTGGTCAGTTCTAGCAGGTGCCTGTGGAGACCTGTCAGTTCTGTGTTCTGATCCCTGTCTCCCCTCAGCCCTTGCAAGCCCTACTGAGAGGCTTACTCTGCGCTGAAAGCTGAGCCAGTCTCTTGTGGGTGTGTGTTCCTGTGCATCCACGTGTGGTGTGTGTGTGTGTGTGTGTGCGTGTGCGTGCATGTGTGCGTGTCAGCCACAGTCAACCTTGAGCACAATTCCTCTTTGTTTCAAACTTTAATACTATTGTGTAAGTGCATTGCACAGTGTGTGTAGCGTGGGCTCGCCCCCCCCACACACACACACACAGTGCGTGTGTGAAGGTGAAGGTCATGGTACAGCCTTGAGAGTTGATTCTCTCTCCACTTTCATGTGGGCTCCAGGAACTTGAACTCAGGTTGCGAGGTTTTCACAGCAAACACTTATCCACTGAGCCTTGTTGCTGGCCCTACCTTGTCTTGAGACAGGGTTTTCGCTTGCTTGGGGCTGGCTGGTTAAAGAGCCGCAGGGATCTGTCTGGTTCTGCTTCCCCATCACTGGAAATATGGAGCATGCGCCATCACACCAAGCCTTTTTCTGTGAGTTCTGAGACCCGAACTCTGATCCTCATGTCTGTGAGTCGAACACATTAGCAGCTGATCTATCTCCCCCTGTAGCAGGAATAGCAGGGCCTCCTTTACTTAAACGCATAAGCACGCAGCTGCAAAAGCATCTCCCGCAGGAGGACCTAACTGAGGACTGCCTGAGAGACCAAGGATTGCTTGTGCAAACAGTGCCAGCCAATCAGGAGCTGCTGTTCAGAGGGGGATGCTTTGCCCTCCCCTCCCCTCCCCTCCTCTCCCCTTTCTTTCTCTTTCTCCCTCTCTCCCTCTCTCCCTCTCTCTCTGCCTCCCTCCCTCCCTCCCTCCCTCCCTCCCTCCCTCCCTCCCTCCCTCCCTCCCTCCCTCCCTCTCTCTCTCTCTCTCTCTCTCTCTCTCTCTCTCTCTTTCTTTCTTTCTTTCTTTCTTTCTTTCTTTCTTTCTTCTTCGGTTTTTCAGTTTTTCGAGACATGATTTCTCTGTGTAGCCCTGGCTGTCCTGGAACTCACTCTGTAGGCCAGGCTGGCCTCAAACTCAGAAACCCACCTGCCTATGCCTCCCAAGTGCTGGAATTAAAGGCGTGAGCCACCACTCCCTGTGAGAGATGCTTTCTTGGGACCAATGGGGCATGGGTGGAGGGTACTAAAGGAGCTTGCAGCAGTGCTCAGATGAGCTTGCTGCAGCGTCTCTTATCTGCTCCTGGAGTCTGTGTCGTTGACTCTGAGCCAACTCACCCCCAACCCCTAAGAGTAGGTAGGGTCCAGCAGAGAGCTGTCCAGGGCACAGGAAGCAGCTCTGTCTCCTGCAGACCCCACCCTAAATGCTGTGCTCTTTCTCAGCATGGGTCCCTCTGACTCTGCTGGAGCTCAGATCTGGCTGCTGTCCATCCTCCCTAGGGAACAGCATTGCCTTGCTGTGACTGCAGAGATTTTTCTGAGCCATTTCCTTCTGGACAGCTTCCAGTGTGGTACCATGACCCCAAGAGAGGAGCAATGCTTGCCAGCCCCTTCTAGCTAGATTTTATGGCCCGCTCCTCCAGCTCACACCCTGTCTGGACTCTAGACAGAAGACAGTGAGGTCAAGCTTCCCACAGAAGGTGGTTGCTGTCCTAGAATATTGACAAGCAGCTGGGATTCCTGGGCGGGACTGGCAAGACCAGGGCAGCTGTGTAGAAAGTAAGTCTTGGCTGTCATGCACATAGAGCTGACACTTGTTAGCAGAGACAGTGGAAGTGACTTTCTCATGAACCTGTCTGTGTACCATGGTTTCAGAGGCTCCACCCTTTTAACAACCCGCTCCTGCTAAAACGTCTAGGGTCCAAATTTGTTGCTTCAAACCCGAGGCCCTGCTGAGGTTCAACTCCATCACTTCCAAGCTGCGCATCATCAGGCAAGCCACTCATCTGCTCTGTGCCTCAGATCTCTCCTCGATAAATGGGGTGCTCACAGTAGGCTTGATACAAACATCCGCAAAATGGTTTTGCACGCTCCCCAGTACTTGTATGAAGCACGCAATTAATATTAGCTGATTGTTATTTTCATCAAAAATGAGAAAACATAAAAACAATGTTCTTATTAACTTAAGAGGCACAAGGGAACCAAGAGACTTACCAGAGCCGCAAAGTGAACATGAGGGAGAGCTCTGGCCTCCAGATTGGGGATTTTTTTTTTTACTCTCGGGCAGCTGCTTGGCTGTACATTCGTGTGTGTGTGTGTGTGTGTGTGTGTGTGTGTGTGTGTGTGTACGTACGTACATGTGCGTTCTTTATTGCATAAAGCCACTGTATCATGTGTGCTGTCAGATATCCTATTAAAAAGCAACGTGAAAAAACCAGTGAGCAGTCTTCCTCTGTCTGTGCCTGCACTGATTACAAAATTAAATTAAGCTCTGGGGCTCGCTGGCGCTGTTTGATGGAGAATACAATGAATTGCTCTTTGCCTCCCTGTGAGAAGTCCCTGAGACTGGAGCTGGGGGAACTCAGCCCCAGACAGTATTTCTTCCTCCTAATGCCCAGGGGGCAGAGCCTTCCTCTCTAGAAATGTTAAGCCCCTGCTCCCGGCTGCCTTTTTATTAGGTTAATAAAACACCAGGTCCATCAAGTCTCTAACTCGTAAAGGTCAGTGAGTCACATCCAAGTGCAGAGGGGTATCTGCTCCCTAGAAGTGGGGGTGAGAGAGGCCCCCAGGCTGGCATGGACTCTGGGGAGGGCTTGGACCAGTGGTGCCCCAGGGGGCAGTGAGGACAACAGGGCAGGAAGCTGCATGGGTCCCTGTCTGTACAGCTTCAGCGAGCAGGGTCACCAGGGTGAGGTCAGGAGAGGGCAGGAGAATAGTTAGTGGTCTGGAGAACAGGAGAGTGATACAGTGGCTCCAGCAGCTCAGGGGAGAGACAGTGTTCTCTAGCCCCGTGCCTGCATGTGCCTTACAGCTGTCAAGTTCTACTCCAAAGCCTGCGCCTGAGGCTGCCCTCACCCTGGATCTATCCTGTGCCAATAGCCTGAGGATGTAGAATGGGTCACCCTGAAATGGGTCATCCCCTTCTCTCCTAAGGGTCTTGAGTGGCTGAGTGGTTCTTCCGTTCCATGCAGTGACCACTGGGTGACAATAAGTAGGCATGCCACTTGCCTGCAGCTGGAAGCACAGCTGGAGCTGCAGAGGCCTCGATTCCCCCCTAGGTGGGGGCTCCTCCCAGCCAGCACTGATCATCCTGAGGGGGCTGGAGTCAAAATGGTGAATGTTGAACTTTGAGGGCTTGGGTAGAGAATTCCACATTATCACTTCTGTGGATCTTATTGGTCCCAACAGATGGAGGGTCAGATTAGAGGGAAGGAAAATAGATTCCACCTAGTGCAGGAGGAGTGCTAAGGAACTGGCTGCAATCTTTAACCTACCAATCCTCTCTGGTTTCCATCTGCCTATGAGATAGATTCCAACCCCTCCACCTTAGTGGCCTCTGGGGACAGGATGCCTGACATCTGCCTCTTGCAGCTCTCTGTCTTGTCTGCTGTATCTCAGCCCACAGCCCCTCCAAACCCTCCATCATGCCGAACCCTTCTACCACAGGGCCTTTGCACTTACTGATATTCATGCTCCTTGTGTGACTAGCTATCATTCTGAAGGGGGTCAGCCGAGAAAGTGACACCATGCGGCGTTCTTCTTGTAGTTAGCAAACATTTACCCTGCACCTACTAAATGCCAAGCATATTAAAATACATTCCTCGTTATTCTCTTTTATAACACCCCTCCTTTGCTATAATGCTTTCTTTTTCTTTTCCCTGAAGGAATGAAGACCCACAACGCACACACACAGAATATGTACCAATCCAGAGGGAGTGCTTGTTGCAATGTGTGTGTTGAGAGAATAAAAGGTATTGCTTAGTCTTGTGACCTTGACCAAATGATTTGACTTTGAACTCTCTGCCTCAGTTTCCCCACTTGTGACTAGGTAGTTGTGAGTGTCTTCCTCGTTGCCGGCAAACAGCAAGACATCATCTCCATATGACCCGGAACAACCGTCGTCTCATGAACGAGGTCTGGAGTTCTGGTAGAGTCAAGGACCTTGCTGCCTGCTTCTCAGTAGCATCTCGAGGGCCTATCACAGTGCCTGGTGCTCAGCGGAACAAATGTGCTGCTTGAACCAGGCAGCCTGTGTGGGTCCACCCACACAGAGGTCCTGTCTACTGTCTTACATCATTCATGCTCTCGAAGCCTTGCGCAGCATGTGATGCCCTTTCCTATGACAGAGCTGTCTGTTTGCCATGAGGCGCAGTCCCTGCATCACTGACGTCTGTGCTTCAGATTGCTCTTGGCCATCAGTCTTTTTATAAAAGAGAGGACAGAGGCCCTAGCTTGAAGGGGCCTTACTGGGTGCCAAGCACGGTCGGTGCTTCCCGATTGTCCTGACTGAGGCTCAGAGAAGGTTAAGTATCGAAGACCCAGCAGTTCACATCAGTTTGATTTTGTGTCTAGGCTCGTTTGTCCTTGATCCTCCACTGGTGCTGCCACATCTCTGTGTTCACCTCTGCAGTTGCCCCTTGCCTGAAGACGCAGCAGCTGGGTGAGCCTGTGCCCTGTACCACAGTCACATACATCCTGTCTAGCCACCCTGTTTTCACCATGTTGAAATCCTTGCTGTTTAGCCTAGCTTTGTTTTCACCCTCCTTTGCCAGAGCCTGGCCTCTGGAGACAAGGGCTCAGGAAGACCCTTCAACCCACAGTCCTAAGGCACACCTGAAATATTTGTTGGTCCTGGGAGGGGACAGGGACATTGGTGTCCCAGGGAGATGGAGATGTCAAGGGCCAAACCCTCTCAGTCCGCTGACCTAGCTGACTGGAGACATAAGCTCTCCTGCTTGGCTGGCTTGCAGGCCTCCACGCCTGACTCTGCTTCTAGGTGTGTAAATGTCACGCACGGCAGAGGGCAAACACGCAGAGGCTGCTGTGCCCTCCTCTCCGTTTACCTTCCCTTCCAGTCAGAGCAAGCCAGGAGACCGTAGGCAAACTCCAGCCACAAGGCCCACCCTAAGGAGCCTTGCCTGGGTCATCAGGAGGAGGGATGGAGACAGATTCTGTCCAGCTGAACCAGACAGGAAGCCTGCCTGGATTAGCTTTGGGAAGGCTAGACTTGGGTACATGCTTTAATCCAGGGGCCCTTTACCATGCTATACACAGCACCCAACAGGGGGCCCTTCTATTTGAGCCAGGAGGGTGGTCTTCTTTCTATAGCTTAGGTTAACTCAGCTGAATCTCGTTACGCACTTCAGGGTCTTCACACCACATTGGAGGATGGAGAATCTGAAGCACCAAGCATGGGGGCAGAGTGGGGAGTGACTTCTCCTTGCATCTTTTTTTTTTTTTTTTTTTGATACCACAGCAGAGAATTGGACTATAGGACCAAGGAGTGTCTGAGTGACTGACACCTGGCCTTCGGGGTTTGCTGGGCGGCGGCTCTCAGAGATGGGCAATGCTCTTAGGGAAGAATGTGCAAGAAAACCCCTCTGGAGTTGGGGGATCTCAGGAGGGAGTAAGAAGGTAGAAAGGATAAGAAAGGATAAGAAGGAACGGGAAGGAAGGTAGGCGAGCTTTCCCCTTTCCCTCCAGTCAGAGCAGGCCAGGAGGTGATAGGCAAACTCCGGCTGTGAGGGCTACACTAAGGAGCTGCGTCTGGATGGCCAGGTGGACCTCATGGTCCGTGAGGAAAGGCCATTTGTCCTTCTGACTTTGGCTCCATATTCTATCCCTGCTGGCTTTGTGCAAGTTCCCTATTGGCTGTCTCCTAAGCTTTCTGCCTGCCTCTTCCCCTTCTGCATTCCTCTCTTAATGAGGCCCTGCCTCCTCTCTGGCAAGGTTTAAACTTGATCTGTCCCCTTTGGCTTCTCCAAAGCTCAGCCTTAGTCCTCATGACCCTTTCTATCAGCGCTCTTGGTGGTTACCCAGGCTGCAAGTGCTTTTGGTACCCCTGGGATTTAGGGACCTGACACACATTAGGCCCATGACACATTGTGGGAGCTCATATGGCTGCAGAACTTGATGCCTTACAGGTAAGCACCTCCCCCATTCCCCATCTTCAGGTGCTAGTCTGGGCACATCTGGTAGCTTCTTTCTCTGGTGATACACATCTGTAATCTCAGAATTTGGGATGCTGAGGCAGCAGGGAGAGGGCTGTAAGTTTAGAGGCAGCCTGGATTATAAAGTGAAGTCTACATACACACAGACACGCACACACAAACACACACACACACACAGACACACACACACACACACACACACACGACAGTTTAGGCTGTACTACTCCCCAGTACCCGCTCTCTATCTTAGTCTTCATGGCCCACAGACAGGCCCCAATACTGGGCTGACTATCTGTCCCTGCCCTATCTCTCAGTGTCTGCTACGGGATTCTGGTTCTGTCTCCATATGTTGCTTCCAGATAAGTCTGTCTATTCTATCGTCTTGTGCTTTCAGCTCTCTGAGGTGGGTGTAGCCCATATACACCCCCTCCCATCCCCAGCCCTTCTGTCTTCATCCCCCAGCTACTTAGCATCCAGCATTAAGTGATGCCAACATCTGACAGCAGGGACAAGCCCAGAGCATGTTCTCCAAGCCAAATTACTCCTAGACAGCCAGGACCTAACTCTGGACCCTGAGCCACGTTGCCTCCCCAGCCCACCCCCTAGTCTTTCATGTCACATCAAGGAAGTTTCCTGAACTCTGTGTGACACTGCTGTCAGGGCCCGACTTACCAGGGGAGCATGAATAATTAAAAGCTGCAGCCAGGCTTGTTCTGACTTAAGCTGTATTAGTGTTGCTAACTGTCCCGACCCGTTTAATATTCATGCCATTCTTAGCTCTTTTAAAGAGGGGGGAGCTTGCTACCTGATTTAAATTGTGCCTGTCAGTTTCGATTAAAGATCAGGTTGACCACAGTTGCAGGGAAATTAAATGAACATTCTCTTAAGCAATATCATAGAATTTAATGTAGCAATTAATATCTATTGCAATGTGGTGCCGTCACAGATGCTTGGAATGGAATGGACTCAGGGGGGTTGGGGGAGGCTAACAGGGCCCCTAAGTCTCCGTTCTCCAGAAGTGAGGCCCTGGAGGGACCGCAGACCCTTCATGTCTGAGGGGAACAGAGAACACAAATTGCAGCTGCTGTCATGCGCAGTCTAACCTTGCTCATGAAGCCTTCTGCGGAGCTTGTTTTGGGGAGACTGAGGCACTGGACATCAGAGGCCTGTTCAAGGATAATGTTGGTTTGTTGCCCAAATGGAGTGATGTGTGGCAGGAGCCCTGCCCACTGATGACCAGCCAGAGAGGAAGGTGAGAGGAGGGTTGGCCGAACTCTCGTACCCCGGGGCTGCTAAGGATGCCAATGGTGGCTTCCAGACAGTAAGCTGAACACGGATCCTGGTAGTTGGCTGGCTGGCTCTGCCACAGATTGGTAGCGGAGGGGATGGGGATTGTTGAATCTGCTTCTGGGGATCTGGAGTCAAGCAGCACAGAGTGGGTCTGTGGCTGCGGTTCGACCTTGGTTCCTGGTCTGAAAGATGGAAGTCATCCCCTACTGAGAGCCAGGAAGAGAAAGAAGGAGAACTGTGGTCTGAGGGGATGTGCTTCCCACTGGTTAGGAACACGACTTTAGAAGCCAGGTATGCTAGATCTAGACCCTGGCTCCTCCATGTCTTTGGGAACCCCACTGACTCAGTTTCCCCATTCTCAAAATGTAGATAAGAAATAGTCCTTTGTCTCCTATCATCAACCCAGGGGTGACTGTGGTAAGGTAGGCTGAGTGTTCAAAGCAAACACTGGTGCATGGGTCCTGTGAGCCCTTAGCTGTGGTCCCTGTGACAGTGGGGATGGCATTGGGGTTGTGTCGGAGATGTAGAACTGCTTGTAGGACACTGTGCAGGAAGAAGTTGCTGGCTTCCCCTTTCATTTCATCTTATTCTTATAAAAGCACATGCATAATATATAAGGCATATATTTATGAAGATAATAAAATGAACACCAATATTCTCACTCTGGTCCAAGAACTAGAACATTCCCCAGGCATGGAAACCCTCCGTGTCAGCCCTAGTCACACTCCAGGCCCCAGTGTGTCCCAAAATTGGATTTGTCACTGACCTGCTTTCTTTAAAAACCATAAAGTCTGTGAAGTGTGTATGTGTGTGTGTGTGTGTGTGTGTGTGTGTGCGTAAATAAAACAGGCATTTATTTTACAACTCTCCCCCAATTTGATTTGTACGGTTGTTTCCTCTGTGTAACTGCAGGAGACTTATTTCCAGGGCTGTGCAGTTCAACAGGGTGGTGTGATCCCTGCTATGAATCCAGGGTCAATGTCATACTGTAGTGAACATTCCCACTGTAGCTCCAGGGGCTCAAGGCCATGGTTTCTGGAAGGTTCATGTTTACAGGACAATCACAGGGTACACAAGGTGCAGGCAGCATGGCCTTGCTCTTTATAGCATCGTCCAGTTTCCAGATGTGTTGAGAGAACACAGTGACATCACACCAGACCAGGCTAGACCTAGGGCAGTGGAGGTCAAGGACAAGGCATGGACCTAGGATAACTCAGGCCTATTGGGAGTCAAGCAGAAACAACTCTTTGTGTTCCTGCCCTGAGCCACACCATTCTCACACTCTCTCCACTGAGACCCTGAGATACATAGGGTCCCTGAGGATAAACAGGCAAGTCTCGAGGTCACCATGAGCAGCCTGGACTCTGCCTGGAGACCCAGCCTGCACCTGACCCCCTTTCTTCCTCACCTGTCCCCGTCAGCACCAGTAGTGGAGAAACTGAACGTTAGAGAGGCTGGCACGGCCAACACTGACTTACCCACTCAGTAAGTGCCTGAGCTGTGCCCTGACTCCCAGGTGGTCAGGATTCTAGGAAGAGGTGGAGCACGGGAGAGTCACCCAGCTCCACACTAGAGATAGAGAATAAGAGGAAGCTGGGTACTAAGGAACACTCTAGACACTCCAATGGTGGCTACTGGAGCACTACCTGATCCATTCATTAACTTGGTACCTGTCTGTAAAGGTGTCTGGGAGGGCAGAGACGTAGAACTAGGGATGAGACATTTTCTAGAAGCTTCCACTAACATCTGCGGAGGTAAGTGCCCTCTAAAGCTCATGAAGAGACTTTTTTTTTGTCCCCAGACAGGGTTCCTCTGTGTAGCCCTGGCTGTCTTGGAAGTAGCTCTATAGACCAGGCTAGCCTCAAACTCAGAGGTCCACCTGCCTCTGCCTCCTGAGTGCTGGGATTAAAGTCATGAGTCACTATCATCCGGCTATGAAGAGACTCTAGGATGCTACCTTTTAACTCTCTGAGGAAGGTCTCAGGCCCTCAAGGACCTTTGGATGGGAATTTAGACTCTTACCATTTGCATTTTGCATCCTTGCATCTGCTGGAGATAGGTAGCGAGCTGATGCAGCTCCACTCCGCCTGGCAGGACTATTTCTCACTCTAAGTGATACATCGGCTCCAAGGATGGAGGTCACGCACTGAGTCACGTTGCCTTAGAGAGAATAGGAGTCACTAGACAGCTTGCTGAGGCTGCAGTTCCTGGGGCTCCTATAGGTCTGGGATTCCAAGGCTGGGTGAGAGTCTGCTGTGCCCAGACATCTGTCTCCCTCGACATCACAAAGCTTAATTTTTTTTTTTTCTGAGACAGGGTCTAGCTATGTAGCTCTAGCTGTCCTGAAACTCACTGTGCAGATCAGGTTAGCCTCCAATTATATAGTGTGTTTCCTCAGCACCCCCAGCTAGTGTCTGCTACAGGCTGGGGAGGGGGCAGGTTGCTCTCCCCACAACTGGTGACTCAGAGATCCAGGCTCCTCCGGTCTGGGGATTTCACCATTCTTAACTCATGTCTCCTAAGTCACTGAAAAAGGAGAGGAAAGCCCAGGGATACTCACTCCCCAGTGGTTTTCACAGCTGGCCTAAGAAGGATAGTTTTCCATTCTACTCAGTGCCCATTGGCCTAAACCCAGCCACATGATCCCAATCTGACCGCAAAGGAGCCTGGGAAATGTAGTCTTTTATTCAAGAACAACAAATTGCCTTGAGATCTGGGGAGCAACTAGCCCTTTTTCTATCATGGAGACTAGATCCATTCTGGTTCATAGGTTCCTGAACCTTTTGGGTAAAGACAGGTGGCTGGGCCATGGCTGGTTCTGGAAGGCCTCGCTGGTTACACTTGGGTCTCTCAGCTCATTTAGAAAAAAGTTTGACTTTTTTTGGGGGGGGAGTGGGTTGACTATTATTCACTCATGGCTTCTCTGTCCCCATCTTGTCCAGCTGGAGCTAGACTGGCTTATGGGGTTCCTATAGACTGATCACTATGTCTGTTGAAGAGAGCATTTTGGCCTCGGTGGATAAACTCTATAATCAAGTAGTGATGTCTGCCACAGTATGGGAGAGGCTGGGGGTGGTGTGAATGCCTTACTTAGAGTGCAACTTCATCATAGCCACTATCGGGACACTCGTGACCCTCCACAGCTTGTCCTTGAATCCGATCCTCCACAGTCTGTCCCATCTCTACTTGCCACAGAATGAAAAATAGGTTTGGAATAGCTTCTGTGTATAAAAAAGAGAGCCATAGCTATTAGCTGTCATCTTGATCATCCCATCTTGTTTGCTCCTGTGAGCCAAGCTATATGCCTATACCCCCATCATGGTAAGGCTTCTTAGAATTGGGCTGAATGTGGGTGATGTGAATTGACCAATACAAATTAGAACCATCCTTAGGCCTCCCTCTTTTCTGCACCTGGTCTCTATTAATACAGCTGCAGACTGTATCAGCCCCTCATTGATACACACACCTGTGCTACACTGATCAACTCTCTAAAGCCCACGTGCCTGTCTCACATACATTACAATCTAGCCCTGTGTCTCAGCCTCTCCATCTTTGTTCAGATTCTCTTTACTGGAGATTGAGACCTTGCATTCACTCCTGTTTTATTTCATCTTGTGTGGTTCACCTTCAAGACTGCCAAGGTCCCCTTTCTTATGCCTTGAATGCTCTTTTGTCTGCTCCTAAATTGACTTTTCACAGCTGGTGAGAAGCCGGGGTTGGAGCGGTGAGCATTATAATCACCGTCCTCACGCAGCACTGGCTCTGTCTGGTGTCGTGCACTTTGCATATATAGGAACTCGCTAAAGCTTCAGAGGGTTACCCGAGGCCAGACCCCATTTCCAGACGCGGGTGGAGATGCCCCCTTCAGCCCCAGTCCCTGGGTCTCAGAGGCAAGATATGATACAGCCTGGGTTTAACTCAATGTCTTTTTAACCAGCCTTAATACTGCTAGCCACAGCACTACACTGTCACAGAGAGGGAGGAAAGCCAAGGCCAAACTTGGAGCTGTCCATCACAGAGCAAACCCATTCCAGTTGTCTTAAGTAGGGTATAATTTATTATAGGATGGCGTCGCTCATAGAACTGCTGGAAGGATCAGGATACTGAAAAAAAAATTCCAACCCCAAACTGAACTGTCCTATCAGTGCACAGTGCCTGTGACTTCAGGATGCGCAATGCTCAGCTCAGGCCTGGCTTTTGGCTTTGGAGAGTCCTGGCTAGGTAGCAATGAAATCATGTTACATGCAAAACTCTCCCTGCCAGGTGTCATGATAATGAAGCTAGACTCTCTCATTCAAAAAGACACAGCAGCAGAAGGGAGTGTGACTCTTACCAAGCCTGGGAACACCCAACTCTACTCACTGCCCTCTTCCTTGGGGACGTCTACTATGATGTCATTGTTTTCCTTCTGAGAATATTCTTTCCACCCCTGGCCAGAGCTTGGTCTTATCAGCTTTGGAGGCATCCAGCATGGAGCAGGAGAGTGTGAGTGTCTTCAGAGTGTCCTGTGGGGGTGGGGTATAAGGGTTCTGGGTGCCTGCTGCCAAGTTTGATGATGTGGGTTTGATCCTCAGACCCATGTGGTAGAAGGAGAGAACTACCTCTTATGAGTTGTCCTCTGACAAGTGTGTGGCTCCTCATGGAGCTCCCTGACATGTTAGCCCTACCTCCTACCTGACTCACGACTAGCGTCTCATGGTGGATGACCTGGTCTGCGCTGTTTCCCCCAGGGACCTTCCTATGCTGGTGTCCAGAACCCACCCATAGGTGTGTCTTTTTCTTGGGAAGAGGGGATCTTTGGTGTGTACTGGTATCTATCTGGGTCCTTGTTTATAAGGGACAGAAATAAGCTTAAAATTTGTAACCAATGAAACTTGAACAGAAAACTCAAGTCAACTGAAAGGATGCCTTCCCTCTCTTCCTCTCTCCCTCCCTCTCCCTCCCCCTCCCCCTTCCCCTTCCTCTCTCCCTTCCCCTCCCCCAACTCCCTCTCTCCCTTCCTCCCTTCTCTGCCTTTATCTTTCTCTCCCTTTCACCTTTATGTCAACACTGTGCCCCAGAAACACTTCTCCCAGAATAAGTGCTCAGGAACGCACACTGGTTTTTCCTCCCTGCTCATTGTGCCCACAGTTTAACCTTCAAGGGGCCAGAGCTCCAGTCTGTGAAGAGTATATGCCCAAGCCAATCTGAAGTGCCATGAGGCAGATACTTTGATTAGAGCTATGTGGTCTGGAGGAGAGGAACCCTAATACTGAGGGAAAGGCAGCTGCTCTCAGAACGCACGTGGGAGACTGCAGACGCAGGTGAGTGGGCACACGTTGCCGATGACAATCAGCCACAGCCAGCGCTAGCGGGGTCCTGTGGAGAGCATGTGCGGCTGACCTTCTGGCCTCCAACATGTTGTTTGGAAACACGAGAGTCCTCTTCAGGGCCTTCACCAGCACAGGCATGTACAGACAGCAGTACAGACAGAAGTACAGACAGCAAATGCTAAGGTGCTCCCACATGGCCAGGCACCAGAGGCAAGAACCCCACTGGGCCCAGCCTCCTTTGAAAATGAGGTTCCTCTTCTCCTCTGTGCCCTCTCTTCTTCCTTCCCTAACACACCACATCTCATTCTGGGAACAAAACCCAGGGAGTTGTGCATTCTAGGCAAGCACTAACATTGAGCGATACCCTCAATCCTTATAAAGATGCCTTTATTTAATAGTTAATTTTATTTTATATGTAGTGTATGTGTGTGTGGTGTGTTACATGCATGTTTGTGTATAAGTGCATGTGCCCACTTCAAGGCTTATTAAGAGAGAGAAAGCAACAGAGGCCAGAGCATGACATAGGGTGTCTTCCTCTGTCACTCTCGCCCTTATTGCCTTGAGACAGGGTCACTCACTGAGCTGGAAGCTCACCATTTTGGCTCGGCTAGATGCCCAGCAAGCTTTCAGAATCCTTGCCTGCTCCCTCCGATGCCAGGGACACGGGCACACACAGCCACACGCAGCTGTCTACATGGATGGTCATTGAATGAATTCCAACTCAAGTCCTCAGGCTTGCATAGCAAATACTCCTGCCCACGGTGCCTTCTCCTCCACCCATAGAGACATTTTAAAAGTAAAACTGTTAACAGAATTTAATGTTCAGTCAGGGGTAACTGGCTGGAGCTCTGAGTTGTAGCCTACACATTCAAGATTGCTGGGATCAATTAGTGATGTCTGTCACAGACAGAGGCTGGAGGTTGCTACAGTGTGCCTGCCAGTGCATCTAAAAATTTCCTCTAATAGGAGAGAGAAGGCTGGATTCCAAATTATTCCAAACTTGAGAAGCAAATTGGAGGCAGGGTGAGTTGCTAATGTTCACACCCTAAGGCCAGTCTCTGAGTATCTACCTGGACATCATTCCAGGGTTCATCTTCTTGAGCCTCTGTATGCTGCTGGGTATTTCCCAGGCCTTTATAGTCTGGATGTGGCTCCTCACTAGGTAAAGCCAGCCAATCATCTCCTGACCACATTGCCATAGGACCTGCCATCTTGTGAGAGATGCTGAGACAGGGAGGCTCACAGGGCCGGCTCAAGCCTCAACGATGTCCCTATCCAATGATGATCTCTTACTCTCCTGTTGCCCTTGCTCACCCCAGTGAGGTTCTTGTCAGGTTACTTGCTCTGAATATTCTAGAACAATTGCAGTTATTTCTATTAGCCCCTGGTTGGCAGCATAGCTATTAAAACAGAAACCTGATATCAGCATCCCTCTCACTGATTACAATAGCTCCAAGTCATTGAATAGAGTGGACTCGGGAGGCAGGAGAGTACCAGAGTACTGGAGCACTGTGCAAGGTCCAGGGTGAGTGGAGATAAGGTGCACAGATATGGGCTCCTGCCTCCGGCCCTGGCTACCTGCAATCAGAGCCGGGGAAGGGAAAGGCAGGAAGCCTGATCTCAAACGCACCCCGTGACCTCATAGGCTCCTAAGCCAATGAACACTGACAGCAATTTTACTACTGAGTTAGAATTTGCGCTTGACCTACAGGGTCAAGTTCAGACTGGCCTTCTAAGGACCTCTACAATGTCCTACCGCTGGCAGTTGCACTCACTGGGGTCATAAGACCTTCGTCAGAGTATATATTGTATGAAACTACAGTAAAGCCTTGTCAAGCAAGGAATGCCATGATCGATTAGTGATGTCTGGAGGATTGGTGAATGTACCTGGGCCATCTTCTTGGTCTCAAGCCTGCTAGAGCTATCTCTGCCTTTTCTCTTCCTCATCTTCTAGGATGAGAAGCCAAGATTCCTACATTCAGGGAATCTCACAATTTTCTGGTCTTAGATAGAAGAAGTTGTTCGTCTTGTGTTCTGTAAGGATCCACTCAAGGATGCCTATGAGATTCTGGTCTCTTCCCCGCTCCTCCCCTTTTGTCTCCTACTGTCTCTCTGTCCATTCCACCCACTTCTCTCACCTCTACTTTGTGGCAGAATACAGATATTTACCACCACTTTCAGTACCCAGTATTCTGAGCTGTCTTGGGGGGCAGGAGCATGGGGGAGCCATGATGTGGCACTGGGAGCATTCTACAGGAAGCTTGGTTCTAGAGGCCTGTTGGGACATCTCAGAGTCCTGTGCTCCATGGCTGTCAGTCCAGATTATCTATGTGAGAGCCCAGGCCTGCCATACAATAGCCATAGAGCCTCCTAGAGTCCTGACCTCCCCGACACAAAGCTTGCAATAAGTCCTGGCAAATGGCTTTCTGGGTACAGAGCCAAATGACCTATTTGTCTTCCAGTGTCTAGGTAGCATCATAAATTTGGCCTGCCAAGTGAACTTTGCTCCAAGAACATTGTGTCCTTTGGTCTCTGCAGGAGCTGGTGGCCCGCTCTGGCTAGCCAGCCTCCACCCTGCTTCTAACTTGCGAGGCTTCCACACTCTCTCTGGTTCTCCCTGCTACAGAACTTCCTTTTCCCTTTGCAACAGGGACTTCCTTAGCCCAGGCTGGCTTCGGTTCTCTTTGTAGCTAAGGATGGCCTCCACCCCTTAAGTGTTGGGATTTTAGGCTGGCTCCTTGCTGCCTCCATCTTCTCTAGCCTTGGCCTCCGGCTTGGCTTCTGGCCTGGCACCACCCCCACCCCCTCCCAGCAGCCCTGGTTTCTCACCCTAGGCCTCAATCCTTTCTTGTTCGGTGCTTCCTGGCAGCCAGTCTCCACCCACTCCCAATTTGCATTTACTCCAACTTCATCAGCAGAGCTCTGGTGGCTTCCAAAGAGAACAGGTGCACGCTGCTACACAAGCGGGGGTGGGGGGTGGGGCGGGAAGGCTTTGCACCTCACTCCCAGCTCCTGGCATGCCTTTCTTCAAGGTGAAACCCGTTAGCTTCTTGATATTCGTGTTACAGAGATTTGGAGGCAGAGGTGAACCAAGAATAGTGATCCGCCTGGGAAACTGCATCTGTTACAGTCTTGGGTCGGGGACAAAGGAGGAGATGGCTGGCCTTGGTCCTGCCTTTGTTGGAGAGTGAGGAGAGGGTAAAGGTACACCTGAGCATGACCAGGGCTTTTACATCCACCTTGGGAGAGAGGTGATGTCCCAGGACCATTTTATTGAAATAGGAGGACGGTCAAAGATAATGAGGGCAATAAACAGCCAAGATAAGATTCGAACCCAGGCCGTCTGAGCTTGGCCACACTGACTAGGGAAAAGGAGTGGGGTACGGGAGGTAGTGCTGATCCTCTTCTGCAAGCACCTTCCAGGGAGAAAACTGAGGACATCTTCCCTGGGCCCTCTGAGGTTCTAGGTAGTTTCTGAATAGGGACCTTGGCCTCCTAGAAAGAAGTCTCTGCCAAGGTTAAGGCACAGGTTTGACAACAGATTTTACTGGCTTCCAGTTCTAGCTCCACCCCTTCCCAGCTGGGTGGCTTTGAACCAGTTACCTCACTTCTCTGAACCACATGGACAGCTGTCATTGTAAAATTCAGGCAATATCAAAGCTGGCTTATGGCTTTTTTTTTTTTTTTTTTTTTTTTTTTTTTTTTTTTTTACGATTCCATGTACGAGTGCATGGGGGGTTGGGGGCGGAGGGGTGAGCAGCTGGCACAGCCAGCTTCCTAAACACAGACTGCAGTTGCTGAGGTTGGAATGTGTCTCCGTGTTGTCCCCTCTCACTGCCACTGGCTGTCGGAAGCCATGCTTGGGAGCCAGGGTCTGGGAGGGAGCAAGGGTTTGAGCTAGCAGCTGTTTCTTCTTTTCCATAGTACAGGCACCTGGAGGCACCAGGAGACGGGCTCTCCTGCTCCGAGGGGACTGACACATGTAATCATATAGTCTAGCAGAACAACAAAGTGGCCCTGGGCACAGGATTTGTCACTGGCTGTGAGCAGGGCTGGCTGCAGGCATTGCCTCCAGAAAGATCCCTGCAGGAGATTCCTGCTGGATCCTACACCTGCTGCCTCCTGCCTGCTCCCGCTGGGCCGGACCAACTGGCCAGGTCTCTGGACTTTCAGAATTTGATTCTGGAAAAGTCCTACCAGGAAAGTGCAGTGTAGGCTGCTGTGGGGATGCTCCCGATGGCCTCAGAGAAGGAAACTCATGGCCCCCATAAGTAGGAAAGACGCAGCAAGTTTCAGTCCACGGCTCTGCCTGGACCCAAGGATGAATGACCCGCAGCCCTCCCTGGGGGCTCTCAGGTCAGTGGATGGCCTTGGCCTTTATTTTCCTGAAATATCAAGGCTCTCAGAAGTGAGCTTCCTTAGCCCCACCCCACACCCAGACCGCTGTGCTCACAATGTAAATATCCTTCTCTCTCCCTCTCTGCCATGACTGGGTGGCTCATTCCACCACAAACACAGTTAATTACATAGCTCAACTTAAAAATGCCCCTCACTTGACCAGGTTTGGTTGATTTCTCTACTTCCCTTTGCAGCAAACTCTGAGGGAAGAAGGATAAAGACAGCACCCACTATCTAAACTGTCACGGTCCCCCTCTCCCATGTCCTCAAACTTGGCCACCAGGCTTCCATGTTCTCCCTGCTCAGTCTCCCCAGGTGAAGGCATGAGTCACTCTCTGCCCACAAGGATGCCAAAGCTCTCAGTCAGTCCTCCAACCTCAGTGGCAGCAGGGGTTGGCTGCACCCATCTTCCGATCCCCCGCTCCAGCTGTCCCCCTGTGTCTTTTGTAGATTTATAACAATCTCCTGACTTCTGATGGTCAGGGAAGCCCAGGGTCTGGGAGTCAGTTATTCCTTCTGTCCCGCATGTCAGTTCTCAGCCTGTATAGATTGATTGCCAGATCGACCAGATGGAGAAATACTCAGAAGATTCTGGAAGTACAGCTTGGGGCCTGTTTTTGAAGGTATTTCTATCAGTCATGAGGGTTCTGACCTAAGGAAGACTTAAGCCACTAATGGAGTGGAAAATCTGTGTTGGGGGGTGTTCAACTGTAAAAGACAGACCTAGATGGAGAAAATAGGTCACTGGGTGCATCGACATCTTGCCTGGGCCCCTTCTGGTTGCTGCTCTACCTTCTTCCAGCCCATCATGGCGTGAGCTGTTTGTTCTGTATCACCTTCCTTGTCACAGTGGACAGAACCCCTAAAAACATAAGCAGAATAAACCTTCCTTCCCTTCCTGTTCTGCTTTAGGTCCAAAAGGTCCCCTGCAGGATCATGTGTTTGAACACTTAGCCTACTACGGATGGTGCTTTGGGGTGACACTGTGGAACTTTTGTAGCAGGTGGCATTGCTGGGAGAAGTAGGTCACTGGGGACAGGTCTTGGAGGGATGTATACCACTGTGCTTCAGGCTTTGAGCTCTCGGTTTTCTGATCTGCCAGGACCGAGGGGTAGGATCTACTTAACAGAATAGGGTTGTGACCTCATCTTTATAAGCCTGGTTGTTTACATAAGAGACTAGCACGCAGTGGGTGCTTAGTACAGGCTTGCTGATTGGAGGGACGTATGTTTCTTCTCCACCCAGGTATTTCAAGCTTATGTGCACAAGGATGGTTTCTTGCCATGCCTGAGGCTTGGGCACTGGATGTCATAAGCTGTCAGAATCAGTGTCAGTCTTCAGGTTGTTCTGTGCAGCCCCGAGAATGATCCACGATAACCATCCTTTTGGTTTTGAGTGAGCGACTTTATTGAGTATATAGTAAGCCAATGTCAAAGAACGAATAGCAGATGAGTGATAGAAGCAGATAGTCAAACATCATCAAATCTGGTGCTGAAGACATCCAGCAGGAACCGCCAAAGAAACCACTACTGAGTCTGTGCAGTTCCTTATAGTGAAAGGCAGAACAGAGGATACCCCAGATGAGGCTTCCGAGGGAAAGAACAGATAATAATGGCAAGGTAAGACCATCAAACCGAGGGTTACAAGTGCCCAGTAGGAGTTCGCTGGGGAAGTAGAGACAGCCCCTGGAGGTCTTGGTTATAAGGGCTCTCTCCACGGATGAGTTAACTTCAGGGATGATGCTTGGATTTCCCCTTACACCATAGGCAATTTGGCATCACAGGGTAGATGCTAGTAGCCTTTGTTGGAAGTGGTTTTACCTTCTATCTGTTCTCAAGGACACACTGTTTTTTACTCTTGGATTATTTCGAGATCTCTTCCCTCCTTGTCGAAGAGTCATGGAGGCCAGTCCGCTACCCAATGGGGAAGGGAGCCTTTAGAAGACAGTTTGAGACAAACATGGCTAAGTCTGAAATGGACAGAAGGGCCAACCCCACTTCAGGAGCCATCTTCTCAGTGAGCTGAAGTAGCACAGAATAAGTTATAATGTCTATTATATCACGCCCCTGCTGCAGGGTGTTCCTGCACCTTGGGCTTGAGCTCAGTAAGCGTTCGTCTTCCCCCATCCCCATGTGGTCTTGAGGCAGCCACTCTTCTTAGTGCTGTCATCAAGAAGAGTAGATGGTCCCAAATGTGCTCACACAGAGGAAAGTTCTAGAAAATTTCTAGAGAGTACCAGGACTCAGACTTCAAGGAGCATTTGGCCACTGCTAACCTCGGTTTCTCTGAGTCTGGAATGGGAAGTGATGAGGAGTTTGTACAGCGATGGCAAAGAATTAGATATGAGATGACAGAGGAAAACCACAGCCACATCTTGGTAGCTGTACCTGCTGTCGGTCCAATAGCTGCTTTGTGGCTGAACTTCTTGAAGTTATGGTGAGGCTGCTCTCACCGGATCAGAAACGAACTCATCACAGCATCCTCCCACACGTGTGCAGTAACAAAGGTTCTGCACCCTCCAAAGACCTGACGTCACTACCATACAATATGACCTGCACTGTGGGTTTGGCTACCTGTCCCCTGCTTTGTGAGATTTTCTAGAGGATTTTAGGAGGAACTCCCTAAAAGGGCGGACCCGTCTACCATGGTTGGGGGTGGAGGAAAGTGTGACCTTTGTCCTGTATATGTGTCAATCAACTCACAAATACACTTAAAACTTATTCATGATCCACAATGTGTAGCCCTCTGAGTCTCTCCAGCCTGAATCAGTCCGCTCCTCTCTCTAGAGTGTTGGCTTTGCTTAGGTTTGCTAAATAAACCTTTGCTCAAACTGTCTTTGGACTGAATTCTTTCCTTCAAGAACAAACCAACCCAACAACAGAGTCAGTCACTATCAGAGGCAGATGTGCGCGGACCATTGCAGGAGTCACGCTAGGGAGGGGACCATTGCCACACACTGAATCGTGACCTGTGACTATTAGACTCTGCTCTCTTGTAATTGAACCCTAAACCACATCACTACCTACCCTGGAGGCTTTTCATTCTTACTCTCCTCCTGGGACTACAGCCTCACTCATTAGTCCATTCATTCAACACTTTTATGGAACACACACTGTGCTGGTCCCTGACGCCGCATATGTTCAACACCGAGCAAAGCCGAGCAGAGCCGAGGTCAGGCTCTAGCCCCCAGGAACTAATTGGAGTGGTCATAGCAGTGATTGCCATTTATTGCTGGCCTGCCCGCCTGCCTGCCTCTAAGGGACGGCCTTTGGTGCTGGTCATACCACTCTATCTTCCCCAAGACCTACCAAGAAGGTGTGGCTTCCATCTCTATTCTGTAAATATAGACATTGAGATCTCTGTCTGCCATGAATGGTGGCCATGGGATAAAAATCCACGCCATTCTGTTTAGAAGTCTGAGTATTCTTCTCCTACCCCTACACATCCGGTTAATCTACAGCTCTTAGAGGCTGCTATGTCACACTCAGTTGCTAATGTTCAAGAAGCTGTGACATCTGCCCAGAACTAGAGTCATCCTACCCCAAGGAGAAGCAGACAGAAGCAGACAAGGCTTTGTCATGTGAACACCCCAGGCCAGCTCAGGGGCAGCTCACACAGTGCGGTTTCTTGAGACCAGATTCACTGGGAACTTAGACACCTGCTCGCTTGGGGGAACTGCCCAGGGTGTAGCATGATGGGACCTTGCTCGTGCCCTCCAGATGCCCCCACAGGTAGAACACCCCCACCCTGCCCCACCCCCGCCATTTCTGCAGCTCCCTTTGTTCTTGCTGTAAGTCACAGGTGACAGCCGGTTCCTCCCTCTTGAGGAAGCTCTGACTGGATGAACTCTGGGTCCTCCGGAGAGCCGCTCAGAGGAGGCTTTGGGAAAAATCCCTATACTCTGAAGCTATACAATCACATGGGGGCAAATGCCTCTCACTTGCAGCCTCTGCAGTGGTATAAGAGAGGCTATGGGAGTTAAGGTGAGAATCAGATAGGGTTTGTGTCTCCTAGCAGACCTTACCCAGCTGTGGACGCTGGCACTGTCCTGAGACTATGCATGTGTAAGACAATGTCCTCTGATGCAGGTGTTCATGTATGCACACCCAGCAGCTGTTGGATGCATGTTCATATATGTCTCTGAGCACATAGGTCTGTGTGCTAACTGGCTGACCTCTGCTGCCTAGAAGGTGACCCATCTGTCTCTGCCCACACACTCCTGTGCCGGCTGACCTCTGGGAGCAGCTCTCTTCCATGCATGTCTCATCTGCCTGCCAAGACCAGTGATCTGCAGAGGCACACTCTTTCTGTGGTTAAGAAGATTCTTAAGCCCTAGCCTTAGAACGGTCGCTCTGTCACAAGGACCCTATTGTATTGGTTAAAGCAAAACATACGGCTGAAAAAGTCAAGGGCAGAGAAATAGACTCTACTTCCTCAATGAGAAAGCATGAAGTGGAGAACTGGGACCATGTTTTGCCACGATCTGCATGTATGTGTCTCTGTGGATACGCCTGAGTGTGCAAGTGCATAGGTGTCCTTTCATACGTGTACCGTGAGTGTCAATGAGAAACAAGAATGCTAAGTTACGCATGTGTCTGTGTTTCTGTATATGTGTGTAGTAGCATTGTGTTCACATGCATGCAAACATACACACACGGGGGTGGGTGGGGGGTACTACAGAGGCATATAGACTGAGCCTGAGCCTGAACCTGTGCGGCGAGTCTGTCGCCTTCAGCCCCAGCGAGTCACATGTTGTCTGCATGTGCAGAGGTAGATTTTGCTCTGTTAGTGGCCCTGAGAAAATTCACTGGTCAGTTGTCTTGTAGTCTATTATTACCCAGATGTCTGTGTGTTCCAAACAATTGTTTTTAGATTGCTTCATTAGTCTGTCTCGACAGACCGGATCCTGCCACACTTGACTGGTTCAGATTCTCTGGGGCAGAGCTGGGCATGCAGCACCCTTGCTGACGTACCACCATGCTTGGAAGAGGATGCCCCAGAGAGAGACAGGAGAGAGCCACCAGATGCTACACGAGGCAACATCATGGAACAGGAAGGGAACGGACTTTAAAACTATATTGGTAGCCAGAACCTGCCATTTGCAGACTGGGTCACTCTTGCAAATTCATGCAAGAACGAATCGCTACCTTGGGAATTATGGGGAGGACAAAGTTGGAAGGAGACAGTATATGGGGTGCCCAGTGTCTGGGTTCTGGCATGATCCGCCCTATGTTCACTGTGCACAGGACTCAGGGCTCTCGTTGACAAGGCTGAAGAGCGAGCTGGCGCCAGCTGTGGTCTCCTACTTGACTCAGGCAAGTGACTGAAGTCCTAAGGGGAACCCAGAGAATTCCTAAGGGAAATCTCAGACACAGCCAGCCCTGCTCAGGAACGAATCAGGAGGCAAAGCTAGGACCAAGGGCTGTCATGCCTGTGCTCTCTGCTCTGTGCTCACAAATGTTATGACCCGGTCCTAAAGGCCCGTGTGCTCCTCTGAAAGAGAGGGCATCAGCGTCCTGGGGGCAAGCTCTTCCCTTCTGCCTTGCAACTCCTGCCCACCCCCTGGGAAAGGGTTGTCCCAGAAGTCTCATCCACGCCTTTGCCTCCTTTCCCAGGTGAACTTGACAGGAGTATCTGCACTGCCAACCCTTGTGCCAATCAAGAGCTACAGAACAGCTTTGGGCCTCTGGGAACATCACTTCCCCCTCTCTCATTAGCTGCCACTTTCCAAACTAGTCAAGGCGCTACTGGGCTGCTGCTGTGTCCTGTACCCGATCTGATATTCCTGGGAAGGGCCACCTGATAGAAGATTTTAGATTCTGTGAGCCACATGTGGTCACTGCCTCTTGCTCTTTGTCTCATTCCACTAAAAATATGCACTTGAGTTGGTTATGAAGTCTCCCCCGAGAATTTTTCTGAGTTGAAATCTTGGCCCCCAGCTTAAAGCCAGCACTATCTACATGAATGGGCCAGTCCCTTAATGGGTTTATAATTTGACAGTGTTACTGGGAGATGGTGGGGAGTCAGAGGTGGGCCCTGCTGGGAGGAAGTGAGGATGCTCTCTGGAAGGACACACCTTGTTGCTTCTTTCTGGGTGGCAGCCTGAAGTATCAGCTCCCCCTTCCACACACTCCTGCTGTGATGTTCTGACTCACTCCAGGTCCAAAGCAGGGGGACAGCTGACCAGGGAAACCTCTAGAACTGAGAGCTAAATTTCTCCTTTTAAATTGCTGTTCTTGGACCATGACATGGTTCTCTGGCACTTGCCACCAAGCCTGATGGAAAGGAAAGAAGTGACTCTTGAAAGTCGTCTTCTGACCACCACAAATGTACCATGGCATATGTGAAAACAACAGAACCTCTAATACAAGCATGAACACACACACACAACCAACTACCATACTATTCTCTTTTTGGCAGGGGGTAGAGTCAGGGTTTCCCTGTGTAGCCCTGACTGTCTTGGAACTCACTCAGAGTTCCTGCCTGCCTCTGCCTCCTGAGTACTGGGATTAAAGGCGCATCCCACCACCGCCTGGCAAACATCCTATTCTTAGCTCAACAGCTACATAGACACAGGCTAGATGTGGTAGGCACATAAGGTGTGGCTGGTCACTCTTGGGGAGACTGGCTGGTAAAGGTCTGAGTTAAAACACGCGTGAACTGAAGTTACCAGGACTCAGCATTGTGCAGGGGCCTGATAGCACCTTCCTCCCACCCTGAGGAGACTGGATAGCAAGGCAGCTGTCAGCCTCATCTAATCATTTGTGCGGGCCTTGGAGTGAGGTTCCCATCAACTCCAGCATTCACCAAGCGCTGGGGGTGAATGGGGACCTCCGGGTGCCTCTTCCTGGTATCGTTAACTTGGGCCACAGAACTGCAACTCAAAAGCACCATTTACAGGAGACCCAGATAAGGGGGAGGGAGAAGGGACGAGAGAGGCAGAGAACACAGCCAATTCTTCCAGCCCGTGTCCTACATTATAAAATTGCCTAAATAGCATAATGGATTAAAAAAAATGTTTTGTAATTTTCTTTTGTCCATTATTATAAGAATCAGTCACGGAAATGAACCAAGAAGAAAATAATAAATCCTACCCCTCAACGCCTTCAGAATCAGCCACTCGTGCCACTCTGGGGAGGGTTCTGCAGGCACCTCTGTCTGGTCGTAAACACATATGCACGCCGTCTTAAATGAGCACGAGCAGACTCCACATGCTGTTGTAGAAAATGGTTTTTCTTCTCGACAATATGTTGTGGACATCTTTCCATGTCAATAAATATAGATGAGCGGCGGCGGCGTGTTAAACGGCAGTGCTATATCCGATCGAGTGCACAAATAGAAGTTGGAAATGCCAGAGAGGCGTTAGCTCTGCTCGGCTCTCAAGTGGTGGGCTTTTGGTGGTGCTCAGACAGCAGTTTGGGGGCCTGGGCCACAACTGCCCTGGCTGCCAGGGACAATGTGCCAGGACTTATTCCATTAGAGATAGACCTGATCACAGTAACCTCTGACAACCTTGGGCTCCAGGGAGCGTCCTGGCAGGTGGCTGTGGAAAAAGGCCAAGCTCCTGACTCACCCCACAGAAAGGCAGTGCCCTTCCTATAGTCCTGGCTTTCCTTGTTTCTTTGGAAGTGCTCAGCAAGGCATGGCAGCTCTCTCTCTCTCTCTCTCTCTCTCTCTCTCTCTCTCTCTCTCTCTCTCTCTCTCTCTCTCTCTCTCTCTCTCTCATCTTGATGGGACCTTGGCCCTTCACCTGCCCCAAGCCCTGCAGACAAGTGGTCCTTTACTCTTCCAGCCTCTCTCTCTGACTCACGGCACCCTCCCTCCCCCTTCCCCTTTCCCTCCCCCCATTTCTGGTCTTGACTTGTCTCTATGGCTCAATGGTCCTGCTGTACTCAACAAAGGGTCCCTTTTAGAACTCGGGCGCTCACCGGTTGTAATGTCACGGGCATCACTCAGGTGTGGCACCCCAGCTATTGGTTGTCACTGATCTGAGGATGCATGGTCAGTGCCCTCCTGTGACTCTTAGACTCATGGGTTTGGCCTCCACTCCTAGGCTGAGTTCCTGCTCCTTCACCTGATGCTGTTTCTATCTGAGGGCTCTCTCCTATTCTCCCTCTTGATTCTGACCCTCCATGCCTAGTGTATCAGTCAGGTTTTATCTGCCCAACAAGCAGCCCCCAGAGGTCAGTGACTTACACACCAGCACTCACTGATGCACACTCAAGGGTCTGCCTTGGTTAGGGTTTCTCTGATCTTGGTCAAGCCCAGGATATTGGCTTCAGCTGGGCGTCTAGTTACTCGATCTGTCTTGATTCTAGAACTCAAGTCGTGCTCCTCTCCTGGGCTGGGTAGATGCTCAGTACATGATGGTGGAAGCAGGCAGGTGCTAGAACCTTCCTTCAGGACTGATATGCAGGATCCATATCAGTTAATTAAGCTCAAAGTCCAAGGAGGGGAGGAGTACAGGATAGACTCCATCTACCAGAGGAGGCCACTTCAGTCGTCCCAGGCAACACTTCATTCACAAGGAGGGTGCCTTGCCTTGCTGGTAGGTCTACCTCCCCGCCAGTCTCTAGACTCCTTTGGTGCAGGAGGAATCTAGAGACTAACTTTGTGTCCCTGTCTCTGGCCCATGACTGGGCAAGCAGAGGGGCTCAGGCAGTGTTTGCAAAGTGACTAGCTGACTTACAAACTCACTGGGATACTGTTGTGACCTTAACCGTCCACCTCTGCCCTCAGCACATATTTGGAGATGTCATCCATGAGAAGTTGACACATTTCCTCATAGCTGTGCCATCTTGAGACCCCGATGCTCCACTAATGGCTACGCACCCCCTCCCCTCTATCTTTAACTCTGGGACTATACCAGGCAAAGTGGGTGACTCAGCACAGGCAGTAATGAGCAGACCGTAACTCAAACCCAGCTCTCTGGCAGCAGGTCTGTGATTTCACAAAGCTGTGCAAACTTTCTGGAAACTTGCAGTGTTCTTCAACCGCAGCTAGCAAGACGCTGGGTAGACAGTACCACTTGGTGTGGGGACAGGGCTTTCTCAGGAATGGCAGAAGGTTCAGGAGTAAGATGGGGGAAGATGAACTTATTCTGATCTTTGAGGAGTCTGGTCAGGCACAGGTTGCTAAGGAGATAGGGGGTGCCTCCATCAGCAGGGGAGGTTGCTGGAACACCTAAGGGCTCAATAAGGATAGACATATGTGAGCTGCCAGGGCACCTGGTGGCATAAATCAGTCCCTTACCATGCAGGGCTGTGGCTGAGGCATGCGGAAAGGTTAGGAGAATGGTTCCCAGGCCAGCCTTGGTGAACAGGGTCAACCCTGATGCTCTGGCTAGCTTGATGCAGAGGGTGGGGAATGGAGGTGTACGATCACCTATTCCCCTGGGGCAAGAGGGGCCCAGCTGCCTCTCCACCATTTACATTCAGCCCTTGTCTGTGCCAAACTCTGCATGCAGCAGCCTGCTCCCAGAGATGAGCTATTTTAAGTGCTTCCCCTCCGCCCCTAAGGGTGCCATGTGTTTATCTTGCTTTCGAGTTAAAAGGGAAAATCAATTTCACTCTTACCTTAGGAAGATTTGGGAGGGGGAGGTGGCGTCATTTCATTAAAATGAGAGTGGGAATGGGCAGTAAGGGCTGCGGATTCCCAGCCCTTTGGTCACTCATGAGTGAACAGTAACCTGCCACACAGCCTGCTCCCTGGGCGCACGACACACCTGCAACCCAGACTAGGGGACTTCAGAGGCCAGGGCTTTACCTGAAATGGTCACTGAACTGTGTCTTCCAACCCCCATCCCAGAGAGCCAAGCTCATCATTGGTGTCTATTGGAGCATGTGCACATGTGTGCATTTGTCTATGTAAGTTGAGGTCATCCACGAACTCTGTATGTGTCTGTAGGATGGTCAATGTCTGGGTCCTTGGTCACTCAGGCCAGGCTCAGTGATCTGATGCCTGTTGTCCTGGATGGACATAGCTCTGGCTCAAACTTCTGGCTCAGATTGGTGACTTCAAGCTCAACTGGACTAATCTGGGTCTGGCCATGCTCCTTGCCCTTGTCATAGTTGCTACCTCCTGGTCTGTATTTCTGCCATTACTCTTTCCAGGAGTCAACAGGGACCCCCAGCTTCCTCAGGTGTCCACAAGACCCAAATGCAGAGGATAGCTTGTTCTAGAGGGAGTCAGGGGAACCCCCCCCCCACCATGGCTTCTACCCACAGGGTTGGTGCTGACCAGAGAAGGGTAAGTCCTGGTCTCCTGTTGTATCTTCTGTGAAATAGGGCTTTTCAAGTGTGTGTGTGTGTGTGTGTGTGTGTGTGTGTGTGTGTGTGTGTGTGTGTGTGAAGATTTGAGGCAGGAGGGGAGCTCAATGGGGAAGCCTCTAGAGATGGAGTTACAGCCTCCATGGACCAGAGACAACAGTGGGCCCTCCAAGAGCTCTGACTGGAGAGGTATGCTGTCAGTGAGGTGGATAGGATGTTGGGAGTTGAACACCAGACTTAGCAGCTGACGGAATGACTTTGGAGTTGTCCCTGAGCAGTCCTCTTCCTCTCACAATGCCTTGGGAGGTTCTAAGGAGATCCTCTGACCGCCTCCATGACTCGTGATGAAGCTTGCTGGACTCTGGGGATGGAAGTGAGTCACCTTCAGCCAGGACTCAAAACCATCTCCACTTCTGACTGGACTCCTTCACACAGGGTGTTCATGCCTCCTCTCCTGTGACCAACACCCCACCTGTCAGGGATGACTACTATTGAAACCAAACCCCCTCTGAGGCCTCCTCCCTTTGGTCAGCTTCTGTCACCTGGGGCAAGACAGAAGGACCTGCTTCATACACCTGGTCATTAGACACTTGATGACAACTCTCATGTCATCACAATCTCATCTCCAGGTTCTGTGGCAGGAATGGGTATCGTGAGGGTGCTTATTGGGCATCTCCATTTTAGGAACTCCTCTCAGAGCTCCTCAAATGCTGCCCTGCAGGGCTGGCTCAGGAGCATCTTTGAAATGTCTCCATAAGATGGTCAGCTGTAATCAAGAGGGGATTCAAATTTTTAACAAGGAGGTGAGGGACATTTTGGGAGAATGACCGGTATGTAAAGTGCCATGGCAGGAATGATGATAAGGCCTGGGATGCTGTTGAAATAATTCATGGATGTTGGGAACTGGATGTGGGTCTTCTGCAAGAGCAGAGTGTGATCTTAATGACTAAGCCATCACTCCAGGTTCATACAAGCCCCTACTGAAAATCAACTATGTACCACATACTCTGCCTGGTACTAGGGTTGCACAGACACGGTCATCCTGATATCTGGAGGAGGAGAACAGATATAAATTGATGGTCCTGTCAATTCACATGTGTGTCCTTCAGTAAGCGCACAGATGATAAACTATGGTTTTCCCATATAGTGGAATATTATTCAAGTAGTAAAAGGAATATGCTATCAAACATGAAGAGACGTGGAAGTAACTGAAAGCCACATTACTAGGCTGGAGAGGGCTACCTGGAGAGGCTATTTCTTACGATTCCAACTACGTGATGTGGGAAAGGCAAACTATAGAGACAATACAAAGATTGGTAGTTTCTAGAAATAAAAGGGAACAGAGTGCTGACCGGGCAGAGGGGTTTGAAAGTGTATCATGTGATGCGGTCATGGTGGGCACATGCTATTATATATTTGTCAAATTCCACAAAATGCCCAACGCCAAGCGAGAATGTGAACCACAGGCCTTCAGTGATAATGGTGTCAGTGTGGGTTCATCGAGCGCAGCAAACGTGCCACGCTGGCAGGGGGCATTGACAGTATGCAGAGGGGCCAGGGACAGATGGAAACTCTCTGCACTTTATGCTCAATTTAGCAGTGGAGCTGAAATTGCTATTAACAACAAAGCTCATTGCAATTAGTATTATAAGACTGGAATCAGTGCAGAGGCTAAGATACTGCTATGGCTTGGATATGACACATTCCGTAGAGAGGAGCATGTGTCGCAAGCTTGGTTTCCGGCTTGTGGTGCTATTGAGGGAAGCAGGTTATGAAAGGGCCAGCTTTATCAATGGGCTCATTCATCTGTGAGGTCATACTGAGCAGGGGTATTAGGTGGGGCCTGGGTAGAAGGAATCACTGAAGGAGAATGTCTTTGAAGTGTATATCTTGCCCATGGCCCATGACCCATGGCCCCTGGCCTCTCTCTCCTGACTGCCATAAAGAGAGGATCTTTCTTCCACCACAACCAGACCATTTGACTCACCATAAGCCTGGGATGATGGAACCAATGCCATAGACTGATACCATTGAAACCATGAGCCAGCCAGACAGACAGACAGACAAACCCCTTCCTCCCTTTACATTGATTCTCTTGAGTATTTTACCAAAGCAACAAAAAGCTCATGCAGACCTTGAGCATGTGGTGAGGAAGGGTTGCACTGGGGAGGTGACCTGTGACTTGTGATGGAAGTTAAGTGGAGAGACTGGAACTTGGCCTGTGGTTTAGGTGAGAGCTTTGTGGGTCTTCGTTTGCTTTTCTGTCGCCAGGATGAAACATCAACCAAAAGCAACTTGTGGAGGAAAGGGCTTAGATCATCTTATAACTCTCAGGTTGCACTCCATCATTGAGGAAAATCAAGGCAAGAACTCAAGGCAGGAACCTAGAGGCAGGAACTGAAGCAGAAACCCGGGAGGAAGGCAGGAAGGCTGATTAATGATCCCTTCTTCCCCTTGCTCCCCACCCTCTGGTGGTCATGGTTTTTTAAGACAAGGTTTCTCTATGGCCTGGCTATCCTGGAACTCACTATGTAGACCAGGCTGGCCTAGAATTCAGAGATCCTCCTGTCTCTGCCCCCACCTCCTCCCCCAGTGCAAGATTACCAACATGTGTCACACCACATCCAGCCTTGGCTGCCTTTCCCTCGAATGGTATCGCATACTGTGGGCTTGGCCCTCCCACATCAATTATGGGGGAAATACCCAGCAAACCTACCTGCAGGCCAATCGGATGTAGGTATTTTTTTCAGAAATGACCCCTAGCTTCTGTCAGCTAACTAGTGCCATGGATGAAAGGGACTTGGAGGTCATGACTACATGGGTAGGTGTGGCAGCAGACAAGGGAGCCCAGGGAAGAGCATGCTTCTGCATACAAGGCTAGAGCTGCAGTAGGTCCTGAGGGAGGGGAGAGCTGAGGCTGCTGAGGAGGCTGGGGCTGAAAGGGACGAGGAGCTCGAGGAGGAGACACTGAATGAAGGTGACTCCTGGATTTAGAGACAGCTAAAGTACAGAACATGCAAAGAAAAGCGATCCATACAGCTCCCCTTATTACAACCAATGGGGATCAATACATTGGCGTGAAGATCTGCTAGGTCATCTGAATATGAAAGCCAGTGTGGAGTCAGGACCATTGAACTATGACTGTTTTTGTCATATCTAGTAAATCTGAAACGCAGATGGGAAGGTCGGAAAGAAACTGGTCTCAGGGGAGAACAGGTGGTGCCTCCAAGGAAAAAATGGGCAGGTCTGTCCCACGCTGTCTACAAGAGAGGTGGCCTTGGCTCAGGCAATTCCACTCTGAGGTTAGATAGAAAGGTCTTAAGCCATAAAGCTCTTCACTTTCATGTTCCAAGACCATCTCAAAGCAAGAGAGGTGGAGGAGATGGCTTGAGGAGGCCTCCTGTCTCTGTGTCCCACTGGCTTCCTTCTAGCTCCATGTGCCCACCAAGCTTCTGACCAGCCCCCGGGGAGATAAGACTTTCCCAGGGCATGCTGGGAATGAGGAGCATCACTGTCTGTCTCAGCCACTTAGCAAACTCTTTTTTGTGCCCCTCCCCTGCGCTCATAGCTCTGTAGAAAAGGAACATTCTCCTCTACCATGTCTGCTCACTCACCGATGCTTGGCCACGGAGATGCAGGTCCCCCGTGCCCACCATGCCCAAACTCTCCATCCATGCTCTGCATCCTGCCAAGCTCACCCTCTCAAAGACTTTCTGCTTCATCCTCCTCATGGGCAGACGAGGAGGCTGTGGACAAGCCTAACTTCTAAGCTCCGTTGGTCAGACATCTGCTGACAGATCTGGTTCTATTTTTCTCATGGAACAATAACACCAATTAGTAAAACACAGAAAACACTAACTCTGACCACATCTCCACGCTGGCCTCTCCCCTGACCTTTCCCCCTCTCCCTACCACTGCCCCTGTTCCTTGAGGAAAGACTTTGCAATAGTATGACATAGGAGGACATGTCTGGCCCGTGATCTCAGTACTGGGAAGACTGAAGCAGGATTTCTATGAGTTTGAAGCCAGTCTGTAAGAGTACAGCCCTTTATAAAGAAAAATACATTGAAAAAAGCTGGCGATATAGCTCAATTGGTAGAAGGGTTGCCTAGGATGCACAAAGCCCTTGGCTTAACCCTTAGCATCACAAAAACTGGTCTTGTTGAACTGTCATCCTTCAAGTATACCTGAAAACATTCAAGGGGTGGAGACCGGAAGATCAGAAGTTCAAAGTCATCCTTGCCTGCACAGTGAGTATAAGGCCAGGCCAAATTCCATGAGACTGTCTCAAAATAAATAGATCAATTAATTAATTAATTAATTAATTAAAAAATTAAAAATAAAAAGGCTTTTGGCGATCCTTATTTTACCAAACGTAATGGTCATGGTATTCACTGGCACTCTGCCTACTTGCTATTCCCTCTGTTTCTTGGCCAATCTACAGTGTCTTTGCAGACTCTGCTACTGCTTGAAGAGAATAATGACACCCCCCGCCCCCAAATTGTGTCTTTACCTTTGACCTTCTATTGGTCCCAGGCTGACTTGCCACACTGCAAGACTGACAGTATGTCAAGGGTGCCCTCTGGCCACTTAGGGAGCACATAGCCAAAACTTAACTGTATGTTCTCCAAGAACTGCCCCTCTGCAGCTGTTTCCCTGCGGGCAAAGTTCCACCTTGCTGCCATTCTCCCCGGCCTCATGCCACACCAACCACCTGCAGTTTTGATCCCCCTTTGTTCTCGCCAACCACTGGGCCAGTTGTGGGTGCATTGAGACTCATGTTCTGAATGCTGGTTCTCTCTATCTCTGTAGCAGCCTTGGGTGGATGCTATCGTGTGCCTAAACCCACAACTGAGGGACCTTTCTCCAGTAGCTTCCTTCAACTGAAGTGCAGCCTGTACCCAAGGCTCTGTCCCTCCCTAGACCTGTACCTCCATCCAGGACTTGTCTGTTTCGGAGGACAGGAACCCGGTTGTCTCTTTTTCCTGATGCAGGATATCTCCCAGGGCTCAAGCAGCTCAGAGCTTCCTGCTGAGGCTCTGTGGCAACTTTGCTGTGGTCAGATGTCTTGCTCTGCTCAGTCCCACTGTCCTCACAACCCCTCCCCGGTGATAGTTTCACGTGTATTCCCCAATAGGCGACCTGCACAAAGGCCCTGGATTGTAGGGTAGATCTCCTGGGAAACCTGACCCACAGCCCTCGTCAAAGAACCCCCTGATTTCTCTCTCCCCACACCCTCTAATCACCGTCCAACTCATCTTCTGATTTCGCCCTTGCAAAATAATCTATTCGTCATGCTGCCACCAGAGTGGTTTTTTTTTTTTTTTTTTCCAAAACAAAAATCAGGTCAATGACTTCTCTGCTCTCAACTCTGCTGCCATTGCCCTCGGAACACCATCATGTTCCCTGCATTGCCCTCGGAACACCATCATGTTCCCTGTTCCCGTCCTGGGGTGACCTAGCTGAGGTGATGGCTCTCCTCCTGCTTACTCTCACAACCCTGTCCCAGTTCCCAGCCTTCTGTCTGTTCCCTGAACACTCTGGAATTTCCCCTGCAAGGCAGCCTTTGTGTTGTCTATTTGCCCAACTTACAGTCAACCGGCCCCAGTCACCTGCAGACGAAGCCCTCCCCAATCACACAGTCTAAAGCTAGCCTGTCTATTGCAGTCTTTCCCTCTCCCTTCAACCCGGCTTTCGTCATAACACACACCTCGGAAATCTCCTTGCTCATTTACGCATCAACTTATCTCCCTCTGTGCGAGGAACAGACTCTCCACTGACAGTGAGGACTGTGCCTATTCCTAGGAGTCTCAGTACCACATCTGCAGCATCCAAACGTGTGCAAGTGTATGTAAGTCTGTATGGATGAATGGGTGGATGAGTGGGTTGATAATGTATGCAGGCCGGGCAGTGGTGGCGCACACCTTTAATCCCAACACTTGGGAGGCAGAGGCAGGCGGATTTCTGAGTTCAAGGCCAGCCTGGTCTACAAAGTGAGTTCCTGGACAGCCAGGGCTATACAGAGAAACCCTGTCTCGAAACAAACAAACAAACAAACAAACAAACAAACAAAAAAGATAATGGACGCAGATAAATGAATTGAAGTTATTAGGAGCTACCCTGATGGGTCTGATCAACCCGAAGCCTTTTTGAAAGGGGCTTGGATTCAATGTCTCCCTTGGACAAAGCTCTAAGCTCCTCTAGTAAAAGACATCAAAGATCACAGAGAAGTGGAACACCACCCAATGTATCCCACTTCTCTCAAAGAGAACAGCCTCTGTGGAGGGGGCTGGAGGGGGGCCAGCAAAGTGGGGTGAACAGAAGGACAGGAAGCAAACACAGGAACCTGGGAAGATACCGAGCAGCTAGTGGAGGAGATTCGCTTCTTTCTGCCCCTTTCTTGAGGTGAGCTTAGCTCATTTGCACTAAGGGAAGGTGCTGATCTGTGGCCACCAGTACCAGTCAATGCTCAAGGGCCGCTGGTTCCCTATGAGCTTTTCTCTGTGCTCTTTTTATGCCTCTGAGTTACTGCAGACAAGTTAAGCAGCGCATGCTTTAGTTACAGTCTTCATGAGTCCTGATACGACTGCCAGGTCCCCCTGCGTAGGGTCTCATGGGCTCCAAACATGGAGCTGGGACACATCGTATCTGGAGACTCAGTTGATGAAGGACTCAATCTAGGAATTGATGGAACTAGGTTCCCTGTGGTTATGCCACCAAGGGCCTTGGTTCCTCTCCTCGCTACCTAGCTGCCAGAGTTTCTGTATTGTCTCCAGAGACCCACTGATAGTCCGTCCCTCCAGAGGCTCCTCAAGGCCCCTGCTGACCACCAGAACCCATAACTTGGCACTTTAGCCTCTCTAACAAGACCATTTATCTCATCAAGCTGGTTTCTCATCAAGCCAGTAGTCTCTGTCCAGGTCACTAAGATGGAAGTTTCTACAAAGTGAGAAAATTCAAAGTGCATTTATTGCATCCCCTTCTGTTAGAGGCATGTCATGGATCCTAACCTTGATCAAAGGAGGGGGATTACCTAAAGGGTGGGACAGCAGGAAGAGGGGCATCCTGAGACCACCTTAGAGTCTGTCCATCCTAACTTTATCGCTTTGTCCTCATAGCAATGCATCAGGTAGGTGTTTTAGTAACCTGGTGCTGTGGAGAGAGAAACAGAGAGAGAGAGAGAGAGAGAGAGAGAGCCTGAGTGCATAAAACTCCCAAAAGCAACACGAGAGAGTACAAGAAGAGCAGATAAAGAATTCTATAGTCATTGGAGACACCTCAGTCAGTGATGCCAGGGGTGGAGGATAGAAAGATGCCGATAAGCTTACAGGGTGTGGGTACCATTCTAGCTGTGCACACAAGGCAGAGGGAGATGTGTGCATACAGAGGCTTGTGTACTGTTATGGTGGTGTTATTCTTCACAGAAAAAATGTAGACAGAATCCAAGGGCCCTCCATGGTAGATTCCCAAGCACACATGTCCGAGCCACACAATACCACAACAAAAGAGGAAGGGGACAGGTGCTCCTCGGAAGAACTTCAAAACCATTATGTGAAATAAAAGAAGTCGGCACAAAAGGCTCCATATCACGCTCTTCCATTTACATGAAATGTCCAGAACGGACAAATCTAGAGCGACAGAAAGCAGATTAGCGGTGACCCTGGGCGGGGGTTGGGGGGGGTGGCAGAGTGATCGCAAATGGCGTGAGCTTTTTTCCAAGGTGCTAGGAATGTATTTAAGACTGGATGCAGTAATGGCTACACACCTCTGTCGATACACTAAAAACCACTGAGTCGTACACTTCAGACAGGCAGGTTTGACTGCATGTAAATGACACTCATAACGCAGCTGGAGGGGGAGGAAGATTTGGGCAACAAGTAGGGTGCCTGCTGCCCCTGAGATTGGTCTCTTCGTCTCCCAGGCATCAGACTCTGAGGGTGAGCTGCCTGGCAGGGATGGGGGCTGTGCAGAAGAATGAGAACTGAACAGGCAGTAAGGGTGGGGCTGGAAGAGCTGCAGACGGAGTTGACACCGGGAAGGTCGTGGAAGGTCAAAGGTCACGGAAGGTCACGCCGACAGAGCTGAGGTCTGACCCAGGGTGGAGACTGAACTGTGGACAGACTATCATCCTCTAATCCTACTCTCCTTAGAAAGCCAATACCTCAGCAGGAAAATAAATATAAAGGGGATCAGTTAGATTAAACCCGACTTGGCATTTAGCTGAATAAAGTGTGTGTGGAGGGGAGACAAAGAGGTTGAAGGTGCTGGCAAGAATGGGGCCACTGTGAGGGTGATCGAATCTCTAATGAGCAGGGGACGAAGTGGCAGCTGGGACAGGACAGTAGCTATGGACTGGAATGGGTCCTTCATGTCAAGGGCTGAGCCCAGTGGCAGGGACTTGAAATCCAATCAAAAGGGGGCATGGTGCATGCTGGCCCCTTTACTCCTCTTGCCCTCAATTCTGCATGCCATTCTGGAGCCTCGCCATCCCACCATACCTGAGAAAGGCAAAATGGATGGCTGTCTTCGTTAGTTACTATGCCAAACCTGTCAGTTTTCCATAGTGTTTGGGGGCAGCTTGGAGCAGAGGCTGCAAGGGCGAGGTTTGCAGCCAGCTCATCTGTATGTCAGGTCCTGAGTCCATGGCCCCTGAACACGACTTCACAACTCTCAGCATTCATTTCCTCAGCAGCAAATAAGGAAAGTAGCATCAATCTCTTCAGGTCCCTGTGGGGATTCGATGAGGCATTACTGCAGGACCCTGAGTAGGGCGAAGAGCAAGCTTGGACATGGGGACCCAGGTGGCAGAGTGTTGACTGATGTGGACACTGCGCTCTCTGTCAGCACGCAGCCCTGAGCTGTGGGACATGGGTCGTTGTAAGCCCGCAGTTGGTTTGCGAACTCAATAGCAAAATTACAATTGTACTTGGGATGTTTCATCTTGCAGACTTCAGCATCCTGGTCCAGCCTGAGGATGTCTGTTTGATCTCAGGTCCCCTGTAGCAGCCTCCTGAGACTGTTTACTGTGCACAACTGCAAGGGGCTGCCATGAGTCCATGGCAGAAATACAGGCTCCTGAACCACCGAAACATCTCATTGTCTGCAGCGGGGGCCCTGGTTATCATTTATCCAAGGGAGGAAAAAAAACCAACCCTCCCCCCAAAAAACAAAAACAACAACAGAAAACGCTCCCATGGGTTTTCAGGCACTTGCAGAGAGTGGGAGGATCCCACCTCTTTTATTTGGTTCATCCCTGGAGCTCGGTCCTACCAGTTGTTGGACTGAGAGCCCCTGTGGAGGTGGAGGTGATGTCCCCCACCCCAGCCTCTCTACCCAGAGCACCCTCCATTCATGCTCTGTCTCCCCTAGGCAGAGAAATCGATGCTTTTCTGTGTCTCCTGGAGACAGACCCGCGCATTCCTGCAGAACTGGCTATCGACAGCCCTTGCCTCTCTCCCATCTTCCATACTTCATTTGTGAAAAGAACCGTAATTACCCTCGAGGAGTCATTGGAGGGAAAGTGTGCAAATTGAAAAGGGCTGGAAATGGGCACCCCTGGCTGCGCAGAAAACACTTTCCATATTGAACTGTTCTCTCCCCAGCCTGGGTACTCCCACCTGCCCGGCCCTCGCCTCTCTGCTGCTGCAGAGCCAGAGAGAACCAGAGCCAGCCTTGTGCCCACCCTGATGATGGTTGTTTGACATCAACACAGCGAGACCAGGTTTTCCGTACCCCAACCCTTTCAATGGCTCACCACTTTCTTTTCAATTTCTTACCACTAAATAGCTTGGGCAATTACTAAAAACCCCGTGGTTCTTCTCTTTTCTCTCTTCTTCTTTACTTCAGTTGTTTGTTTACGCTGCCTCAGCCTAACTAGCCAGCCAGTGACCTTGTTAACTGGAACAAAGACTTTGATCTTGGCCAAGTGCTCTGGATGCAAGAAAGGTCCCTGCTCCAGGGTGTTATCTGAGGTCAAGATGTTGAAAGCTTTGACCCATAGCTGAAGAGCAACCTGGACCAGGGCCAGCTCTTAGCCTGTGCTACTGCTCACAATGGGGCCTCCTTTCGGCCTTGATGGTTTTCTGTCTTGTATCTGTATCGAAAGGTTTAGAATAAGAAGAGTTCAGATTTTGCTCTTGTTGTTTAGCTTCCAGATTGCACTCACAGGGTCCACAGACTGTTCTCGCAGGGCATACTGGACTATATAAGATTTGGGGCTTTTCAATTAGAAAGACTCAACTTGAATTGCTTTTTTGGTAGGGTGGTCTGTCATACAAATGACCACAACCAAAATCCATTTTTCCCAATCTGGAAGAAAAGCCAAGGTGTCTCTGCCATGGAGGAGAGGCCCATTCCATGCTCTCCAGCCACTGAGGCTGCCAGCCAGGCCAGGCCCAGGGGCCTTGCTACTGGGAGGCTACAGCTACAGACTCAGCTTTTTAAAATAATAAAATTATTGTCATCTTCTTCATTGTTATTGTTATTATTTTATGGCCCTGCCCTCTCTATTTTTGTGTCTTTATTTCTTATGGAGAGCCGTGCTGTGAGCAATCGCCATTATAAGATGGTGCTGGCCTCCGCTGTGCCTAACTAGTAAACAAGCCTTGTACGCAGGTGCGAGAGTGAACTCACGCCTAGTCACTGCCCATCTCGGGGGGCTTAGTAATGGGGTGATGGGTGAGCAACAAATCAGGAGCTGACACGCCACATCAGGTACTGAAACGCCATGGCTGAGGGCTATATAAGCAACGCCATTTTCCGGGGTCTGGGTCTTCCCTCCTGAAGAAGCAATAAAGCTTTTTGTTGCAGAAGATTCCGGTTGTCCGAGTGTGTTCTTGCTGGCAAGAACGATAGCTCGGGACAATTTCTGTCTCTTCTAAGCATGCCTGTTGCTGGGTTTGGGGACGACTCTACTCCAGGATGGTTCTCCGTCTCCAGGTCATCACATTAATTAAGCACCTCTACAAAACCTCTAATTCCAAATACAGCCATGTTCTGGAGATCCTGGTGGATCTGTCTTTAGGGGACATGATTAAACAATTGCAGGGCCAAACACAACTTGAAGTGCTTCCCTTGTGTGTATACCTTGTGTGTGATCTGGTGTTAAGTGAGGATACCTTCAGACAAATACGATTGTATATTGAGTACACCCTACCCACTTCTACCTTCCCGTCCTCCTCATTCTCTTCTGCATTGCTATTCTCTGTTTCCCTAGAAAGTTACATGTCTACTTTCCAGTCGTATATACATATGAACTTCATGTGTCTATGTGAAATCTAGGAGCCCCATGTGAAAGGGCTCCTAATATGGTATTTTTCTCTCTGGGATGGGCTTAATTCTCTTAATATGATCAATCCATCCCAGCTTCATTCATTTTCCTGCAGATGGCGGAGCCTCATCTATTTTTAAGATGGGAAAAACTCCATCATCCAATGCAAAATTTTGTGCCCCTTGAGGCTCAGATCCCAGGATGTTTCCAGTCCCCATTCTCTGCCCAGTTTGGGGGATGGCCATTGTCTAGGTTACCTCATAGCTGCCATATGACATTAGAGAACCTCCCTGGGGGTAGATGAAGAAGGGGGCATGGGTGTGAGCCACTGCAGCAGCGGATGGAGGGAGTGGCTCCTCCGATTGCCTGTTCCCCCCGCCCCCCGTCTGCCCTGCATGCAGGAAGCCCTCAGATGCATTCAGAGCTGGTGGAGACTGTTCAAGACCCCACTGCTCTGAGCCTCCTTGCTCTTCATCTTGTTGGTCCAGTTCTAAAATTCTCAACCCCAACCAGCCTGTGTTGGGGACTATCCTCCTTCTCCCAGTGATCTGTTAACTTACCCCAGCTCTCACTTCCTCTGGTGACTTGGATGACAACCATGAATTATAAGTAACCCCCCGCACCCCGTCATGTTTTATCTGTGCCGGGCGCTGCTCTAAAAGCATATATTGGGTCCTTTAAACTTCACAGCAGCTCCATAGAAAGGGTACTGCTATGGTCACCTCTCTCTTCTATACGAGGAAACTGAGGCACAGAGAGCTTTATCGACCCATTTAAGTCAGGGTTTCTAGACTTCACAGCATTGACACTGTGGGTTAATAAGCCTGTTGTGGGACCACTCCCTGCCTAATCAAACTTCCTTACAGCAGCTTTGGCCTTGGTCACTCAGTGCTCGCCATGATAGACCTCTTGACAACCCGCAGTCATGACAACCAAAAAGGTTTCCAGAGTTTGCCTAATGTCTCCAGGGTGGAGAGAGCAAAGTAACCCCTCAGTTGAGAGCCACTGAGTGGAGGTCATACACGTGTGGCAAAGCCGAAGAGAGGGCCCAGAACTCTTCAGCTTCCCTCCCCATCTATCGGACCCTTTGCCTGAGTCTGCATTGTCAGTGAAGGACAAAAATGAGCTCCACTCACTCCACAGACTTCAGGTCCACCCAGTCTGTCACTTAACACCCCACCAGTCCATCAAAGCTGAGCCCTCAGAGGAGGGCACTAGCTTTCTTGACCTCCAATTTGTTTTGGTACTTTCCGGCTGTGACTAGACTCAAACGACAACAATGTGTAATGACCATATAGCTGCCCCAGCTGATCCCCAGATTCTGCCTTGGTGACTCACATCCCCATCTCAGAAAGAGAAGGGGTGCATTGAAAGAGACCGCAGCCCACCTCTTTAAAGACACGAGAGATTCCCACTGTGCGCATAGAGTTGGGGAGGGTACACCTCTCAACCCCCTTAGACTGTGGCTGGTGCCAACTCTAGAAAAAGCAGGGTTTTTGATGTCTATAGAGAAGGCAATTAAATGCTGGGTTAATTGTCCCAGTGGCCATGGCTTCCTGCCCTGGCTCATGTCCACCTCCTCTTCCACAGAGAAGAAAAGAAAACCCCTACTTCTCTTGCACACACACACACACACACACACACACACACACACACTTACACGTGTTTACACACAGCAACTGTGAAAGGCTGTACATCTCTTTAATAAGAGCTCATCTCCGTCTAATTCTAGATGAACAAGAAAGGCCCCGATCTTGTCACTCTCGGGGGGAACGTACCTCCTAAATACACGTCGTCTCTGAAGTGCTGGCTGCTTTTCATCACCTGCTATCATTGCTCCCATTTTATTGGCACATAAAAGGACTTCCTGGAAAACATATTAAAGCTTCCAATTCAGAATGAAAGGCACTCGATGTAAAGCCTCTCCATGAACGGAGCCAGAGTGGGGCCACTGCCATGTTCCCTGCATGGAAGGGACAGAGTCCACTTCTATCTCCATGGTCTCAACACCATCCCACCAGTTACTGGGGTTGCTGGGAGAGACAGAGAGTAGCTGGACCCCACAGAACTCGCGACATGAACTGCTTCTCCTAGGCTGAAGATGGTGATGTCGGCTCCCACACCTGCCTGGGGATCAGAAGTGAACCCCAGGCAAGCATGTTCCTCGGCTCCCAGGTGCCGGCTTATTATTTGTTTTGAACAATTGAGTTCAAATGATTGAGGAAACAACGTTTATCATCTCCATGAACAAACAAGTGAGGAGATATTAGGGAGTAGGCTGCGAAGGCTATCAAAGATGTGCGTATTTGAGATAAGAACACAGGATTTCAGAGACACAGCTTGACTCCAGCCAGCTGCCCCAACTCAAGTAGAGGCTATTTGACGATAGCGTTTGAGCAGCATGGACGCTGGGGCTAGGCCCTAAGTCTCCTGTGAGACATTCGGAATCCTTTACAACCTGACTCCACTGCTGGAATGGAAAGGACCATCTGCCTGACATGCAAGCAAGCTCCCAGAATGTAGTCTCTGAGGTTGCTAGCCCCAGCATGGTGCCTCTCACACCCATACCAGGGGACTTGATGCAAAACTGACAATTAACAGCTGTCAGTAAAGTCAGTGGAAGGCAGGAGAGTTGGCAAATATCCCGCTGAGCTGTGAGCTCCATGCCAGCCCACTCCAGCTGCACCCCCTCCTACCTTCCATGACCAACCCTTCACCTATTTTTTCTTTTCATTCATTTAACCAGGAACCAATCACACCTTCTCTGTGAACGTCCCCCACCCTCCAGCAGACTTCATCCCTCCTCGTTGGTGCCCCCCACCACATCTTCATCTCTCCCCCAAGATGGGCGTACTTCTCTAGCTAGATATCTCGGTCTCGTTCCCTCGGAAGGGAAACCTCTGAAGCAGGGATCTGACCCGTGTGTGTTTGTATTGTTGGCCCTGAATACTTCATAGTCAGCACAGTGAGTTGAATGTGTGAGATGGAGATCAAGAAGCAAGAGGAGTTTGAATCATGTCTGTTCTGTGGCTATAACAAAACACTAGAGTCTGGGTCATTTATAGTCAGTAGATGTTGCTTTGCTTCTTGGTTCCAGAATGTGAGCATCTGCTGGGTATCAGGCGAGGGTATCCCTGCTGCAGCAGAGCATAGCAGAGCCATGAGGAGGCAGAGTGGGTGAACCTGCTCAGGTTTCTCTTCCTTTTTGTATAAAGCCTGTTCAAGCTGGGTATATGGCTCAGTTGGTAGAATGCTTGCTTGCCTAGGGCCCTAGGTTCAAACCCCAGCACTGCATAAACCAGGCACTGTGATGACTCTGTAATCCCAGTACTTAGAAGGTGGAGGCAGAAAGATCAGACCTTCAAGCCTAGCCTGGGCTACAGGAGACCCTGTCTCAAAAAGGAAGAAAGAAGGGAAGGAAGAAAGGGAGAAGGGGGAGGATGGAAGGGCAGGCCACTAATGCTGCCATGAAAACCCCCCTTTCAAAACTTTATTTTGTCAAAGTAACTCCCAGGAGTCCCTCCTCCGAATACTATTAGAATAAGATGTTATAAGGAGTTATGTTTGCAGTGCATAAACTTTGGGGGTGGGGGGCCACATCTAACCTATGACGGCTCTGGTCTGCAGCTTTGGTGGTATGGTGGCAATGACGGAGCTTGGGGATTTGAACATTAGGTTATAGGGAGGTGCTGGACAAATTTATCACTGCAGAAGCTACCTATGGGGAGAGGAGCTCAAAGCAGTCAGAGTTTTGAAGCTCTGTGTGTGTGTGTGTGTATGTGTGTGTGTGTATCTGTCTTTCTGTATGTGTTTGTGTATGTATCTGTCTGTCTGTGTCTCTGTGTTTCTGTCTGTGTGTATCTGTCTTTGTGTACGTATCTGTCTGTGTGTCTGTGTCTCTGTGTGTCTGTGTGTATCTGTCTTTGTGTGTGTCTATGTGTATGTGTGTGTGTATGTGTCTGTGTGTGTATCTGTCTTCCTCTCTGTTTCTGCCTGTATATATGTCTCTGTGTGTGCCTGTCGTGTGCCTCTCATGTGCCTGTGTGTCTGTTATGTGTCTCTCTGTGTGTCTCTGTGTGTCTGTGTTTGTTTGTATGTGTGTCTGTGTCTCTGTGCACCCGTCTGTCTGTGTGCGTGTATGTATCTGTGTGTGTGTGTGTGTGTGTGTGTACAAGTTTGCACTCATAAGCACACTTGGAGAAGCTAGAAGAGGACACTGTGTATCTTCCTCTGCCAACCTCTACTTATTCCCTTGAGATAGCGCCTTAGTGAATCTGGAGCTTGCCATTTTGGCTAACCTGGCTGGCCAGCAAGCTCTCAGGGTCTGCCTGCCTCTGGCCTCCAACACTGGGGTTACAGGTACATCGTGCAACTGTGCCTAGCTTTTATGTAGGTGCTCGGAATTTAGACTTAAGTTCCCATACTTGTGCCACAAGTGCTATTACCCACTGAGCCACCTCCCAGCTCACTCCCCCCGCATGTCACCTTGAAGATGTTTGTGCGCATTGTGTTCTAACCACTGACATGCTTGTTGCCGTGTCCTGTGATAAAAATCAATGTCTGGAGTCACAAGTGCTGTGTAAGTGTCAGAGGCTGTTTCTGATTTCTAGCATGCTCCCTCTCAGATCACAGATCACTGTCTCCCCACAGATCCTCTCTGAATGCTTCAAGACCCACAGCAGCTGGGACTCAGCCTGTGGGAGGCAAGTGCCCGGCCTGAAGCTTTGCAGAGGGCAGACCTTGTGGCTTTCTGTGACAGACCATGAAATGGATCACGGGGCAACAGTCATGGACAGGAGTGTCTGCAGGTCAGCAGCGACAGCTGATACAGCATCATGGTCACCAGACACCTCATTGCCCTGCCTAGAAGGGCAACAGCAGAAGGCCTCTGTCCTGGCCTCACGTCTCTGGGTGACCTTAGGAGAGTGGAATTGAGCCAGCGATACATGTGGCTTGGAATGGAAGACTTTCAGGGCCCCAGGGACAGAGTCTGTGGCCCCTATTGGGTTTTCCTATGAGCTCAGTACTCTCCTCTAAGTGTCTGTACCGCTAGTTCTTGCATGTCTCCTCTCTTTACATCCTGCCCAGAGCATGGCTCTTGAACAGTCAGCAGTAGCAACAGCAACAACAACAAGGATCCCACCCAGACCCACTTATAGTTACCAGATTGCCAGATGATTAAAAGGTAAGAACCAGCCTGTGTGCCCGGACCTCATCTAAGCTTTCCAACAATGCTGTTTTGAGCCCACTTGGTTCTCTGGAAGGTTCTAGAGCAGCGGTTCTCAACCGGTGGGTAGTGACCCCCTTGCCCCCACCCCCCAAAAACATCAGAATACACAGATATTTACATTGTGATCATAACAGTAGCAACATTACATTTATGAAGTAGCAATGAAATTATGTTGTGGTTGGGTGTCAGCACAACATGAGGAACTGTATTAAAGGGTTGCAGCGTTAGGAAGGTTGGGAATCACTGCTCTAGAGAATGGAGATGGAGTGATTCTGGGGTCTGCTCAGATGTGCGCTCTGGGCCCTACATGCTGGCACTTTAAAAACTAAAGATCTAACTCTGGTGCAGACAGCTGCATCCACAAGCTCCCATGTCCACGGCGTGGCCTCCAGGTGTACTGTGATGTACTCTGTACTATGTTTTATGTACTATGTACTATGATGTACTATGTACTATATACTAAGTACTATGTACTAAGTACTATGTACTAAGTACTATGTACTCTGTACTATATACAATGTACTATATACTATGTACTAATGTACTATGTACTATGTACTATGTACTATGTACTATGATGGCATAAGACAGTCCTCAGTCTTCAGGGGATCCACAAGGTCCCATGTCCACGGCATGGCCTCTGGGTGTACTATGATGTACTATGTACTGTGTACTGTGTACTGTGTTCTGTGTTCTGTGTACTGTGTACTGAGTACTGTGTACTGTGTTCTGTGTACTGTGTTCTGTGTACTGTGTACTGTGTACTGTGTACTATGATGGCATAAGACAGTCCTCAGTCTTCAGGGGGTCTCATTCATGTTGGCCCTGCTCAGAACAGTACCATAAACAGCCTATGACCATGACATAGTGTGCCCTCCCTCCAAGTACAGCAGCAGGCTGTGTTCACAGATTGTGAGCCTCTGGGCACATTGCTAGCCTGGCCATCTGCTGGGAGGGCAGGCCCTAACTAATCCCAGGGAAGAGAACTCAGTCTCACAAGGGAAAACTGGCCTCCCCAGTATCACCTGGAGGAAGCAACAGTGTAGAAACTCAAGCCTGGGATTCCTGACACCAAGCCAGTGGTCCTGCCTCTCCCACGGGCTGTGACTAGCTGTGCAGGCTGAGGCCCCTTGCCACCAGGTTCCTAGACCCAGCATCATAAGATGTCAAGTGTTAGAAACCCAAGATGAATCGGTGGCGTAATACAAAGTTAAGGCTTCAGGAGCTAGATGAGACTTCTGCGACAGAAGTCCATGTTCAGTCACCGTGATCTCGCGTTAGCCATATATGCCAGGCACTCCTCCAAGAGTGTTGTATGTACCAGTGTGTTTGATCTTGGTAATGACTTCATTGCTGTTATTGTACCCATTTTACAGACAGTGAAACTGAAGCATGGAATAGTTAAGCAACTTGTCTAGGGTCATATAACCAGGCAGTATAGACGTTCAGGATTTGAACACAGGTCACCTGGCTGTAGAACAAGCCTTTACTTCCTCCTTTGTGTTTGGTAGGGTATACGGAGGGTGGTGGTGCATGTGTGTATGCACATATGTATGCATGCTTGTGGAGGCTTGGGGTCAACGTTTGGTGTCTTCCTCAATCAGTCTCCACTGTATGTATGTATGTATGTATGTATGTATGTATGTATGTATGCATGCATGCATGCATGCATGCATTTGAGACAGGGTTTCTCACTGAACCTGGAGTTTACTGACTTGGATAAACTGGCTGACCCAGGAGCTCCAGGGATCCGTCTGTCTGCCTTCCCAGCCATGGGATTAGAGGCATACACTGCTGTTCCTGAGTTCTAGGGATTGAGTTCAGGTCTTCATGTGTTTTATAAGAAGGCACTTGGGCAGCTGAGCCCTGCCCCAGCCTCCATAGCTGCCTCCTAGCTCCATGGCACTTGCTTGTGTTCTCAGGGGCCAGCAGACCTGAACCTCCATACTGCCTGTGCCTGGTTTGAGCACTCGTCCTTGGGCCCCACCTTGGGTTTGCACAGCAGAAACTCTGAGCCTAGAGCTCAGCAGTCTGGGAGTTGTGGGATCCTCATGGGGCTCGTGTGCATGGCAAAGCTTGAGAGCCACCATATCACCCCGCTGGAGGGTTCCATGGAGACGGTCTGTAAACCTTGGTAGAGCCTTTGTAAGATGTTCCCTTCTGCTGGGACCTGCTTACTTCTCAAGTGGGAGAAAGATGCCCACTTCCTTGGTAAAGGGCCCTACTGGCAAAAAAAAATGGTGATGGCAATGGTCGTGATGATAATGGTGGTGGTGGTGGTGGTGGTGATGGTGGTGATGATGGTGATGGTGATGGTGATGGTGATGGTGATGGTGATGGTGATGATATCAGGTAAAACCTGATCTTGACAGAACCTACTGGGTTCACTCATCATCTGATCTGCCTAAATGAATGTAGCCGCCAGGAATGGTCATGTTCTATTTCTGCACTGGAAGGGCCCTGTAGCCTCCCCCATGGCCCCATCATAGAGGGTCCTTATTTTGACTCACTGACTTGATGGTTGGCTTCTGAGCTGGGCCTGACCTACTCTCCTCTCAGATGTCCCTCTTGCCAGCTCTTAGCCTTCTGCGCATGCTCAGGAGTCATCGAGGCCTCTCTCGGTAGGACCAGCTTGTCCCTCTTGTCACTGCAAGCCACCATTGGTGGTAAGCAGCCTTTCCCTTCCCTTCCCTGGGCTGGGTATATAATTGGCCTGGCGTTCCCCAGTGGTCTCTGGGGAATTGCTTCTGTCAAGGGCATAACAGGCTTATCTGTTAGCCTGAGTTATGCCACCGTGCGCTCAGCGTAAATCTGACCGCCTTCCTGACATTCCAGGCCTGGATGGATTTGTGAATAATTTCACCACCACAATTATTTTACAATTTTGAATCTTCCCTGGCAACTTAATGCATAGTTTGCCGGGAGAAGCTGCATAAATCAGGATTTCAAACAAAGGCTCTCCATCCAGGTCAGGGACTCCCTAGTCACTCCCAGGAGAGAGGCTGGGGAAGCCCAGAAGCAGTGGATGCAGAGTTGGGCTTCTGTCTCCAGCCCCCAGTGCAGGACCTCAGCTCAGGGCTGGTTCCTGTTGGGGGGTGGTTTGCAAAGCTCTTCCAGAAAGCCTTTTCTCTTTATTTTGGTGGACTTGGCTGATTCCTGCATTAATAAATGGATGGCAATTTCATCCCCTTTCCTGTTTCTGGAGCTACTGTCCTCTACCACTTCAGAATCCCAGGAAAGCAGAGCCCACTGCTGAAGGATGGAGAAAGGTAGGAGACTTTCCCCCACCTGGCAACCCAAGTAGCTCTCCCGCTATTTCACAGGTCGAACTTCTGTTGGCGGGAAAGGGTTGAGCTACTTTCAAAATTCTAGAAGTCCTGATCTTGTGACTTGGGGCTTAGGCATTTCAAAGCTACTGACTGACTGACTGACTGACTGACTGACTGACTGACTGATGATTGATTGAGGTGTCGAGTCATTTTGCTGGAAGCCTATAAGTTGGAAATAGGAGCTTGGGAGTAAATTGCCTAATCTAGCTTCATTCATTAACTTGCTTGTGTGTAATTGTAAGCTAAAGCTATTTAACCCCGCAAGCCTCCATTTCTTCATCTGGTAAATGGGACCAAAGTGGGGTCTGGCCTGTGTTGTAAAAGGGGTAGTATATGAAATGCCTATCCTGGTGTCTGACACACATTATGTGCTCAGTGCATCAGTAAACGTGAGCTGATATCATTAACAAGGAACCGCTAAGCCACAGGGATGGGCAGGGCAAACAAACTATCCTGTAGCAGACTCCAACTATAGGGAAAGCAGAAACCAAAATGAAGGGAACACACTGCACCTGCCAGGCATTTGCCATTTTGCCTTCGCTGCACAAGAAGAGGGCGGGTGAGGGAGCTCCCAAGCTGCCTTTTGCTGGAATGGAAGCTGCAGGAGGGGCAGAGCAAGTGACCCTGAAGCCTCCCATCGTGACCCTGTCCCGCCTTCCCCATATCAGACACCTGCCAGCAGGAGCCTCCTCAACCATCCTAGCCTAAAGGACTCTGCTGGCTTGCAGGCTCTCAATCCAGCTATTAGCAGCTCTTTAAGCCCCGTTATCTGTTTGCTCCCAGAATGTCTCATTAGCAGGCTTTATTTAGGCTTTGCTGGCCTGACCAGGCTTGCGTTCACAGCCTTCTACGTCTGTTTATTAGCCATACTCTAGCCTGGTTGGGTTTTGTTTTGCTCTCGAAACTTCTGCTAGTGCCGAAAGGTTTCTAGGGTCTTGCAGAGGTGGGAAGGGGGGGTCTGGGGGGAGGGGTTTGAGGAGAGGGGATGTGCCTGAGGCACTGCCCTTGGTTTTCAGAGTCCAGAAGAAGTCATTCTTCCTTTGGACATGGGAGGGGCATTCATTCATTCATTCATTCGTTCGTTCATACTCATTTATTCTTATTTACTGAACATTCCTCAAGCTTCTGTCTATCCTGAAGACACTGTGGCAACACAGACAGATCTCTGCCTTCTTGGAGCTCAGAGCCCAGTGGGAGATCCCTAGCTTTCTGAGCTGTTGGAAAGATGTGGGTCCTCACTATCCACAGGAGCACTTTACTAGCACAGATCTTAGAATCCAGGCCAAGATGCAGCCCAAAGGTGGTTCCTATGGGGTCTGATGAAGGAGTGGCCCTGATACAGGAACAGGATCCTGCAGGAACAGGATCTTACCACACACCTGCCCAGGCGTTTCTCTTGACCATGTGGTTTCCAACCCAGCTTGGCCCTAGCTGCGCCCTACCCCTTCCTCACTGGTGATACAGGCAGGGCCAGGTAGAGCACTTGTCCATCTTGCTGTCACTGAATGTTCTTTTTCCAGGCCAGCTTTTCTTCCTTGGTATCTATCCAGGACCTGGGACAGAAAGGAACAGAACAAAACTGTCCATTTATAATCCACATGTATGTCTTCATAGATACATACATGTGCAGGTGTCTGCTTCACATACCTGCACATAGACTTGTGCAAACAGGTAGACAGGCATGCAGAAAGACATATTTACCTAATAAGTGCCTGCACACACACACACAAACATACATACACACACATTGAATTATTCATACACACAAGAACACAAGACATGGAGGATGGCAGGAGAGAGGAGAAAGACAAAGTCCCTGAATCAATGAGCTCAGTGCTAAGGAGATGAGGGAAAGACAATTTAACACAAAAATAAGTACAGGACATCAAATGGAAAGGACACTTTGTGGAAATCAACAGGACTCTGAGAAATAACAGCAGGGCGTGTGTACTTGAATGTCCGAAGGAGAGGCAAACAGCGGGCCGGTTTCAAGAATGGGGCACACTCATGCAGAAGCCCAGAGCCGGCGGGGGGGGGGGGGCGACATGAGATGCACTCAAGGACTAAAAGGTGGAAGCCTGGTGTTCCTAGGGTATACAGCCCCTACATGGGCAACTATGTGGGGACTCAACATACATACAGGTAAGCCAGCCAAGCACACACAAGAAGCATGGGATCTCACATGCACACATGTGTGGACAAGCACACACAGGTACACACATGTAAACAGACAACACAGAGCTGTGCACAAATGTGGGCATGAAAAAGACAAATGACATGGCACAGGGGCCTAGAACACGGGTTAGTGTTTGAACACACAGACACGGCTTTTCTTCCTGGACACAGATGCTACATAGATGTACTCTGCTGCCCCCGCCCCCATCCCCGTGGCATTCACTCATGGGTACACATAAGACATGCAGAGAAAACCCGGAGCTTCCGAAAGCTTGAAGACCCCTGAGCCGGAGATCATTGAAGTCAATGGCTGTTAAGTAGCTAATCCTCCATTCAGGTCTCTGAACATTTAGGAGCATAATCCTTGGCCTCCTCCATTTCTGGTGGCTTTGAAAGGATTCCAGAGAGTGAGGACAAGCGACGGGAGATTGGAGTCTTGTTAGGGTCCTTGCCAGCTCGAAGCTTTTCCTTACAGTGGCTTCTCTTCCTCTGGGGCAGCAGGCAGCCGAAGATCTCCGCCCCATAGAGGGATCTCTGCTCTGTAATCCGTTTTCTTTTGCTTTCTTTAGAGATTAGCCACGTCCCCCCCCCCCCCCCCCGGGCCATTATAGCATGCCTGAGCTGTCTGGGACCTGGAGGGGGTGCCTGAGCTGCCTGGGGCCTGGAGGGGGTCTGTCCCCAGCCGGGAGAGGGATTCTTGAAGGTCTGGTCAGCAATCTGCACAGTGAGGGCAAGGAGAGAGGGGCTCAGGAGATGTGGCCCAAGCAAGGAGCAAAGAGACTTAATCAAAGTAAACAAAGACATCAAATAAAGCTTAAAACAGAAACCAAATGGCATCTGCTGAGCCACTCACCAAGTCTCTATTTTGCCATCTGTAAAATGGGACTGAAGGCACTCTAGCTCTTGTTACCACGGCAGCTATGAGGAAAATGAGAAGCTGCTCTCTGGCTTCTTTCACGGAGGCCTCTCCTGAGCCCCTTCTGGCTGTCCCCTTTGTGTGTTTAACTTCGGCTTCCCTCCTCTGCCTGGCCTTTCCTGATGCACGGTCTCATCACCAACAACAGCCTGGCAGAATGGAGGATTACTCTTTTCTTGAGCCCTGCCCCCCTACACACACACACACACACACACACACACACACACACACACACACACACACACTTTGCCTTCCAAGAGATGCTCAGCCCATATTTGCTTGCAGGAACATTTGCTCCTGGCTTATCCCCCCCCACCAGGAGAGGCCGCCTCTTCCCTGGAGTCCACCTGGATCAGCTCTGAGTTTCAGGACATTTCTTCCCCCAACTGTCCTGGCTCCTTGCTGGTGTCCCTGTGAGGCTGCTTCCTCTTTGTTGCTAGCATGCCTGCAGCTGCTCCTGCCCAGATTTGAGGCCCTGTGGGGAATGGGAGCTTGTCACTACCACGTCCCCCAGGTATTCTGAAGAACGCAGAGCAGCAGAGCTGACAAAGCCTGCTGAAGAGACACGGCCCTGTCCATTCCAGAAAGACAACTTCCTCGTTTGTTGGCAGAGCTAGAGACTGAACCCAGGCCCTCTACCATGCGAGGCAGGCCCCGTACCACTAAGCTTCAGAGCTCACCCTGGTTGTGCCTTTTATCTTGAGACACCAACTCTCCCGGGTGGGCCTTGAACTCACTCTGTAGCCCTAGGAGGCCCGAATTTGCTTTTCTCCTGCCACAGTCTTCCCAGGAGTTGGAATTACAGACGACCCCTTCACCCACACCGCAAGCCCAGCTCAGGCAACCCAATTGGAAAGTCAGACATGGAGTTCCTCTTTCCGGAAGAGCACCCTTGTCCAGGGAGCAGCTTAAAGACTTTGGGTGGGGGAAAGGTGATCCCCACTGCAGTCCTCCCAGCTCTGTGTATGGTTAGAATAAGCTAGAAGGCTGTAGGAAGAAGTAAAGCAAACTGCTTGTAAAATGGAGTGAAAGAATTTGGTATTTCAGAGTCAGTATCAATAGTAAGAGAGGATAGGGATGGAGAAGAGGGACGGACAGGGCAAAAGGTGCCCCAGTGAAGTGAGGAGATATATGTATATGTGTCATATTATAATAATATAACATATTAGATATAATTTGTATGTGTCACATATAATATGCATTAAACATGAAATATATAGCTTGTTTATTTATACAAGTGTGTGTGTGTGTGTGTGTGTGTGTGTGTGTGTGTGTGTGTACCTGCATTGTGGCACATGTAGAGAGGTCAGAGTATGACTCTCAGGAGTCAGTTCTCCTTCCCTCTTGAGGGAATTGAACTCACATCATCAGGCCTGGTGACAAATGCCCCTCCCTACGCACTGAGCCATCTCTCCAGCTATGAAATGGGACTCTCAAGATCACATTTTTCCACACCAACCTTGATCTGGCATCACAGGGCGCCACCTGTCCCACCTCACAGACTCCAGTAAAGCAGGATTTGTGGGAGCTGTTTGTTTGAAGATGCTTTGGGGCAGCATCAAGAATGGCAGCGTGCTGTGGACTGAGCCATGAGGAACAGGCACAAGTGGTCCCCAAGCACTGGTGAGGAGTTTCAAGGGGAGACCTCCAGGAACTGGCCAGAACCCAAGACCAGGACCTGACCAAGAACTGACAGGTGGATCACTGTGACATGATGGGATCCCAGGCCTAGGGTAGGGTGTGGCGGAACTGTGCACAGGAGCATCTCCTGAGGCTGGCCCTTGGGTCTTCCTAAAGCTGAAGTGCACTTGCAAGACACCACAAGAAATTTTCAGTTATATTGACTCTGTAGCTAGGGGGCTTTATAGGAGATACCTGTTCCGCCCCTGGCACATGCCAGAGAAAGACAGCCCACAGGAACCTCTCTCCAACCCCTCCCTGGCCAAAGTGGGCAGAGGCTTCATTGAGGTCATTCTGACCCCTGTGTGGGCCACTGCTGCAGCCCCTCTGCCTCAGCCTCTCTTGACTTCCAAGGCTGAGGGCGCACACAGCACGCAGGAGGCCCCAAACAAGCCTATCACTCCCGCCTCTGGGGAGGCCTCACAGAGTTCACTCCACTGGCAGCCATTCGGCATGTCTATTAAATTAGATTGAGCAATTACACTGGGTTTCAAGGTAGAAGGGTGGAGCGGGAGGCAGGCATGTCAGGGAAGAGCTTGCAGTGTGAGGCTCCAGTCCCATTGCAAAGCCTTACACAGCCCACTCTGAAACTGAAGTCATGCTCCCTGATGCCAGGCTTCCCTGCTCCCTGAGTGCTGAGAGTGCTCACTGTGCCTAACTTGGGTTTTGTGACCCTTGCTGACTCGGGATGAGCTAGGAGAGAGCTCTCAGATAAACAAGGGTTAGCACGGAAGGAGCAGACACTGTCTGGTCTGAGAGGGATACACAGTGTGAGCACACCACCCTGGCACAGGAGAACCCCCCACCCCGGGGAGAGAGGAACAAAACTCATTTTTTTCTTTTGTCCAGCAGATTTTATTAAGAACATGCTAGGACCCAGTGCCTGGCCTTCAGTAGAAGGTTTCTGCAGAGCAATTAGGTTGGAAAGTGGATGTCAAGACAAAGTGCAGAGTCCTGAATGTGAACTTAAAGCCCCGAGTTCAAGTGCTTTTATTTCCTCTTAATCAAGAGAAGTTGCAGGAAGCATCCTTGACTTGACAGGGAGGTGGGGACAGGGAGGGAAGCCAAAGGTGGAAGTAGGAAATGAACTTGGAAGTGTCAGCTGCAGCCTGACTAATGAGCCTTCGGTGCCAACCCGGTGGATCCACCTGTGCCTGAGGGCTGGCACCAGCCACCTCTGCAGACAGTGATGGAGGCCTTTTGCACTCTGACCAGCTGAGCAGGACTGCGTGTGTGCTAAAGGTGCTGCGCTGAGGACTGAAGGGAAGTGAGAGGCTGAGGGGCTGAAGTCTTGTCTCGCAAGGTCTCAAAGTGAAGAAGTCAGGGCTTGCATTAAATGGGGGGGGGGGGCTGCACCAGTGTCTCTCAGGCACATGGGGCTAAGGAGGAGGTAGCCTGGAGCCTGCTCCTCCTGCTCTCCTCTAAGCATTTGAAGGGGCTCCAACAAGCAGCATGGAGTCACTGGCTAAGGCTCAGGCAGATAGCACCTCGAATAGTGAGCTTACACCTGGCTGGGATGTGGCTCCTTTCTTCCTGCCCCAGGGACCAGTTGCACTAAGGAGCCAGGAGCCAGTGGAGAAAGGAACTAGGTGGGTCAGAGAGGAAAGCCAGGCCAACCAAACAGAGAAACACAAGCAGAAAGCACAGAGCAGCGCTGCAGCTCCGCCCCCAGGACGCCCTTTAGAAAGCTCAGGGGCCAGGTACATCCCCCATTGGCTTAGGCTTTGGCTGGTTGTCATGGCAACATTCGTTTAGGCTTAGGAAAGTGTGGTGGTGGCCAGGGAATATGAGGAGGGGGATAGAAAGAGCTTTTTCAGGGCTCTTTTGGAAAAAGGATGTAGGACCCGGGCTGTCCCTGGTCAAGCATCACAGACCAAGCCAGGTAGTCACTGTTGAGATGTTAGGAAAATGAATCTAAAATGTGAGGGTGCAGAAAACTGTGAAGACATTGGGGGACAATTACAGTTTGGTTCCATTTTTGTCCATTCAACTGGTAACAATACAGAAACGTAATGATATCTGTGCAGAAGAGGGGAGAGCCAAGAGTGAGGGGACTACAAATTGGTAGCAGTCCCTCAAAGCACACTTCTTAACCATCTTGTAAAACCAAGCAGCTCAAATGCCCTGTGGCCTGGCAGCATCCCCAAATATGGATGTATAGAGACCCTGTCACCCCTGCCCCAGGGGACACACGCTCAAGGGCACAGAGCAGCCAAGCTTCTCACAGTCAAGGTAAACACATCTGCTCTTCACAAAGTCTGTTCTTAAACAGAAACCGCTGGTATCTGCAAAGAGCCCAGCCGTCCAGCCTTGGAGGAATGGCTGGGTGAATTGTGGCCGAGCTCCCACAATAGAACCACACAGAGCAATGAAAAATTGAGGCACGGAGACCACACACAATAACCTTCATAAATCCCAGAAACGGGACGGAGCAGAAAGAGAAGTCTCCCAAGACTACAATCCAAATAAGGAAAACTTAAGAGATGTGTGTGTGTGTGTTCATAGTAAGGAAATGGGGAAGGAAAGGGAGAATGGGAGAAAAAAGGAAGAGGAGGGGGAGGATGGGAGAGAGAGAAGGGAGGAGGGAAGGGAGGAGAGAAGAAGGAGGAAGAGGAAGGGGGAAGGAAGAAAACCAGGCAAGCCCCATCTAAGATGATCGGGGCGGTGTGCAGGGCCAAAGCAGGATTAGAGGGGAGCCTGGCCATGCTCAAGCTGCCAGGGCAGAGCCCTGGGTTCCTGATTATTTGTTATTAAATAAAAACAAAAATAAATATTGTTTTAAAAAGAGGGTTGTGACTCAAGACTGAATACCCCAAATAAGTTTTTGACTAATCCAATTATGTGGTTGGAGGTGTACAAAAAATGAATCCTTTGGAACCCCCTTTGAGGCCTATTGGGAGGCCTTCTCTAGCCTGACTCTGTCATCGTGTGTCCTAGGCCCCACCCTGCTTTCTTCCAACAGTCACCACCTCTTTGCACTGCTGTCAGTAGACTCCAGCTGTGCTCAGCATGGAGAGGCGTGGAGCAAGTGTTGACGCTCAGGGCTGGGGTACAGCTCAGGTGACAAGGCACTCTGAAGTCACAAGCCCCAGCTTCCATCCCAAGACTCCATGACCCAGGCATGGTGGCACATGCCTGTCATTCCATCACTTGGGTGGTGGAAACAGGAGGGTCAGAAGTGAGGTCGAGGTCATTTTAAGCTACAATACCCTGTCTCAAAACAAAAACATACAAAACAAAGTAATGGCTTACCGTTGAGGGTCGCCATAACCTTGCTGTCAGTACTGTGAGATGCTTAGCCACAGTGGGAGCAGGCTGTTTATCATCTGCATCTGGTCTCTGCATTTGGAGTCTCAGCCCGTCCTAATCCCCTCAAAACAACTTTGTTTGCACAGGAAACACTTCTGACTCAGAAATCATGTTATTGCCCCCCCCCTCCCACACACACACAACCTTCCCTGCCTGTATCCAGAGTTTCCTGGATCACCACTCCATCAAATGTACTGGCTAACGACCTGCCTGTGCCTGACAGTGGCCCAGCATCGGGCAAAGGGAACCACAACATTGCCCTTAGTGGGAAGAGACAGAATATGGGGAACAAAAAACAAGATCAGCCTGAAAAACCCCAGAGTAGCATGTAAAGTGTTGTGTAAGAAAAGCAGGGAGGGAGGGAAAGCCTGGCCTCGAAGCAGATTTAAACAGGGGCACGAGTCCTTGAGCGGATATCTTGGGAAGGAGCCGAGGGAGGAATAAGCGAGCAAGAGAGCAAGGAAAAGCGCATGCGCAGCGGGAACGGCAGCGCCAAGGTGTGTGGTCTCAAGAAGAGTCAGGCAAAGGAGACTCAGGACCAAGGAAGAGGAAGATACATCAGACAAAGTTCATAAGGGCTGTGGCTTTAACTCTGAGTGAGCCAGGAGTCACAGTGTGCTGGGAGCACGGGCTCCACGGATCAAACTCATTTATTTCCTCAGGCTTGGCACCGAGCCCTCCTAAGCCGAAGCGCGTCTTGCTCTACCATGCCATGGAGAAAAGCAGAGGTTGAGGAAACGCATCTGAGGACTTATTCTAGGCAATAGCAAGCTCACACCATGATAACAGCATAAACCCCATCCAACTACTGACCTCCTAGAGATCGCTTCTCTCAATACTGCCATGCCAGGGGTGATGGCTTCACTTCCTCCTGATACCACCTACCCGTGTGGCAGAAAGAGAGCTGACTCCTACAAAGTTAACCTTCACATGTGTGCTACCACACACACACACACACACACACACACACACACACACACACACACACACAAATAAATAAAGTCATACAAATTTCTAAAGAAATCCAACAATGTCAACCCCTTGTCTTCAACCCAGGGTCCTTGACCTGCAGGTTTGCTCGCTGAGGTGAGCCTGTGGCCTCCTACTTCTAACCTATCATCCTTTGAACTACAGTTGGAGCCATGCCCTGTCCTTTACTGGGCCTCAGTTTCCTCCACCTGCAAAGACAGGAGTTGAAACGATTCTGGCATAGAAGAGCATGTGGCTAGACAGGTCCTGCAAAGCCATGGCTGAGCCCTGCTGTGACTGTAGGTATGTGTTCCTGAGGCTCAGCCAGGTTTGGATGCAGGAGTGAGGAGGTCGCCCCACACCCTGAGAGCTCCCTTGTTTCAGGACTGCACTCAGCTCTGCCACCACCCTCCACTTACCCCACAGCTGTGGGTAGACCTCTCACTGCTCAGCCCCTCCCCCTCCCTCTCTCTCCCTCCCTCTGCTTCTCACCTGCCTCCTGCCTTCCACCCCCAGACCCTGAGAGAGGTTCATGGCCATTCTGTTCAGAATCACTTGTGAGACTAGCAGGTGCTTGTGGGACAATGGACTTGAGGCAAGTCCTACTTCCTGAAGCCTCTTAGAAATTGGGAAAAGCTTCTGAAGATGCAGTTCTGTTTTCTTTCCTTTTTTCTTTTCTGTTTTTCTTTTCTTTCTTTCTTTTTTTTTTTTTTTTTTTTTTTTTGGCCCTGGCACCACCAGTCCAAACAAAGGCATTTGCTGCTGGGAAGGCGACAATTGTTTCCGTTCAGCACGCACTCGCTGCCAACACCAGTGTTTTCTTTTGGAAGCCAACGTTTGGTTGAGAAGACAATGCCAAGCTAAATATTTTTCTCTGCATAAAAATCCCTTTAATTTTTTAATCATTTGGCAAACATCTCCTCCTCCTTCCCCCACCCTTCTGTTCCTGGGCTCCCTCTCGCTCTCCCTGCCTCTGGCTGGGTCTCTGCGACATCCAACATCTGCACAGGCAGGAAGATTTGGTGGGTCATAGAGATGTCTCACTGACGCTGAGTTGTGTACAAATGCACAACTCCTCTGTGAGATAGCATTGCTTTTTAAGATGTCTTATCTGAATAATTGAGACCATGTCTTACTCTGTAGCCCAGGTTAGCCTCTCTTCATTATCGTACCTCAACTTCCCGAGTGCTTGAGATTACAGGTGTGTATGATTGCACCAGATTTTTATACAGATTTGATTTCAGATGTAACATTCCCCAGCCTCTGCCTTCTCCAAGTCTCTATAGGTCTTCCATTAAACTCTGCTTAAGAGATCAAGCAGACCTCCATGCGGGGACCCTTGGCTGTTATTCAGGGGCAGGGGAGGGGTCATGGCAGCTCTCCATGCTCTATGGCTAGTGGAAGCATTTTTCTGTTCCTTCTTGATTCCTCCATTCCTCTGAGGAAGAAGCCACACACCCATTCCGCCCACCATCTGGCACTCCTGGTTTCTAAGTTCTCAGGCTTCATAGGAGGAAGTGGTCCTGGTTCCCTGCTCTGGATGTCACCTCCTCTGGGACTGGATTCCCTTCTCATATCACCACCTCCCCTGCTGAGGCCACCTCGTCCTCGGATCTCCTCTTGCACTCCGTGTATACTTAAGTCCACTGGGAGTGGTTTGTCTGTGACAAGCTTTTAATCTGTATTACATGCAGATCTCCTGAGCAGAAGCAAGAACCCCAGGAGAGAGGATGTCATCTGGGTGGGACCTGCAGAATGAACTTAAGTAAGTAACTCAGTAAACAGAAAAGGGGAGGAGGTGAATCAGAGAACACACGAATACATTTATAAACCACCAAATGGGTGAGAGCCGAGCGCTGCGCCCGTGCCTGAGGACATAACATTTGCTCTGTCATTGGAGGTGAGGCCGATAAATGTGAAATTGTGTGGAACAAGTCTCAGCAGAACCCTGCACTGCAAAGGACGGTCATGTTTGCTCATCTTTAGTGACAAGAGCTCTGTCACCCGCAGTCTCAGCTTTGGAATGTAGACTGTATGGCTGGGTTTGGCTCCTGCCTTTGTCAGTTCTTGGCTTGTGTTCCTTTGCTCCTCTGAGCCTCGGTTTCTTGGTTGGTGAGATGGCGTGCACATGCACAGCCTTCGTGGGTATAGACATGCTTTGTGGGCATGCACAGCCTTCATGGGCATGCACATGGACATCCTTTGTGGGTGCACACATCCTTCATGGGTTTGCAGGGACTGTGGGGATCTGACCAGACGGCACTGGTTTAACATTGGTTCTTATGTCCATTAAGGAGGATGAGTCTTTAGGCTGGGAGAATCACGGACTTTGAGGCTACACAAAGCCATCTTTAGGGTCCAGGGACCATCTGTGCTCCCTCTAACCTCTACCATGTAAACACAAGGACCTCTGACCTCAGTGGGGACACCAGTATTTCCATCAAATCCCTGTGTCCTCCCCTTACCTGTTCTAGCTCCTGGTGAGTGTTTTATATCATGTGACCCAGGTCACATGGGTAGATTTAGACCAATCCTCCAGATAGGAAGGAGAAAACTTTCTGGTAGCAGCCACCAGGGGGATAGCGGCACAGGAGAGCAGTGGGCTCAGTGGTTTTTAGGCCTGGTGCCCACCACAACCACTTGGCACCAAGAAGCAGAGAGCATGCCCTACTGCAGGGCCAGGACAGGAGCAGGAAACATGTGCTGGCTTTGTAACCTTGTCCATGTGATTTGACTAGTCTACCCCTGTCTCCCTGTCTGTACCCCTCCCTGTATGTACAGCAACAGCACCAACCACAATGCCTGGAACAGCATCTGGAGTAGAGTGAGCAGCGCATAAGCGTCAGCCCTTGCCACAGACTGGATAGCTGTCCCTACCCTCCAATTCCTCTCATTGCAAGCGGACTGTGTGACCCTACCATATTGACCTTGATCTTGGCCATGTGACTTACTTTGGCTATGGAATATGTGTGAGAGGGATAGAAGAGGCTGTTTAAGAACATCTTCTGGTTCTCTTCCTTCATCTGCACCAGAAAAACACCGTCCATCCTGGGACCTGGGATGGAAAGATGTGTGAGATCCAGCCAAGTGCAGCCAAGTGCAGGTGAGCTGTATCCCTCATGGCAGGAGATCAAGGGAGGAATGTTTGTTACTACCATAAGCTGCAAGACCGCAGGACTGCAGTTACAACAAGTATGGACTAGTGGTCTCCCGGTGGTCATTTTTCCGTTTTATTGCTGAGAGGAATGATCATCTGAGTGACCAAATGGCTTGCTCATAGTTACAGAGACTAAGTAGTAAGGACTCAAATATCCCACTCATTCAGCTGCTATTAGCTGCAGCTACCCTGGGGTGGGTGCTGTAAAGGCTGAGGACCTGACTCGCAGGGAACTTAATCTGTACAGGCAGAAACAAAGAAAGCAAGTCACCTAGAAAGCAGACAAGGTGTCAGGCAGGTATGGAAAGGGTTATATGGAAGGATATATAATAGGATGATAAGGGTCAGGCTTGTCGCTCAGTTGGTAGAACGTTTGCCTAGCATGTTTTGGGCCCTGGGTTCAAACCCCAGCAATGCTTAAATTAGGCATGGTATAATCCTAGCACTAGGGGAGTGAAGGCCGGAGGAGCAGAAGTTCAAAGTCATCCTCAGCTACTCGGGGGGCTTGAGGCTAGCCTGAGCTACAGAAACTCCTGTATCACAGAAGGAAAAAGGAAAAAGAAAGGAAGAGGAAGGAGGAGGAGACAGGATGAGAAGTTCAAAGCTGAAAATGAAGGGAAGGGTTATAAGGAAAAGAAAGAGGGTCTCCAAAGAGTCACATTATCACGGAGGTGTGTGTGTGTGTTTGTGTACTCGCACACGTACACACATGTTGTAGAAGGAGGACAGAGGCCAGTACATGCAAATATCCAGAGGTAGGATCCAGCACAGAGCACCCCAGGAGCCTGAAGCAGCTGCATGGGGTTGGTGGGCGAGGCAGAAAGGAAGAGGAAGGAGCCCTGAGAGAGGCAGAGCACACACAGACTGTGTATATGCTCTGTATGAGACACAGCTCTGTGCTGTGTCTCAGGCACTCACTAAGGAGTCTGGAGTTTATGCATAATTCCGGGTCAGGTCGGGGGAACTGAAGCACAGGAGAGAATTATTGGAGCTGTTGTTTTTGTTTTTGTTTTTCAAATTGCTGCTATTAGTATGGAGAAATGATGCAGGTAGTTAGCTGGAAGGGGGATGGTGACCCTGAATGGGGTAACCACAGTGGAGCCACATCCGATAGGACCAGGGGTGGATTTTATAGGTCACTGGAAGTAGGGCTAAGATAGAGGTAACTTCTGAAGGATGGCCTTCGTGTGATTTGGTGAGGGTGTTGAAGAGACTATGCTGGAGTAAGTGGGAGTGGGTGTAGGTCTGGGATGGGGGTAGGAGGAAGCAAGGACTTGGCATAGGATTGACTGCACAGCCTCCCAGGGAAACTGAGTGGCTGTGCAAGGTTCCACACTGAAGGCCAGTGAGAGATCAAGGCTAGGGCCCAGATGTTGGCACGGTCAAGTAGAAACAAATTAAAAGGGGGAAGCAGAGTTGAACCCCATGAGACCACACAGCCCAGGAGGAGTGGGAGGCACCACTGTCAAATCCCAGAGGCGAAGGAAGCTCCTTGTCGAGGTGACAGAAGTCGCCAACCCGGTGTGCCCAAACACTCAGAACGAGGCTAGCCCCACCAAGATGGATGGAGCTTGTAAATATGAATGAGGTTCCAAATAGCTGGTTGTGAGAAACTGTGTAATATGATCCCACACACATGTTCACACTGATCGCACATTAAAACAAGAAAACTAAAAGTGGGAGAGAAGAAATCCAGTGGCCAAACTGATTTGTCTTGTCTTCTATTTCTTTTCGTTTCAAAGGTGGTGTTTTGTTTGAAACATAGGAAATTGTTTTGTGTGGTGGTCCCCACCTCCAATTCCAGGAGACTGAGGCAGGAGGATCACTGTGAATTTGAGGCCAGCCTGGAATACACAGGAAAGACCTTATCTCCAAAAACCCAGTAACACCAAAAGGAAAACCTTCTTTGAACCTTGAAGCGTGGCTGTGCTGTTTTACGTGGGCAATCCTACTTTTTTAGAAGAGTCACTGCAGGTGACCCAAGTTCTGTTATTGTTGAAGCAAAAGACAGTCCACAGTTGTCCTCACAACTCTCACCGTCCTATGCTTTGGGCTCCCCAAGCTTCCTCAGCCAAAAAATGTCAGATATCTCTGCAAAGGCAAAGGTTGACAGGGTCTCACTCCAGTCTGGACTAGACTTGGTTTGGCTCAGAAACCATTTTTATCAGAAACATCTCATCCAGAGAATACAAGAAAGAATGAGATGTCCCCAGTCCCTTGCCTCAGTCCCCATGCCACTGTTCTGTCCCCTGCACCATCTTCAAACACAGAGGCACTTGTCACATGGTCAAAGGAGTGGTTTGGGAAGATGTCCACAGACCATACTGGGTTGGCCTCTGGCCTAGACCTGCATCAAGAAATGATGGCCTTGATTCCCAGTTCAAAGTTGCCTCGTGGTCCTAGAATATCCATGGGCTCCAAGCAACACCCACCTGGATGTTGGCAATAGTCCAGGAGGGAGTTCAGTCAGTTTTTCAAAGGTGCCATCTTCTCTTTGGCCTCACGCTATTCACTGTTCTTGGATACCTACATGAGGTGGTGCTCCAGGGAGGAGCCCAAACAGCCTGTTTAGGAGCATAAAGAGAGCTAGGGAGAAAGAGATTCCAAGGATCACAGAGTGAGGCAGGGTCCTTCAGGCTTCCAGGGACCAGCCCTAAGGGCTGCTGAAGGAACAGAAGGAAGAAAGCAATATGTTTTCACTCACTCCAACCCTTCCTAGTACTGAGCGGGGAGCCAAGAATGTGATAGAACAAGATAGATCTGCCTCCCGCCTCCTGGGCTCACAGGCCAGTCAGCAAACGATGAAGCAAATGAGCATGTAAGCCTATGTCTAATGAAATCTGACAGGCACTATGAAGGATGGGGATTTGGTGTTGTGAGGTTGCCAACAGAGGTGTTGGAATGAATCTGAGAAACTAGGAAAGGTTTCCCTAAGGACGACATTTGGGGGCTGGCATCTGAAGTGTGGTTAATTGCACAAAAAGGAAATTAAGTAAAGCAGGTGGAGAAAATGGCATGTACAAAGGTCCTGCGGCAGGAGGGATCAATTTGTATCTATAGACTTCAGTCCATTCTAACCAACGCAAAGATAACTAGGGAAAACATGGTAAGACATGCACTTGAGAGGGAAGGAATGACTGACCTCTTGGGGCCACATGGACACAACAGACTGAAGTAGCAGACAGAGGCGAAGAGAGACTTTGAAGCTGGGGTTGTAAAGAGGAGGAGACTAGTCCATCAGTAGATCAGGAACACCGACTCGTGGCTGAGGGAATGCTAGAACATGGGTCCCAACCACCTGGGGTCATTTGGATACAAGCACCCCTGATTGGTTCCCATCTCTCTATGTCATCTTCTGGTTCACTGAGCCTCAGGCTGGGTCTATATCCCCTCTGGGATTCAGTAGCCTCAGCTATAAAGGAAAGCTCAGCTTACCTGGTGGAGGTATTGATTATGCAAGACAACACTCAGACACAGCTTGGCCGAAGTTACAGTTGTGTCCTCCTGTGAAGTGGGGATGAGCATCCAGATGGGAACGCTACAGTAGAGCAGAGGTTTGGGGACAGGGAGGGCCCAGCTAGTGAGAGGTGACTGGAGCAGGATCCCCACCTGCCCTCACAGTCAGTCAGGACCTCTGCTCCCTGTGTCTGTGTTTTTCCACCTGCTCAGCAGGTGGTGGCATCACCTTTGGGCTGATGGCTGTCATCTTCCAGGAGGGACGTGGAAACAGGACATCCAGGGGCTCCGGGCTGGCATCTCTGTCTCTCTGTCTCAGTAGGTACCTCGACTCTGGAGCCTGATTTAAAAAAAGAAGAGCCTGATCCCCATTGGTGTGCCCGGTGCTAACTTCTGGGGCCTTTCCTGTGGAACCGGTTGCTCTAGAACCTTCTGGATGGAGTCTGCCAGGGAGCTGGGGGAGTTTGCTGCTGCTATGGTTAGCATCAATGGTGACAAGACAGAGAACAGGTTCCATGTGTGTAGGTCCCAAGACGTTAGTCTGCCTTTAATTGTAAAATAACATTTATTTGTGTTTGTGTGTGTGTGTGCATGTGTGCCTGTGTGCATGTGTGTGTGCATGTGTGCCTGTGTGTGTGTGCATGTGTGCCTGTGTGTGTGTGCATGTGTGCTTGTGTGTGTGTGCATGTGTGTGTGCATGTGTGTGTATGCATGTGTGCCTGTGTGTGCTTGTGTGTGTGTGTGCCTCTGTGTGTATGCATGTGTGCCTGTGTGTGCTTGTGTGTGTGTGCCTCTGTGTGTGTGTGTGTACCTATGTCATAGTGTTACACATGGTGGTCAGAGCACAATCTACAGATTGTGTTCTTGTCTTCTACCATGCTGGACCCAGGGAGTGAACTCAGGTCGTCAGCTTTGACAGCAAGCACCTCTATCTCCTGAGTCATATTGCAGACCCTTAGTCTGCATTTAAAAACTGCTCTCATCAATTCTAAGGGTTTGAGGTTTTTGGTTAAATGTGTTTAAAGAAATGTGAACAAAATAACTTGGGGAATTGGGGAGGTAATTAGTACACATGTAATATTTATTGGCTTTTGCTTAATTATAAAGGCAGCATATGTTCAACCTGGAAACTTGTAAAACCCAGGAAAAAAGCAAACGGAGAAACTGGAAACAACAACAACAATAAAAAAAACCAACTCAACCACTCAACACAGATTCTCACTGTTAAAGTATTCATGTGTATTGTATATTATAAAGTGTGTGTGTATGTGTGTGTGTGTGTGTGTGTGTGTGTGTGTGTGTGTGTGTGTGCATACTCTTATTAGAAAACTGTAGCCAATCATGCTGTGGTTTGGGTGTGACCTGTCTCCCCCAGAGCCATGCTTTGATAGTTGGCTTTCTCAGCTTGTCTGATTATTTGGGGGCACCCATGGAATCCTTAGGAGATAGAGGCCTGGTTGGGGGGATCTGAGACATTGAATAGGCTTTTAAAGGCTACGCCTGGTGCCTGGTTTCTGTCTCCTCTATGCTTCCTGGGCTATGATGATGTGAATAATCTTCACCTACTCCTGTTGCCATGACAGGCTCTCCCATGCCTTCTCCACCACGACGAACACCTGAAGCTTCAGTTGTTTTGGTCATGTATTATGGTCTCAGCAATCCAGAAGAAACAAGCAGTCACTCAACAGGCACCGAGCAGTCTTGGGATGAAGGTCTGTCATCTGTGAAATGGGATTGCTAACAGAACTTTCTTGAAGAGTTCTAACAGTTCAGGCCACTCTCCAGTCTATTCAGGGGCACTGGGCAAACAGAGGCAGAGGCAGGAACACGCCTAAGCCAGCCTGGCTCTGAGCTCCTTGAAGCCCCATCCTGCTTCCTGCCCAGGTCCCGTGCACGCCTCCTGCTTCTCTTTGCGAGTGTGTGCACTTATATTTATACTTATGCTGACGGCATCACCAGGCTGCTGAGCGGCCAGGCTCTGCTGTACTTTCAAGCGTCTCCTGTGCGCGTTGGCTCAAATCAACATACATTCTTCTAGGGCACTATTTTGAATGTCTGCATAGGATTCTGCAGTCTAGACAAGTGGCTGGTAAACTTCTCTCAGCCTCATCTGGGAACTTGTTGCAATGCAAATCCTCAGCCCTCCACCCCCGCCCTGCTCCTTCTTGCATCTGAGATTCTGACGATGGAGTCCAGGAAGCGGTGTCTTAACGAGCCCTCTAGATGGTGCATCGTTAGCTGTTCTGTGTTCTTCATATCTATCTTCTAGACTTGGTGTGGTTGGAGGTGTTCCCAGGTTTGTTCCCAGGCTTTAGTTCACAAGGTGAACTAAACTTCCTCATCTATTTGTATCTGTGAAGATTAAAAGAAAAGGTTTTAAAATAAAGCAGGTATTGAAATCAGATCAAAACAAACGTAAATGTAATCGATGGGATATTTAAAACGAGAAGCTGGTGAGATTTAGGTTAGACTTAAGAAAGTACCGGCCAGGAGGAATAGGGCTGAAGCACTGCAAATCACATGTGGTGACAGCTCAGGCCCAAAGTCATCCCTCGAGGTTCCCACGGCTCCAGGCATTTTGGTGAGTGCAGGCCTTTCCTAGCTTGGCTCTAACAGCTAAGATGTTTATTAACGAGACAGCTGCTGTCCAGGCGCACTCATCAGAGGGAGGCCAGAGAGCTCCGGAACTGTGGAGATAAGATCAGGAGGGCAGGCTGGCCACTTGCCTCCCAGATGGCAGGCCCACTGTGAGGCCCTGGACAGCTCCTCATGGCTGCTCTGCCAGACTGCATACCCATTAGCCCAAGGCCAGTGCAGGCTTTCAATATCCTCCCGAGCCCTTGCCCCAGGTCTCAGAAGACACCCCCATCTGGGACCATACTGAGTTCTGTCAGCAGGACCTATCCTGCCGCCAGCCTGTCATGACTGGCTGCCGGTTCTAACTCCCCAGCCAGCTCACCAGGCTGCCTGCTGGCACTGTTCCTCTGAATCTGCCAGCCTGAGAAAGGACCCCTCACTGAACGGAGAAAAGCATCTTCAGATGCCGGCACATCTCAGTCTTCCTGCCTGTGAAATGGGACAATGGCCACTGTCCCGTGGAAAAGGGCAACCAACTCAGGCCATGACTGATCCACTTCCATGTTACAGGATTTTAGCATCTTTAATATTTACTCTGGGAGTTACCATCTCTGACTGGTAAGGACAGCACGGGTCTGTGGGTACATATTAGGGCTAGGTTTGAAATCATAGCTCACCACCTACTGCCTGTGCAGCCTTAGAGAAAGAAGATCTTTCCGAGTTTCCACCTGACCTTCACAAAGGACAGGCCCTGGTGTTTGCTTCACCAGGCCCAAGGACCACCAGATAGGGATGGAACACCCAGCACAGGGAAGAGCATGCGTAAGGCAGGGGCTTGATGAACCCCGGTCTCAATTCTGTTTCATTAGGGAAGTTCACCTTCCTTTTCGGTAAGGTGGGATTCATGTCAAGACTGTCTTGTGCCCGTGATCAGTCACCTGCCACCTGCCACCTGCCACTTTGGATCTTGACCTTGTCAGCTCACATGGGCCTCGGACACCACAGCTCATCTTTGAAATAGGAGTGTGCCACCTAAGCACATTTGCCGATGGAACGGAGGCTGGATTTTGTGTGTTGTCAGATGTGGAGAAGGGAGGCAACCTGGGGAGGGAACCATGTGCCTTTTCATTTTGATCAGACATTCTTTCAGGAGACGACGACTAAGTACCAACTCAGTAGCTGGCCACTTTCTGGCAGCCCATCAGTTCTTTGAATTTGGGATTTATGGAGGAGCTCACACTTGACTCTCCACTAGTGATGGGGTGGGGGTGGGGTAGGGGTGAGTGACGAGGGACCACAGTGGAGGTCAGAGGTGAGCCACCCTCACTACCTCCAGGCTGGAAAGCCTGTTCCTCAGCCGAGCCTCGCATCCGTAGCCGTGCCCGACAGCCCCTCGTACCTTAAGAAATTCCAGGTTAAAAATCGGCTCTCAGATTCCATTGTAGGTTATTCAAAGGAGAAAAAGAATAAAAATCAATGTGAACCCCGTCTCCTGCTCCGAGGAGCCGTCGCATCTTGTTTGTAACCCGAAGGGATCAATAAGAGATGTTCCTTCTGTTCTGTTTCTTAAGCTCAATACGATGGATGCAATTTGGTTGACAATTATGAACAATCAGTTATCTTGTAGGCTCGCTCCCGCCGCCGGCTGCCTGATCGGCAATCATGAGCTATTACCGAGGTGGGGGCGGCACTGTGGAGGGGCCGGCTCCTGCCCCCTCACTCAGGATCTCTCAGAAGTGAACAGAGTTCTCCGATCAATGGAGCCACTGGGACATAGAAGTTATGAATGCTTCAGCCCAGAGTCCTGGCTTCTCGAGTTTTCAGACCCATTAGCCAGGGTGAAGGCTGATATTGATGAAATCATCTATCTCTCCGCCTTTGGAAGTTACAGGAGTCTCTGGGTTAGGGCTCTCAAGAACTCCAAAACCAGGTGTCCCTGGCTGCTGGTGACAGGGTGTGACACAGAGGGACTGAGCTGGGAGAGGAAAAGGCAGGCAGGGATTGAGGAGATGGTTCAGTGGGTAGAGAGCTTGCCATGCAAGAAGGAGGACCTGAGCCCCTGAGAACAGGCATAGCAGGGTGTGAAATCCTTGGCTGGAAGATCAGAGAAGAGGATCCCTGGAAGCTAAGAGGATCCCTGGAAGCTCATTGTGAGTCAGCCAGCCAGGAGATGCAGCAGCAAACAGGAAGAGACGGGTCTCAAACAAGGTGGACTGTGAAGATGGGCCCTCTGGACTCTGTATGGTCACCGGGGCATGCATAGCATCTACTCTCTCTGTCTCTCTCTGTCTCTCTCTCTGTCTCTCTCTCTGTCTCTCTCTGTGTGTGTGTGTGTGTGTGTCTGTCTGTCTGTCTGTCTCTTTCTCTGTCCATTGGTGAAATTCAAAACATGTGGCCGCCACCCGTAGGACTAAGCAAGCACTCTAACTAACTAAGCAACTAGGACTGAACTGCCCTTTGGGGTCTTAGACCATTTTTTGGATAACTGATATCAGTTCAGCATCTCCCTCAAGAGTTTCTCAGGCCCCCCGAGCTTTTCGAATCATCTTAGTGGGGGGCTATGGAAGCTAGGATCACAGTATCAAGCTAAGGGGTTTGGCATTTGGTAACCTTTGGTTGGGCTTTACCACCTGGAAGCTGTGCTGTCCCGAGCAGCGTCCCCTCATGCTCCAAACCTGCATTTCCTTTCTGTAATGTGGATGCAAATCGCATCCACTACACAGAATTGCAAGATAATCCATAGGGAATGTAATCCATTCGCATAGTGTATAGTAAGTGATTAATAAACATTAGCATCACTGTTAACATGAATAATAATGATGGGAAGCAGCTCTAAGTCATGGAATATCTTTGGGCTGCCTTGATAAAGTGAGAATACTTCTCACTATCTGTACTTACCCATGTGTTTACACCGAGCTTCTCTACCTGAGTGCATGCTTCACAAGGCTGGAAATCAGCAGGCTGGCTTATTTCTCCTCTCATTCCCAGCTCCTATCCATGTGTTTGTCATGAGGTGGGCTCTCCATATGTATTTATCAGTGAGTGGATTGGTGGAAAGATGGATGGAGAGCATTCAGACCAAAAGCAACTTTTGGAGGAACAGGTTTATTTTAGCTTATCAATTAAAATCAACCACTGAGGGAATTTAGGGCAGGAACTTGAAGCAAAGTTATGGAGGAATGCTGTTTTCTGACTCTCACACTAGGCTCATGCATACCCCTGCCTAGAGAATGGCACTGCCCACAGTGGACCAGGCTATTCTGACTCAATTAGCAATCAAGACAATCCCCCCACAGGCAGACCATGGGACAATCTGATCTATTCATTTCTTCAGTTGAGGTTCTGTCTCTCCTCTTTAGTTTAGATTTAACACTAATTAAGCTAACTAGGACACAAGAGAAAGCAACAGCTCACCATGGACAGCTCCTTACAGGCGCTCAAAAGGGCAGTTGAAGGGAAGGGAAGCAGGGATTCTCTGTTTCTGGGGTATCTGGGGAGTATCTCATATCTGAGTCAGAATCTAGGTCTCCTCTCTTAGGCCAGGACATTGCTTCTAAGGACAGACTGGAGCCTGGGATCCTAAATATGCCCCCATCCTTTTGTCTAATCTTTGCAACACTGCCCTACTTTTCCTCGTACTGAGCGGCGTGACCTTGTGCCCTGTCTAGTCGCTCAAGCCATCTCAAGTTCAGGAAATGATCTGATTTACTCAGAGCCCCTGAGATTTCACTGGCTTCTATTCTTGAGGCTATTTGCATTTTAATGACCAACGATAAAAAATTTAAGTCCAAGCAGTGATATAGAGCTGTGGAGACAGCCTTATCCCTTGCTCAGAAGCCCTTTCTGATATTCAGAGGGAAGGCCTCTGAGTAAGAAGGTTTGGGGCCCTGGCTGATGTCCTATGGGGCAGGTTTATAGGCCTTGTGACTTTTTATTCCTGTCTCCATCCTTAGCATCTTCTGCTCCAAATTCAGAACAAGACTCAGATCTCAGTGTCCGGGTTACAAGGAGCATTTCAGACCTCCTCCTTGAGCCCTCCTTATCTTTTCCCCTTCTCCGTCATAGCTACCCTGGCTGGCAGCACTGATTCTGAGTGTCTCAGAGATGTGACCACTGCAAGAGAGAGCAGAGGTAGGCCTAGAACAGCCAGATTGGCCTGCAGACAACTCAGCCCCTCCCTGTAGTTAGGTAGGAGTAGTACAGACGGGGCACTGAGGGCATGCATACAGCTGGGAGACCCTTGACAGCCTCCTTTTAAACAGCCCCCAGCCCAGGACCCCGCAGCTACCACAGGCTCTAAGAACACTGCGAGAGACAGCAGTGCAGAGTGAGATGGGCCAGGAAATAAGCCATTTCCCAGGTTTCCTGGGCAGGAAATGGCTCTCTCAGTGAAAATCAGGCATGTTCTAGCCCAAGTGGCCTGTCTGTGCAGTGCTCATGGGCAGTCCCAGCTAATAGCAAAGCACTACATCTCTGGCATGAAGACTCAGCATGACCTTGCAGCCCTCTTCCCAGGCCACTCAGTGGCTCTCTGTTAGTGAAAAGAGCACAGGTTGACCATGGCCTGGTCAGCTGGACAGAGCCACAGGCACACATCTGTTCATGCCTGCATACACAGGCGTGGTGGGCTGGGTCCAGACCCAATGCCTAAGTAAAAGTGTCAGAAAGATAGCACCAATCCGAGCTGAAACTCCTCAGTGACGTACTAGATGCAGCTCATACCACAAGGTGCTGGAGAGCTAAGTCTATAGCCTGGCTCAGTGGTAGAGCACTAGCCTTGCATGCACAAGGCTCTGGGTTCGGTTCCGGCATTTCTAAAAACAACCGTGAAGCAAGATCGAGAGACCAGGAGTCAAGTGAAGCGAAAAGATAAGGGCTACCTGTGTTGTTATACCTGTGACACCGAACTATACACAGCATGGGCAGAATCTTCTTAAATCTCAGGACAGTGCTACCAGACCATTTTACAGACGAGGAAACTGAGACTTGGTAATTTGTTTAACATCATGCTACCAAAAGGCAAAACCAGAGTCCAGAGCAGGGTGTTAGATTCCAGCCAGTGCTTCCATTTCATCCACTGACCTCATGACCCTAGGTCCTCAGTTTCCCCATCTGCAAAGGAAAAGACTTTACCTCAATTACCTACAGTGTTATTGGAAGAGAGCAGATGATACATATCTCTACAGACAGACAGACAGACTGATGGATGTACAAAACTTTCTAAGCCTTACATTTTTTTCCCCTTTCAGTCTTGGGATTAGGGATTCAGATTGTGTGAGCTGGCAGAGAACGTTCCAGATATTCTTGGCACATAAAAAATCTGAGCCCAACAACTTGAGAAACTCTCTTTAGCTCATGAGAAAGAGCAGAAGAGATGCAGAGGATGAAGCAGCCTGTGCCAGACTTGGCAAGGTCGAGGGAGACTTGAGAAAGAGGCCCCTGACAGTGTGTACCTTGGCATCTCTCATCCCTGGTTCTAACCCACCCAGGAAACTAAGGGGCCCAGAGCCTCTTCTGCACCCAGTAACCCTTTGTCTGGTTGGCTCTGCTCCAAGCCACCTCTCCCAGGGACTAACCTAACACATTCACCATTCCTGTCCCTTCCGGAGTCAGGGACCACAGAGAAAGCCCCAGGTGGGTTCTTTGAGGATGGGGAATGATCACCAGAAGTTGACCTACTGAGTACTTTGTCCACAGCCAGGAGGTCACTGAAAGCAGAACACAGGGCACTGGGAGGGGCCCAAGCAGGGGCTGACCACGAGCCATTGAGCGAGGCCTAACCTCCTTAAGCCCCATTCTCCCTTTACCTGAAGAACTTTCTTCTTACCTCTTTTGTTTGTTTACTGTGTTTGAGAGACAGTCTCTAGTAGTCCAAGCTGGCCTCCCACTCACTGTATAGGCAAAGATGACTTTGGACTTCTGATTCTCCTGCCTCACCTCCCAAGTGTTGGGATTATAGACATGCATCACCAAACCCCATTTGTAAGGAGAAGATCACCCAAACTAAGGATTTGTGCATGTTAGGTAACCACTGTACCAACTTTACACATCACTTGTTGTGTAAAGTATCACTCTGTTAAATGTGTGGGGAAATGTGTGTGTGTGTGTGTGTGTGTACACATATACACATGAGCATGCTGTATATGATACATGTATGAATGCATGTGCATAGTGCTTAATACTTGTGTGAGCTCATGTGTGAGTGTGTGTAAGGACGGAGTCCTATGCCTGATTCCCATCTATTGCCATGTATTGGTCAAGGCCTGTGGGTGACTACTCATGTTTACAAGCTCCTGTTGTGCAAACCTTGTTCCTTGATTTAAACTTCTGGTCAAATAAAATTGACTGCAGCCAGTTACTGGAGGGACTGGAGTTAGGTAGTTTAGGAGTGACCTGGTTGGAGGAGGAGAGATGGGAGAAAAGAAGAAGGAGAAGGAGGAAGAAGCCTCCATGAGGGGAGATGGACCATGAGCTTGTGGCCAGGAGAAACAGCAAGTATCTGGGGTACACACACTGCTGGGGAGGCAGCCAGGCCTACGGTTAGAAGAGTAGATTAAGGGTAATTGTCAAAGCCAAGTAAAATAGCCATGGTCTGAGTCTCAGTTATTTCTAAAGCCAATCAGGGATAAGCTTAAATCATTCACACTACAATGAGACTTCAAGGGTCTCCTCTTGGCTTCTTCCTCCCAGAGTCTGTGATCTACCCTAAGGCTCTCATTCTGCCCACAGCTTCCTTTCTCCTCCAGGAAACAAAGCAAAAACAGAATCGAATATGCACCTCTAACACAGACCTCTTCCCACTCTCTCACACCCACAAAGGATGGTCTATACACATCTGAAACTTGCGGGCCCCAAATTGTCTCCTCCAGTTTTCCTAAAGTCCTTGTAGACCTAATGCTGGCTACAGTGTCACTGTCACTCATCCAGGTTCCTCCATATCTTTATCTCTATGAAAGGCCCTGGGCTCCTTCCCACAGTCCTCTCTCCAGAACCTCACTGGCTCCGGGCCCATCCATCCAATTGGAGACAACAAACCCATTTTTAAAAGCACAAGTGTGGAGCCTGGTAGCACATGCCTATACTCTCAGCTATGAGGGAAAGCTGCAAGTTCAAGGCCCACCTGGGCAACTTCGTAAGACCTTGTCTTAAAACAAAAAAAGGAAAACTAAAAAGAAGGCCCGGGATGCAGCTCAATGAGTAGAGAGCTTCCCTGATATGCACAAAGCCATATTTTAAAACCAGTTATCTTCTTTCCCATTCAGACTGTTTCCTAGTATCCTCTGGCCTGGTCCAAATCTCCTTCTCTGCTGATGGTCACCCGTGGGAGTGTGACTTGCTAAGATCTCTGAGAATCGCACAGAGTGCTGAAAACCCAGCAGGACAACATGGGAAAGTGCCACAGAGTGCCTCATGCAGTATATATGCTATGTAAACATGTTTTATATGTTGTATAAATATGCATGTGCATTACATAAAATATGTATTTTCTTAATTTCCGATCTTTGGTTTGACAGAGAAGCAGTGTAGTGAGTGTGTGAGTGTGTGTGTGGTGTGCGAATTGGATGTGTAAGGAAATGAGTACTGTACATAATAGCATGCACTGAGAGCCTGCCATTCAACTGTCTGTTTCTCCTTCATTCAGCATCTACCGACACCCACTATCTCCTATGTAATGGCCCAAAGATACACGAGTTCTGGCCTTATGCATCTGGCATCCGATATGACTTCCTCTCAAACTTTAAACCCAAGATGAATCCTGTAATTTCTGTGGAGTCCTAACCCCCTTTTCAGAGTTCATGGGGTGATGGATGACAGAGACTATGCAAGGAGGCCTGCCTGGCCCTGGTCCTTCTTGGCAGAGGGAGCTTTCTCTGCAGCTTTCCCCTGACCCTACTTCCCTTGGGCCTGCCAGGCTCCATGGTCCTTTGGCAGACTGGAAGGGCTGTGATCTGTGCTGCGCTGCTCTGCTCTGCTCTGCAGTGTATGAGCCCTGGTTAGGACAGGTGGTGCCAGGTAAGGGTCAGAGAGGGGACAAAGAGATGCAGAGTGGGTCAGAGAAGGGCAGTGAGGAGCAGCCGGGGGCAGGGGGCAAAGAGGGGCAGCGGAGGGGAGGGAAGAGAGGGGCAGTTGGGGAGGGCGGAGAGGGGCAAAGGGAGGCAGGAAGAGGCAGAGCAGGGGGCTCTTGCGTGCTGAACTGGAAAAGCGGGGCTTAGATCTAGGGAGGGGGTGGGAGGGAGAGGTTGATGAGACTCTCATCAAACTGAAGTCTCTCCAATTCACTTTCAGGAAGGAGCTCCATTAGCCGGAGCGTTTGGGGAAAAAGACAAAAACACTAATCACCAACCGAAATGTACATGCGATTTCCCATCTGGTGTGCGGAATTGGATCGTCTCGGGAGTCTCGGGAAAATGCGGCAGATGGGCTGGGCTTGGAGCTCCTCTCCCGCAGGCAGTGGGGAAAAGAGGAAGTGGCTTGGCACAGGAAGCTGGCTTGAGCGAGGGACCGTGGGGCCCACCGGGTACCTATCAGCCATGGCCCGAGGAAACTGCCCCACCTTCTGATGCCTGATGCCTGCAGCAGCTGTGCTGCCTGCCCTGTGGGTTTGGATCCGATCTGGGAAACAGCATTGCAAGCTATGGAGTTACTGGGTTTATGCTTGGTCTGCAGTGGTGCAGGGAAAAGATTCACGGGTGTCAAACACCTGTTGGTGCTTTTCTCCAGCTGTGCTCCTGGGGCTGGGTGGGAGTGGGGGTGGGGGTGTCACTCTCCGAGGGTCATTAGTGTTGTCTGTCAGTATCTCAGAGGTCCTGATGAGAAGTGATCTCTGCCTGTAGGTCACTGCCTGCCTCTCACACCCTGCTCAGGACATTTGAGGGTTCTCCATAGGGGATGGGGCCTAATGATACTTTCTGACAAAGACTCACCCTAGAGCTCTTGGCTGGCCAGGACCAGTAAAGAGCTGTCCTGAGTCCCCATGCTGTGGCACTATGGAGGACTCGTGTCATGGACCTATGAGTGGGGTGAGGCAGAAAAGGCTCACCGGCAGCAAGCAAGAGGCTGGACCTGTTCCTGGAGGTAGAAGGAGAGAAACTAGGAAGGAATAAGCAGGTGTAAAAGCAATGTTTCTGGCTGGAAAGACCCCAGAGAGCAGATGCTTCTGGGACCATCTATGACTAGGATCCATCTACAGGGAAGCTGGCCCCTCCTCGCTTCCTACGACCTACTGATGACTTCTGTCCTATCACAAGGCAGGATGCTACCAACACTCATCGGATCTGCCGTGACTTTCAGTCTTTCTCCCCTGGGCACCCCTCCTCCAACATCTAATTAAAGGGAAGAAAGTAATTAAGGAAGGGCATGTAACATTCCCTGTAATGCTGAACCTAGTAACGCCCCCGGCCCATCCCTCACCCCCCAATCCATCAATATGGCACGCGGAACAACTCAGCCCAACACGACTGCGTTGTGTATTGCTTACGAAGCTAGAAAGCACTTGAATTAACCTCCCGCATAAGTGAAGTTAGGAAAGATCCCAGCGTCTTTAAGCAGAAAGAAGATGGGAGCCTGACAGACTCCTTTTAGGGAAGAGGCCTCATTCACACATTTGCACCGATGGTTTTTTTTTTAACCAAGTGTTCACTGTGGACCAGATCATGTGATCACACTCAGGAGATGAAGAGATAAATTGGTGTTGGGTGTGCTACGGCTGGAAATGTGATCCTCTGACATTTGAAAAATGGCAGCTCAAGCCCTGGGATGGAGAGGGCCTGGAGGGTTGGAACTGATACAACTGAAAATTCCTATAGTGGAGCTCAGATGAGATGACTGCGTAGCCTGCAGCATAGTGCCCCTGCTCCTGGCTGGACCGTGGCTCTTCACCAATCCTACCCTATAGTCCAGCCACTGTGGGGGCTGTGGACACTGTGCGGTCACTGCCCTTGATCTGGAGATCATGGTCAAAGTGGGGAGCCAGACAGTGGTAGCAGCAAATTGTTCATTGTGGTATAAGGAAATCCACTCCGTAATTGAGATGCCAGCAAAGCACAAGGGAAAGGCGGGGACTGACTTTGTCTGGGGAACTTAAAGAAAGGATCACAAAAACATTGACATTGAAGCTGGATTTTGAAACATCAATGGCAAGTCCCAGTGGAGGGAAAGGGTATGGGAAAATCTAGGTAGGAGGAAAAAGCTTGAGCAAAGGCCCAAAGGCATGAAAGGGTCTAAGTGGAGGGGGGTGGAGGTGGGTGGAGGAGCAGTGGACACTGCAGTCTGCGGACACTGGTGCATCTAGAGGTTAGGCAGTAAGAGTTGGCTTCCTGGGTTAAGAACCTGGCTGACCACTCCTTAACGGGGTCTCCATCATCCATCGAGTGAGAATCGCCATAGGGACCACTCAGAGAAGAATTTCGAGGATTTAAGAACTAATTTATGCCAAATGCCTTGAACCGTGCTTAACATGAAGCAAGCACCCGGTGACTATAAATACCATTTATCGTTTGAGGAAGTGGGAGGTGTTTCTCTATGTAGCTCAAGCTGGCTCTGAACTCAAGATCCTCCTGCCTCAGACTCTCGGGTCCTAGGATTACAATAATCTGCTCATTACTTGTTTTTCTTGCTTCCCACCCTGAGAATCTTCTCTGGGAGCCATTTGATGGTTAGGAGCAAAATGCACCCCCCCCCCGTATTTCTCAACAAGCAGCTCAGAGACTACCAATCTCCAAAGACCTAAGTGTCCCCTTCCCAAAATGCTGAGTCAAAATCTCCTAGATTAAGGACAGGGGTGGGTGGGTTCTAAGGTATATTGAAAGAAGTGACGAAAGTGCTTGATCCCTGAATTGTAGGGTCAGCTGCTCAACGCTGTACAATTACCAGAAATCACTGAGTAGGACTCATCGAACAGAGGGTGTTTCTATTAGGTAAACGACAGCTAAATGAAGACACACACACACACACTCACACACTTCTGTCAGAGTCTCTGTCCTGACTGCAGGGCTCACGAATGCAGTGTGCCCGTAGTCAGGGACACAAGAGTAAAGCTTGCTCAGTGCTCACCTGACATATTTATCCAGTAGTACCTGGAGGAGTAGGAGCGGATCACTCATCTCTCTTTCCATTTTAGAAAAGCTCCTTCAACAGGCCTTTCCTGCACTGATCTTGATCAAGGATTCCATTGGTGTTTGCTAGGGGCCTTTTCAGCTCCCATAGCATCAGCTTGGGAGTGCTTGGTCTGATGTATGGAAGCTCTATTGCCAGGCCTTGCTCATCAGGTGTCCTGAGAGTTCCCGAAGGAAAGGGATCCAGAGCTGTGCACAGAGTAGGTGGCCACAGAACACATACTAGGGGCCCTACCAATGTATTGTCTGGTAGGGGCATGGATGGTGCTGCTGAAGCTTCATGGGACCCCAGGTGTCTTCCTAAGAGAAGATGCTGAGCCTGGCTTCTGGGTCCTGCTGTCTGCAGCAGCCACTCTCGGCAGGAGCATCTCTCCTTCCTTCTTCACCCACATCCGTGTTTCCCTTGCTGGGCACTGAGATCTGCTTATGGGGGAAAGAGGCCTTACCTTTGACATCCAAGCCTTTGACTTTGTTTCATCTGCTCTTCCCCCAAGATGCCAAACACCCCCACACCCCCCACACCCCCCACACCCCCCACACCCCCCACACCCTCACACCCTCACACCCCCCACACCCTCACACCCCCCACACCCTGGTCTGTCTTCCTCCTACCTGGCCAGTGCTTCAGGGTTTCCTGCTTTGCATATGAGGCCCTGGCTTGTCAGAGCTCTCATTTGTCCCTGGCACATAATCTCTTTATCCTCTCCTCTGGCCCCAGGAACTTTGGCTGCATCCATCCCTCTGTCTTTGCCTGTGCACCTTGGCTTGCTCACGTTGATCTCTTGAAAGCCCACTTGTGACTCTACAGCCTTCCTGTATCCCCTCAGCTTGCCTGAAGAGTGGATTTCCAGGGATGTTTGGGATACGATAATGAATGGGCGGGGGAAGCAGCTGGGCAGGTCTGGGAAGTAGATTCTACTGTGATTGCTATTAAAGTGCTCTCCCTTGGAGGATCTGGGAACCCGCTTCTATTTTTGCTCTATGGCGTGTGTGCAGATGTGGGCATTACCCCAAGCTTCCCAACATGAGCTTCAGGATTCTTTCTCCTCCACACCTCTGTTTTTTGGTTCCTGCCTCTGGTCACAAGAATAAGCATCAGCAACCCCTTTAGCCAAGGCCTCTTGGCTCCCTGAGACAGTTGCCTGGAGGCTTTCTCAGGGACAGCCCGCAGAAGGGTAATATACAGAAACCATCCCAAGCCTCCCGGGTGTTCCTCTCCTTCCTGAGGCAGGGCCAAGTCGCCTGACTCATAGCTGACCTCCTGTCCCTAAGCCCCGTGGGTCAGTAGGCTGGGTCAGAGGTCCTTGGATGCCTGGAGGATGAAGATGCCTGTTCTTTGTCCTCTAATCTGGTCCCCACTTGTCCCCAAGTTCTGTGTGTGCTGTGGCTTAGAAGGGATGCGTGCACACATTCGAGAGGAAAGAGATTTGGCTGGCTGAGTCTACATAATGAAAGGAAGCCAAATCAGAGAAATGAGCCTGGTACCCAACCCAACCAAACCCAGGTGGACGGTGGGGCCTGGGATTAACTGATTGGCAGAGCTCTGTTCTTTGTCACCTCATCCTCCTGCTGCCTCAGAGATAACAGAGCTGAGCCTGGCTCCAGCAGCCCAACCTCTCCATCAAGGTCTCAGCCTTGCCCCCCCCCAGGCTCCTCTTTGCTGCCTCTGCAGCTGCTTCCGTTTCTTCTGCCTCTAGAAATACTGGGGTACCTCACACCAAGCAGCCGGACCTTCGAATGGCCAGTTTGGCATCTTCCAGGGCCCACACCCAAGGGAGAGGGACCTCTTCTCTTTCTGAATAGCTCTTCTGAAGTGTCCTTTCACCACAGAGGTCCAACAGCTTCCCTCAGGAGGTCTTACTGAAACACAGGAAAAGGCCAACAGTATCCAAGCAAGTAGGACTGAGAGCTCCATATGGAGGGAGCCTGAGGGATGCCAAAAGGTGAAAGGTGGTAAGCCGGTGTGATTACATTTACCTTTAATTCTCGTGTTCAGGAGGAAGCGGCAGAACAACCTCTATGAGTTTGAGGCCAGACTGGTCTCCATTCTGAGGCTCCTAGCTAACCAAAGCTACATAGTGAGATTCTGCCTTTTAAAAAACCCCACAAAGCTCCCCAAAGTAGTAGCTGGGAGGCAAGCCTGAGTGAGAGTGCATTCGTGCGTGCTTGTGTGTGTGTGTATGTGTGTGTGTGTATACTGTATATATTTATATGTAAAATGTTTGTGTAGTTTGTGAGTATATAGTTATAATATGTATATAGTGTGTATGCTGTATATGTTTATGTATGGTTTGTAAATATGTATACATGTGGTACATGTAGTATATGTATGTTTTGCGTGTAGTGTATATGGTATCTTTGTATGTATGTATGTATGTTTGTATGTCTGTTGTATGCACTCACATATATGTCAGAACATACATAAGAATATTGTGCTTGCTACTAAGGGTTAGAGAAGAGCCATGGGCCCAACTCTGGAATCAGACACGTGCAAGCAGGCAGGACAGTTGATTGCCAAATGCCACTCGCCTTCATAGAGTGCCAGACACAATCCCTAAGCACACTGCACCTATCAACTCCCTTAATCCTCGCAACAGCCCTGCAGGGCAGATCATGATCTCCTAGGAGGGGACAGGGCTCATTTGCATCCAGGCAATCTGGCTTTACAGTTTGTGGTTCCTTTCATTCTAGGTGGATGGTAGAACTTTGTATCCTGTGTGTGTGTGTGTGTGTGTGTGTGTGTGTGTGTGTGTGTGTGTGTGTTTGTGTTTGTGCTGCAGTAGTAGGGGCATGCATCTGCACCTATGAATTGTGCAGGGCAAAGCACAGCTCTGGGGACAGATTCTCTCATTTCTCTCATGAAACTAGAAAAATCTGTTCCTTTTAAAGAAATCTTGAGGACTTTTCTTCCACCCTTTTGTTCCCCGAGTGAGGCTTTCCTCTCTCCAGACTGTCTCTACCTTTGGTGGTTCTACAGGGCTCTCTGGCCTCCTAGCAATAAACAAACAAAAACCAAGGCACATCTGCATGCAGGGGTTCTTGTGTGTGGAGTGGGCATATTTCTCATCATCTGCTGTGGCTGAAATTTTGGCTGCCTTCAGCCCTGTTCTGGGCACAAACCCCAAGTGCTTTCTCTATCATTTGCCCATCGCTGGAAATATCTTCTTTCTCTGAAGCAAGGTGAGACAGGGGATGGATATATCACTGGGGATGTGCTATCCATGACTTGGGGGTGGAGCTACACCTGCACCCTGGTGCCCATTCCTTGCTGTCCTGCAGTGGGATGACAGCATCATCTCCCCCAGCCCTGCTGCCCCAGCCTCCTCCCAACTCTTCCTTCTAAGTGTCCAGGGCACGTGTTTCTTTCTCTCCGCTGACAGTCTGGCTGCTTGCCGCCTTGCCTGTCTTGCGGGCAGAGAAGCGCCATACCTGTGTGCCAGCGAGGCACAGGTGTGCGTGTGCCACTCACACAGTGGCCCACCTGCTGGAATCTTGGCGGAAGGCGGCCTTGGGATGGGATCCACGGGAGAGACAGGCTGTGGCATAATTAAGAGGGAGCAAAAACAAAACAAAACAATGTTTTCCTTCCTCTCTCTTTTCTACCACTTGCCCTAATTATTTTCCCACTTTTAAATTCTACATCAACTTTAATTAAGCTGGCCTCAGGCAGGGAAGTCTGGCAAACTTGGAGAAGTTCACTTGTTTATTTTCTTATCACTCAGTGATTGGATTTTCCCAGCACACTGGGTCTCTTTCACTCTAAGGAGGGGTGGTGGCAGCCCCCTGCCTACGGAGGGGGCCGGATGACAGGTGAGCCTGAGAACTGGTTCTGCAGCCTCCTCGGGAGACTTCCCTACCCAAATCTATTGTTGGCCAACTTATGCTTTAGGTCTTCCTCCTGGCCCCTCTGGGTTTGCTTTTCCCCCCAAGAGAGTCCAAGATATGACAGGGACTGAATCTTTAAGCAGCTGAAACAGCACTGGACTTGAGGGCTAGAACTGTGAGTTGGAAACTCTGTTTCATTACTTATAATTATTAGGGGAAAGGGCACATCATTCATTCAGTACTTCATTCATTTGCTCATTCATTCATATACATGTGGACTCTTTCTTCTCTGCCCTCTTCCTGGCACCAGCATGGGGAGTGGCCAGCTTCCACTCTCCCCTGCAAGTTCCTTAGCTCCTCTGGACTCGTTTCTTCATCCCTGTACACTTGGGTTATTTCAAGGACAAGAGGAGAGGGCTGCAACTGGAAGCCAGTGTGACTCCTGGCTCTGTGTGGTGGCACTACGTGACCTCCCGAGTGTCCCATCCATCATCAGGCACAGACGCTGGGTCTTTCAAGGCCTTCTTCATCGTTGTGAGGAGGACAGATGCTAGACCATTCCTGGGGCCAGAGATGAGGACCGAATCCTGAAGGTTGCTGAAATCATGGTACAGTGGGAGGCAGGAGGAGCAGCAGCTCTAAAGGATGCCTCGTGGAGAGCTCAGCATATTCCCGGAGCGTCCTGAGTTGGCATAAGTGATTGGAGGGCGTCTGAGGCTCAGCCCCAAGTGGCTGGGGTAAGCAGCAGGCAGGTGTTTTTGCTGGGTCTGCTGGGGAGGTGTGTGAGGGTGAAGGAGTGCGTGGCTAGGCGACAGAACAAAGGACTAGTGACTGAGCGAGTGGACAGATGAATGACAAAGGAGCAGATGACTGTGCGAATGTATGAATGAAGAAACTGGTGAGAGAATGAATAAAGAAGCGAGTGAGGGCTCCAATGAACAAACAAATACGCAAAAGCCTCCTGTAAGTGGATGCCTAAGTGGATCAATGGGGGGACTGGATGAATTAATTAGAGATTGACCGTATGAATGGGTGAGGGGAGAATTTGGTAAGGGATTGAAAAAACAAATGAATCAATGAGTGAGTAGCTGTCTAAGGGGCTAAAGATGAATGGGTGATCTAATGAGTGAGTGAATGAATGAATGATCACATAAGTAAATTAGGGACTCTGGATAATTGTTGGAGTCAGCCAGCTAGTGTGACTGTGGTCCCCATTGCTGGAGTCATGGGAAGCCAGGGAAGGAGCCTCATCTCACAGCAGTGGGTTGGCTCCCCACCTTACCCATTAGCAGCTGTTCCACTGTGTACACATACAGTAAGAATCTCCGTGTATGTGTATCTGTGTATCAGCTACTGTCCCCAACCATTGAAGAGCAGATGTCAGTAAAAATAACCTATCTCCGGTGGCTTGTCTACCTGTCTTCCCTCACTGAGGAGAAATAACTCGCAGCCTCAGGTTAAGCTGACAATAAACACAAGAATTGACTTCAGTGGGAATGAACTTGCTTGGCTCCTGACAAAAATCTAAGGTGATGTCCCTTTCCCTGGCTCGCTGATTGCTTGGGTGGCTGTTGACCTATGCTGTTCTCTTTGTTCTTGGGACACGGAGAAGGGATAAACTCCCCAGACTGATGTGCCTGTCTCTAAGGCTATAGGTCACCTCTTGGCTTTTGTGGTAAGTGTGTGTTTGGCCGTTGAGAGGGTCCAGGGAAATAGAGTGGGGTCTGGAGATGGAGACCTCCAGGTTGAGCAGTCAGTAGAGATGATGATCTCTGTGTGTGTGTGTGTGTGTGTGTGTGTGTGTTGGGGACGTGGCAGCTGCCTCTTTTCAAGCTTGAACCCCTGGGGCAAGAGAGGAGTTCTCTCTCTCTCTCTCTTTTTCTTTCTCTCTTGTTCTCACCACAGCATCAGAAGAGTGGGTTGCAAATTACAACCCCAGTAGACTATTTTCTGAGTCACAGAGGGAAGGGTCCAGAGCCCCCCCCTTGCCCTCCCCCCCCCCCCCGCAGGCCAGGCTACAGTGTCCAGCCCATCAACACCTGCCTGCAAAGGAGTTGACAATAAGCAGGCTTCAGCAGAGGGCACTCAAGTCCTAGGAATCTCCATTCAGGAACTGCGCGCTCTGCTCACTGGCTTCCCGGGGAAGCGGAGTCATGAATCTCGGTAACTCGAGCCCAGGGCCTCATCACTCACAGTGATTGTGGAGGGACTGAGAGCCGAGTGGATCCGTCTAAACAAAACACGCACACGGGGGACACATCCAGAGGAGCTAGCTTGGCCACCCCTGGGGGCTCCCCTCCTTAACCACAGACGTAGGGATTGGAGGAAGGGACTGGAGGCTTGGGGGCCTGACGGTATCGGTATCGCCCCCTTCTTCCAAGCCTTATCCACACCCCCACCTGTGAGCCAGTGGGAGGCATGAATCTAGCTGGCAGCGGCTTGGGCCAGCTCAGCCGTTTTAGGGGATGTTAATGAAATTCGGGAGCACTTGTCCTTTCAGACAGCGGCCCCTTTTATTTGGGAATGAAAAGCTGCATTAGTCTGAATGAGGTTTGGAGGCCTCATAAATCCAGTGCTGGCGGCCTCATGGGGGAGCGGGGAGCGGAGGCCTGGCTGGTGGGGAGGCTTGTTTACCAACAATTCCAAAAGCCAGGATTGGCGCTCCCAATCTCCAGAGAGGGGGATTGAGATCTTGCCAATCGGGCTATCTGCTGGCTTTGGGGTGGCCTGAAGAGGCTTGTGAGAGAGGACTGCCTGCAGAGGTGGGGGAGAGGTGGGGGCTGAGCTCTCCAGTTTACTCTGGTTAAGGACACCCCCCCCGCATCCCTCTCTGCTTTCTGTCCCGCCTCAGGCAGCCAGAGGCTACAGGGGTTTCTGCAGGGGGCCAAGAGGCTCTTGATAGAGCTGTTTCCGCTCAGCCCAGGTGGTGTTGGACACCACAGGGGCAATACTGTCAACTCAACAGCCTGCTGGGTCTGTGTGGGAACCCAGCCTGGCAAACAGTAGCGCCTAATAAATATTAGTGGAAGGAAGGAAGGGAGGGAGGGAGGGAGGGAGGGAGGGAGGGAGGAAAGAAAGGGAGAGAGGGAAGGAGGAAGGAAGCTAGCTGTGTATGTCTTTGGACTTCTTAAGCTTAGGTTCTTCATCTGTAAAGTGGAAAAATAACAAAAGACTGTCACAGTGTGTCATGGGGAGGATCGGATGGGGTGGCAGACAAGGTTGTGAGTACCTTTCCTGGAACGCAGAAAATGTATGGTAATCAGGAGAGTCCTGGCTGTCATTGAGGCTGGTGTGTGTGTGTGTGTGTGTGTGTGTGGTGTGTAGCGCATCCCACCCTTCCCCCATGGTGGAAAGGGATGCTGCTGCTGTCCATGTGGATATGTCCTAGCATCACATACAACTTGGGTCAAGAGCAAATGTCAGGTCCTGGGCTGGGGATAACAACTTCTACCCAGATCTACCCCAGGGTTCCAAGAGGGGCTCTCAACCCTGCCTGAGCCATATACAATCACTGCAGCCAGGAGGCGGTGCCCACTGCAATTTAAAGGGAGCCAGAGACCAGCCTCCATCCTTGGTTACGGAGACACATTGCTTAGGGATGCAGCTGGCTGGGGTGCCTGCTTCCTGGGGGTGCTGGTGAGGGGACTTTGAGGACAGAGCCGTACTCTCACCTTTGGGAGAGTTTAGATCTTCATCCACGTACGACTGTGATACCACCTCAGCTAGCTTTTAGGGAGACTGCCCCCACCCTTCAGGGCTCCTTCCTCCAGCTGGCCTCAGAAGTGTTCCTCCCTCTGGCCACACCTCTACCTTTCTGCTTCTTCCATTTCCTGCTAAGCCACATGCCCTCTGTACCCAGCCCACTCACGTGCCACCTTTAGAGTTAGTCAGCCTTAGGCACTGGTAGCTGCTCTCTTCTCAGCTCTTTCCCTGTCACTGTCAGGGCATAGGATTATCTTCCTTTAAAAACACAGCCAGGTCCTTTCCCTTCCGGGAACCAATCGAACAAGCTGTGGAATCTGAGGGTCAGGCAATGCGCTGCCAGGGTGTGTCTCCAGTGAAGAGGCTCTCAACTGTGTCCTAGGGGTCCTCTGCTCCCCTCTTCTGCATGTCTCCTTGCTAGGTCCTTGTGGGCCTATCCTGTAAGATCTCTACTCCCCATGGAGAGGGGGCAACTGCGGATCCTGACGCTGCCGATCTGTGTGTCTTTGCTTCTTTGGGCAAATTCAGAGGCCCGATTGGGGAACGAGCCATCCTGGCTCCAGGGAAGGCCCAAGCATGGCCTATTCAGAGACCTCTGCATAACAGCTGATCACCTAGGATGTCCCAGAACTCGATACACACGCCTCTCTTTTATTGGATAGAGCCCAGGAACCCTTTGCTCCCAAGGCCACTGGTGCAAGTTCAGATGGGAAGAAGTCCCTTCCTAATTGCTAATTGGCTACACTGCCTTATTCACAACTCCACACAATGCCTGGAAGCCCTGCGCCCACATAGGGCGGGAAAGAAAAGGCGGCAAAATTAACAGGCCTGTTTGGAGCGCAACACATTATCTATTTGTAGGAAAATTAAAGATTTGCTCTTCAGATGTAGGGGGCCATGCTCTTACCAGGCAGCTGGCAAATGGGAGAGATTGGAAATGATTGAATAGATCAAATTATTTAAATGAGAAAAATAAATTCGCACACAGCCTAGCCGCTGCCCGGTGACAGATCCGTTTATTTATCTACTGTATCGGTACCGCTTTGTCTCTGTCAAAAAGGTCATTAAACTCGCCTAGCTGCGTAATTCGCAGCCTCCTGCTCCTGCCTCGCTTCACAGCCCTTCTCTTCCCTCAGCACCCAGCGTCACTTGAAAAAAAAATTTTATTATTGGTAATAAACATTTCTTTTTAACCCTTTCGCCCTCCCCCCCGCGTATCCTACCCTGTCCCATGAACAATCAGTTTCTCTGTATTGTTTCTCAGGAGGAATCCGGGAGGGGGCTCCAGTTCCTCCCGCATAGTTGCGGAAGAGGACTGAGAATCCAGCGGGCTCCAACTCCAGCGGCCCTCGGAAGCGAAGGCTTTGGCGATTTTTCTCAGTAGTCCTCCTACTGATGGTGCGTGGTTAAGTCCTACCTTCCACGCAGAGGGTCTGGCCTGGTGTCTCCCTCCCGGTTAGTTTCTGAAGCTCCGCATTCCCTAGTCCAGCTCCTACAGTTCTCTGATTTCTACTCCCAACCCCACTCCCCAAACCTCCAAGCCCTGGGCCAGCCCTGCTTTCCCATGGGCTAGAGATCAAGAGTGAAAAACAGCTCCAGGTCAGTCTCCTGCCGCCGCCGTCCAGCCAGCGTCGGCCGCGTGGGAGCTGAAAGGCGAGGCTCCGCAGACGGCAGGCTCCGGGTCTCGCGGCTCCCGGCGGGCGCGTCTCTTCCAGCTGGTCGGGCCGCTGGGTTGCCGCCGTCTCCCAGCTCGCGGTGCCAGCTCCGCCGCTTTACGCTTGGCTCCCCGGCTCAGTGCCTTGCCCTGGGGGCGGCAGGGCAGATGGGGACGTCTCAGCTGCGGAGGATAGTCTCCATCCTCCGGGTGTCCCCCCTCCCAAATCCTGTCCAGGGTCCCTTTCCCCGCCCCCTGCGCAGGTGTGAGCGCGCGAGTGTGCACCCGGGCGAGTGTGAGTGGGAAGCGTGTGTGCGCGGGGGAGTACGCGGAGGGAGCGCGGGCGGCGGGCGGCGCGGGAGGCGGGAGGCAGGGCGCGGGGGAGGGGGCTGGGAGGGAGTGTGTGCGCGCGTGCAACTCCACTCCGGGGCTTTGTGCGAGCCCGGGCGATAGCATCAGCGGCGGCTGGAGGAGGAGCGGCCGGAGACGCGTGCAAGCCCGCCCGGCAGCCGGGGCAGGTGGGAAGCCCGCGCGGGAGCCGAGCCGACGCGAGCCGGAGACGCAGCAGCCGAGTCCGAGCGGAGCCCGGGCGGAGCCCAGGAGCCTTCGCTCGCGGGCGGCCCGTGGGCGGCAGCCGAGGCGGGGCGGGCGCCGGCGGGGCGGCCCCCCAGTAAGATGTGCGCAGCGCCGCGGGGCGCCCCCCACTCGCAGAGGCGCTCCGGAGCCGGGCGGCTGGGCCAGGCGGCGCCTCGGGGGCTGCTGCGCGCCCGCGCCTAGAGCTGCCGCCCCAGGGAGCCCGCCACGGCCGCGCCCCGGGCACGCTCGGTGGCGCCCAACGATGACCGCTCCCTGGCGGCGCCTCCGGAGTCTGGTTTGGGAATACTGGGCCGGGTTCCTCGTGTGCGCCTTCTGGATCCCAGACTCGCGCGGGATGCCCCACGTCATCCGGATCGGTAAGGGCTCCCCTAAAGCCGGGGGTCTCTGCGCGCTCGGGTGGGGACGGGAATTGGGGAGTAGTGGTGCTCTGAACGTGATCCGAAAGATTGTCCCAACCTCCCTCTAGGCTGCAGGGCTCGGGTGTCTTCTCTTAGAGGGGGAGGACAAAGTTCCAAAGCCCGGGTCGCGGGGCCTCACGGGGAAGAGGCAACCGGGCCGCGGTGGCTAGGGGACCTGGATACGCTCCGGGGTAGGCGACGCGGTGGAGTGTGGCGAAGATTCTAGCCCTAAGCCAGCGCCTTGGGGGAATTTCGCCGCGACTGCTGGCAAGGATGGCCGCAGACCTAGTTCTGGGACTGGCTTCTGCGCAGAGTGGGAGCCCTGGGGAAGGCGCCAACTTCGCTCCCCCCACGGGCACCTCGCTAGAGCAAGGGGTACAGGGGATGGATTCGCCGGATTAGGATGGCGGATTTCCTTGCCCCTAGTTGGCCGAGGCGCGGGGCAGGAGAGGGTCAGTCCCCTGCTTGTCGCTAGAGCAGGTCCCCCAGGCCCAGGCCTCTTTCGATGAGGAGTAACGGAGGCTGGGAAAAGGAAGCTCAAGAGGCAACCCTGCGCAGCCGGGGACGGCAGACGAGGGTTGCGAGTGGCTTTTAAAGTTAGCCGAAATCCCTCCGCAGCTGGCGGCGGCTGGCGGTCTGCGCGCGGCTTTTTGGGGCTCTGGCTTCTCGGCTTCTCTCACCGCTGCAGATTTCTTACTCTGGGCTTTAACTTTGTTGTGGCCGCCGGAGGCACCCTGCGTGGCAGCTCTCAGGGCTGGGCGGGAGCCCACGCCAGTCTTTAGCCCACTCACTTCTCAGGGCTGAGCTAAGCTGGGCTACCCAGGAGCCATCGTTACCGTGGGCGGCCCGCACCAGGCCGGAGACCTGGGCAGCTCGGGCTCGCGAGACACCAACATCTGGTGCGCAGCCAACCGAGCTCTACCGAGACAGGGCAGCCTTCCTCCTCCTCCTCCAGGACTCTCTTCCAGGGGCTGCCTTTGCTTCTGCAAGAGCGGACTTTGGGTGGCCGGCGGTGCGACGAGGATGCAGGAAACTCGGGCCAGGCTTGGCTTATGGGTACTTGAGGTTTCTCCTAGGAGGCAGTCCTCTCGTTCACTCTACCCGGAGCCACATCCTCTTGAACTCAGCTTCAGAACGGGAACAGAGAACGATCCTCAGATTTGCAGATGTTGAGGTCTTCCAGTGCCTATACAGTCCGATTCCGGACCAGGATGGGCAGGCAAAACACACCCTGAGGCTCCTGTGGGGAATCTGGGGACAGACCTCACAGTCAAGTTTAACCCTTTGAAGCCCAGGTGTCTGGGCTGCCACGAATGTTTCCTGTCTCTATTACTGCCCCAGTACTGGCTTGGCCACCATTCTAGTTAATCGTTTAGTAGTGGGCCACCGCTTTTTTAATTTTTATTATTTCCTCTCTCAGTCCTTGTGGTTTTGGGGGACCTTCATGGTAGAGTGTCCTTGAGATAGAAAGGGGACCTCGAAGGGTGCTGTGTTCCCCTCACCCCCATGCTTTGCAAACCTGTCTTCCTTGGTCTTCCCCCTCCAGAGGGTGGGGTGGGTGTGTTTCCAGTCCAGTTTCAGGAATGGAAATTTTTGGAAGCCTAGAGAGACAGGAACGGGTTAACCACAGCCTCAGAGATATGGGCTGCAAATGGGCAGGGTAACTGGTCCTCACCTGCTCTTGCCACTGGGACAGTATATAGAGGTCTGTTCACTGCCCGGAGAAAGAACACATTCCAAACCCATCCCTTTGACGAGTCACAGTGTAATAGCGCAATTAGGGACGGCAGAGCCCCCTCTCTTCTAATCTTCTTCATATTAAGCCCTAGGATTAATTAGCGTGTCTGCCCAGACCATTTATATCCAAGAGCCCTGCCCTATTTGACTCCCAGCCCGAGGACTGGGGTGCTGTACTGATGCCAAACGTGACTACTGGAGCAGGGCCAGCTTTGGGTGGAGGATGGGAAGGATTTGAGGCCTCTGGGCTTCTTTGGAGCTGCCTGTCCTAGAGCTTGAAGTTGAACCTCAGCTGGAGGTAGAGCACCAGGAAGCGGGAAGCAAATAGTGAGGAGGAAGAGGAGGAGGAAGAAGAGGAGGAGGAGGAGGAGGGGAGGGGAGGGAAGACATGGTGCAACCCAAAGATACTACTGCCTTGGCTAGGCTGGATGCAGTCTCTCTATCCCCATCTCTGGGATCTGAGGCCTCTCTCTTGGCTGGGGCTACAAGGGATCGAGGCCCTGGAAACTGAGCTTCTCTGAAGCATGCTGGGTGCTTCTGCTGGAGCGGCTGGAGCGTGGAGCCCGAATCCCTCCTCCAGCAGCCAGGCGTCGTTGCTGAGCACAGGACCAGAGAGGGTTTACCTGCAGGTGCAAGATGGGCTCTCTGGCCTGGGGAGGGTGTTCCCCGCCCCTTCTCTTTGTGCCTCTTTTGGGGGCTGAATTTCCCTCGTAGACAAGGAGATGGATCGCTCAGCAGTGTGACAGAGTGTTCAAACAATCTGTCTTGAATAGATGAATTGCACTGCTCTGTCTTTTTGTAATTGTGTCTATCAGAGGGAGAGGTCAAGGCATTGATTGCTTGGATGGTTTGCAAGTAACAAAGGAGAGTGAGGGAGAGAGAGAGTAATTGGATTGTAGTCTGCGGGAAAAAATGATCATTGATTATTTTATATGAATATGTGGAAGATGTATTCTGTGTGTGATTATCAAGGGCTGCCATGGAAGAGGCATATTGTTCTGCATTTTACTATTATTGTCATCATTATTGTTGTTTGGATGGATCCAGGTCTTCAGTTAGGATAAGCAGTTAGACTCCGGGCCTTGTCAGCCAAATGAGATTTAGTGACCTTCCATTGGGGACTTGGATTTATAGGTTTATAATCTACAAGCTGCAGAGGAGGGGTGATGGACATAGAGGACAGAGGCTTGGATTTCCTCTTCTTTCTGCTCTTCCTGAACTGGATCACTTTGATAAAATCCTATTCTTCTTCTTCCCACGTTTGTGCTCCGTTTCCCCATATGTACACAGTTTGGTTGACATCCTAACTGTGGTGTCAAGTTCCCTTTAGAATGGACTGCCAGGAACGGTTATCATCAATGCAGGTCTCCTGCTTATATCTTTCCTAGGATTGAGGGCTTCTTGGAATCTGAAAAAGGAGCCTTGCAGTAGTGACAGCAGCTGAGGAAACCTGGAGAGTCGTGTGTGTGTGTGTGTGTGTGTGTGTGTGTGTGTGTGTGTGTGTGTGTGTGTGTTGAGGAGCTTGGTGGCTGGCCTTGATATCTGGCCAGCCAGTGGGGGGATTCAAAGCCAAATGACTGCAGAGACATAAAGCAGGTGTAAGGGGGTGGGAGGGAAGGGTGCGCCTGGCTCTGCCTTCTTGGAGGCTTCACAGTCAGGGCAGGGCTAAGCTGTTTCTGAATGTACAGGGTTCCAGCAGCCTTTCTCAGGACAGTGGGACCCCCCCCCCCATGTGCTCCTCCTTTGATCAGATCATCCAAATTGTCCCAAACACCTGTCTCTCGAGTTTGAGAGTCACTGCGTGTAAAACAATGAGGAATTCTCTTGACTGGCGATGTGCGGAGACATTGCGCCTTGTAAGAACAGACAGCCTCTGAATGAAGATCAATAGGCACCCTCCCCCCAGAAGTAAATAGCTTCAGACAAAACCTGGGAGTGGCCCAAGGGGCCTTGGAAAGTGATAACTTGAGGAATTTCTGTTTCACTTTCCAGCCCAGCTGCTCCCGCCAGCTCTGGCTTCTCCTTCTCCAGCTGGAGTTTCATTTCCCACTCTGTGCTCAAGATGCACCCGAACAGAACAGTCGTTTGGCCTCAGGCTGGTCTGGGGTTTTCAGTTTTGTTTGGGGTGGGCCAGGCTGGGCTAAGCTTTTCCAAGGTCATGGGCATCTCCCTGTGACTGAACAGGATGGGCTGAGTTTAGAAGTCTAGCCCACAGTGCTGTTTTAAAGGTGTCTCTCTGGGCTCCTTGCCCTTGCAGAAATGCAAGAGTGTTTGGCTCCCTTTAGCATCTTTTGTAAACACCCTCCAGCCCCCACTGTGAGCCTCTGGGGCAGGGGACAGTGATCTTACAGGCACCGTGGTGTTCTAGCATTGGGAAGTAGAGTATCCTGCAGAGACAGAAGGTCCTGGTAATCCTGTAGGCATTAGAACTGCCCCTCCTCAGGAGGCAAGGCCTAGGAAGGGAAGCTGCAGGCTGGAGCGGGGAGAGATTTGTGCTTTGTGGCTAGGGCTGATTCTGATGCACTAGAAGCAAGGCCTCCCTATCCTCTCATGGTCAGCCACTCCTCTCTCCCTTCTGCAGCTGCAGCCTGAGCCCAGTCACCCTTGCTCAGGATCTGCTAGAGGCAACTGAGCTCTGACACTTCAAAGGGTCATGTAAAAGTGGGTAAGGGATGGAGGTCCCCAGAATCTGCCTGGCAACAGAACTGACATCCAAGAATAAGGTCTATCTCTGGAGCCTGCAACCAGAAGACCTTAGTGTGTCATCCAGAGGCTAGAGAGGAGGGCCCGAGAAGGTAGAGTCCCCCAGAGGGCCAGCCAAAGCCGGTGCCTTGGCCTTGGCCTGGAGTGTTTTGCTTCCAGGTGCTGATTCCCCAGCAGCAGCAGCAGAGGGCAGTGTGTCTGTGTTCAGATGGCCACTGAGTCTCCTGCCTGGGGCCCCACTGAGTCTGGAGCGGCATCAAAATAATAAAGCAGCAACAATACTGTGGCCATAGTTTATTGAGCACTTAATAGCTGCCAAGCTGTTTGGAGTGCTTTCCAAACAATGACAAGTAGCAGAGAGATAGTAAGTGCTCACTAAATGTGGCTGCCGCATTTTCGCCATTATCTGATTGAGCCTCTACAGTCCACTGCTGGTTGGTGCTGCTCCCCATTTTGCAGACAAAGAAACTAAGCTGGGTGGACTCACGTGCCCAGAAACACATGGCTAGTTCCTAGTAGACACAGGACTTGCACTGCGGTCAGATAGCCTCCAGATCTGGAGCTAGCTGGCTCGGAGCTGGCTGTGTAGTTTGAAGATAGCAATAATTTATAAAGGGGCTAAATGCAGGCCCCGTGGTTCTGGAAGCTGAGCGAGGTCTGGCTGGGTGGTTCTGGGGTTCTGGCAGGCCTGGAATGGTTTTGGTGCCTTGTTTAGTGCTCATCAGTGATCCATGCAGTATCAGGCTCTCCTGGCTGATGAGCCTGACTGATGAAGTACTGTGAAAACGGGTGGACGTCCAGGGAGATACACACTCATATGTTTCTCTAGTCCACCTGGCTTTGGCCTTTTGACTGTCCAGAGGCTTTAATTCAAGCCCCAGATAAAGGCCGGATTTGTCTGTGGTTGAGGCCAATCTACTCACAGAAATCCCTCTGCTTCCCAGGAGTTTCCCAGGATATCCTCAAAGACACTGTCAAAGCTTTGAGCCCTGAGGGCCCGGTGTGTATGTCTCACCTCCAGCTTCTATCACCCCTGAGCTGGCAAAAAAGAAAAAAGAAAAAAAAAAGATATGTGGTAGACGAGCCCTCTTTGTTCTTTCTCCCCTGCCTCACCTCCCATTTCCTACCCCGGCCTCATCCCCTCCCTTTCTCCATCATCCTTTCCAGGCTACTGATAGTTTGTATGTTGTTCTATTTTTAAGCAAGAGTCACATGTCCATCTTCTAAATGGAGCCTATCTGGTTTGAAACCGAGATTGGTGGGCAACGCATGGGACATAGTGGTTGCTGTCAGCAACTGCCGCTCTGCTCATGAATGGAGGAGCTGTGTCACTTACTGCAGCAGTGACACATTTAGGATTGGCTCGGACAGAGGGGTCCTCACATTGTCACTGTCCAGCTTCCCTGTCTGCAAGGGGGAGAAATAGAGAATGCCTGTCTCTCAGAGTCAGATAATTGTGATGTCGTTTCAAAAGGCATAAGTCGGTCCCACAAGCAGCATTAAGTCTTTGCTAGTATTCCTGTAGTCAGAGACCAGTTCAGAGCCTGGAGTCTGGTGAAGTTCCCCAGGATTGGGGGTTGGGGTAGGGTGTCAGGATTTAAGGAAGCTCCCAAAAGATGAGGACTTTGAGCTTGCCTCAGTGATGCAACAATGAGTGCCTCCTTAAATCCAGACTCTCCCCTACTTCTGGGTGAGCTTCAGACTCCACAGTCCTTGTATTTAGAGATGCTTAGCTGCCAGACACAATCCTAACCAATGGGGCTTGGAGAGGTGAGACTGGAGGAGGGGCCAGGGAACTGGAGTTGAGGGGAAAAGGCGGCTTGATTTTTGTTGGTCTTTCCTTTTAACACATTTTACAGTGTGAGGCCTCAAAGCCCTCTGTGCCACCCTTCCCCCCAAATGACTTGGTTCTGTTTCTCTGGAATCACCTCCGGAGTCCAGGCGATCCCTCCTGCTGGCGTTTTCATCTCCTCACAGCTCAGTCCCAGCACCGGTTCCTGGCTCTGCTCCTTTTAACCTTTATATACCGAGTGTTACTGACCTTGACTGTGGCTAGGCTCCGGAATGGATTTGGGCTTTCTCTAGTGCATGTGATTCTGCCATCTGCTTTACAGAAGGATCTGCCCAAGGTTGCCCCCAGCCACCTTCCCCACATCACTACCAAAATGGATGCTTCATAATGATGTAGTCTATGGATGATAAGCTAGTTTTTTCTTTATGTTTTTCACACAGAAGCCAGCGTGGGCCTCGTGGGACATGCCTGAGTTTACTTACGGATTTTTTTTCCTTGGCACCTCCAAATAAGGGTGTGTCTGGGTTTGACGAGATGTAGCTGATTGGCGTTTCAGTGTGAACCTACTCCTGTGTGCTTGCTGCATGACCCGGGCTGAGTCACTTCCCCTCTAAGCCTCTATTTCCTCTCTAGCTGAGATAGAAGTCTTAACATGGAGTGAGAGTCTAGTCTGTTCTTTCTGACCTACAAACATTATGTATGGCTGAGCCTTACAGTTCTGCCTTCACGGGGCTGCCGTGTGGACTAAAGGTGATAACATGTGTGGATCTCTTTGTATGGAGCCTAACGCTTAATAACAGAGGAGGAGGAGGAGGAAGAGAAGGAGGAAGAGGAGGAGGAGGAGGGTTCCCTGGGGGTGGAGGCCGTGTCTCTGCCATCAGATGTGGCTCTGACACTCTGGGCTTTGTGTGTTCACCCTGAAGCTGATGCTTCATGCGGCTCCCTATGTGTTCTGCTCACTGCACACATACCAATGTGCCCCAATGTGGAATGGGCAAGTCCAGCTGCCGCCGTGCCAATTACAAGGGCAAGAGAGGAGCCCTTCCTAGGACACTCCTGGACCATTATTTATCACACACCTGCAGCCTGGGGCGCCGCGTTTGCATTTGCATCGATTTAATTGAAATGCTTTTTTAAAAGCCTGTGTTGGGAGCTGGGAAGACCCAGGAGATGGGGATGGCAAGCTCTTGAGGGATTAGCCTGAGGAATTCTGGTCAGCTAGCCCTTCTTAAATAGGGTGTTCAATGCTTGTTTCTTGGACGGACGGGTCGGTAGGGACGGGAGATGGTCTGTGGCTGAGTCAGAGGACAGACGTTGCTGGCTCTGAGAGATGCCAGGTAACACGAAGGCAAAAGCTGGGGAGGGGGTCCTCATGATGGTGTGAGGATAGGAGATAATGAACCCAGTAGAACTGGGGGGGGGTGTCAAGCCTCTACTCCGATTCTTTGGTGCTGTACTGAATGGTGGTTAAGGACGGCAGAGAGAAAAGGAGTAAAGTGCCAAGATCCCTGTTTGTGTCAAGAGGGTTCCAGTCCATAGGAGACAATTAAGTCTCCTGCTATTCAAGACAGGCTGCTGGTAGAAGGGGTTTTATAGAGTTCTCAGAAAAACTGCAGGAACGAGCTCTTTAAATATGGCTACGCCGGGGACCTCTGCAAAGCCCCCCTGCCTCCGCTTTGCAGAACTGAATGCGCTATTCCTAAGAGCTGCCCAATTGGGCGGAAAAGCGGGAGCGGAAAGCCAAGGACTTCCCAGGGCTCCAAGCATCCCATTTCCTGTCTCCAGTGAAGAAGCAAGCTGCAGAGAACTCCAGGGGTCACTCTGGGCTTCTGGTTCTCCTGTATTAGCATTCACCAGAATCACTGAGAACATAGACAGCCAGGACCCCAACCCCCAAAAGGTTGCCACTCAGCTGGTCTGGGGTGAGGTCTATGGAGTTGCCTAAGTGAGTGCTACTGGCCTGAGGATTTGCTGAGCCCATCTCTACCTGAAGACCATAGGCAGTCTCAGGGAGGTCGCTGCTTCTAGGGCCCACCTGTTCTTTAGTGCAGCGTTGGCTGCAGATGGCCCTCCCTCAAGCCTTAACACACATCTGCCTGCAGTTCTGGGGAGGTGATGGGACCCTATCTCTGGAACATGAGCTCTAGCATCCAACTATCTGGCCTTAAAATCCCTTCCTTCCTTCCTTCCTTCCTGCCTGCTTGCCTGTGTGAAGTTGGATGACTCATAGTGGAGAATCCCTCACCTGTGAAAGGGGAAAAGTCGCTTTCACATCATAGGGTTTTGTGAGAACCAGCTGGCCTGGCATACTCGTGTACACACACACACACACACACACACACATACACACCAAAACAACAAAGGCAACACAAACTTTTTCTATTGATCATTGTGGATAAGTTTACAGGTTCTTGAATCCAAAAGACTAACTTTAAAGGCCATCTTTGTGAATTCCAACCTGTGTGATCTGGGCAAATGGTTACATATCTCAAAATACTATTCACAATGATCATGCCTATCTCCTGGCATCTGGTAAGGATTGGGTGTGTTAATGCACAGGAAGCGATTAGAATTCCCCCCATGTAGGCATTCAGTAACTGCTCTCTATTGCTCTTGCTGTTAGATCACCCTGAAACCGACTGAAGTGGGCTACCTGTCCCACCCTGACAAATAAAAAGGATTTTCATTGTCCCGAAGATGCCTAGCTCCACCAGCGCATGTCTGCCTTTATACCGATTGTTTATTGAAATCAGTAGGATTGAAGTCAGATCCACCTCTCTGGATCTTAGCCTTGGCCTCTGATAATGCAACTCCAGGTTACTTCAGACATTTCTTGTTTTTGGTTTTTGGTTTTGGTTTTTCGAGACAGGGTTTCTCTGTGTCGCCCTGGCTGTCCTGGAACTGACTTTGTAGACCAGGCTGGCCTCCAACTCAGAAATCTGCCTGCCTCTGCCTCCCGAGTGCTGGGATTAAAGGCGTGCACCACCACCACCCAGCTAGGGATCTTTTTTTCTTTTGATACAGGGTCTCACCATAGAGCCCAAGCTGGCCTTGAACTCATAGAGCTCCACCTGCCTCTGCCTCCAGATCAAAGATATATGCCACCACATCCAGTTGGTGAAATCTTACCACAGAACTCACTGCCAGTCTAGAACCTCCTTCGTCCTCAAGGCAGGGTCTGTCGCTTATCTCCTGCCTTTGAGTCTTCCTGTGGTTTTTCTCTTGTTCACTGTTGGTGGACCACCCAAGCCTGTTCCCACACCTCCCATCGCAGAAAGTGGGTATAAATGTCACCATCCCCTTCCTCTGTGGCTTCCTTCCTGGGGTCTTTAGAGATGATGTGCCTGTGGGCTGGAAGTAGGGACCCCTGTTCAGAGCAGTAAAGTGTTGGGGACTACCTGTCATGTTGTGTAGCATGCTACATGCCATCAGAGCCTGGGATGACAGGCCTTCCCTTTCTTCAGCCATGTCTGTTTTGCTGCAGGACTTGGCTGACATCAGTGCCTGGCAGTGGCCAGAGTCTCTGGACTCAGGCACGGCTCATCCTCACCTCCCATCCCCTCTTCTTCTCCAGCAAATGCTTGAGGTCTCCTAGAATGTTCTGCTTCTCGGCCCTGACCCCTGACATCTGCCCTGCTTTTGATCTGCCCCACCTCTCCTTATACTCGCCTCTCTGCCAACATGTCTCTTCCTCCAGGAAGCCTTTCTTGATCTTCCACTGCCTCCTGCTAGTCCTCCAGAGCCTCCTCTCACTGTCCTGGGTGAAGTGCTCGCTGTGTTGTTCTCAGTCACTGTAGAGATAACAAGCACGGGGAGGGGCACGGGGCACTCTCTGCTGTACTCTGTATCCAGCACAGTGTGTGCCTGGCCCATCATAGAGGATGAGTAAACACTGGGCGAATGATGATGGTCACGTGGACAGAAGGCCACCTAACTGCCTTGTCATTCAGTTCATTGCCTTTCCTATCTCATCCCTGAGGATTTAATGAGCAACCTGCCTTCTTCACTCAAGTCAGGGTATTTGTGAGGCCTCTGGTATTCTCCCAAGTCTCAGGTTGGTCTCTTCTATAGCAAGACCTTCGTCGTCTAGTCTACTGGGTTACACCGGAGTGGCTGGGGTCAGTGAACCCTTCCTTTCTAAGCCCAGGATTAGACAGACATCCCATCCATTGTCTGGTTCGTATCCTGATGGCTCTCCCCTTGAGAGAGACACAGTTGTCCATTTCCAGAAGAGAGTGAGGATGCAGTCATGACCCCTATGCCTTTCTGACCTCACCTCTCTCCTTCCCACTTGCTCCTCGGCATCTTTGCTTCTCTCTTGGGAGCCACTCTAAGGATATGAACTTGTGTCGTCTGGTCCTTAACAGGTTGATCACTCAAGGGCGGCTGTCAGGCAGAGTTACGGCTGAGCCACTTGCACCACTGCCAGTCTCCCTTCTTTACCCCCTCTCTGGATCCTGCTGGGATGTGTAGACAGCAGACTGACAGCTGAGGTGTAACGTGGAGGTGAGCCGTCATCCTGGAGACTCAGGGTGAGCATCATTCTCTTTGAGAGCTTTAAGTGTTCGTATGTGTGTACATGTACCGTGTATTCGCCAGAGATGTCCCAAGGGGGTTTGCTTCTGTAGAGCCAGCTTACCAAGCGGAAGCTTGGCAGCTGTTCCTTGTCCCAGGCCCAGCGTGTGACAGCAGTCTTCCCTGATCACTAGGGAAACAGGATTTTGGTGATGGTCTCCCTTCCTGAGTGTCTAGATGACCTGTCTGCCACCATGGTATAGCTGCGAGTGATGAGTTCATGACATAACACCCCCCATGGCCTTCACAGACATAGCAGAGGAGAACAGCCCCCTTCTAGAGCTAGGCCCTCCCATTTTCTCATGTCCTTCCTTAGGGAAGCAGGCAACACTTCATGAGCAGCAAGAGCCTGTTGCTGACAAGGCCATTTTTCCTCCAGTTTAATAGAGGTGACAGCCGTCTATTTTAGATGTCTCGTAACATCGAATCAGTAAATAAAATATGGGGGAACACTCAGGTTAAACTGAATTACAGCTGATCCCTGGGGAGCGAGGGTTAGTGAAGCCTCTGTCAGGGAGATTGAGGCCCTGACTTAAGAGAAGTAGAGCCTGGGTCTCCCAGCTGAATCTGGGAAGTCCTTTTTTTAACATGGGAGGAGACTAGGTCGTAGTGTTTGATGCTATCAGGGTCCAGGGAAGAACCAGACCACTAGTGGAGGTATGGCCAGTGTTGGGATGTCGTGGATAAGGATACTGAGGATGCGAGAAGTGACCTGTTCTGTGCTTCTTGGTGAGCTGTGTTGAAAGCAAGGCTGGGGCATTGACAACTAGTCCTGACCTCTGCACACAGAGAGAATACAGATTGGGTGTGTAGTGTTGATGAAGCTCCTCCCAGATAACAGCCGTTTGCAGGATCTTCCGGAGTCACTGTGTTCAGCACCACGGAGAGCGGCCTGCTTCTGGATCAGGGCACTAAGCTCTGTGTTGTTCCAGGGCTTCTCTTTCTAGTCCTGGTATAGCTAAGGTCACACTAAACAGGTCTTTTTCTGCCTTCCGGTGCAGGTCCCCTAGGGCTCTGCTAGTCGCATACAGGACAGCTGTCTTTAAGAAGCCCACATCTGGTGAGGAAACACTGGGAATTTTGTTAGAGTCCAGTAACTCACGGTTAAGGAAGATGCAGCCTCTGGGTAGAATTCCTCCCCGTTTCCCCTTCCACATAAACTGTTCTTAAATCTTTGGCGCCATGTACGGCGTGCCTGCTAGGGAGCGGGAGCAGATGACAAAACGCATGAACATCTGCCTGTCAGATATTACACCTGATACCACGAGTCTCTGCTTGGCCTGCCGGCGTCGTCTTTCACATTGCATTTGGTAAGTGGGCTTCCGTAATGCAGTTTTATCCTGCTAAATGTGATTTCTTAAACGTGTTTTCTGTTTTATTGTTTCCTGAGCTGTGGAGCCCTGCACACCTGTAATGGAACCTTATTTTCTGCTAATAAATAAAATTACTATTCATTCGGGTGATGGGAAACCAGTGTGTCTCAGCTTTGCAGCATTCCCTCAAAGAGCCCCTGCATCATCACCTGGATGTGTCAGAGAAGCCTGGTGATGATGGGTGGGTACCACAGAGGCCAATCCTAGACAAGAAGATGTGAGAGAGGTGGAGGATTTGTCCATCACCAGGGGACCAAGAATTGGCTGGGAGCATTTGCATTAAAACCCAAAGAGACAAAGAAGACCCCACATGTCAGAATAACAGAGGACTTGCCATTTGGACTCTGGGAATCTCAGAGGCAAGATGGTCCCTAGAGCAGATAGAAAGACCTAGAACATGCTGTGAGAGTGGATGGCAGTCTCAGTTATGGCTGCTTTGGAGACTCTGGCTTGAAAAATGTCAGCATCAAGGGATTGTTTTTTTTTTCCCTTCCCTTAAGAAAGCAGAAGGAAAAAAAAAAACAGCCCTGCTTTGGAAATGTGGCTATTTTTATGCTGTTTGTAATTTTGTGTTTATTTCCTGTCCTTTTCACATGGACTCTGGGCTGACTCATTGATTCACCAAACATTAGTGGAGCGCCCACTCCGTGTTGAAGAGCGCAGACTGCAGGGCTGGGGTGCAGCTGCGTCCTGAGCCTGAGCTCGGGAGCATTTCAGGGGCATCATGGGAGATCCAGGTAGTGATGACAGCATGGTCTCTCACACTGAGGTGTGTACAGCCCACATCAGAGCCCTGTGCTTGGAGCTTCCTCGTTTTTCTATATTCTGGGAGAAGTAAGGAAGCTCGGAGTGGCTCAGAGCTGGACTCCATGTCACACTGCAGACATGGGAGGGGAGCCCATCTTTCTCAGCTCCTCTTTGCTTCTGCCCTCCTGCCCCTTCCAGATAATTTTTTTCAGTTTGTTTTCGACCAGGAATTCTTATGCCTCATTCATCCTCCAGCCCCCTCCAACTTCCTCTAGCCCCATCCAGCCCCTCCAGCTCCCTCTAGCCCCCTGCAACCTCCTCTAACTCCTCCAGCCCCCTCCAGCAACTTCCAGCCCCTTCCAGCCCCCTCCAGCAACCTCCAGCCCCCTCCAGCCTCCAGCCCCCCTGCAACCTCCTTCAGCCCCTCCAGCCCCCTCTAGCTCCCTCCAGCTCCCTCCAGCCCCCCTGCAACCTCCTCCAGCCCCCTCCAGCCCCCTCCAGGATTCATTTTTCCCTTGGACAGAATTCTATCTAACTTTTCTAGAAGGGAATAAATTAGCTGTGTGTGTGTGTGTGTGTGTGTGGGTGGGTGTGTGTGAGAGAGAGAGAGAGAGAGAGAGAAATTAGCTGTGTGTGTGTGTGTGTGTATGTGTGTGTGAGAGAGAGAGAGAGAGAGGAGAGGAGAGAAGAGAGAGAGAACTGACCTATGCAAGAGTGCTTGGATGTCCTCCTTGGTTGTTTCTCTATTTAGTTTTTGAAATGGTGTTCCTCATTGAACCTGGAGCATGCCATTTTGACTGACAGTCTGACCCTGGGGCTGCTTGTCTCCACCTCCCAGCACTGGAGCTGCAGATGTTCGTAGCCGTCCGTACCTGGCTTTTACGCAGCTGCTGGGCATCTGAACTCTGGTCTTCATGCTTATGCAACAAACACTTTACTGCACTGTCTCCCAAGCCCCCAGCATCATATTTTGAGTGTCTGAGGGATGGAATTCTCTGTTACTTCCAGTTTATCTGCATTCTTCCTATTGCAGGGTAAATAAAGCTCTCTGGGTCAGGGCATGACCTGGCCTTTCTTTAGGGCACAGGAACCTCTCTCTAGCTAGAGACTCATTCATTCCCACATCTTTTCTTTTTGGAGCTCCAGCAAAGAAGCTCTCAGACAATTAAATTGAAATGGCTACACACTTTCCCTCACAGGGGTTTGGACAGATTTATAATATTTTCTTTTTTTAAAAATTGGTCCCTTTTTCATGGAGACAATGATTTATGGAATAATCAATTTCTTTATCTACCTAATACATTGGAGTGATCCGTCAGTTCAGACATCAATCTCCCTGGGGCTGGGGAGGGCAGACGGTCTAACAGCCTGGCTCATCAGACCAAGGACATGTTTTTCTGTGAGCTGTTTTGCTGCTGAGACCGGACAGAGAGCCCGAGGGCGACCCAAGCCACCTGTAAACTCCCCTTCCAGCTCAGAAGCAGTGCTTTCTTTTTATCAGTCCCTGCTACCCAGGGGGAATAGAGGCAGTGTGTGCTGTCCCCATTATACAGCTTTGGAGACTGAGTACCTGAATCATGCCAAGGAAATTGATGGTTCAGCTGGGAGAACTCTTGCCTTGCAAGCTTGATTCCCAGAACCTGCATAGACAATGCAAGATGTGGTGGCGCACACACGTGATTCCAGTGCTGAGGAAGTGGTGAAGGGTGGTCTCGGAGCTCCCTGGCCAGCCAGCCTATTCTATTTACTGAGTTCCAGGACAGCGGGAGACCCTGGCGATAAACTGTCTCAAAGGAAGTGTGTAGCACTCCTAAGGATGACATCTGAAATTGTTCTCTGACATCCATGTTCGAACACCTATTAACACACAAGTATGCATCCATGAACATGCATGCATGCACAAACACACACACACACACACACACAAGAGAAGGACAGGAACCTAAAGACATGAAGGCAAGAGTGACTGTTTATAGTTTTCTAAGTTCAGGCTGGTGAGATGGTTCAGCCGTGAAGGTGTTTGACACCAAGCCTACCTGAGTCCAGGACCCAGGACCCACATGGTGGAAGGAGTGCTGACACCCACAGGTTGTATTCTGACCTCCACGTGTGCACCCTACTCCAGGATCTATAAATAAAAATGTAATGAAAAAAAGTCTCTGAGGTCTATAGCAAGTGCGTGTGTGTGTTGGGGGCCTGAGAGGTCCCTGCAGGATTGAGACCAGTGAGTGCTGACCAGTATCAGCTCAGTGCTATTTGAAGATGCAGTAAACTGTCTCATGGGGTTGGTGGGCTTCCCGTAATAAAGACACACACAGCTTGGATGATGATGTCACAGAAGAGTCCGGGATTCTCTCCCCTTGAAATTCTCAGTCTGCCCAGCTGTATGACTAAGGCTGCTGAGGACATCCAGGTTTTCTGAGTTCCCTGAAAAGAGCAAAGCCGTGCCAGCTCTAGCTTATGCTAACCCCACAGAGGCCAAACTCTTGTGAGAAAGCGGTTGTCGAGAACACTCAAGAGCTCACACTCTGTCACCTCCGTGGTCCGTCTTGATGATGCTGTCAGTGTCACGGGTCAGTGAAGGAACTGGTGGCTGTAGCCAGCTGAAACTCTGGGAGATGTCGTTGCAAGCGTGCTTGGCTCCCATCTCTGATGTGTGGAGCTTCCTTCTACAGGAGCAGAGACGGGTGTCTGAGACAGAAGTCCTGAGGTCAGGTGGCAAATCATCAGAGCCGGAGCTTCATTCACAGGGTGGTGGCTCACAACGGGTGGCTTTAGTTTGTACTCACTGTGGGTCAGTCTTGTGCCAGGTGCCAAGGTGAGCAAGGCAGGCAGGATCTTTGTCCTTCCGAAGCTCATAGTCTGGCAGGAGAGGCAGGCATCAAAGCGAGTTCCAGGAGTAAAGTTCGGGATTAAGAAAATGACATCAGGTGGAGACTTAAAGCAGCAAGAGAGGGCAGTTAGGGTGGGTGGGGGGGGAGGAGTGACAGAAAAGTTCTCAGTTAGCAGCTATAATGTGCTCAAATACCCAAGGGGCTGGCAGTGGTGTCAGCTACCCTGGGTGAGACGACCAGTTTTGTAGGCAAGCACAATCAAATACCAGCAGTTTCAAACATTTCAAACCAACATTGAAAACCTCAATGAAGTCCAAGTGTGAGCAATGGTGGTAGAGACAAGTGTCCAGGTGATTCTCCTGGAGGATGTTTGAGTGACATTAATGGACAAGCGTCCAGGTGACCCTCCTGAAGGATGTCTGAGTCACAGCAATGACTCTGGGCCGGATCCCGAGGACACTGGGGGGCCACTGAGGACTTTGTGAGGGAGAGGGACGGAACCAAAGTCACATCTCTGAAACATCATCCTGGTGGCTGTGGGGCACGACTTCAGTGGAAGCCCGACGCCCGTTGGATGCTGTTTCAGAGGTCCAGGTGACGAAGGGAACACCTTCTGTGGGTGGATGACGGTTGTTTTACAGAGCGAGCCTCCTGAGTCACTGTCTCTTCCCAGAGGCCTGACTGTCCCTTATCTCTGTCTGTCCCTTAGCCTTGGATCTAAGTAGTGGATGCAGGCTGGTTATGTGTGGGATTCCTGGCCCTTCTGAGAGCTCTATGTTTATGTCTCTAGGCTTCCTCAATACCTTGTGCAACATGGATGCCATTAGGCCTCCAGCCCCATTCACAGCTCCTACTCTGAACTGAAAATCTACAATAAGTTCTGTCCTCTGCTGCCCAAGAACAAGCCCTGAAAAGATGGCAGACTACCCACCTCACTGCCCCTCTGGTGTTCAGGCAGCACCTGATGTTTCTGGCTACCATCTGGGTCTGCAGTGAGTACCAGGGCCTCCCAACGATCTGGCAGGGAAGCCTGAGAAAGAAAGTGACGGGGTCATTGTCTGGCTTGGCCCTTATCATCTTCCTGGGGTCTGGAGCTTGGGGATGGGTGAGGAGCCCTTCTGTATGCTGAGCATGGAACAATCTTACTTCTCTTTAGCAGATAGAGCAGAGGAGAGAGAGCACAGCCCACAGGGCAAGTGAGAGGCCATATGTGAGAGGCCATGCTGAGGTCTCCCGGGGAAGGGACTCTGTGAGATCTGCCTGGACTGCATTTCCTTCCCATCCACTTTTAATTTCCAGATGGCTCTGTGAATACAGTGTCACATGACAAATCCAGACAACAGTGACCCACCGACAAGAGTGACCTATTGCTGAACCTAGCCCATGCCAGGCACTGTGCAAAGAATGTCCCCGAGAGTCATGTCATGCTCGTAGCACCTTTAAGAGGTGGGATGCAGCCCTGCCTCATGATGAGGATCTTAAGGACCTTGGCTAACTCCTGCAGAGAGCTCAGCCCACACAGCTTTGCTTTGCTTAGCAGCAGAGGGGCAGAAACTTGGTTACTTCTGTGGCAAAGCACTTTTACTTATTTCTTTTGTTTAAATGTTGTTTTTTAACTTCTAATGAGAATTTGTAGCTGTCTATCTTACAGAGGTGGGGGCCCAGTGCAGTGTTCTGACACATTGTTGCTATTGTTACCTCCAATAAAAGATGTGGAAACTCACTGGCCTGGCCTGCCCTACTGACAGGGGTGTCCAGAGGGTGTGTGCGTGTGCGTGTGCGTGTGCGTGTGCGTGTGCGTGTGCGTGTGTGTGTGTGTGTGTGTGTGTGTGTGTGTAAGTGTATCAGGGTGTTCAAAGGGTGTGTGTGTGGGTGTGTGTGTGTATGGGTTGTTCAGAGGATGGGGGGGGGTGTGCCTCTCAATGTGTGTATATGTACGTGTATCTGTTTCCTTAGCAAGAAGTTGGCCAGAGGGCTTTTCAATGCCCACAGTGGTTCCTGCTTCTGTTCCTCCTGCCCATCTCTTTCTCCTGCTCTAGCCTGGCCCCCTCAGCAGTCCTCCCTGGACTCACTTCATCTTGGCATCTGTCCCAGTTTCAGGGCCTGACCCTGGGAGGGTAGGCGCTGCCCTTCGGGATCCTTACTGGTCCTTCTGGATTACGAATGGCAGTTGCTCCACCCCGACCTCTCAGCCACAGGGTGTGTTGCTGAGACCCCGGCTGGGGGTGCAGCGGTTCCAGCTCGGATGCTGTGCATCTTGAGCTTCATCTCGCTTTCAGTGCCATCTCTCTCCAAAACTTCCATTTCATCTCTTCTTCCTCACACTGCAAACCTAGCAGAAGCCCTGCCTGCTCTGGGAAGCCTTCGGGGAAGCACATCTCATCCCCAGGCCCAAGCCTGTCTGGAGCCCACCCCCAGCCATTTTAGGAGCAGGCATGGCTACCGAAATTCTCTCCTGTCCCATTGGTCTTGCTGGAGGTCTTGTGGCCCTCCTTGCTTGCTTCAGGCTATTTTTGTTTTAGGCTTTTAAAAAGAGATTTTATTTTAAATTATTATTATTAAAACAAAGCAGCACACTCACTGTGTATGGGGCCATTCAAGGAATTCTCTGTGTGAACCTAATTTGTGTGTGTGTACCTAATTTTTTTAATCTATATGTGCCCCCTCACAGATTGAATTTTAAGTTGCATTAAACTGTTATACATTTATTTAATTTTTAGTAAACTGACCTTCAGACATTGGACCGTGTCCACATAGTTTGGGTGCCCTCTTCTTTCTGCACGTTCTCACGCCCCACAGCCTCTCTTGCTTTCTAATCACTCCTCATGACAGGATGCCCTGTGTCCTGCTTCAAGCTGGCTTTTAGTGGAGTTCAGGGAGAAATGGCAGAGACAGGACTGTTCTTCCTGTCTTCCCTCTCTGACTTATCCCACTTCTGTTTGGCTGACTCGACCTCCTCCGGGGACAGGAAGGAACGTCTCTAACTCAGGGAGGGATCTGGTCTCAGTCTGTGGTGGGTTTCACATTCTATAGAGAGAGTACCCTGGCTTCTTACCAATCTCTGCTTAACTCTCATAGTCTCCTTGGATGGACTTGTCCCTGCCTTCAGGGTAAGGAACAGGAGCCTGGGATGAAGGAAGCCAATGAGTGAGACGCCCAGGCTGGGTGTCCCCAAGATGTGCTACTGATCTGCCTGCCTGCAGTGTAACCCTTTTGCTGGTTCCCAGTGGCTGCTCTGGCTGCTCCCAGTTTGATGATTAATAAGTCCTAGTAAGTGTGGTTGAGTGGCAGTCATAAGTGAGATGGACCTGATAGGACCGGCCCCTGCCTGAGGTGGGGAGCCGTCAGCATGCGACTGATGATCTCAGTTCTGTGTCCCCTCATTGGGAACTGCTCTGCCTTTCTGGAGGTAGTGCCTTAAGTGAACACGTGCTGGGTGGAGCTATGCTGAGAGTTCCCCCCAAGCACGAAGGTGTCTTTGAGGCAGGAGGACAAGGTGCAGGTGTCAAACTCAGCAGGGGCATTTTAACAACCACCGGTCTTGTTCGAAGTGGCCAGCCTTGATCAAAGTGGCCGTGGGCTCATCCCTCTAACACGGTCTCAGGGACTAATTGGACCTGGATAATAGGCTGTTTTTCATACACCCTTTCCAATCTCCTTCTGTACCGTACAGTAGTTTTGCAAAGCCAAGCCTTCTGCTTGGGCAGGAGTTGGGAAAAGTTGTGGCTAGAAGGCAGATGGTCCCCTGCTCCAGGCAGGCACAGGCTGCTGGGTACCTCAAACCGACCAGTGGATTCCCTATAACAGGAGTGGGGGCTGTGTGTACTAAGGAGTGCTCTGTGGACATTGTCAGAAGGTGGCTGCTAGGACAACTCTCGACAAAGGATCTCAGGCTCTCCCCGTGCAAACAGCTGTGAACCCTGTCTGGTCCTGCCGTTATATCATCCCGCTGGCTGGTTGGAGCAGGTGGTATGGGCAGCTTCAGATGAGACTGGGCAGTGTTTTTTCTTTGCCCGGCTCCAGCTCTCTGTGCAAGTGGATTAAGTTCTGGATCAAATAGGGCCTCTTGCTTTCTTGGCGTTCAGGGCCGGCTTTGCTTCTCTGCCTGCTGGGATACGTGTTGGATACGCGGATTATCTCCCATATCCAAACTTGGGGATCCTGAGCCTCCAACTGTTCCAGTATGGGATTTAAGACATCTGGCCTTCCTGGCCCGGAAACAAGTCCCATTCTGGGGACATAGTGCTGATGGTATTGGCTCTCACATCAGAGATGTGGAGTGAACATCTTGGGCCTGACACCAACTAGGAGGGGACCTTTGGCATGCTGTCTAAGCCCTGGACTTCGTCAGACCCCACAGTATACTATGGGACGGGAGGGGTCCTGACTCTAGGAGAGTGCAGATCAGAGTGGAGGCTCAACCTTTGGGAGAGTTTGTTCCTCGTGTCTGGGAATCATGCTTGGGTCCCTTGCCCACCCAAGAGGCAGCCAATCTGTGTGGTCCCCACCTCTCAGGTGCCTTCCCCTGGGGCCTAGCACTTCCTGTTGCAGCCGCCATGGCAAGAGGAGACACTAACCCCTTTCTTTGGGCCCCTCCAATGTTTGAGGGGAAAGGAGCCCACTCGGAGAGAGGGGTGACCCTCGGGGGTCCCTACTGTAGCACATTGTCCCCCGTGGGACCGCCCACAGAAGCAGTGATGTCTGCTGAGCGCTACTGCTCACTGGCAGGGATTTAGCGCTTTCCATGTCCCTCTAAGTTTGCACATAAGGAAACTGAGGCCCGGGAACACAAATCAAACTAGATAGAGCTGAGTCAGGAAGTCCTCTGTGCAGGGATGTACGTCACTTTTCGTGGCTTTGTCACTCTGGGAACACAGAGCTAGCCTCATGTGAAAATGCAGAAGAAATTCCAGGTGTCAAAGTGTCACTGCTGCGTGTGGTGGTGTTGGGGGGGTCTCGGTAAGCAGATGCACAGTAAATGTAGCCCCTCACTTCTGCTCGGTCTGTGGCCTTGGGAGTGGGGAAGGAACAGCATGTTTTCTGACACTCACTCCACTTCCCAGCATCCCTCGCTCCAGTTTGTTGTTCTGACCTTGTTCGAGAGACATCTTGATATTTGTTGCCAGGTAGACAAAACATCTGGAAGATTGACCCATCTTTTTTCTCCGTCCAAATGTTTTGGTGTCATGAAGATAAAGCCACAGAGATGTAACTGCCAGGGCCGGGTTCCCAGAAGGCCATAAAACAAGGGTGATCCCACCGGGCCTTGCGTGCCACAATCCAGCAAAGTGCTCCTCGTATTCAACACATGGTGATTTTTTACAAAATCGCTGAACTAGCCATGTTCTCTGTATTGATCAATAAATTACTTTGATGAAAACTCAATAGGCAAAGGCCTCTGGCTCTCGTTCCCTCACAAAGGAAGGTCCCGAATGCTTTTCCATCTCAAAAACCTTGCAGCGGTTTCCAGACTCATATTTTTCTCCTCTGCCTGGGCCAGGACCTGCTCAGGCAGGGCTCTGATAGTTTGGAGAGCACAGACAGGTACTGTTCTGACTTCAAAGCATGGAGGGTGGATGGGTGTGAGTTGATTTACCCATCAGACCCCCAAAGAACTGGTTTTGCTTTCTTGGACACCAGTTGAGTATATGTGCTGTCACTGTTGTGGGTGAGCATTGTGAGACCCATATCCTGCCGGGATCCGCAGGCACCGTGCTCCCCTCCTGTCTGGAAGAGGCAGGAGTCAGAATGGACCCATAGAATGCTGCTTGTCAAGTGTTATATGGTTTGAGTCCCTCATCCTTGCTGGAACTTTCTGTGTGCATTGCTGAATTTGGTACTTGAGAAGAGTGGTCTACCCCTTGGATACAACAGCAGCCTTCATGGTGTGCCTATGAGACAGGAAGCCCCTCGGGTTGGAGGGTACTGTGGACTATGGTCCTGGTATGCAGCACACCTCACGATCTTCTTCAAGCTCTTATCACTTCGTCCGCCCATGAATGAGGCTAGAGAGAGTCCAGAGGATGTGGAGAGCAACAGGGTCTTACAGGGAAGCTCCACGGGAGCTGCGTTGGCCAGTTCGGATAAAATGAACGGCTGCATGTAGTTCCCAAACCACTGTGTGTCACCTGGAGCTGGTGCACAGAGCAAAACACCGCCTGCTCATGGGATTGTTATGCTGTGTGCTCTTAGGCTCCCCTTCTGCAGATGAGAACACTGAGGCCAACTCTGACGCCCCAGGTTTCACAAGGCTGCCGTGACCACTGCTCATAGCATTTCTCCCGAGTGCTGGGCTAGTCACAGGTCTGTGGAGTTGGAAAGGAACTGAGGAAGGCTGTCTCCTCAGCTTGAATGTGGTGCCATCTGCAGACTGACCGACTCCCAGGGAGCTGAGCGACTGCTGAAAATGTACAGTTGTTTCAGGGCCTCACCAGGCAGGGCGCACATCTGGGCAGCTGATTGTTTTCCCTGATGCCCCAGGTCGATGTGAATAGAGCCCCCTCCACTCCAGAGTATCTCCCCCAACCCCCTTTTGAGACTTTTATCAGCCCAGGCTGGCACTGGCGTCTCCATCTTCCTCAGCTATTCCAATACTGTGGCTTTGTTATAGATGTGTGCCGCCGTGCCAGCCAGCAGCATCTTTAACCCTGCTCTGCCATTGCTGTTAAGAGAACAGGTTCTTGAATCAGAATCACTTTCGAAATCCTGAACCCCTCACTTCTTGGCTTTGCCTTAGTTTCCCTAGGACTGAGCAAGGGTCCAAGGGATATGATCCAAATATATAGGAATATATAGAAATTATATAGTATATAGGGATATATAGAAATATATATATAGGGTATATCTGTATCTATCTATGTAATCTATATATAATCTTTATGCATATATATAAAGAAATATAGATATATAGTATAGAAAGAACTCGCTTTCTGCTTTTACTTATTTACTTTCTTAGTTTTTATTTACTTATGACAGACGAGGCCTTACAATGTACCTTAGGGTAACCTTGAACTCACAGCAGTCCTGCTACTTCAGCCTCCAGCGTGCTGGGACCACAGGCATCCATCAGTACACTCAGCTTCGTTTATTCTCCAGCTAAAACGAAAACAGCAATTGTCCATCTTTTTACAGCTCTAAATATTTTTCTACCCCAATCTGACCCCAGATAAAACCGGGGTACTGAAGGGCGGAGCTTAGCTTTCTTCCCCTGTAACAGAGCCCAGTATGGGGGAAGCACTCAGCATTACACAGCTGCCCAGCAGGCCAGGCAGGACTGAGGCTGCCAGCTGTGTGTGGTTTCCTCTGTGTCAGAGCCCCAGGCTGCAGGGGAAGCCCGAGCCGCCCCCGGCAGCTGTCTCTGCTGCAGAGTTAGCCTGTTCCTGCCTCCAGCCCCTTTCTCAGTGGTGTGGCACGTCCCCTGCAGGCCCCACATTAGCTGCTCTCCTCCCATTAAAGGGACATTAGCTACCCCTCTGGGCCCAACACCCATGGCCTGCTCTCTCCCGCAACATCCCCAGGACTGTGGCTTTGGGCCAAGGGACATTTTTCCCAATTACCTCGATCGCCTAAGTTCCTGCTGCAGCTGGCCAGGCCCGGCCCCATTTGCATACCATTAGCTATGATGCCATGCATTATGGATTCATATTTAATTTTAGTACTTTTTTGGAGGCAACTCTAACCTAATTAAAATCTCCTTCTCCAAGAATCTGACATTTCCCCGAACTCTGGCTCTGCGCGAATGGACCACACACACACACACACACACACACACACTCACACACATTCACCTTGGTCTAACTATACATGTCTATTACTACTTCAGCCCTAGCTCTTTAGATTCTGTACTTAAATAAAAGAGGAAAAGATATTTTTCTCCCAGGCTCAATTTTCCTCTTTCCGTAAATAGTAAGAAGATAGTAGTTGTGGCTCACAGCATACTCATATCCTTAGCTCGTTTGCATGTGGAAACTATTAATATAGCTTAATGTTTGCTGGAGGATTGCTACACATTGATCAGACACCTTAATTTTCACAACAATATGAGGTTAGCGTTGTTATTGCATGCCCATTTTGCAGATGGAAAGACTGAAGCTCAAGGGTATACGGTTTTGTTTTGTTTTTTTCAGGGCCACTCAGCATTGGTGGATTTGACCCCACACTGCTTCAGATTCCAAGCCATAACTCGACTGCAGTTTCCCTCTTCCTTTTGAAAGGAAGAATTGGGATCAAAGTTGGAGCTGCTGTAGTTTTCTGATGTCCTTGGATTCAGGCCAGTGTGTAACTGCCATTCATTTCCCTGCTGCGTCACAGCAGTCAGCCTGTCTCAGCCGGTCAGGGACAGCATCTTTTGACTTCAGCTTCATTGTGGCAGCAGCAGGGGTGAACTTCCGGGAATCCTGACCTCCCAGGCTGGGCTGAGGTGAACCTTCCTTACCAAGCCAGCATCTTTCTCAGACTAAGGAACAATAACTGCCCACATCTTTCCTCAGGCTGTACCCAGCACTCAGAAAGGTCTGTGTGAGGAAGGGTTGTGTGTGCACTGGGGTAGCAGTTTGGCTGGGTCCTAGCAAGCTGGACAGACCCCTGGGTGAGGCACAGGAGAGCGGGGGCTCAGCTCATCAGTGCCCCATGCTGCCTGCCCAAGCCTTGGATCTCTGCTTCATGTGGGCCAACCAGAAGGGTGAGAAGGAAGAGGCAGGGTGGGAACTTGACCGGACATCTAAGGAAGGAAGGGAATCCATTGTTCACCACCGCAACCCTTAGTTATGACAAGACACACACTATGACACAGAAAATCGAGAGTAAGCTTCCGTGCACAGCCTGGGCACAGCCTGCTCCAACCTTATGCACAGCACTGCCCCAGACAGCTCTATAATGTCATCAGTACTTACCCAGGCTCAGAGCGGTGTGGCTTCTTGCTCCCCTTGTACAGAGGAGCAAGTTGGGGCACAGGGTGGAGAAAAGATTTGTTGAGAGGATGAAACTACACAAAAGCTAGGGCCAGAAGCAGCCCCAGGACTCTCTACCCCTGAAACCTTGGGTCTCCTTCTCTCCCATTCTGTTGTCCCTGCAGGACACTGAGTCCCTGGGACAGTGGAGACAAAATTCTTCCTCATACAGACCTCTCTGGGTGCTGGGTACAGCCTAAGGAAAGATGTGGGTGCTTATTGTTCCTTGGTCTGAGAAAGATGCTTGGCTAGATAGGGAAGGCTCACCTCAGCCCAGGCTGGGAGGGCCGGCTTCCCGGAAGTTCACCCCTGCTGCTGCCACAGCGAAGGCCTGGGCAGCGTTCCAAGCGAGCCTTCCTGAGCCTTCCACAGCTCCCTCTGTGTTCAGCCGCCCAGGACCAAGCTCCTTCCCTGCCCCCAGGGTGGTCCTTCCTCCGCTGTGAACAGCATCAACCATAGCTGGTTGGCAGCGCAGAGAAATTGTCTCAAGAATGCTTCACCTGTGGGGCAGGGGGATGGCTCAGTGGTTAAAGCGCTTGCCGTACACAAGTGTGAAGACCCACGTTCAGGTCCCCAGCACCAGGGTAAAGTCTGAGCACGTGTGCCTGTGCACACACACAGGCAGACATCACACAGGACAAAGCAAAGGAGACAGATGTAAAGGGAGGGGTGCTTCACCCAGAGCCTGGTGCACAGTAGGTGTAGGTAGTTTGTGTGGGGGCTGCCCCTGTGTTATCTTCTAGAATTTTCTGCCCCAGACCTCACGGCTGTCAAATACCACCTTGCATTTAACTCTCTAAGCTTCTGTCCTTGGAGATCTTTCTCTTCCTTCTGAGGTTGTCTCAGCTAGGGTTCTATTGCTGTAAAGAGACACCATGACCACCGTAACTCTTATAAGGACATTTCATTGGTGCTGGCTTACAGTTTAGAGGTTTGTCCATTGTAGTCATGGCGGGAAGCATGGCTGAGTGTAGGTCGCGTGGTGATGGAGAAGGAGCTGAGAGCTCTATGTCTTGATTCACAGGCAGCAAGAGACTGGGTGTTACACTGTGTGCCACACTGGGCATAGCTGAAGCACATGAGACGTCAAAGCCCACCCCCACAGTGACACACTTCCTCCAACAAGGCCACAGCTCCTAATAGTGCCACTCCCTAAGGGCCAAGCATTCAAACACATGACTCTATGGGGCCATTCCTATTCACACCATCACAGTGGTCAACCAAGGTCAGGCCTCCGATCCAGGAGGTTTTCCAAGTCAATCACTGCTCCACCGTCACCTCCACAGAACCCAGAGGTTATCAAGGGAGGGGTTGCTGACACCTGGGTCCCCTCTGTTGCTTCCTCTCTACCTTGAGTCAGCTACCATTTTCTCTGTGCCTCATAAGCAAATCAGCTGTGATCATTGTAGTCTTTCACAGGGGACCGAAGCATTGACTTGCCCTGTGCATGTGACACTCTAAGCAGTGGTACTCCCTGCCTGCATTCTCTGCGCCTCCCTCTTTCCCTAGAAAGGCCTTAGAGACAGTGATGTGGGCCTACTCCTTTGACAATCTGCTTCACAGTCTTAGAGCCTCTCACAACCTCTTTAAAAAGGCATGCCTGCAGGGCAGTGTGGCGGCCAGCGCTTGTAGCTCAGAACCATGGACAGTGCCTTGGTCCTAACTACTCCTGTGGATGTGGATAGGTCTCAGTTCAAATCTTGGTGGTGACACTTGGATAATGTTCCTTAACCAGCCCAGGCCTCAGTTTTCCCACCTGCAAAGGGGGCACACCAATGGGTTCCATAACCAGCCCAGACCTCAGTTTTTCCACCTGCAAAGGGGGCACACCAATGGGTTCCAGCAAAGATGTTCAGAATAGGCTGTTGCCTATCCATATCCGCTGGCTGAGTGGTTGGTTCACTGAAGGCAGAGGCAACCAGCCTCCCTCAGCCAGGGACTCAGGGAAAGGCCCAGCATCCATGTCTCAATAATGTCTGCCTGGTGACTCCCCTTGTCCAAAGGCAAGGAGCAGCACATGGAATCCCTTGGGTAAAGCTGACTTTACCTGTGATGGTCCTCCTTCCCCGGCCTAGCTGCCTCCTCCTTTCACATTTCACAGTGAGGTTTTACAGGAAAATCTTTCCTGTTTCCACGTGTAGAGAAAGATCATCGGCCCTTTCTGGCCCCGCTGCTGCAATACTGGAGGCATCGGTCCCTGTGGGAGCTGGCAGCCTCTGCTCACGAGTAGCTTCAACTACGTGTGGCCTGATGCTATATTTAGGTCTCATCGGGCCTTTGAGTCCCTCTGTCCCTCCAAGTTTTATTAAGGTCACTGCTCTTCCTACAGAACTAAGCCTCTAGGGCTGAGGCAAGTCATTTTCCCTAGTGAATGCTAGAGAGTCCCTCCAAGGTCTGGGACTCCTCTATGGACGGCTCTAAGGGGGGCAGGAGAGGACAGGGCCACAGACTCTGACAACACGGCCTTCTGAGAGAGAGAGAGAGAGAGAGAGACAGACAGACAGACAGACAGACAGACAGACAGACAGACAGAGACAGAGACAGAGAGACAGACACAGAGAGAGAGAGGACACACAGAGAGAGCAGCCTCCAGCCTCAGGGCCTTCTGTGTCCTCAAGTCACCCCCATAGGCTTAAGTTCGCCTCCCCTGCTCCTTTGGTCCAGAACTCTGTGACTTGTGCCAGCTATTCTGACATGGCTCTATATGTCATCTTACCCTCATTCAAAAACCCTCAAGGGCTCCCCTATCGTCTATAAAGCCCAGCCTCAGCTTGACATTCAGGACCTTCTGTGATCTGATCCACCTCCTTCTCCATCTTCAGTAACAGCCCTAAGCCCCTCTGAGACGAACCCTTCACAGGGGCACAGGTTTCATTTGTTTCATCGGCAACGGGAACCTTGGAAGGTAAATAGAACTCTAGGTGATCTGTTAATACCTGCTGACCTAATGGCTAAGAAGTGAAGAATGCCTTGGCCATCTGCAGCTTCCCACCCCTGTGTACACTCATCCTCGACCCTACCTGATCCTCTGTGGTGGACCAGTCCAGCGTCCTCCTTGCTGGGCAAGGTACAGCTGCTTCTATCGAATGGCTGACACTCCTTGAGGTCTGTGGAAAGAAGATGCCTCAGCCTGTGACCTTCAACCCCTCTGAATTCCTCTGCGGCTTATGGAGGATGGGACAGCACCAGCCCTGAGGGGAAGAGATGTCACCCCAGGTGGGGGACAGTGCATGCATGCATCATCTGCTCAGGACAGATTGAGGGGCTCAGAGGGGCTGGCATCATCTGGGTGGGCGCATGTTAAGTAGAACCCCACAGAAGCACAACCTAGGGCCTAACGTTGGTGGAGCTCAGAGCAGGGACTGGGAGTGGGAGATCAGAGGTCCAGGGCAGCAAGTGAATTCGGGTGGCCACAGCTGTGCCTCTGTCATCACAGACACTGTCCTGGGGGAAGCAGCTGCTAGGCAGGACTCTGAGGTGAGCCTGAGGCCTAGAAGCAAGGCAGGAACTGTGTGCCTCATCCAGGGTTAAGGTTAGGCTTCAGCTGTCCAGAGAGGTGACCACTCTCTGCCATTCTGGGGACAACTGATGGTGCTCTCCTACTTTAGCTCTCTGCACTTGTGGGCCCGGCAGACTGGGGTTGAACATGGAGTGGTCTGTGGCCATGCAGATAATGGCTGTTCCCACTGCTGTCCCATGGAAGACATCAGAGGATGCACACACAGACACACACAAACACACACGCACACATGCAAACACATACACACGCATAGAGGGAGAGAATACACAGACACACACACGCACACACAAACACACACACATGAAGACACACAGAGAGACACACACACACAGAGCAAGCACACACACACAGATGCACACACAGAGATGGACAGGCAGATAGGCAGAGACAGAGCACAATGACCAAAGACTCCTTCTTGGCCCCGGAGACATCTTTTACACTGGCTACCTGCCGATTTGAAGGTCAGGAGGGAGGGCCTGGGAGCCTCGTGGTGGGGCATCCATTCCAGTCATCCACATTCCTAGGCTACTTTGGTTCTCAGAAGGGACAGTCGCAGGAACAACCCTCTTCCTGTCCCTCATCCCTGCCCAAGCCCTTTGTGTGCCTTTCCCTCGTCACCCCTGTGATATCCAGATCATATGGGATTATCGACTCTGCTTTATAGATAAGAAAACGTCTGGAGAAGGGCCTGTGGCTTGTGAGAGAGAGCATTGGGCGTGAGGATTAGTCTAGAGCGGCTGGCTTTCCTACACTGTGATGGGAAGAGTTTTCATCTAATCGAGATGTCATGAAGTTTACAGGAGCAGCAGATGGGAGCAAGGAGAAGGCAGAGTTGACCGTAGGTTCCTCTCTTCCACTGCTGTCCCTCATGTTGGTTTTGGGGTCCTGACAGGTGGCTGGTGCCACTCAGCTCCTGCCTCTTCCTCTGCAGGGGCAGTGTGGGGCAGAAGCAGGATCTGAGCAGCCTGTGGGTGAGGAGGGTTGCCAGGGAGATGAGTGACAGCTATGGGGGCTCCTAGGTACCTTGTTTGGGGTATTCTAGGAGGAAGGCAGGAAGAGTCGAAGAGGAGGGGAATTGCTCAGGAAGCCTCAAAATGTGTGTGTGTGTATGTTGGTGTGTGTGTGTGTGTGTGTATGTTGGTGTGGTGTGTGTATGTGTGTGTGTGTATGTTGGTGTGTGTGTGTGTGTGTGTGTGTATGTTGGTGTGGTGTGTGTATGTGTGTATATGTGTATGTTGGTGTGGTGTGTGTGTGTGTGTGTTGGTGTGGTGTGTGTATGTGTGTGTGTGTATATTGGTGTGGTGTGTGTGTGTACGTTGGTGTTGTGTGTGTGTATGTGTGTGTGTGTGTATGTTGGTGTGGTGTGTGTATGTGTGTGTGTGTGTATGTTGGTGTGGTGTGTGTGTGTGTGTATGTTGGTGTGGTGTGTGTGTGTGTGTATGTTGGTGTGTGTGTGTATGTTGGTGTGGTGTGTGTATGTGTGTGTGTGTGTGTTGGTGTGGTGTGTGTGTGTGTGTTGGTGTGGTATGTGTATGTGTGTGTGTGTATGTTGGTGTGGTGTGTGTGTGTGTACGTTGGTGTGGTGTGTGTACGTTGGTGTGGTGTGTGTATGTGTGTGTGTGTGTGTTGGTGTGGTGTGTGTGTGTGTGTTGGTGTGGTATGTGTATGTGTGTGTGTGTATGTTGGTGTGGTGTGTGTGTGTGTACGTTGGTGTGGTGTGTGTACGTTGGTGTGGTGTGTGTATGTTGGTGTGGTGTGTGTGTGTTGGTGTGGTGTGTGTGTGTGTGTTGGTGTGGTGTGTGTGTGTGTGTGTGTGTATGTTGGTGTGGTGTGTGTATGTTGGTGGTGTGTGTGTGTGTGTGTGTATGTTGGTGTGGTGTGTGTGTGTGTGTGTGTGTATATATTGATGGTGTGTGTGTGTGTATGTGTGTGTGTATGTTGGTGTGGTGTATGTGTGTGCGTGTATATATTGATGGTGTGTGTGTGTGTGTGTTGGTGTGGTGTGTGTGTGTGTGTTGGTGTGGTGTGTGTGTGTGTGTGTGTGTATGTTGGTGTGGTGTGTGTGTGTGTTGGTGTGGTGTGTGTGTGTTTATGTGTGTGTGTGTTGGTGTGGTGTGTGTGTGTGTGTGTGTGTATGTTGGTGTGGTGTGTGTGTATATTGGTGTGGTGTGTGTGTGTGTGTGTGTATGTTGGTGTGGTGTGTGTGTGTGTGTGTATATTGGTGTGGTGTGTGTGTGTGTGTGTGTGTGTGAGTGTGGTTAGTTTCCCCATTAACCCCTCATTTTAAAAGAAACCTTCATCTGGGTTTTACATGAAGGACTCAGACAGGCAACGTCCTTCCAACACATGGCTAGATTACCTAAGACATACTTTGGTCCTGAAGGTGTCACGTAGGTGAGTGTAGAACCAAGCCATGCCATTCAAGGGCACAGTCCCATCTGGGTTAGAGTTTAGCATATCTGGAGAAGGGGGCCAGCCTGCTCTTCCAATGCTACTTCTTTCCTTCAGACCTCTGGCTGATATAGGCCACCTCTGACAGGGCTTGGCATCCATGTGACCGTGAGGCCATTCCCAATCAGTCACCAGCAGTGATGGCCGGCCTTCCATGCTGACATGCCCATGTGAGGGCAGGTTTAACATCCACCCAGTAAATTGGACGTTCTTTATAAGTCATATATCAATACACCTAGGTTAATCTACATATCTAACGAATTGCAGGTTGTAATTAATAATACTGGTATCTAAATAAGTAATTAAAAATAATGGTATTCAGAGCCAGGTGTGGCAGCTCACACCTGTAATCTCAGCACTGGGGAGGCTGGAGAAGGAGAATCTTGAGTTTGAAGCTAGACCATGTCTCAAAAAAGATGTTTATACATCAGCCCCGGTGGTGATGGTTACTGGTGATGTGTGTCTTGTACTCAGCTGTGTCCAGCCTGTTTCGGACCCTTCTAATCCTCCCACTGTGATGGCCGACCGAGCACATGCTATTACTCAGAAGTGTCTTGCTGGAAGAGGGTTATGCAGTGGTGTGCAGGGGTCCTAGCCTTTGCAAGGACCAGAAAATGCAGGGGCACCTGGCAGTTCTGCATCCGCCTCACCTCCTCTTCCCCCAGCCATCCATCCTGAAGTCACCAACCAAGTGAACCACGTGATCCCAGTCTGCTCACCGTCCACATTGGGGAAGGGCAGAGAGGGCGGATCTCCTTTGAGGAAATCAGGAAATCCAGTAAGGACTTCATTCTCTGACTGGCAAAAGAGGCATCAGCTTTTCTTCCCCTTGAAAACCAGTCCTGTGTCTCTTTGCCCCACGGAGAGTGGGCAGATCTGTGGTGTGTGGAGACTCTAGCCTGGAAGGTTTTCTTATGAGATCTTCTGGGCCCTCACAAGGAGCAGGAAGGGGCTCCAAGAGGGCTGGAGCTGTGCAGCTTCCCACCTGCAGATCTGTGTGGTGTGCCCCAGGAGTAACCGAGTTAAATTCTAAGCTGAAGGGAGCTTTGAATATAAGCTCATTAAATTTGCGAGGACAACTGCCAAATGCAATCGATTTTTGCTTTAGGACAATTGATTCCAGCCAATTTTTCCTGACAATAGGCAGATGAAGGGCCACTTGTCTGTTGCAGCCATTCTTGGGTTGAGACAATAAAAAGGAGGAATTGTCCCAGAGGCTCATCCTTCAGAGTCTGGGGGCAGTGTCACACAAACATATACACATACAACATTACCTGCTGCATATATGTACCCGTACATACACACATGGACACACAGACCAACAGGCATCGGCAAATACACACATAAGCACATCTACTACACACATGTATGTATACACAGATACACACATACCATATATCTACATAGACCAAATTTATACATACATAGACACGTAACCATGAAAGCCTGGACACTCATACATGTATATTCATACATGCATGCATGCATGCATGCATACATGTAAACACATACAGATGCACAGTATACACTTATACACACCACATGTATATACTCACAACATTACCTGCATAAACACACCCATGCATACACACATGTACAAACATGTGCACACATAAACATATATATGCACATATATTTAGACATATGCACATGCATAGGTACAGGTATAGATAACCTAAAGCACTCACACACACACATGTACACTCAAGTGCACATACATACATATATGCACATACATTTCTCCCATTGATCACATCTGATAGCATTTAAGTCTGTGGGTTATTGCATCCAGGTTGACTGCTGGCTGGCAAAGAAAGGTGCATTGTGGGGAAGTTACTGGCAGGAATTGGCCTGGGACCTGGCAGGCCACTCCCACATATCACCCCGCCTGCATGCCTCTCACTCTTTCTCCTGGACAAGTGTCCCTCAAATACATGCTGTCCCTCAAATATACATTTCCAGGCAGGGAAACCCCCTCAGGCTTTTTGCACCATGAAGGCGATTTAGATATGGCTGAAGTGTTCAAGACTCACCTCTCCGGTGTGACCTCAGGCCCTTGGCTGTCACTCCTGATTGGCTCTGGCTGACCAGTGAGCCTGAGGAGGAGAGAGAGTTGGGATTTGAATGGGTGAGGGTGGGTTCTTGGCTCGGCTTCCTGCGTCTTTGAACAGTCATGCGTCTCTCTCTGGACTGCAGTTTCTTTTTCTGTAAACTGGAATTATTGCCTGGTTAATGAAACAGTCGCAGGCACCCATGATGAAGCTCGCATCAAGCACCCAGCATGGCGTCGGGCCCGGGGCTGTGTGAGCTCCGATATGTTATCTTGTTTCTCTGAACTTCATTTTTTCCATTTGGCAAAGTGGGTTAATAGCTTTCACCTTCTCGGGTGATTGGGAAACATCAGTCAATTAGATTAGGTATGAGAAGCCTTTACTGGGGAGCCTGGCATTCAGTAAGTGCTCAACAAAACCAGGTATTGGTACCGTCATCATTCCTTCATGGATGTTAATATGTTAATAAGTTGATACATAATAATAAGGTAATAAAAATAAGAGTTTTCTTGTCTATGTTAGGCATTGAAATGGGCCAATATGGGGTGCACTAAATGTCACTATATTTGGAAAGCTGCTTTGGGGGCCATGTGGGTGGAAAGGAGACAGAGTCAGGGTGCTCTTCCCCTGCCTCCACATTCCCTCAGCTTCTCAAAACCTCATTTTTTTGCCTCCTGTCCCCAGCTCTGTCTCTGTCTGTTTCTCTCCCTCCCTTCCTTCCTCCCTTTCATCTCTGCTTCTGTCTCCAGAAGCTCAGCAGGGTAAGACAGGGCTAGAGGGAACTAAGAATCCTGACAGTTAGACGTGTGAGACTGTCTCTGGAGCCTAGGCTAGACCTTGCTGCTTGTCCTGCTCCTCCCGTTGCCTTCAGTAGAAAGCCTGGCTGTTGTTCACAGGCTTCGAGAAGGGTTCCTTCCAATGCCAGGCTCCCTTACCCTGAGAGACCAGGAGAGGGGGGCTTTTCTGAGCTTCAAACTCCTTTTCTCTAAAGTGGTGGTAATCTCTCACGTCACAAAGTCTTCAGGAGTGTTAGGTGATGTGGTGGTTTGAATAAGAGGGATTCCCCCATAGGCGCATGTATTTGAATGCTTAGTCACCAAGGAGTGGCCCTCTTTGAGAAGGATTAGAACGTTCAGGAGACGAGGCCTTGGTGGAGGAAGTTGTGTTGCTGGGAGTGGGCTTTGACTTTTCAAAAGCCCACACCAGGCCGGGTCTCTCTCTTTGTGGATCAGATGTAGCTCTCAGCTACTTCTGCAGCCCTGTGTCTGCCTGCCGCCATGCTCCCCGCCATGATGATAATGGGCTGTGCCTCTGAAACTGTACACCAGCCCCAATTAATGCTTCCTTTTATAAGAGTTGCCTTGGCCAAGGTGTCTCTTCACAGCAAGAGAACAGGGACTAAGACAGGTGAAGAGTCGGGCCCAGGACTCCCGAGTAGAATCTGACAAACGCCGGCCATGGAGAGTGAAGATGCTGCTGCTTGCTGTGAGCAAGCACATCAATTCTCATAGATCCCTCGTCCACGGACATGCACGGGTGATCTTCTCTGCTGAGGCCTTTGGCTTCCACTGGAGATGCAGAATAAACTAAAGTGGTTCTTGGGGAAGTTACTATCATCGGAAAGCCAGGGTTAAGACCCAGGTCCTACAATCTGGCAGGGTGGTAAGGAGCCCAGGACAGGGCAGAGAGAGAGAGATGTGGCCTTAGTGATTCTGAGGGAAAACTGTTTTTGTTGGATGGAAATTCAAAGTGCCTGGCCAATGGAACACAGCAGCCTGACCAGCTTGGGCTGTGAAAGATGGGCCTGGATTCCACCCATTCATTTCTTATTTATTCAGCTAGACCTACTATGTGCCCAACATTGTCCCCTGCTTTGAACTTCACAGCAGGGGACAGAATATACCTTTAACCCTGTACTGCCCAAACTTAGATTGTGGTGGAGGGAGAGAGAGACGTTAAAATGGCTTGGCCCTCCTCTCCCCATCCAGACCCATCCAGGACCCAGACCGGCTGTCCTTGGCACTGCTGTGGTTAACCCTGATCATTTCTGGTCCTTCTGGGGGAGTTGACTAGGTCAGATCATCATGGCATCCCTGATGCAGGTAGGGTCACCCCAGCCCCTCTGAGGCTGAGCCTGGTTGCTCATCCCTTCTTCCCCACAGCAGCCTGAGAAGCAGAGGCTGGTGGCAGCTTACATCTGAGCCTCCCTGCCTGCACATCTGTCATCTGAGCCTGGGTTCCATCCTTCCAGACCACACGGCCCCTTTCCCAGGGTTCTGGGTGGGAGTGGCCATGGGATTCTGCAATGACGTCTTCTGCTTTAACATCTGTGTGTGTTCACCGCAGCTTTACTGCCTTAAAAATGTTTTCTAATAACCCCCAGGTGTTTCTCTTGCATACAATAGCCTGGCTTGTTACAGCCCAATTAAATCCTTATTTGAGACGCTTAATTAAAACTCTGAACAGAACAAGCCATAAAGCTTGCTCCTCGCCAGCCTTTCGCCAAAAGTGCCTGTCCCTACCCCCACTGCAGGCTCCTTCCAGGACATGCCAGGGAGGCTTCTCAACTTCTAGTATTGACCTAGAGGGGTGGAGGCATCCACCTTGTCCCCTGGAGGCCGAGCTCATGGAACCTGAGTTCTTGGCTCCGTTTCTTCATCTCAGATAGCCAGAGAACCCAGTCTCAAGGACAGTGCCATCTGGGGCCAGATAATTCCTTGCTGTCCCCCAACACCCGACCTCCCCCATAGCACGTTAGCATTCTCCTCACTGCTGCTAGTGGTGACACTAGCAGAAATGCTTGCAGACATTGTCAGATACTCCCTGACAGATGGGGAGGAAGTCACCCTCTCTGGAGTACCATTGTCCCCAAAGGGAGTTCCCATCCCCTTGTTCCCCATCTCTGTGATCAAATTCCTGGTAGAGACAACTTAAGGGAGGAGAGGGGTCTATTTTTTTCCAGAAGGTTCTGTCCGTGCTTGCAAGACTTCCTTCATGTGGTTGGAATGTCACTATGGGGATCATGTGGCAAAAGTGTCATCCTCACTTCTCAGCGTCCCACAGGCAGAGACAAGGGGTGAAGGTTGGTGCTTGCTTGGCTCATGTTCTTCCTATCCCCCCTCCATTCTTTCTGGATCTCCAGCTCACGGGATAGTGATACCTACATCCACTTAACGCTTCCTGGAAATGTCCTCTTGGACATACCCAGAGGTGTGCCTTCCCATCTTCGAGGAGATGCTAAATCCAGTCCAGACTATAGCCTGAACCTCAGCAAGAGACAATAGAGATGAACCGCGGCCTCCACCATTGGATGCCCCGCAGTCTGAAAGAGGTGACCTCTTGGAAGTAGGTGCTTGCTTCCTCCCCTATAAACTGAGAAAATTCTAACAGGAAATAGAGGTCCCTCAGAACTTGAAAGAACCAGGATGGGAAAGCAGGTGGGCAAGGCAGGAGGGGACACATCTCCAACAACAAACCACCTGCCCTGCCCACGGTCTTGGTCTTTCTTCTCTCACCTCTTCTTAGCCCAGGATAAACAAGAGCAGAGTCCCTTTTCCACAGCCTCCTGGAAATCAGAGCCTTCTAAACTGGAAGCTTTCTGTCTTAGGGTTCCCATTGCTGTGAAGAGACACCATGACCAAAGCAACTCTTTAAACATTTCATTGGACCTGGCGTACAGTTTTGGAGGTTCAGTCCCTTATCATCATGGTGGGAAGCCTGGAAGCATGCAGGCCGACTCAGTGCTGGAGGAACTAAGAGTTCTGCCTCTCGATCTGGAGGCAGCCAGGAGCTGACTGGCTTCTGCATGCAGCCAGGAGGATGGGCCCTTCCACACTGGTTGGAGCTTGAGCATAGGACTCCAAAGCCCACCCCCACACTGCCTCCAAAAAGGCCACACCTTTTTTTTTTTATATGTAAGTACACTGTAGCTGTCTTCAGACACTCCAGAAGAGGGCGCCAGATCTTGTTACGGATGGTTGTGAGCCACCATGTGGTTGCTGGGATTTGAACTCTGGACCTTCGGAAGAGCAGTAGGGTGCTCTTACCCACTGAGCCATCTCACCAGCCCAGGCCACACCTTCTAATAGTGCCACTTCCCATGGGCCGAGCATCCTCAAACCACCACACTTTTCAAGCTGTGGCTGACCTGGAGACAAGGGATGGTGCCAACCTCAGGTCCAGAGGTATAGGAGGAGGGCATGATGGGACACCTCACACCCCTGGCCCTCAGACAGAAGTGTCCCCAGCTGCCCTGGTAGCAGTCTCGTTCCCAGAGTGAAGAGAATGAGATGGGAGGAGTAGCCTGCCACCGAATTCTGACTGACAAGGAGGTGTGGGTGTCTAGTGAAGGGATGTGACAAGAAAATGAGAGGAAGCCGCCTCATCTATTTGTAAGGTCCCCACCTAGGAGGGTGTAGCCTGACCATCACATGTGATACGAAAAAAAGACACTCGAGCATGGACCTGTGGTCTGGAATGGGGAGCATAGAGAAAGGAGCTCACGGCTGGCTCATTTCTATCAGTGAACACTCAGTGCTGCATGTATTATTTATTATTTTTAAAACGCGCGCGCGCGCATGTGTGTGTGTGTGTGTGTGTGTGTGTGTGTGTGTGTCCAGAACCTGGAGTTGCAGATGATTGTAATCCACCCAGTGTAGGTTCAGGAACTGAACTCCAGGCTGCTGCAAGATCAGTATATGCTCTTAACTGCTGAGTGTCTCTCCAGCCCCACCAGAAGCGTTTAAAACAAAACTGAGCCTGCACTGAACATGCACAGACTCCTTTATTACCGTCTTATAGTAATCCTTAAACAGTATGGTGTGACAGCTACTTGCACAGCGTGTATATTTCCTTGGTTATTCTGTCATCCAGAGGTGACTTGCCGTGGGGGACATGTAGAGTACTGCATAAATATGAATACTGTTGTGTTTTCAGGAAGGGACTCAGGCTACCCTGGATTGTGGTATATACATAGGTATCCTGGTGACCAATACTGAATGAGTTGCTTTTCTGTCTTAGTGAGGAGCAAGCTGACAGAGTCAACTTAAAGGGGAAAGGTTTCCTTGGTCTCACTGGTACAGAGGGGTCTGTGCACAGTCCCTCCATCCCATGAGCTTGAGTGGAAAATCATGATAGTGGGGATGTGTGGCAGAGGCAGACAGGAAACAGAGAGTGTCAGAGGGAGTGGGTGCGCTAAAGCATTCTCAGGGACCCACCTGTCCCCATCTCAGAGACTTCATTTAACCAGGTCCCAAATCTTGAAGTTTCCAGAACCTTTCAGAATAATACCATCCTCTGGAGATCAAGTGCTCAAAATGTGATCCTGGGAGGGACATTTCCTATTCAAATTATCACAAAAGCCCTGTGGGCACCTAGGACCAATCAGCAAACTGATGTAAGAAAAATTGGGTTTGGTCTGAGTCCTAGGAATCTGGTTTTTTTTTCTAGGAAGCTCTATGGAGGCTGGATTTATAGAAGGTATGTTTCAAGGATGGAACAAGAAAGAGGGGTTGATCCAAACGGCGTGTGCCTTGTGACATGATTCCTGGCCACTCCATTCCCTAAGAGGACCTGGAGTCTGTTGTTGGAGAATGTTTTGAGACAGCCCCTCGGAGCTGTTGTGTGTTGAATACTTACTCTATGTGGTGCTGAATGTTGAATGAGTCACAGCTAGCCAGCCTTCACATAGCCCACAAGGAGGACCTGGTCTTTTTTAGCTTTCCAGATGACCTGCCCAAAGTATACTGTGGTCAGCAATAGACAGTGTGGCAGTGTCCCTACACTGACTCTGACTCCCATTATGGTGGGCCCCTTCCTTCCCAGTTGCTATTGGTCTTTCCTTCTTACACAGTGATGGGGGTGCAGCTTGTCCTCAGCCCCTGGGGGATCCCATCCCTTTTGAAGCCCCATGGGCTGATGGTGCAGGGCAAAGCCTTGGATGGGCTAAGTGATGGGAAGAGCGTGCAGCAGGATGGGGTCCAGAGATGGTCAAGGGCTTCCCCGTTCCTGCTGAGAAAAAGGGAAGGGCTTCACACTGATGGTGATGGGTGCCACTGAGACGCTACACTCACCCCTACACAGACTCTTGACGCAAGGGTGGGCTGACCTGGCCCTCAGGAAGAGAAGGGAATCTCAGGTGAGTGCTGTGGGAGGCTTTGAACCTGGGCACCAAGGCCATTTACCTAATGTCATTGAGTGACCTATGACTCGGAACAGAATGGGGCATCTTGGAAGCCTGAGGATGGTGGGGGAATCTTCAGAAATCACTGTTGAAGATCCATTGTATACCAACTGCTGTGTTAGGTGCAAGGCCAAGCTCTGCTAGGCTGAATTTGCTTTTGGAGGGCAAAGGTGGCTGCTGAACTTCAGGCCAGCAAGGCACAGTGTGCCTGAGCTCAAAGACATGTTTGGAAAACCTGTCACTGGGCTATAGTGTGCACACGATGGAGACATTCCAAGTATCCAGGAGGACAGTGAAGGCTCAGGATGTGGTTTGTATGGTAGAGGGCTTGCCTGACACACCTTCATTGGCATCGTGTAAAACTGGACATAATGGTGTGTGCCTCTGACTCCAGCACCTGAGACAGGGAGGTAGGAGAATTAGGTGTCATTCTCCACTGAATGACTACATCGGGAGTTCAAGGCCAGCCTGACATCCTTGAGACTCTTCTTAAAGGTCACTGAGATGGATCAGTAACTGGCCCAACTCTGTCTCCCAAGACAGAGCTGTCAATTCTGCCCCTGTGTGAAGGAGTCAGAGTGCCACAGAGCTCTGAGTTTCAGTTGGTAGAAACAGACTCCCTTTTGCTATCTCCAGAATGTTTCTGGACGTGGGTGCATAACACCCCACCACAGTGTAGGGCACGGAGCTTGGGCAGAGCAGAGACTGAAAATCCAGGTTGTCCCAGGTGCTTTTATGGACCTGACATCTCTGCCCTGTTTTCTACCCAAAGTCTTCTCCTTTGCCCTCTGCCCCTGAGCCTGTGCTCAGACACTGCCTATCTTGCCTTGTGCTGGCCATTTGGGACATAACCTCTGCCTCTCACCAAATGGCCTCCTAGCTCCCTTTGCCAATAGCAACACATCTCAGATTCCAAGGGGAAGGGTTTAGTGGGACTGTCAGCTTTTCTCTTGGGCCTTCGTCAGCCCATGGATAACTGGCTGCCTCAGGCATGAATCTGGAGCGGATGGGGGAGGTTGATAAGAGTCGAAGAAAAAGCAGGCAAGGACCATCCTTGGATGGCGGTGTGGCTTGATCATGACCTGTAAACAGTGGTGATAATTAGTAGTTTTGCTTGCAACAGGAACAGGCATGCTTATTAAAGTTCACGTGTGAGGCAAAATGGTGGGAAATTACAATTTCCCTGGGTGACAACATCCGTGTGTCTGAGCTTCTCGATGGCTCCGGAGTCTGCAGGAAACCACTCTGTGCTGTTCCCAGGCACCTGTGAGACTGCAGGTTTCCACTGCTTCTCTCTGGTCCCCTCAGCTTAACCCAGGTCTTCTATGGCAAGTGACTATGTTCTATTTAATGAAGGATTCTATCCAAGTGGACCAAATCACTCCAAGTAATGGTTATTCATGGAAAATGGTTCCAATTCCAGCAGGAATCAGGTGTCTTGGAAAGAACTCTGCCTGTCTGCCTGTCTGTCTGTCTGTCTTCCACCCCAACCCCTGGTGTGTGTGTGTATGTGTGTGTGTGTATCTGTGTCTGTGTCTGTGTGTGTTTAGTTTTTGCCAGGAAGTTTAGAATGATCAGTATGGTATGGTAATTGATAAGAATTATCCTCCAAAAATTCTATCATTATTGGACATAAATGATCTAAAATAGATGAGGTAATGACACACACACACACACACACACACACACACACTGCTCTACATGGGGAGCCAAGGGGCATTGAGTTAGTCCTGGTACTACCTGATGAAGGAGAGCTCTGAAGGTCACAGCTGACATTTAAGGGATTCTGTGTTCAAGACACTATTCTGAGTATAAAATCACGAAAACCCTATGGGATGGATGCTATTTCACAGAAAATAAAGTTGCAGGACAGACAGAGGAACTTAACTGTACTGGGTAGGTGGGCCAGGCCGAAGTCTGCAGGGTTGAGTGGTCACCCATGGAAGGAGTGTGACTTGGAGGAATCCCAAGATTGTGCTGGGTAAAGGCCCACAGCATTGAGGGTCATCAAGGTGCCACCACACCCCTCGAAATCTCAGCCTTACCATTCTCACATTCCTTGCCCAGATGCATCACATTCCCACACTGTAAGGACACCCAGGAGCTGCCGTGAATAACAGGCCAGGGCCTCATGGGCCCAAGGTTCACTCATGTCTCACTTTGTGGAAGAGCTATGCAGATGCTCAAGAGTCTAAAAGTCCAAGTCAAGGACACACATCTAGCAAAACACCACGTGTGAGCTCCCAAGCCCAGCTCCTGACCTGGCTTCTTACAATTCACAGCAAGTCCCCAAGTCTTGTAGGAAGATGACACCCCATCTCTATCACTGGCTCATCTGTTCCTAGTGCTAGAGGAGGTAGAAGTCCTGATTCTAATGCTGGCTGTGCTTTAGCTATGGCTTTAGAAGGTATTTAGCCTCTCTGCCTCATCTTTCTCTTTTGTAGAATGGGAATAGTGATGATCTATCTATCCCATAATATTGTTGGTTAACCTATCCTACACCCACGAGCACATGTATATACATTTGCATATGTGTGTGCATTTATGTGTGCATTTATGCGTGCACCCACACACACACAAATAAAGAGCTTACAACAGGCCTGATTATTGCCCCCCCCCCGTGGTTTTGAGAGTCCCAGGCAAGAACAATTAATTAGCAGGTACTCCCTCATCCTATGCCTTCCATGGGACAAGTGCCTCTGCTTCACTTGGCGCTGTGATCCTTCATCCCCAGCCTCTCCCATCACCAGGAGCTCAGTGCTGTCCCCATCTTTCTCCGTTTCCTAGGAGTCTATTCTACCCATCCTCTGTCACCTGGCTCACAGGGCTGGGTGGTGCATAAGCATTTCCGTTTGGCCCTCAGGAGGAAGCCCAGCTTGCCCACATAGCCACTGGAGACCCTTTCCGTTCATAACACTCTCCTCTCAGGCCTGGCTCACTGAAGTCCTGCCTTCTCCCTCTGTATTCCATCTGCGATCTTTGTCCTTAGGTTCCCAAACCCAGCAAGGGAGTGAAAGGTAGCAAGCAGTTCCTCCCTACGCCCAAGGTCCCTTTCCTTACAGATATCTGTGACCTATGACTCTTTCCAAGAGGCTCAAGTGGCACCAGCTAGGGCTGGCCTTGGAAGTGCACCTACTTCTCTGAGACTGGCAGGTGGCCCCACCCCCAGGGCCACCTCCCCAGGCCCTGCAACTCTGGCTGTCACTCACGCAGGGCCCCTACTCAGTGCCCAGATGCCTAGTTGCCTCGTTTGTTGGATCACTTTTGATGTGCCCATGCCGTGCCTCCTACCCCACCTCCAAGATCCTCTAGCTCCTTCGTCCATCAGAGATGGAAGGCATTTTGTTTTCTTCCTTTCTGTGAGTTGGGTCCCAGCCCAGGCATCTCCTTGGAACTCAGATATGATATATACAGCACATTCATGAGAGTTTGCCTGGGCTTCATCCTTGGGAGGCCAGATGCTCCTCCAGCCCTGCTGCCTGGTCTTCCCACTGGCTTGAACTGGTTATGGAACTGGCTTCTACCAGGAATCCTTTGCTGGCTCTGATGCAGGGGCACTGGCCCTTCCAGGATGGAAGGGAGGCAAGGGGAGATCTCATGATGGGGAGTTCAGGGGGTAGCCCAGGAGTAGTGCAGGGAAAGTGTCACCCCTGAAAGATCCAGTGGAATGACGTAAGGGTGGGTAGAGAGGGCATCCTGACTGTCCAGCTTCAAATAGGATTCTAAGGAAGGTGGCTGGGCAAAGACTTAAGGGGGTGATTAGGCGGATGTAAGGCTCTGAGGCTGCATTGTGAAGAGCAGGCAGCACCTGAGTCCAGGCGCTTGCTGCCTTATTGACACCTACCCCACCCCCACCCCAATGCACACACCTTGACAAGTTGCCTCACCTGCAAATGGCATAAAGATCTCAGCATCTGCTCCTAGATTCTTAGTGAGGTCCCAGGGGCATTGATTATGTCTGCCAGGGCCTCGGGCATGGTGCCGGGATGCCACATAAAGTAATTGCTCAATATAGGGGTTATGGTTATTTCTGCCTGTATGTGCCTGGGTGAGGAAGACTGAGTCGGAGTACTCCTGGCTGAGCCATGGCCAACTCTGGTCTCTGCATTCCAGGCAGAAAGAAGACACTAGGTGGCTGAGCCTAGTTAGCCAGACTGTGTCCCCCAGTGCTAGGGGCGTGGCTGGCTGGGAGCAGGAGGGGCCCAGCCTTATGAACATGAAGATCCCAGTGATCCAAGCATGTGATTCACAGGGCCATTTTGCTGACAGCTTCTTCGGCCTCACCGGACTCCAAGCAATTAACCAGCCAGGCCCTGGGGAGGGACGTTTGGCGGCAATCAGGGTAACCTTGACCTCCTTTGTGATGCACAGCCAGGCTCTGAGGTGCTCAAGTGCTGTTGAAGGGCAACTCCTCCCAGCACAGAGAGCTCCTCCTTTTGGGCCAGCTGGAGTGGAGGCCGGGGTCCCCTGACTCAGCCACAGACACTGACATGTCTGACCTTATTTGGCCTTTACATAGTACAGAATTTTTCATGGTCCTGCACATTTTGCTTCCTTGGAGATGTACAACCAACTGAGCTATATGCTGTGGTGTGTGTGTGTGTGTGTGTGTGTGCGCATGTGTTAGAGTTCTGTGTAGAGGACATTGGTGCAACAGAAATGTGAATGGAGATGCATGTGCGTCTGGGTGGGAATTGGGAAGCGTGGACCGACCTAGGGGCGGAGGCTGCAGTCTGAGAAGGAGTAGAGAGCATATGCAATCAAATGAGTGAGGCGGGAGGGAGGGACCACGGCTGAGGGTGTGGGGAGGCAGGTTTGGGGATGTGGTGACAGCCTTCCCCTGCCACCCCCTCCCCAGTGGCTCAGGCCTGTACGTTTCAAATACTTCATTGTCGGGCCTGGTAAAGCCTTTATTTATAAAGCGCGGGTGTTTCATTCAGCTTAACTGAAAAGGCCTTTAAATCACCGCAGCTGGGAAGGGCTAATTGCAGTTAGAGTTGTCAAGGACTCTCTTGTCTTGCTTTCGCCATCTGTGACATAGTGAATGCAAAGATCGTTTTAAACATAGGCAGTTAATGTAGAGAATAATTTGAGAGCTTTAGATATTTATGGTAAATTATTTAACTTTATAGTTGAGTTTTATTGCCTCATTATTCTGTGTGTGAAGAATCTTGGCGTTTCCTGTGACTCGGCACTTTGAGGAGTTTTACTTTGCCGCGCTCTGGAGGAAAGTTACTCGGGGCCTGCTCAGCCTGGAGCGGATCTCCAGGCTTCCCACAGAGAGGCTCCGGATGGCTGTCCATCTAGGTACAGGCCATGGCTGGTGTTTGCCCTGGGTCAGGGTCATTAGGTGCTCCACAGGTCTTCCAGGTTCCTCTCTCCTGTCCCATGAGGTCCCTACCTGATACCCCTCCACCAAGAGGTGTTAGGACCCCAAGGGGACAGTGCTTGGGCCAGGCTTTTGGTTTCCCTTCAGCCTTTTGAATCTTAGGGCCACCCTTTTGTCCCCTGCTGGAATTCTATCCGACAGTTGGTTGTATGCTTGCGTTGTCTCTTGATCGTTTCTCAGAGGTGTGCCTTCCTAATTACTCAGGTTTCTTTTGAATATCCCTAAATGGAAGGCTTTCCTTGTGCTGGAAGGAAGATAGCTCCTGCCTCCCAGACCCACTCTCCCTTCCGGTTGGTGACCTTGGTTTGTGCTCTGGCTGTAGCCTGAGGGGGGACTTACATCACAGCAGGATTTTGTTGCAGGTGCTTAACTGAGGGCCTTTCCAGGCTACAGGTGTTGGATTCCTGAAGCTGTAGGGGGTGGCCCTAAGCCTGTGATGCTCTGAATGGGAGGACAAACACCCTGCTCCTTTGCCTTCTGGCGGAATTAGCTCAGAGTATGACCATGAAGTCCCCAGGGTTTCCTGGATGATCTGCTCAGCCACACCCCTCCCACTCTGACTCACACCCCCAAACCCCCCACCCCCACCCCCGTCTTCTCCATCAGTATTCTCTGGAGTAGCTCTCAGGCAGATTGGCCTTGAACTCAAACCCTGTCTCAAGCTTTGCTTCTAGAGCAGTGGTTCTTCACCTTCCTAAAGCTGCAACCCTTTAATACAGTTCCTCGTGTAATGACCCCCAGCCATAAAATTATTTCCATTGCTACTTCAGAACTGTGACTTTGCTACCGTTATGAACCAGAACGTAAAATGGTTTTTCTATGGTCTCAGGTGATCCCTGTGAAAGAGTCATTCAACCTCCAAAGAGGTTTGCAACCCACAGGAGTTGAGAACTCGTGTTCTAGGACCTTCTTTGCCTGGCGGCCGTGAAGTTGACCCACAGCACTGCCTATCTGATGACTTTAGGGATGTTGAACTCTGCCTTCTTAGCCCACTCGCTTGACTTGGGAAGTGATATATGTTCGGTTGTGCTCAGCCTTTGTCAGACTTTCTTCTACAGGACAAAGGAGCAGCCAGACAGCTTGAGTTAAACACAGCCCCCCTCACCTCCATACCAACTTGCTAGTGTTCTAGGGGAAGGATGTGTCTTTGAGAGGTCTGGGTGATTATTTTCTATACGGCTCTATTCCTAGTCCAAGGTCTGAAATGACTGTCTGAGGTTTGGATTTAATGTCTGGAGTGGATTTACTTGGAACCTCAGAGTTATTAGTTGTGGATGTAAGGCTGTCACAGGACACCTCTGAGGTGCGCTGGAATGAGCTCTCTGCTATTCCTGGTTTCCACGCTGCCATCCATTTGTCAGGACTCAGCTTCCATGGCACCTCCTCTGTCGAGCCTTTCTTAAGCGCTTGTTCCTCCAGGCTTGGGCTGAAGTGTTTTCACAGCTCTTTGTTCGTAGCTGGGTAACTACTTATCACAGTATCTTGTCATTTATCTGTTTCCCGCCTTCTCACTGACCAGGCTGGGAGCGCCTTGAGGACAGGAACTGTTTTGATTCCTCTCGTTTGTTCTGAGGCTGCTGCCTGGCACAGCCCCAGCTCGAAGTATCCCGAAGTATCAGCTAAGGTATGCATGGGTGGGTGGATAACTGGATGAGCAAACAGATGGACAGATGGGTGGATAAATAGACAGACAGACAGACAGACAGACAGGTGGATGGGTAAGTGAGCAGGTCAGATGGACGGATGGCTGTATTTACAGATGGATAGAAGGGTGGTGCTTTTGTTTCATTTCTGTTGCTATGATTAAAAAAACTGACAAAAAGCACATTAGGTGAGAAAGGATTTCTTTTATCTCACAATCCCAGGGTTACAGTGCATCTGTGTGAAGTCACAGGGGCAGGAGCTGGTCCCGTATCACATCCAAGATCATAATCTGAGAGAGAGAAACGTATGCACGCTTGCTTATGCTCAGCTTGAGTTCTCTATTCTTACTCAGCTCAGCTCTCCATGTCCTGCCTAGGGAATGGTGCCACCCACCATGGACTGGGTTCTCCCACATCAACTATTTGAATTAAGACAACCCCGCATAGACAGAACTACAGACCCATTTCAGACAATCCTTCACTGAGACGGTTTCAGGGTGGTTCTATGTCGGGTCAAGTCGACAGTTAAAACTAACCGTAATTGATGGACAGGCATGTGACTGACCAGATGGATAGATGGATGAATAGATGACTGTATAGACAGACAAATGGATGAATGATAAACAGAATGGTGGGCAGACCAACTGCTGTGTGAATGAATGCAGACTGTCATATGGGTGTCATGCGCTCATGTCAACCCTTAGAACCCCAAAACAAAAGCTTCCTCCAGTGCCTCTCTTCCTGGGCAATGAGTGGATGCCATAGCAGTCTCCAGGGAATGTCAGAGATGAGGGAGAAGGAAGTGTGGGTCTCTGTGTATAGGACTCTGGGGAAAGCTCCTTTAGCCTGAAGGAACTGAGTCCTTCCTCCTCTGAGATGCCATAGTGAGGAGGGAGGGGTGAGTCCACATCCTTCATTGCTGGGGGCCACTCTATAAGAGATCAGATAGAGAAACCCCCTGGTGTGCTGCGGGCACAGAGGAACTCAAACCCTCTTCTAGCTTTGCAGCAGGAGGCCTGAGAGATGGCAAAGACCAGCAGCAGCCTGGAGGGACAGGAAGTGCCAGGCCCTTTGAGGTTTAGTAACACTCCTCCCATTCTCTGGAGCCTTTGAAAAGCCTCTGCCCTTAGTGCCTTGTAAGTCAAGATGTCTGGCCCAGACTTGTCCTTTGTCTCTCAAGGAAAACTCATGCTGCACCTGATATGGCTCCAGAGACACATACAGGAAGGACCACTGCCTTTGCCCAGGCTTGTTGCATGCAAATTCCCTTAGCCACAGGGCCTGCCTCAGTCCTGGGAACTCCTGTGCTTTGAGGCCAGTGTTCTGAGCCTGGCTCCGTGGGAGGTGGCTGGCCTTGACTTTAGTGTGGACTGGCTGGCAGGAGGAGGTGCATCCTCTGTGGAACACCAGGGCTCCTGGCCTTCTGCCAGTATTACTAGGGATGGACAGACTGCTCTGGGGCCTGAGGAGGGGACAAGATAAGCAGGATCACAGCTGCCTATTTGCACTTTGCCTCAGTTTCCCCTTGAAAGCTCTGAAGAGAAAGGACCTGCTTTGCCATCTCAGGTCTGTCCTATTTCCTAAAGCTGGGAGCCACCTAGCCTCAGTGGTCCTGAACACCCACTGTGGGGTAGCTCTGTCAAAGCACACTGAGATTCAGAGATCTGTATTCCTTTTTCATTCCTCTTCTTTCTCTTCCTCTTCTTCCTCTTCCTTCTCCTTCTTTTAAGACAAGGTCTCTCTATGTAGCCTTGAATTGACCTAGAACTTGATTCGTATACCAGGTTGGCCTTGAACTTACGTAGATCTACCCGCTTCTTCCCCTGGAGTATGGGATTAAAGGCACGCATTATCACACACTTGGCTAGGAATGTTCTTTCCCTTCTTGCTATGGACGTGCAGAACCCCGCCTACCTGGTCCCTCTAACTTCCTCAGCTGCCCATTCTGTATGTGCCTGGCTCCTCCTGAGCTGTCCCCGAGGCTTGGCATGTCCTGATTAATTAGGTCCTGTGCTTTGTTTGTTCACGATGACCCTCATGGCAGGGCTCCTTGCTCATAGGCCATATGGTCAAATGATGCCAGGGTGAAGGTGCCCCTTCATCTGGCCGAGGATGAGACCTGGAGGAAAGGCTCAGGCTGTCCCTCAACAGTAACTCGCTCCCTTCTGCTCCCTCAGTCCTAGTTGCCAAGTCTGAGTTTGTAGCTGCCCTACCTCCTTCCGTCCCCACCCCACCCACCCCACCTAAGGGTGAAAGCAGGGTGAGAGTGTGCCTGGGTGTGCTCAGTGGCTGTGTAAATGTGAGAGTTGAGTTATAGCAGCCGGGGGTATATGTGTGTATGCATGAATAAAAAGGGCAGGAAAAATGTGAGAGTGTACAAGCATGTGAGGGTATCTTAGATCCTCACTCTGTGTGTGTGTGTGTGTGTGTGTGTGTGTGTGTGTGTGTGTGAGAGAGAGAGAGAGAGAGAGAGAGAGAGAGAGAATGAGGGTCAGAAGAGAATGTGGGAACGTGTAAGCATGTGAGTTAGATCCTCACTCTGTGCGTGTGTGCATGCATGTGTGTGTGTGTGCATGTGCGTGTGTTTGTGTGTACACTTGTGTTTGCTCATGTGACAGTCAACCGATGAGAAGATGGGAAGTGAGGATGGATTGTAGCTTCTGGTGAGTATGTGAGCCTGGGGACCCATGGCTCCTCGCTTGTATGTTCACATGTGCATGTTGCATGTTATGTTACAGTGTAGCTATGTATTCCATTCAGTCATTATCCTGCACCCAGATTCTTTTTTTTTTTTTTTTTTTTGGTTTTTCGAGACAGGGTTTCTCTGTGTAGCCCTGGCTGTCCTGGCACTCACTTTGTAGACCAGGGTGGCCTCGAACTCAGAAATCCGCCTGCCTCTGTCTCCCAAGTGCTGGGATTAAAGGCATGCGCCACCACGCCCGGCTCTGCACCCAGATTCTTACATGTGGAAGCTCAGGTCAAAAGCAGAATCCTTGCCCGGGAGTGGGCAGCAGGGGGAGAGACAGACACCAGGTTACAGCACTTTGGTATCTGGCAGTGCCTGGCACCATTAGATGTCCCAAGGGGCAGGAGTGCAAAGGTGACCTGAGACCACGTATAGGAGGGTCAAGAAGGGCCTCCGTTTTGAAGGCTGCATGCTGTGAACATTTGTGCAATTAAGCAGCAGAGAGCAGTGGTCAGGAGCTGGGCAAGCTTGGAGGCTCAGCTCTGCTGTTTCGTAGCTGTGTGACCTTGAGAAAATGCTTCCACATCTCTGTGCCTCCAGAGCTGTGGAATGAGAATGGCCGTGGTCACAGAACACCTAGAAAGTCCTAAGAACAGAGTCTGAGGCGTGGGAAGTGCTCACTAAGTGCTCCCTGCGGTAATTGCTTCTCCGTGACTGGAGGTGCGAGAGGTGAGCAGGAGTGGACAGAGTAGGCTAGGCGTCAGTGCGTACTTCCGTGTGCCCATAGTAGAGTTCGTATGCACACGTGCCTATATGTAGGGCAGGATGAGAATGTTGTCTGTCGGCAAAGGTGTGCACATGCATGTGTGCCCATGAGCACCATGCCCAAGATAGTGCAGGTGACTGCAGAACCCGGGAAGAAAGGACTGTGTATGAATGTGTGATTGTGTGCATGGGGATTGCAGTGGCCATGTGACTGTGGCCGTGTGCAGCTGTGCACAAGGGCAGGCATGTGCCACTGGAAGGGCGGGGGCAGATGCAGCCACAGCAGCGTGTGAGCCAGTGTCTGCTAGGGCCCCTCTGGAGACCGTAATGGGAATGACAGGTCCTGGAGAGGGTTCTTGATTGTCCAGGGCCCTCTGAGACTGCTGGTGATTTCCGTGCTCTGTTTGTTGGCTGACAACTGCCTCCCCTCAGACTTCTCTCATCCCCTACTCCCTCCATCCTGTTCAACCTCAGATCTAGCTCCTTACCTTCTCCTGTATTGTCCCCCTTCCACACTGCTTAGCGGGGCTCTGCTCTGTCTTTCACCATGCCTGACCAGGGACTGGCTTGGAAAGGCTAGTAACTGTCCTTCAGAGACTCTGCCCGAATTGGGGGCAGAGCATCGTCTAATTCCTGCATGACCCTGGGGGTCCCTTAAATAAATGACCTCAGGCCCTTCTCCTACTTCATCCCAGAGAGTGCTCTGTCTGCCTTTCTAACAAGACACCCCCACCCCCCAGGTGCACACTTGAAAGAGTAAGGACCCAAGGCTTTTGACTGGGGACTTGGTGGCCTTTCTCAAGAACAGCATCTCTCCCTGCTATCCTTTCTGGATGGTGGGCTGAGCTCTGTTTTTCTGGAAGCCATAGGGGAAGCTGGAGTATGAGACTGGATGGGGCCCGGAGAATTGTATTCAGCATGCCTGCTCCAAAGCTCGACCATCTACCCAGACAAGCCGGGGTTCACAAAACATGGCTTTGGGGCACCTGTCCTGACTGGGTTGGTGGAGCTAATGACACCAAGGATAGGACTGAGGAGCTAGGTTGGAGTGGGGAGGACCTAGAGGAGGAGCTAGGTTGGAGTGGGGAGGACTTGGAGACCTCCCCAAGTCTGGAGGACAGAGCTTGGTTATTGTCATGTGCTGCTCAGAGTGCATCCTACTGGATTCCTAGCTGTTGTCAACTCTCTCAACTGGTAGCTATTCTCCAGAAGGGACTTTGTTCAATGTGGTATCCTCCGTGCTTGAGCCAGTGTGGTACCTAGTGGGCACACAGTGAACATAAGGCATAACTCTCCCTGACCACGTTTCTCACGCGGTGGCATAGCCAGACGAGTTTGTCAGACAGGAAGCCATGAGGACAGGTGGAGTTTGAAACCAGGGCCTAGTCTAGGCCTGGATGCACTATGTGATTTGACTGAATCATCTCCCCGCCCACCCCAACCCCCAACCCCAGTTTTTTTCTTCAAGCATGCTGGGTGGAGAAAGGGGGGCTGTGGCTTGGTTCTTCCTGTCAGTCCTGCAGCAATAAAGCCAGACTCTCCAAGGGAGCTCTCTTGAGAAGCTTGTGAAGACAGGTCAGACGTGTGAGTGCGTGGAGAGCCGTGTTGGACTTGCTGAGTGGCGCACAAGAGGCCTTCCTCTCAAGATGTGTGCAGAGCCCAAGCCGGAACTACAAAGCCTCTGGAATCCAGGTGCCCTAGAGGATAGATGTTCCCTCTCTTTCTCACCTCCATCCCTCCTCCCATCTTTAAGCACTGTAGTTTTAGGAACTAATTGTATGTCCTCCCTCTCCGCTAGAGCCGTGGCTCCTGGCCCTGTCACTGCTGTGCACAGGCGATCCATCTTGCCCTCTCTGGCCTGCCCTTGCCTCATGATCGTTCAGCAGCAACTCCTGCCACCACTGGCCAGCAACTCCCTTCATTTTATGAGTCCATATTCCCAGGAGATGAGCTGATTAACTCAACCATTCTTTATGAGTCAGGCCATAGGGCATCTGTCTTCGGGTCAAGTGCCCGGCCTCTTTATTCATCAGCTGAATCCAGGGAGCATGGGATGCTGAGTACGGCCTCCATTACAGCGAGTTCCCTTGGAAAGAGTGTGCATGGTCAAGCCCAGCACTAGCTCATGCAGGCTGGGAGCATTTCGGAACCAGTGCTCTGAGCTCTGACTTTTCTTAGAATTCTAATAGCTTGGTGGTTTGTTTCACGAGACCTAAACCTTTGAGCTTCAAGTGGGTCAGAACTGGGTCATGATTCTCAGTCACATTCCTAACCCTGGACTGTGGGCTCAATGACCATGCCATTGGTTCCAACGAGAGAATGAATGGCTCTTTGAGGGCGTACCACAAAGTTGGGACTCTGTTGTAGCAAGGGCAGGGGACCTGGAGTCTCCAGTTCATCTTGATGCCAGGTGCATTTGACCAGAACTGCATACCACGCTGTGACCGTAGCTGACTCATCTCTCCCTACTGTTGCAGCTGAGTAAGGCGTCGGAGGAGACTGGCTAGCACCAGCCTTTCTGGTGCTTTGGTTAGGTGTGCTCACAGGTCTCCAAGCAGGGGTTATGGCCAAAGGCCAGCTCTTCATTCTTCCCTCCGTCCAGGCTCTTTGCATTGTTGGAGTGTCAACTCTCAAGAGGAGACATCTGCTTCCCTTTCCTCAGTGGGGCTGCCCAGTAGCAATTGGATGATTTGGCCAACAGAGCATCACCAAAAGGATATTGTGCTGTTTCTAAACCTAAGGATTCCTGCAGAGGGAATAGAAAAATGGCTCAGTGGTTAAGAGCACCTGCTGCTTTTGCAAAGAGCTGGGTTTGGTTTCCAGCACCCATGTGGTGAGTTACAGTCACCTGTAACCGTCCCAGTGGTTCTGATGCCTGCTTCTGAGAGTCATGCTCACCAGGTATGCATGTGGTACACACACATAGCATGTAGACAAAATAGTCATACACATCACATAGACGGATCTTTGAAAATAAGATAAAAGAATCGCCGCATCCAGGTGTACTCTAGGAATCCTGCCACTGTCACACAAGCCAGCCTAGTATGTTAGATGATAGGACATAAAAGATCAAGTCACCCCCATACCCTGACTGACAATCAGCCTTTGCTTGGGTACTAAATGTGGCCATCCTAAACATGATGGGAGCCCCTTCAATCCACAGACATACCAGCAGCCAGGGCATTGAAGAAGATTCTCTATTTGGTGGCCAAGAGCTGCCTCATCTCAACCATCTTCCATTCCCTACCCCCATTGTCCCTCCTGTCCAGTCTCAGATTTAATATCCCAAGCTTTCCTTTCCTGTGCCCCTTCCACATTGCTTAGTGGGGGTCTGGTCACATGTTCACTATGATGATATCTTATGCACACAAGCACACATTCACGCATAGTAGGATATATTCACACACTGGTAAAATATAAAAGAAAACTGTTAGATTTGGCTCACGTAATCCAATCTGATCCAACATTATCCAACAGTAGATGCACACCAGACAGGCTGAGCCTGGTAGCTGCTCCATCCACATGCCTCCGAAGTCTCCATCTGATGCTAGAGATTCAGAGATTCCTGGAGAGCCACTGGTCTTTGGAGCACATTGGAAACCCAAAGAAGTTAGGGTGTGAGATCAGTGAAGGAATGCAATAGCAGTGCTGGCAGCAACAGAGTAGATGAACTCACCAGCAAGACACAAAGGCAAGCAGGCAAAAAGAACAAAGCTTTGTTTTCTGAGACCACCTTTATCTAGGCTGCAATAGAAGGTGCTGTCCACATTTTGATGGGGGTGGGGAGCATTCACACTTTAGTAAACTCAGCAAAGAAAACTCCTCACAGGTATGCCCAGTGACTTGCCTCTTAGCTTGATTCTCAATCCAGTGAAGTCGACAACCAAGATTAGCAATCACGCTCAGCCTAGGTCTGGCCCAGCTCTTGAGCAGTGTATGCTTAGATTGCAGTAACTGCTGAGTCATAGGATTGAGTCATACAATGTTTGTTATGAGGCAGTAGCTTACTGCTACACCTCGCCATCCGGAGACCTCAGAGGATGTGTTGACATTTGCTTTCTAGCTCGGTCCCTGAGACTAGGGTGGTCTGCTCTGGTAGGCTGGATTGAAAACGTGTTTGGACCTAAAATGCAACGATGACTTGGTATATTGATAGATGCCCTGTAATCTGGGTGCAGAGCGTGCCAGGCAGCTGCACTTCCTGCCACTTACAGAGAATTTGCTGTAATGCATTGTGAGGCATTAGCATAATAATTGCTAAGCATTCGCAAATGAATAGCTCACTGACTGATGGATTTTGTACAGAATCTGTGAAGGTTACATCGAGGGTGAAAACATTTCACTGTGTCAATGAACATACTTAATTTCTCTGGAAGTGCTATTTAAATTGCGTCGTGCTATGACATTAGCATAACAAAGACATAATGCATTCGTTTATGCTGTAGTAGGGAACACTGCCATAATCAGTGGACGTGACGGAAGCTTTGTGGAGAGGGGTCTGGGAGCTGCAGAGGGCAGCCCCATTGGGTCTCTGGTCCAGGCAGGGGAGGTACTGCCCTGTGGGTCCCGCCCTCCGACTCAGCTCCAGATGGGGCTCTGGGGCTCGCTTGGTGGGGTGGACTCTGTTTATTGCCTTGTTTCCTTTTCGCTGATTTTCCTCTTCTTGCTGCTCTGGCCACCAAGTCCTGCTAATGGGTGGGTGGGTCTTGGCTGTCAGCAGAGAAGCCCTCAGGAGAATTAGGAAGCATTCAAATCTGGCAGGATTCATCCGCCCCCTTCAGCAGGGCAGGACAGCCTCCCTAGAATCAGCCAGCTGGTTCAGGGAGCTGTGCCTCCGGACCTCAATCTCTCCAGCCCCCTCCCCTGAAGGTGTCATCAGAGCTGTCACAAGAAGCCTCTCAGGGAATGGCTTTATTACCTCAATTTTCAACATGTTCTGCATATCTGGCTCTTCGAGGGGGAGTGTCAGGGGAAGAGAGTCTGTTAATTGAGCATCTACTGGCCTGCCAGAGACTGAGCTATTTCTGTACACACCAGCTCCGCTCAGGCTCCGCAGCCAGCTGTGCCCAGGATCAGTGCAGATTGGTGAGTTCAAGGTCCAGCTCTGGCCTCCTTTTCATGCAGAACTGGTCAGAGCCTTTAGCATAATAATGACTTACAAGTCTCCAAGATGAAGGCAGACTGGGTTTCAGATCTTGAAATCAGCAGAGCCTGGTGTTGGGAGGGGCTCCCGGGATTCCATTTGAGACTTGGTAAGAACAGACCACGTGAAGGATTCTTAGCCCCATTTCAGAGCTAAGGAAACGGAGCCCCTTGAGGATGGAATTTGCAGGGAGCAGCTCGATGGCCCTCATGGGATCCGATTCCTTGTCTACTTGACTTCAGCAGCAAGCAGGCTTCTAAGGAGAGAGGAGATTGACAGCCATCTTTATTGGGAGAGACAGCTGGGGACAGTGTGGAGCCTGCTGGCTATACGTTCTCAGACACTTCACACTGTATAAGTGAGGAAGAAGGAGCAGACTCCGTAGGTGCTGGGGATGTGGCTCACAGGAATGCTCAAATGGAGAGGAGATGGACCACTCTATGCCACCCAGGAAGTAGGACTCCTAGGGAAGCTCACGAGAGGTCCCTGCACTTTAGGCCTGGGCTGGTATGGGATGGAACCGGAGAGAAGCCACTTAGGCTCAGACACAGATAATGACTCATGCTCCGTGAGGATGGGAGGGAGGAACTGGGAGATCTGAGGACGATGCTGAGGAGATGGGACCTGCTTCTGCTGTCTCCTCAACTATGAGAAGACATTGAGATGTGGTTGGGTTCATAGTTTCTGGGTCCCCATCCTCGTGGTGGATAGTGCGATCTGGAGAGTGACTGAACTTGGTGTGTGGGCTCCTTAAGCCTCTCTTGCTAAGACCCCAGGTGCCTGAAAGAAGGGAGAGTTTGAGGGAGTACCCTGTTCACTTGGTTTCATCAGCCAGAGATTCTATGTCTAAGGGCTCATTGGGTGGTTTCATAGTGCACGTTCTGTGTAACAGAGAGAGCCGTGAATGCCTAGGCATGCAGCCCTGAATGACCTCTTGGACTGAGACCAGCAAAGGAGAAAAGGCAATGAAGCCTCTGCTAGTTTACAGACACTTTCCTGGAAGCCTTAGGTGGGTCGGCAAGAGCTCATCCCCTGACCACCTCACCACACACACCTCCCATTCCCCACACCTGCCTCCTGCCACTCAAGATTGCTCCTGGGATAGCTCAGTAGAGCATAGAGCTAGCTTCCTGCTCTGTGTCTGACTCTGCGTAGCTGGAGCAGCTTTGCCTACTTTGGCTTCCCTCTTCCTAGAGACCTCCATGCTCTCCCTTCCTTCCCTTCCCTTCAAGGGTTTGTATTTATCAGGCACATTCTACTTGAGGAAGTCCGAGACACTGGGAGGAACAGACTTGTGGGTGGCTGCTCCTGGGACCCACAGGCCAGCGGGGAAGCACTCAGGGAAGCATTTGGTGCCACCAAAGGCAGGGTAGGTTGGCTGTGTGTGCACAGTGATGCAGGACAAGGCTTCTCTGATGTTCACAGGAATCCCACCTTCCTGGTTTTCCTCATACCAGCATGCAGTCTGTATTGTTCTTTACTTCCTGTTGTCCTGCCTTTAAGTAAGCTTAGAATCGGCTTGTTGTGCTGCACTTGGCCCAAGCAACTCTGACTGTGAAATAGTGGGTCAGGATTTACCATTTTTTTCAACGGAAACTTAAACGTTGTTCATTATGGTAAAATATGCACAACATGAATTTACCATTTTTTAAGGGTACAGGTTAGCGGCACAGAGGACGTTCACAATGTTGTACAATGGTCACTACTATCGACTTCTAGAACTTTCCCACTCTCTCAGATAGTACCAGATACTCTTCTACCCATCCCCCCATCTCCTCTTTCTCCCACTACTCACTCAGGCTCTGGTAGCCGCTTCTCTACTCCCTGTCTGTCTCTCTATGAGTCTATACTAGCTAGGTACTTCCCATAAGAAGAACAATGCAGTACATGCCCCTTTATGTCTGGTTTGCTTTGCTTAGAATGTCTTTGAGGTTAATCTGTGTTATGGTGGATAGAACAAGTTATTCTTTTTGCAGGCTTAATAGCATTCGGCTGTGTTGGTCGGGAAGGGACGTTTGGGTTACAATGTATACAGTTTGTGTTTTTATCCATTGGTCAGGAAGGGACGTTTGGGTTACAATGTATACAGTTTGTGTTTTAACCTGTGTTCCCATGACTCCATCACCATTGGAAGTCTTCATGGCTTTGTGTGATCATTGCTTCTGAAAGTAGAAGTTCAGATGAGGACATGAGCGCAGGTAGAGCTTATTTGGGAAGAAACAGGAATGGAGGAGTCCGAGACTGTGTGACGGGAGAGGGATCAAAGCCAGTAACATACTGAGCTGGTTATTGCTGTGGGCAATTGGGGCTCACTCTTAATAAGGTTTGAAGAACCGAGTAGACACACCTCAGACTCATCCCGCTGGAGGACAGGAGGCTGACACATAGCTGCAGTCCCCAGCCGCCCCTGCTGCGCCTCACCTCCTCCCCAAACTGAGAAAAACAGCTGAGGCCAGTTGCAGGAACTGTCCACTATGCTGTGCTGAAATCAGGCGTGTTTAGGATACTGTTCACTGCTTAGGAACACCTGCTGTGCTGTCTAAAAACATTTCGACACCTCATTCTGGGCTTGGAGAGGGTTGCTCCTTAAAGTGGTAGGCAAATGGCAGAACAGAGCAGGGGATGGCCTGACTGCAGGATCACAAGCAAAGACCCTGAGGACAGACATAGCAAGCTTATGTCCTGGGTGGGGGACAGGCCCTGCAGGGAGGTCTCGGGCTGTCCCCAGAGCTGTTGGATTTGAACCTAGGAAGGGAGCACGTGTGTGATGTAATCAGGCATCTAGATATTGGCTGTTCTTCTATTGGCTTGGGGCAGATGCCAGACTGGCAGGCAGTATTGAATCTTTACTTGCCTCCCAGGGAACCCCAGTGGAAGTCTCCCTCAAGTCTTTGCACTTTGGGGGCCAATGGACACCTGATGTGCAAAGATGACATTGATATTGGCGATAACCTATCTGAGCAAGTTGGACTCCTCAGGGACCCTTAGCTGAGCTCGGGGGCCCTCTTTCAGCCCATGGTGTAGAAAATAATCTCTCATGGAGTTGAATCCTACCTCTACTGTCAGCTAGCTTGGGCAAATCACATTTCCCCGCAGCCTTAGTTTCCTGGTCTGTTCAATAGGAGTAACCATGCCTAGTTTAGATAGTTATTGGGCAGACCCTACGAGAAAAATGTTACCATAGAAAGTGCTCAAGACATGGGGCATATCCCTTCTAGTGTCCCCAAGCTGGGCTTCTTGTACCTGGGCTGTCCAGCCTGAGGGGAAGTGGGGGAAGCCCTGGAGGTGGTAGGACCTTGTTGGGATAAGATCCATTTCTCTAGGGCCTGTTCCTCCACTGGCCCTCTCTTCTGCCATGTGATTACCAGGTAAAGGCACTGACTACCAGGCAGTTCTTCATCTAGAAGCTGACTGGGATAGGGTGCACGTACTATGCCCCTTCCACAGATCTGGGCTGTTTCAGTCAAACCTACCCATGTCCAGCCTCGTCTGGATCTTGGGACCTAGGGAGAGTAGAGTTCTTGCAGGCTCCACATCATCCCATTCAATATGGGGGCTCTGTGAGGCTGTTAATGGGACTCTTAGGTCTGGTAGTTTCTTCTGAAATAGCCTTGTTGAACTGCAAGCATATGAAGGAGCCCACTGAGAAGAAGGGTTGGGAGCTGTCTCATATAGAGGTTGGATGCTGACTGAAACTGAATCAACCGTCCATGCTTCTTCAAGTTCTCTTCTGCCTGCCCGGATGCCCGATTCATTTCTGTTTAGAGAAGTCTTACCATTGGTGCAGGGGTTTCTGAGTGCAGGGTTGCCAGGCCCAGGAAGGGGTTCTACTTTGCAGAGAGGTGCACTGGGGACATCCCCCTGCATACCTCCAGCAGTGTATTAAGTCTCGGTGACTCCAAGCTCCATTTGCATAATGAACAGAAGAAAAGGAGGGGGGGACAAGAGGCTGCTGGCGACTCTGCCAGAGAAGAGCTGGCGGGACCATCCTTTGCGACCACCCACCTGAACATCTGGAATGGAGGGTTGGAGCTGCCGAGGGCCACCCAACAGCCTTCCTAGGATTGAGGCAAGCTTCTTGACCTCCATGTGTAAACACCCTCACCCAGTGAAAGTAGAGCCTCTGTAGAAAACCCTGCTAATTAAAAGCACAGTCTACCAAGTTTAGATAGCTTCAGACTCTCTTGACCAGCAGGACTTCCCCTTTTTCTGACCTTGTCTGGGGAGTCCGGCACCCCATACCCTCTATCAGGGGAAGTTCAAATAGTCCTTGGCAGACCTACAAGTTAAAACCACCCCTCCATATGTACTTGCCCAGCAAGTACCTGGGATTTCTGGAAGGCCTCTCCACACAGATGAGGCATTCACAGAACTCTAGCCAATGGTTTTTATTTACCTGAAAACTCCTTTCCCACCTTCCATGGTCCATATATAGCCTTGGTTCACTCTAAATAAAATACTTGCGCACAAGCTAAGATCATCTAAGAGAGGTGTTTCACTTAGAGGTATTCCACTGAAGATCGTCGGGAAAGGCCTCCAAGAGCTGTTACTGCTAAGACCTTCTTGATCCATCCCTCCACTCACTCCCAGCCAGACCAGGACCCTGCAGATCCCTCCCATTCTGGACTTCATGTCTTCTTTCCAGCCTGGTGTGAAGTGGAACCTGGATGCCCTGAGGGAGAGAACAGAGGACTAGAAACCACAGCTGGCCACCAACACACATGCCACAAACTACTTGTTTATTACTCATCTTTCCTTGTGGTGCAAATAGAATTTGTACTGTGTTGATTTTTAGAAACCCAAATCAAAGTAGCTTAAGCAAAAGGAATTAGCAGGCTGCCACGATCAGACAGTCTAGGTTCAGACCGCTTTAGGAACAGCTAGAACTAGCACATCAGGTCATAACATTCTTGACTTTATTTCTGTGAGACCCAGATGTAGCTTTCCTCTGTTCTTCATATAGCACAGGCTTTCTTCCATTAGTGGGGAAGACTTTCCCTCTGCCAAGCATCATATAACACTAAACTGGTCACATGCCCATGCCCATCCTGGAGTCCATGTCTGGGCACGGAGGATGACTGCTGACTTGCCGGCTTGGACACGTACCCATTCCAATGGCTTGGAGAAAGGGCACCATGATTAACAGCTGCATTGGCATCACATGGAGAGGCTGCAGAAGAGCCAGACTGAGCATGTCCTGGATCACCCAAGGTCACCCAGCAGCATACCAGGGTAGGTAAATTAGGTTTTATCGGGCTACTGCTTTTTTGTGGCTTGGCACATCTCCCTTGTTGTAAGTACCTCACCTTGTGAGTTATTCCTTTGGCTTGCCCAGTGGTCCAGGACCATGCAGGAGGAAAGAACAGCATCTTTCTTAGGGGATTTGTAGATTACTTGAGGGGAGATGTCATGAAAAGCCAGTTGCAAAGCTAAGACTCTTACAAATGGCACTACAGGGTAATTTGGAATCAGGTCCAGTTTGTCTCCAGTGAGCCGGCAGACCCATTTCTCAGGAGCTAAAAGGTGATGCAGAAGACCTGAGGAGGAAGGGTCCCAGGGAAGAAGTGTCAGGAGCCAGTTTGCAAAGATGAGATGGATTTGGGCAGGGAGTGCCGGGAGAGCAGATGGCATGCAACTGAGTTCAATTGCCTACCCACCCACCAGATCTATCCATCCACCCTTTTCCCATCCTATAAAACATTCATCAACTGTGACTTATGCTCCAAGAGTTTACCATAGTGAGCAAGGCCATAGAACCTGGAGACTGATGCTGCTTAGAGTGAGCCAGCTAGGTGACAGAGCACTGGCAGGCCCTTATGGTTAGTTTTTAATTGTGAACTTGACACAACCTGCACTCATCTGGGAAGAGCGTTTTAATTGAGGAAGAGTCCAGATCTAGTTGGACCATGAGCCTGTCTGGGAGGAATTGTCATGATGGTTAATTGATGTGGGACGACACAGTCCACTATGGGCAGCACCATTCCCTAGGCATGTTGTCCTAACCTGTGTAAGAGAAAAGGAACTCAGCAAGCAAGCAGAATGCATGCTGTTATTGCTCTCTATTCTTTATGAGGTTGACTAGCTTCTTCTGGCTCCTGCCATTGTGGCTTCTCTGTTACAGTGGCCTGTGAGCAGGAACCATAAGATGAAATCTTTTCTCCCCTGCATTGCTTTTTGTCAGGATTTTTATCACAGTGACAGACACAAAGCTAGAACAATCCCCCCTAGATCAGACAAGGGAGTCAGGAGCAAAGTCATCCTCTACAGTTCTAAGGGAACTTTGAGATGGATGCAGAAGCTCTATTGTTAATCTATACAGTCTCATTTTCTTCTGTCCTCTGCATCTTTGGTTCCTAAAACATGGGTCTCTAGCAAGCGATAGCAGCTGACATGTCCAGTGACCATCCTATCTTCCACACAAATCGTCTCCATCCACCTTGCTACCCTCACCCTGTACCCTGGCCCTGTGGACAAGGCTCCTGTTACATGCTTCCTCATGATCATGTTTGGTCTCAGTTGAATGGTTTATCATATAATGGCTTATATGATAGAGTTACATACACATTTTTAGGTTTCTGTGAGTGACTGTGATTTTTGGCAAGGATGTTGTACTCTAAATGTGTTTGAGAAGTCTGAAGCCAGAACCCAGGTCTTCACAGACACTGAGCCTTCTTGAAAAGTCTGTATGTCTGGGTGTTCATTCGGCTGTCTCCTCTGCAATGAAGCCCTTCGTGGCATCCTCAGGAAATAGAATCTCCCTATAGTGAGTGGCCTCCATTCCAGGCATGTAGGTTACCCATCAAACCCCTCACTCTATTTACACTTCCCCACTTTGAGGGGTTTCATTTATATACTAATAAGGCTTAGCAACATGCCTGACAGTGAGTGGAGGAATGATGGACGATGGAGCAGGTCTACCACAGAGAACATGTGGAAGCCTGAGGAGATGGTTCAGATAGTAAAGCACTCACTGGGTAGCATGAGGACCTGAGTCTGACCCTGGTCTCTGTGTAAAAAGCATATTCTAGTTGGACCATGAACCTGTCTGTAAGGAATTGTCATGATGGTTAATTGATGGGGGAAGATGCAGTCCACTATGGACAGCACCATTCCCTAGGCATGTTGTCCTAAACTGTGTAAGAGAAAAGAAACTCAGCAAGCAAGTAGACCAAGTCTTCACGGACACTGAGCCTCCTTGAGAAGTCTGTATGTCTGGGTGTTCATTTGGCTGTCTCCTCTGCAATGAGGAAGGTAGGGAAGGGAAGGTCTCTTGGGCTTATTAGAGACCCAGCCAAAGTTGTAAGCTCTAGGTTCAGTGAAAGTGAAACTGTAAGGTAGAGACAATGGATGTTAACCTCGGGCCTCTCTGCTCACACACTTAACAGCATTTGCCTGTGTACCCATGCATGTGCCCAAGCACCGATACATTTACATGAACAAAAAAATAAAATAAAATAAAAATGTAGAAGACTCTATTCAGGAGAGACTAGTCTGTCAAGATCAGAATTCTGTAACCAAAACCAAAAAGGTTCTGTTTCCAGGCGGCAGACTTGCCCTCCTCCTGGTTACCCTGGAGCCGGTCTCGAGTATGTAATGACAGCATCCATCACTGCAATAAGTCCCCTCTTATAGTTTATGAGAGGAAATGGTGGTCCCCTGCTCTGTCTGTGCCTGTTTCTCTCTTTTCCCTGTGGCTGCTCTGGCTGGCTCCTTCTTAGCCTCTAAGAAGACCCCTGGACAGAAACCTACCTGTGTGGACTGAGTTGTTGAATGAGGGCATTTTCTAGGAAGGCCCTTGGGAGTCATTGTCATTTGGGGCAAGAGGAGGTGGTGTCTGTTGTCCATCCATGGTTCTGATCTCCCGAGGGGAGCTGAAAGAGCACGGTTTGGGAGCTGGCGTGGCACTGGGCACTTTGATGAGGCTACCGATTTAGCTGGTCCCCTGGGAGAGGGCAGGGAGGGCTCTGTGCCTGGGCTTGGTCTCTGGGATGAGTCACTGTGTTTACTCACACTGAGGACTGTCAACAGCAGTAGAAGTATGATTCAGATGGAGGTTTCAGTGCCCAGAGTTGCCCAGCGGCACGTCTGTCGCCAAAGCACGTGATGATAGAGAAATGGGCCATGCAGCCTTCCAGTTAGTGGTCTTGGCAAGGGCCATATGAGACCATGCCTTCAAATGGAGCCGGGGCTGGGGATAGGAAATGGGGTTTGTGAGGAGAGCGAGGCTGCTGGAACCATAGGGATGCTGACAGTTAAGAGGAGTTATAAGCTAGGTCTTTGGAAGGACAGAGGATAATTTTTTCTGAGCTGTCCACAAGTGGCCGTAGAGAATGGCTAAGATGGTTCTTGCTCGGAGAATGAGGGATGTTTTAACCTGGGATGATTCTAGTCAACCAAACCTTTAGTGAGATGGTCCTGCCTCGTCTCATGAGAGCAGGCACCAACCCCATAGCAACCAGGTAGGCAATGGTGGGGCAGAGGGGGCAGGAAATGAAAGGGAAAAGAACAAAAGGCAAGCGAGAGAGTTTGAACAGTTGTAGAGAAAACAAAGGAGCTGGATATAGGGACTGAAAGAGAAAGAGGATGAGAGGAAACAGGAGACAGAGAGGGGGAAGAGAGGGAGATTCCTTCCATGCTCCATGATAGAAATCCACAGAGGTTCTCTGTTCTTACCTGAGAGATGCTGCGGACAGTCTGTGTCAGTGGGGTCTCCTCCATCATAAATGCCTGAGGATACAGCTGGTGTGCCAGGTTCTTGGTCCAGGCGGTTCAGGACAGGCTCCTTGACTGTGAAAATCATTAGCACACTGTTAAAACTCACATCTGCTGAGAGCTTTGCCACAGCTCCCAGGTCTGCCATTTCATGCACTCTCGGAAGGGTGTGCTTTAGTCTGGAGTTCCATTATGTAGATGAGGAAGCAGAGCCTTAGAAAGTCTAGGTAACCTGCCTGTGAGTGGCAATGCTGGGCTTCTTAACAAGCACTCGGGCACATCTCCTTGACCCTTCTGCATGACCTAGTGTACCTGCTTTCTATATGCCTAGTGTCACTCTCCATCCTGCGTCCTCTCTGTCTCTTGTGCTGTCACTTTGTGCCCTTCCAGGCCTGGGACTGTGGTCTTGCATGCTGGTGTTGACCCCTCCAGCTGACCACAGCTGACATGCACTCTCTGCTCCTTCCTCAATGTGGTAGGGACCCCTGCCACACTGCAGCTGGGCCCTGCTGTGCTCTGAGGTCAGAAAGCCAGGCCAGGTCAGAGGACAATGAATGGGAAGTACTCAGGGCTTCTTTGGGACCAGGAGGGAGTCCTGGGCTTCGGAGCCCACATTACCTGATCTCTTAGCTGTCCACGGAGAAGGGGTGGGCAGGAGCTGGGGGTGAGAACTCAGGCCTAAAAGGCTGATCTGTGTGCTTGGGCTCATGCACTCTCTCACAGTGCTCATCTAAGGGAAGCACTGTCATCCAGAGGTGAAGCAGGCAGGCTCTGGAAACAGGGTGGCTGGGGACACATACCAGTATCCTCTGCTGGCTGGGGGGTCAGATTTTAGTCTCTCTCTCTCTCTCTCTCTCTCTCTCTCTCTGTATGTGTGTGTGTGTGTATGCATCTGTCTGTCTGTTTGTCTGTCTGTCTGCATATGCCAGCACACACGCACACACACACACACACACACAAGCACGCACACACGTACATGTGCCTGAGCAAGTGCCAGGGGTCAGAGGCCAGAGGTCAGAGGTTAATGTTTATCTTTTTCTATCACTCTCTACCTTACTTTTGGAGACAAGGTCTCTCATTAAGCCTAGAACTCATGAATTTGAATGGACTGGCTGGCCAGTGAGCCCCTTGGATCCTCCTGTCTCGGCTTCCCCAGCTCTGACATTACACCTGGTCTTCTCTGAGCTTGCTGGAGATGGAAGTCAGGTCCCCGTGCGTACACGGCAAGCACTTTACCAACTGAGTCATTTCTATAGCTTCCACGGGGCTGTTGGTCTTTCAAAGACTTTAGCCTCAATCCAGAGAGTGAAGTGGGACATTCTTTCCAGACCTGAGAGTTAACAAGAACACAACAAATATCAGTGGTTCCTGTCATCCACTTATCTGTCTCTGTCTAGTCAGAAGGCAAAGGTTCTGCTTAAGGTTCTGCTCAGAATTGGTGTGGAGAAAGTGCAAGGGTGGGGACAGGCTGGAAGAAGGATCCTTAAGCTGTAAGTTACTGGTGAGTCTTTGAGGGATTCAGGGGTTTCTGTCTTAAGACATCCAGTTTCAAGAGGAAGGGAACAGGGCTCTTGGGCGGATGTGGACCAACCCGTTTGTCGAGGCCATGTGGCCTTTCTTTCAGTCCATGTTCTTCCTTAGCCTTCACTGCTCAGGTGGGTTGGACTGCTGGACATCTCTGGGCGGGCAGCATTTTAGGAGCTATCCCTGGTGCTGACCTCCTTGCCCTTCTTTGTCCTGGCAGATCCCTAAAGCAGACTGACCCAGTCCAAGCTGGCTGCTGAACCTTCCAAGGCCGCTGTTGGCTTGGCAGAGTCTTTAATCTCAGACCAGGCCAAACCATGGTCTATGTGTCTGACACTTGGCTGCTGCCTGTCTGATTCCATCTCCTGCTTGAGTTGTCACAAGTTCCCTCCGGGCTGGAACTTGGCCTGTGGAGAGAGGGCTCAGGGCTTCTAGCAGGACAACAGAGAAGGTACATGCACACCAGTACTTAAGTGACTGGGCTTGCATCCCAGGCTGGCACCTCTCATTGGCCTGGCCTCGTGGGACCTGGACCATATTTCTCTTCCAGTGCAAAACAGGTGTCACGGGTGTGGCGGAGAAGTGCCACCTCAGCATGATGTTTCCCCTGCTAATGTAGCGCTGTGCGGGCTCATCCCTGGAAGGACAGATTAATCATTTCCACCCGGAGTCACCATCCAGGCCAGATTTACAGTGTCGGGAGCATGGGAGCCCCCGGACTTTATGGTCTTGTAAATTACGGGGCTGCTTGTGCAAGAGGCAGGCTGGGCTGTAAATCATGTGTAATTGCTTGTAAATTGGGAAACAAATAGTATTTTTCCTTAAATCACACTCTTTGTAGTGTTTCTTGGGGGGAAATTGAGGGCACATAGAGACCCTTTAACCTCCCTGGGGTGGAGATACCCAATTTCAGAGTCTCCCAGGCCAAATTCCAGGAGATTGGGAGGCCTTTGGGTCAAATGGAGAAGAATTGGCTGTGACTGTCATAAGTTCCTCTTTTAGGTAGCTTTAAATCACTTTCTTCTGGGGCTTCCCTCCTCCCTTGTCCTCTTTTCAAATTAACCCCAAGAGTCCCGTTTTTGCCCCTGGCTAGGGCCAGCTCTCTCCTTGGGTCTGGGAAGGCAAACCTAGGTGCTCTCCAGAGAACCCAATTTCACTCCCCTTTCTCCCCCATGTAAGGACGGTTGGTAGCTCACCATAGACTGGCAAGCATGGCCTCTGCGCCAAAATGCTATTTGCTTGCTTTTTCTCATCTTCTCCCATTTTGATAAAATTACATTTATCTTTTTTTTTTCCTGCCCGCCTGCCGTGGTCAACTTTGAAGAGTCATTAAATTTGCTGATAGTCAGTCTGCTGAACTTTAATTGAAACACGAATCACAGGCTCCTAGAAGGTTCAGCCTCCTAGGGACCTTGGGGACCGTCTAATTCAACTCCTTCATTTGACAGAAGAAAAAACAGAAACCCAGGATGGGGAAGGGACTTGCCCAAGGTCAGTCTCTGGATGAGCACAGCTCTGGGATGAGCCTGGGCCTCCCATGTCAAGTTCTTCACACTCTCCACCACACGCTGTAGGGCCCCTCCACTCAGCTGCCACTTCTGCAGCTCTGCTGTGTGATAAACATTAATGGGAGCATCAGGCATTTGTCTTACGACTGGGAGAATCAGCCCCACTTCACATCCTTCTCCTGGAAAGTGACTCATTGAATGAGCTCAGTGGAGACGAGCGGCCCGCAAGCTATGAGCCTTCCTGTGGACACTACAGAGGACTCTTTGAACCCCTTGAAGATTACTCCTTTCTTTCCTTTATATGTGGGGTGTACGTGCCTGTGTGCACGTATGAGTGTGTGCATGTGTGAGTGTGTGCACATGTCTCTGTGTGTGTATGTGTGTGTGTGTGTGCATGTGTGTATAGGCCAGAGGTTGACATCAGGTGACTTCCATGATTGCTCTCCACCTTATTTTTTTGAGGCAGAGTCTCTAGGCTGGATCAGGAGCTCACAGATTGTCCAAGCTGGCCTGACGGTGAATTCCAGGGATCTGTCTGTCCTTTCAACGACAGCAAAGTTACAGAGCTCCGTGCTGCAGTACCCAGGTGCTGGGGATCTGAACTCCGGTCCTAAGTGCCTGTACAGAAGACATTTTGCCAACTGAGCTATCTCCCTAGCTTGGGATTATGTTTTTAAGGGACACCTGAGACTCAAGCTCGATACTCTTGCTGAGAGGAGCACTGGCCACATCACATGAACTGTGGACAGGGCAGGGGAAGGGATGCAAATGACCTTGATTCTAGGGCTGCTATAGATGTGGCTTTGAACAAGTTCTCTTTCCCCACTGACTTTCTCATCTATCCAACGGGCACCAGGAGCTGCTTTCTTGAGTGGCTGTCATGGCTGTCAATAATGGTGCATGAGATGGTATCTAAGTAGGCTTGCCATCTAGCCCTGTCCAGCTGAAGCCAGAGGCATTAACTGGCTGATGTAAGAATTGGGGCTTGACCCGGGGTGCTATGTGAAGAAGTAAACAGAGAGGTAACTATGCTGAGGCCACCTCTGGTCACTTGGAGTCCTTGGAGCTGATTCTTTCCCCTTGGTGTCCTCCTTAGTCATGTAGATGTGGCTGTCGGGCAAGGACTCATGGGTACTCTCACAAACCCTGAACCCTCAGAAATGCCTGCGTAAGGCAGAGGGTAGAGCCACAGGGGGAGATGGCCGATTCTGTACAGAGAGCTGGGGCACATCAGCCCCGCGGGCACAACTCCATTCCCGCCAGGCCTCCCCCACTGCACTCAACCATTCATGCAGAGGTATAGGTGAGGGCATAGCAACCCGGACAGCATACAAGAGGACATTTCCCTGGGGATGACTCTAAAAGGCCTGCACCTTCAGAAGTGGGGTGCTCCCACCGTGAGGCCTCCACCTCCTCAGCCCTCCATCTAGATCACAAGGAATCTAAGATAAAAGCAGAGAACCAGATCTGGTTTCCACCACTTCCCAGCTTTGCAGCCTCGGGTGAGTTTCCAAGCCTCTCTGAGACTTAGATGTTCAAAGGGAGTGAATACTGGTACCCAACTCGGAGATCTGGTGTGCAGACTCAATAAAACGATGCTTAGAAGAGCCCAGCACGGCGCTGGACAGGAAGTCGTCCTTGACCTCATGGTTACTCAAGTAACTCAGATACTAAAGCCTCCTTTCAGGCACAGGGGGAGCCATCAGGAAGTGTGACAGGTTTGACTGCCATGATCCACCTGGTGTCCTGAGTGTCCTGGTCTCAGAAGGCTGAGCAGAGGCTGTGTTTATTCCCGGAGCTGTTTTCTCTGCTGCCTGCCCGCTGCCACCTCCTCCAGACACACAGAAAGAGCCAAATGGGCAGGAGTCCTGCCAGCGTGATGGAGTGGAAGCCTGAGATTAGCGCCTGCGGACAGACAGATGGGCGAGGGGGACAATGGGCATGCAGCCTACCCTCACCCCAGGCTTCCTGCCCAGGGCCCTGACCCAGGGCTGGCTAGGCCCCAGCTAACATGGCCCCTTCCGTTCCTTCCTTTCCCAAATTCTGTCCTCTTTTGTGACACCCTCTAGCTCTGTCCCTCATCCTTCCTGTCCTTGCTACTGCCCCTTCCCACTTCCAGCTCCTGCTCTGCTGTCTAGGCCCTGCTGGTTGGTGTCCTTCTCTTGATCTTCCTTCAGAATCTAGAAGCATCATACCCTAAAAGGGGGATTGGATTAGACCGACCTCTGGCTGCACACACTTGGGGGGACATTTAACCCTCTGGAGGAGAAATAAAGGCAGGAGGGAGACTGAGCCCCTGTGTCATGTGTTCTGTGAGGATATGTTAAGCTGACTCTGCCCAGGGTGGTGGTCTGCAGGAGTGGAGAGAGCCATGTGTTGGATCTTGTGACCTTGCCAAGGTGTCCAGCATTACCAGGTCCAGTCCCCTGCTCCCCTGGGAGCTGTCCTTCTCTAAGTCCCTTCTTGGGCTTTCTTGCTTTGAGAGACTCCCATGTCTTCCTACTCATAAAACAACTGTCCTTTGTTTGCATTCCCAGTGCACCTATTCATCCCAACTATTGGCATGGGAAATCTCCTGACTGGCTTTCACTGCACCCCTCCAGGCTGTGTGCACCCTGAGCAAGGACTTTGGGCTTTTTTGGTGCTGCTGTGTCTGTAAGGGCCTTGCCCAGTGCCTGGCACAGAGCAAGAACACACAGGTCCTGGGCTGCCACTAAAGCGAAGGGGGAAGGATGTGTGACTTGTCTTAAGGAAGGACAGCAGCAGCTTGAGGGTTCGCATCCTTGGCATCTTGGGCCTGGCAGCACCTCCCAGGTCTGATGTCCTCAGGCTCTCAAGGTAGAGCTAGCAGGACCTTTGAGCGCACTCTGTCAGCCTCCTGTTGTATGGATGGGCCCTGAGGCTCACACATCGTCCTCAGCTGCTGAAGGAAGGGGCTTCTTGCTGCCTGGGTCCCTGGGTGTTCCTGCTCATGCTGCTACAGCAGTCTCCTTGGAGATGCTCATCTCTTAGTGCCTGTTGCTGTCTTTGGCTCTGCCCCTGGCTGTCTCTCTGCCACTTCCTAGTCCTGTTTTTTTCCCCCTTCTCCTCTGATGGGATAATTATGCTAATCAGCCTGTCAGAACAAAGATAATTTGTGGTGGGCTATTTCAGACTTTAGAATTCAGGCTAAGGTCCCTTTTCTGCTTGCCTCTGAATGCCCCTTAACCCTATCTCAGGGACTGAGCCAGGCAGGTCTGTTCAGGGAGGGATGATGGGCCCTTGAGGGCAGGTGGGAGGAAGGGAGGGTTTGTGTGTGTGTGTGTGTTTGTATATGCTCGTGCATGTGAATATGTGTGTTTGTGTGTACTCAAGAGTGTATGCGTGTGAGAGTGTATGTATGTATACAAATGTGTATGCTTATGTGCATGTTGTATGTGTATATGTGTGTGCGTGTCTATGTATGTGTGTACATACGAATGTGTATGTGTATATGTATGTATGTGTGTGCATGTGTGTGTATGTATGTGTGAATGTGTATGGGTATTGGTTTGTGTATGAGTGTTTGTGTGTGCATGTGTGTGTGTTTGTGTATATGTACATGTGAATGTGTATGGGTGTATGTCCGTGAGAGTATGTACATGTGTGTGTGTATGTGTGTGCGTGAAGGTGGGCACATGTGCTCAGGGGCATTGTGTTACCAGAAGTCCACGTCTGTGTACAGGAGACACAGCAGAGCACCAAACGTCTGCTGAAATCAGTGGAGCATAGAAGAGATGACAAGTGAGCTGTTGTCCCTGGGATATCACTACTAAGGATGGGGCTTCTCCCTGTACCAGCTGCAGCTCTGGAGGAACCACTGCCCTCGTCCACGCTGCAATGGTAGTGACAGGTATTGTGCTTCCCTGAGAAGGGCCACATCAGCACCTTTACCCGTCATGGCTTCCCAGCTGATCTAGGTATAGAAAGGGTCTAGGGTGCTCACTTCCTGGGCCTGGCTGGTTGTCCAAGGGTGAGAGAGGAGGGGTCATGTTGTGTAGGCACCAGAGCTAGCCAGGCAGAGCCCAAAGGGCAGTCTTGTGTCCGGAAGCTTACCAAGAATGAAGGGCGTGATCCCAGGAGCCAGGCTTAGCCATCCAGTCCCAGAGATACTGACTGAAGAGTCTAAGGGAAGGACAGTGGTTCTGAGCTGCCTTCCTCAGTCAGCTCCCTGAGAACAGTTTGGGGGAAGTGAGGGAAGGGATGAAGCTATACACAAACCATGAATGGGTACCATCGCTAGACAGAGGGTGCAAAACTTCACTTTTTTCTTCAGAAATGCAAAGGACTACATGGCAAACTATATCTAATAAGACCATATCATCCCCAGGGCCACCGTTGATTGCTTGGGGATAGCTAAGCTTGACACTTCAACAGAACTGTGTTTCCTTTGTCTTGGAGGCTCTGCTCTGGGCCTCTCCTGAGGTTGTCTGGCAGGGTGAACCCCAGGCACTTTCAGGGCAGACAAAGGTGTACTGTATGCCCCCGTGTCCCTGAGCAGCCCTTTTCCTGGGATCCAGGACGCCCATGTGTCTGCGTGTACCGAGGAAGGGCTTAGCATGTTCCCTCCCCTCTTAGATATGTTTGGAACGCTGCCTCTGGGCCACCGTTCAGATAAACGGTGGCAGTTGCACTGTCAAGGCTTTGAGTCATTTAAATGGCTGCGGGGAGATATTCCGTTGACTGATTTAATCTTGCGAAGGAACTTTCCTCTTCTGGGCTTTTGCTTACACAGCACCTCAGCCCTTTCAAGCCTCTAGCTGAAGTTCCCGCCCCTGCGCACAGTCAGTACCTCTGCCTCTGGGCTCAGGGATTTCAGGCCTCAGCTATTCCCAATCTGGCTGCCGAGGAGGAAGCCCAGAGGTCTGAAGGAAGAGGTGTCACTGAGACCAATCCTCTATTCTGTCCATTATCAGTTCCCAGTTCTGAGAATTCGTGTCCAGAGGTTGCCGATCCTGTCACGGAAGGCCTTGGATGCAGGCCACATCCACCCCTTGTGGTCTACTGGGCAGGACTGAGCCCAAGTCTTGTCGTCTAAGAGTGAGAGAGGAGGAGGGGAGGGGACCCCTGACTGTGAGCCAGAGACTGGGGGACAGGGCACTGTGGATGTCTGTGTGCACACGAGTACAAATGTGTGTTAGTGCACATCCGTGCAGAGCATCTGTACCCATGTAGCATGTGTCAGGGTGTTGACCAGCCGTTTTCTGTCTTGTTGTACATGTAAGCAAGCCTGAGACTGTGTGGAGCCAAGCACCCCTCATGTGCATTAGTGCACCCCGGGAAGTTGTCAGTATGCGAGCGTGCATCCTGTGTGCAGGCTCTGTTGAGTGATTCTGGTCTTGGGGCCACATTAGTGTGACAGGTATACACATTCATGCCACCTGTCAGCCTCCATGCATGTGTCTGTATGTCTGTATGTTTGTGTGCGTGCCCGCCATGCTCAGATGTGCACACTTCACCAGAGATTGGAATCTCACACCTGTCCCTTCCTGCCCTGCTGACAGGGTTGATGATAGTGGCCCAGAGCCCCCTGTTAGTCATCTGTCCATGGCTGCCATTTTAGGAGGGGAAGCAGGTAGCTAGCCAGCTGATGTATTTCCGGGATTTCAGTGAATGGGTGAGTTGGAGTCCCTTTTCGGGCACCAGGCTACTCAGCTTTTAGGGGGTGAGAGCTGGGGCTCAGGTGGGTCAATCCTCTGTTACCATCCGGCCTGGCATGGCCTGAAGCACTACCACCCACAGAAGGGCTGGCTAGGGCTTTCTCCCTGTACTGGAAAGAAAAGGCTGCCACTGCCCTTGTGACACACATAGGAATGTCCTTCCGTTCACGCCTTCAGCTGCCTATCCTTTCTGTACTTCCACGTGTGGGTCAAAGGGCCCCTCTGCTCGACGTGAGCTTGTGTCTGTTCCTGGATGTCTCTCTGGGGTATCTGTGCTTCTGTTTCTCACTCTGTGCACAGACACACTCATGGGTCTTGGTGCTGCGTGTCCGGGTACACGATCTCTCAGTCTTCAGCTGGGACTACCTGGCCTCTCTCTGTTGTCTTGCCTGCCTCTGGCTTCTGTTCCCTCTCCAGCTCCAAATATGCTACAGGCCTTCATACACCACTCAAAGCTGCTCCCGTGAACCTCCTTCTGTGATTCCCCTTTACTTAGCCAAGCCCTCGTGCTTGCTGCTGGTCTCCAAGACCCAGAATGGCTCCAGGCTTCCCTTGTGTTTCTTTCTCAGAAGGGCCCTCTGACCTCTTCTTGGCCCTTAGCCATCTCTGAGAGGCCAGGAGAGTTCAGGGTCGAGAGAGGAAGCCTCAGTTGTGAGGAGTGGCACAGAGAATGGCGGTGGGGAGGGCCAAAAAGCCCTCTGTCAGAAAAGCAATATCCGGTCTCCATCTGAGCTGGAGAAACCCCCCTCTAACCTCAAGAGTCCCTTACCTGGCACTGCTGCACACCTCAAGTCTCCTCCATCTTCTTTGCCTCCACACCCTGGCCACTGCCATCCGAGCTGTTCTTGGGGCCCTAGCCACTAAGCCCCCACTCGCTGCACAGGTCATTCACACCTGCAGATTCTGAAAATACGATTGCAGTGTCCCTCCCCCTCCCAAACTAGTGCCATCTGTAGCTCGCCCTTGCTCTGAGACCGGAGCCCTCAGCAGGGCTTGCAGACTCCTCTGTACCTCAGAGATCTCTCAGCCCAGTGGCTTTTCTTAGGGAGGCCTCCGGGGATCTCTCTTGCTTACCTACTCCTGGCTTGTGTCAGGACAAGCGCACCATCCTCGCTGCATATGCTGAGCACCCCTTAGCACATGCTAGGACCCAGGGTAGACTGTCTGGGCACTACTTCTGTGGCTTCTCTTAAGCGCTGAGAGGCAGGACTGCCCCCATGATAGCCTTAGTGCCACAGTGGTGAGTGAGGCACATCATGAGGGCGGAGCTTGGGCTGAATGGAGGTGGGGATTTGAGGGCTTTCTCTTCTAAGCAGCCCTCAGTCTGCAGCACACACATCCCCTTTGGAGCACTGGAAAGGGACACTTGAAGGTGACCCATGGTCCTTGCCACCCACTTCACACTGTGTGGCTCCTGCTGTCTCCTGAGGTGAGCTTCCCTGTCACACCTGGAGGCTCTGCCTGTCCTTTGCCAGCTTGGGCTGTTCCATGTTGAAGAGGTCCCCCGCCTTGCATGTGAGAACTTCACACTGCAAGTCTTCCATCTTCCATCCCATCCCGCTCCTCCCTGTGGCTGGGATTCCCTTCATCCTATGCCTCTCACTGTCCATTGGCCCCACCAACACTCAGCCCCAAGGAGGCAAGATCATAGGTGATAAAAAGGAATAAGGCAGAGGGAGAGGGATATGGGGAGCCGGGTGGGAGGGTAGGGCAGAGGAGGGGGTGGGTCTCTCTCTCTCTCTCTCTCTCTCTCACACACACACACACACACTCACACACACACACACACTCACACACACACACACTCACACACACACACACTCACACACACACACACACACACTCACACACACACACACACTCACACACACACACACTCACACACACACACACACTCACACACACACACACACTCACACACACACACACACACACTCACACACACACTCACACACACACACACACACACACACACACACACACACACACACACACACGGCTCTTGAAGTAGGATTTTGAGGGATGAAAACGGAATTTTCATCATTATGTGGTATTATACAGTTCCAGCCATCCCCGCCCCTCATCTTGCTAAGAAAGTCACTTTCTCTTGGAACCTATCTGTTTCCAGTAAGGCCAGGTGCTTGGTGCTGCTTTGGCAGAGTTGGGGCTCAAGAAACCCATGAGGCAGGAATGTTCCTTGACCTTCCTCAACAAGACAGAGAGGTCACCTGACAAAGGCCCACCTGAAAGGGGATTTCCTGGCAGGGAGTGTGTGTGTGTGAGGTAATACTTAAAGCAGCCTCCTCTCCTCTTCCCCCTCTTCTCACGGCCCCTCCCCTCCTTCCGCCCCCTTTCAACTCCTTCCCTTCTTCTTCCTCTTCGTGCCTCCTGCCCTCCCTCCCCGGGTCTCTCCTCCTGCCTGCAGGAGGAGGAGAAACACAAAGGGTAGTCAGAGTTAATTTAGGCTCAAGTATCTGGTCACCTGGAAACAAGGCCAGTCCCCCAACGCGGGTCCTCAGCCTGGCCTCATTAATCTGTGTGAGGCTGGCATCATGGCGCCAACGTAAGTAGGGCAGAGGCGGAACTGCTGAGGAGAAGGCCCCCAGCAGTCATGACCAGTCTCTATGTGAGCACTGGGGAGAAAAGAGCAGGGGAGGAGAGGCCAAAGACTCTGGTGTCTGCAGCCCCTTCCTCTGGCCCCAGGACTCTGGATCCTGCCTGTCTTTTTTCTGGAGTGTCTCCTTGAAGTCCACTCCTCCTCACCCTGAGTTCAGGCTATGCCAGTTCATTCCTGTGGAGGGCGCTGTGGGCCTGGCCGTTGCCTGTGTCAGGCTCAGCTGCTAGGCAGCCTCAGCTCCTGCACCTTCCGAGGGTGCTTGGGTGCAGCCTCCCTGCCCTCAGACCCCACAGTGAGTATGCTGGGTGACCCAGAGAGGGCTAACCCTCTGGCCCCGGCACTGCCTCCTCTTGGTGTTCATTCCAGCTCTTCCCCTCATCTCTGTGTGTGCTGGGAGCTCTTACCTTTGGGTTTGAGGACATTCGCTTTACTCAATCTTGGCTACCACCTTGGAGACCCTCTGGCTCTAGCCCCCAGACCTCCTGCTTTCAGATTTCAGTGTCAGTCCTCTGGTTGTGATTGGTAGATGGGAACATGGATCATTTGAGATCATCTTCCAGCTGTGACCCCCCCCCCCCAAAGTGACATCTCTGCTATGCCACAGGGAGCCATCAATCTCCCATGGAGGCCATCCTGAGGATAAATAGACTTGCCTTGATCTAGGCAGACTGAGTCTAGTCACACTGCCCCGTTCCTGATGCCCACTCTCGCTGCTTCCCCTGAAATCTGATTTATCCAGAAGTGTGGGAAGATGTATCTACCCTCAAACTGTGGCCTGACTGCAAATCTGTTAGACCCTGTCAAGTAAATTAAGTAGCGTATGCACTTTATTGGAGAATATTACTTTATAAACAGGAAGAAGAGTGGAAGGACCTGTGCCCAGACACTAGCAGGGCTTTGCTGGATGGCGTCATTACAAGTGTTAATATCTTCCCTTATGGTATTCGGTGGATGTGTGTTTAGCAAGGAGGCCTGATTACATTTAGAAATCTGAGTTTGAATGCCAATGTGATGGCATCTCAGCTGTGCTAAGTTTGGCAGTACCTCTCCTTTCAGAGCTGATTTCTGCACCTCTCGGGCTGCCATCGTAAAACTCATTCTCTCTGTCTCTCTGTCTCTGTGTGCGCACGTGAGCAGGCATGAGCATTCGTTCACGCGTATATGAACTGAACCAAGATCTGCACACACTTGGGTGAATCCAGTGTGATAAGCACACACACAGGTACTCTGGAGCCGGTTGGTGCCCGGGTTCAAACCCTGACTGACTGGACTGTATGATTTTAGGAAGGTGTTACTGGATCATTCTTGTCCTGTAACATGGAGTTATGATAAAGAATAAAGGGGTTAATATACACCAAGTATCCAAGATGGTGTCTGTATACAAGAAATGCTCCCCAAATGCCAGCTGTGATTGCTATTAGTCTTTTAACTTGTGTGTGTGTGTGTGTGTGTGTGTGTGTGCGGGTGCTGGGAATTGAATTGGAGTTCTCTAGAAGAGCAGTAAGTGCTCTTAACTACTGAGCCATCTCTTTAGCCCCCTATTTTCTTTTTACATATATGGATATTGTTTTTTTCCCTCTCTTCCTCTCTTCCCAGGCTATTGATATCAAAGGCTCTGTGACCGTACGGCTGGCTTTCTTTGTTAGGTACTGTCTGCCTGTCTATTTTAGGGTAGAGAGAGTATCAGTCTTTTAGTATTTTCAGTGCATAGATTGGAGGCCACTGTTGCATCTGGGGTTCATCTTACTCTAGGGTCAGAGGTCAAATGAGATAAAGTCAACGTTCAATTTGAGGCCAAGGTCAAGAGTAAGTTGAAGAAAGACTCTCAAAGCTGTCCGGGGTGGACCCAGGTTGGTCTCTTGCTTCCCAGCAGGGCGAGGCAGAGCCCAAGGTCTGCTTCACTGCTGAGCTGTGCAGTCAGAATGACCTTTTTCTGGGCCTTCCACTTACCCTTTGGGCAAGGCTGCCCTTGCGCTTCCAGCAAGATGTCTGGTGCCTCATTACCATGCAGTGTGAGCCAGCCTACAGTGGCATGGGCTCACATTCAGTGGGCCCCAGGGCCCTAAATGTCTTCCTTCCTAGGGAGCCCCCAGCTCAGCTCAATAGGAGGGGGCGCCCCCACAGCACATGGGTGAACTTTGTCTGCACTTAGAAGAGCTCCTGGGCATCCACCTGGAGGGTAGTGGGCTGCAGGGCTGGTGACAGGCAGGCCAGGCACACCTCCCAAGTGCAGGCAGGTTGATGGAGGGCCCAGCTGCTCCCTAGAGCTGTGCCGGGTTCCCGCGCTAGACTGGCTGGTGAGGAGGGGTGTGCACAGATGGCCCTATACACACTTGTAATTTGCCAGAATAAATAGTTATTATTAATCTCTCCGGTGCAGTCTTCTCCCTTTCCATGCTGTTACTAACAGAGAGAGGAGCAAATATGGGGCTTGTTCTTCTCATCCTGCACAGAGTAGGTCTCCTCTTAGCACTCCACTAATTGCCCTCCATCATAGAGGCTCATACAAATGAGGCCTATATGCAATGATCCAGGCTAGTATACAATAGATGCCTCTTCTGTCTGGTGCCTGGCACATAGTATATAATCAAACCACAAAGGTTGGTCATCAGGTATAGTATTGGTGGTGGACTCCAGACACATGTTGGAGGGGTCAACTTTTAATTCATGTCTGCTCCTATAAAGAAATGTTACCCTGGTCTGTGGCCTGTTGGCCACCAGATACTCTGGAGCATGGATGGGTGAGCCAAGAGAGATACAGACCTTTGGTTCTTGCTGAAGGCACCCAGAGCCAGGTGCTGAAATACAGGTCCTTTGGAAAACAAGTCACCCGGAGGTGCAAGGTGTGAAGAGCTGGCTGCCTGTAAGAGGTTACCTGAGATGGGTCAAGGTTCCATTTCATGCTGATGCCATAGGCAGAAGGTAGCGTGAGTGATGTGATGGGATGCCTGGGAAGCATCACAAGTTGATGTAGCAAATAACCCACCCTGTGGGAGGAGAGAAAGAACCCACCGGGGGTGGGGTGAATCCACAGTGTGGGGAGGTGGGGAACTTCATGGCTGTTGGGGCTGTAGCCAGAGTAGAGCTTCATGTATGGCTCTGCTGCAACCTTGCCTGCTCTTGTTGGGGAGGAAGGATAGGAGAAGCAACAGTGTATTAGGTGGTGGCTCCTGGGTGTGCCTTGAGGAAAGATGGGGAGTGCTGGCAGGTGTGAGTTCTTTGGGAATTCTCTTTGATCAAAGGGCCTGAGCCCACTGTGCAGAACTTGGCAGGGTAGGCAGGTGGAGGCAGGGCGGGCAGGTGGAGACCAGCTGGATCTCGGAGGGTCTCTGCAGCCAGGATGAAGATGCTGTAGGTGGCCGCCAAACCAGGGCCTTCTGAACAGCAGAAGGGCAGGGGGACCAGCAGGGGGAGGTGGGGCAAGAACTCACACGTGTGAGTCATGCAGAACTGAAGGCTGAGTGAGGACAATGGGGAAGGGCATGGCCAGCAGGAGCAAGAAGGGTGGCCTCTGTGCTGAGAGGGGAGGGAAGAGAGGGCAGAGGCCACAGGGTTTGAAGGTGTGCAGGGAAGGAAGCTGACTCCATAGAAGCATGAACCCAGAGTGGGCAGGGGAGAAGATGGTCCCTCAACCCCATCTGCTCTCCCTTATCTCTCTGTACCTTAAGCATCCTCTCTCTGTGCCCTGGGCTCTCTTTCCTACCTCAGCACCGCCCCTCACAGGCACTTCTTTGTCCAGGGCGTGGGGACTGCTGTTCTCCCCTTCGTCGTCCATGCTTGTCTGCGTCTGCTCTGTCCTTCCTCACTCCTTGGAGGAGATACTGAAAATCAAGTCACTGTTGGAGTGATGTTCTCAAGATCTTCACAGGCTAAGTGACATTCTGATGATCAGGGACAGTGCCGGGGACAGCAAAGTGTCCTGGTTTGGGTTTCAGTTCTGCCACCATAAGCAGCCCAGTGACTGGGGAGGTGTTTGACATCACCTAGCCATGCAGGGTGGGGCACAGATGAGGGTCTGTGGGTGACCATTGCTGTTGCTACTGCTCTCCCTGTTATTGCTGCCTGCCCCCGTGGGGCCTGGGGACAGTGCCAGGGTCAGTGGGATATGTGTGTTTCAGAAGCAGGTCTATCTATCTGGAAGTCTCAGTTGATGTCACCACTTCCAGTATCTAAGAGACCCACTCAGTTTCCCTACATCTTCTCTGGCCACCATCTCCCCACTCACAGAAGGACCAGACCCCTCTGTCTCCCTACAGAGATTCGGGGGGGCGGTGCTTGCAGCCTCTGATACCTGTTAGAACCTCATGCTCTGGGTTGCCTCAAGACCAGGATCCCTCTCTGTCCCCCAAACCAAGGACAAGTGTCCTGTTTTTCTGGGACAGCGCAAGGCTAGTGCCCACTGTCAGGGTAGACCCTGGAGACCCTGGGTGCAGATCTTTCTCCTGCCCCTGGCTGGAGCCCCAGTTTTCCTGCTACCTGGTACCTGTTCCCCTGGCTAAGCTCAGGCCCATCCCCATCCAGCTGACACAGAGCTATAGGTCCCTTCTCACTTCTGTCAATGCTGTCCCTACCAGATAGAGACAGGGCCCAGCATTTGTCATCCTGGGGGGAAGCCAAGGTCCCCCAGAAGTTGGATCTTCCTGGAGTACTGAGGGTTATGTCCACTCTCAGGAATACACGGGGACAAGAAACCCACTGTCATCTGGCATGCGACAGCAGGAAGAGCAGAACATCCATCTCCTGTAGGACCTTGGACGTCGCCTACCTTCTCTGGGCTTCTGTTTTCAGAACTCAGAAGTGTAAGTCATGACTCTACCTTGTTGGGAAAGGAGTTTATACCCAGAGCCCCTCTGGAGCTGATATGCTGAGGGATATGAGCTACCCACGAATACTTGAGTTGGGAGGCTCAGGGCTGAGCCTCTGACTTGATGGACAATCTTGAGCCATCTGTATTCTCTCCCAAATCTCCAGTGTCCTCCAATCTGTCGCATGAAGGATCAGTCTAAATGATGTTGCAGGATCAGTCTAAATGATGTCTCGAGTCCCTGCCAGTTTTGAAGGTCTGTGATTGACATTTGGGTTTTTCCATTCCCTAGTGGGAGCCCAGATGTCTAAAAACCCATCTCTGTCCAAGCAGAGGGCCCAGACCACATGACAGGGTCATACCCACCTCCACCAACCCAGTCCCAGCTCCCCAACACCCTCTGTACCCTTTCTGCCTTTCCCACCCCAAACTGGCACATCGTCCAGAAAATGAATAACTTTGACTCCACTGTTTATTTGGAGACAATAGCAGTCGATTGAAACGGCCACACCAGAAAAAAATATGTTCCACTTAGGCCTGGAAATTGCTCGGCGCCCACTGTTGATGAGGCCCGTTTGCGTCTACCTCATGCTTCTCTCTATCATTGGCCAACTGCAGTCCATTTGCTTAATGAACAGTGTGGCTTGTGGCCAGAGGGTGGGGCCAGCTGAGTGCACCTCCTGCCCACTGGCCAGAGTGGCTGGACAGCCTGGCTGGGTGCTGCCTGGCCTACCCCACAGTTTGACAGCTGGCCCTTTGGGTCAGAGAGGACACTGAGGTCAGCCCAGTCCCTGCTAATGGCTTTAATATAAAGATGGCAGCAGCCACGGTGTACTAGGTACTTCCTGGGTTGTGTGCCAGGCCTGGGCTAAGTGCCCTGCAGACGTCACCTCCTTGAAGATAAGCAACCGTGAGAGGTGAAGGGCGAAGCTCTCCCATTATGCAGATGAAGAAGCAGGGAGACTCATCTCTGAGTACAGAGCTGGTGCTCCTGGCCACTGCGCTCCATGACCTGGGAAGCAACAGCGGAGCTGAGAACAGCTATCATGCAAAGGGGAGGCATCTTTCCAGTAGGAATGGGAGATGCAAGCAACAGCCTTTACTTAATGTCTCCAGGGCCCAGGCCTCCCTTCTGATCTGGCTCTGCTTTAGAACATGAAAGCAAGACCGTGCGTGCTTGTGCGCACATACAAACACAGACACAGACATACACACACGAAGACAGACACACAGACACATACAGACACACACACACACCTTCCATCTCATACCCCTCTTGCTTCAGTCCCGGATTCTGACACAAGGGGACTGCAGAAGTTGCTGGGGTGTCTTTAAGCCCTCCAGGCTGAGAGCCTTCCAGGAAGGGTGCTCCTTTGTAGCCTTAATACTGTCTCCAGGGAACTGCATTCTCTAGTGCTCAGAGTGCATCTTGCCAGCGCCTTCCAGCTGTTCTGTTTACTATCAGAGCAAGCCCTGGGAAAACTCTTTTCCCGTCCCCTCCCCCATCTCTTCTCCACCTCCTGTTCCTCCTGTGCCCCAGGGATTCTTAGAGCTGTGACTGCAGCCCTGTGAGGAGCCCCGCCCCCTGCCTATGCCAGCTGTGCGCATCACAGGTGGGAGCTGCTACAACGTGGTCCTCCTTTTCTGTTTCTGTCATCCTGATGCCCCCATGTGAGATGCTGGGTGACCGTCTGGGAAGCAGGTATCCAGGGTAGGGGCAAGTGTCTCAAGTACTGCTGTATCCAGTGAGCCAGGCGGAAGACCAGCCTTCATCCTTAGCCAGATCCCTGTTACAGAGCTAGGAAATGCAGGGTAGACCTAATACCCAGAAAGACCAGCTTGGGGATGGCCAGGTCAGGGCAAAGATAGATTTCCCTAGCATGCCTGCAAACACTCAAGGGTATGAAGGTATGATACATTGTAGATCCAAGATGTCTGGTAAGGATGAATGTGCATGCCAATCAGAGAGAGAGAAAGAAAGAAGGAAAGAAAGAGAAAGATCATTGACTCAGCGACCAGTCATGTCTCTGTCATTCATTTCACTCACTTGTTGCCTACTCTTGCCAGGAATTTTCTGGTCTGGATTCTTAATGGGTAATTATCTCCAGGCCAGGCCAGGGAGAGACTAATGAGGTGCCTCGGGCACTAAGTTGAAGGAGCCATTCACTCTCAGGGTCACGTGAGTGATTGGCCAGCTCAGCTGCCCAAGACAGTCTTGCAGGTAGGGATCGGAGTCTCCTGTATGGAAAAGGAAAACAGAGCGGTGAGGGCTTGTTTGCAGACCTTGGTGGCTTCATGTCTTCCTTTTTGCCTGTGGGTGGTCTTCAGTTTCCCTACCTCACTTGCTTGGGGATGGTCCCAGAGCAAGCCCTGGCCTGGAGGCATAAGGAAGTGTCACAGTGGCTTGCTGCGTTCTGTTGTATGTTTCTTCACATTGTCGCTGACATTATGTGCCAAGATGGCACCGTGGTCAGCAGGACTTATTCTGTCTACTCCATTTGGAAGGACACGGTCTTCAATGAGTCACTGAAACCCCCAGTTCTCCAGTGTCCTTCTGGGTAAAATGGAGCACACTGATCTTTCCTATGTGAGGAGTGTGGGAGAACTCTGGGGAAGTTGGCAGGTCATGACACCCCATTAGGACAGTGCTTGCCACATAGTGAACTTCAGGGAAATGTCACATGTGCTAGCCCCGTTATCACCTGGAGACTTGAGGAGCTGAGGTGAGCCCCAATCCTTCAACCTCTGAGCCTCAAACATTCAATCTCCACCCTGCTTCTCCTCCCCCCCCCCAGCTTTAGAGAAGTCCCATTGTTCAAGATTATCAGCCTCAAGGCACTATCTCAGCCCTTGTGGGAGGTGGGCACACACGGGATGGGGTGAGCCTGGGTTCTGACTCCTCTAGTCCTCTCCAACTGTGGCTGAGGGAGCTTCTCTCTTAGCTCCTTGCTGCTTGCAGCTTGGGCTCTCCTGGAATTCACGGGAGGTTTGGAGAGAGAGAGAATTCACACTTCAGTGGAAATGTGTTTCAAACAATTAGCAGGTCTTTACCGCAGGAGTCTTTGAAGTCGGAGCCCAGACCCATCTCTCTGAAGGGTTTCCCTAGAACTGACAGGCTGGCAGACGCTGACACAGCTCGGCCTTTGCTGGAGTGCCAGGGGCTCCCATCTCTGGGCTGGCACCTTAGGTTTCAAATGAGTGCCTCCAGCGGCCCCAGTGTGATCCTCCATTGCTGTGTGATATAGAGGGATCTGCATCACTGAGACCCGAGGTCCTGTAGGGGAGCCAGCCTACTGGGCAGCCTATACCAAGACCACAGGATTTCCTGTTTTCCAAACCTAACCCTGGGCTGGGCAGCAGAAGCCCTTGACTGAGCTGAGAACTCCAGCATCCTTGAACCTTGCCTGGCTATTTGTGCTATTATCAGCTGAATAACTTTGATGGACTCTTAGAAAGATGCAAACAGATGGGATCAGAGAACACTGGACCAACGAGTCTTAGGGCTCTGAGCCAAACCAGGCATTCCTTGGAAGGGCTCATCTTGCAGACTAAGACTGGATCCTAATTCTCTCCTCTGATTGAGCTGCATGGTCTTGGGCAAGTCACTTTGTGTGTCTCAGTTTCTCTGTCTGTGAAATGGGTAAAGCAGTCTATTTTTTCAGGGCCATTGTGGATCAGGTGACAGGATCCTAGAAAGTGTCTGGCACCTTTAGTGTGTGAGTCTAATTTGCAAGCTTTCTCTCTGCTACATCTTACCTCAAACAGACCCAAACAGACCCCTCTATGGGGCGGGGAGGGGGCGCTCGGTACAGGTCCTTATCCTGGAGTGGAGTTCTTGATGGAGGACAGCAAGGCATGGGAAGCAGCTGCCCCTACCCGCCTGTCCCGAGTAGAGCCGTGCCGGGCCCAGCCCAAGCCTCTAGGCTTGTCTGATTCCTTTCCCTGACATTTCCATCCATCATCCTAATTGCTTCTCCCGAAAAATGAATTTGTAGTTGATTTCTTCAAAAGAGGGAATCAGCCAACAGATAAAAAGGTTGTTTTATTTAATTTGTATGAAGAGGCTGCCTGCTGCCACCCAGCTGTGCTGGCTGGGCTGCAGGGAGGGCCTGAATCAGCCGTGGGTGAACCTAGGTAGGTACTGGCTGCTCTCTTGCTCTGGCTTTCTACCCAGGTTGCTTTGGTTCGAGTCCCAGCTATAATCTAAAGTGTCCGTTTTGATCATTACATTAGGGAGATCCACACCTGTGTCATACCAAGGGTAGAAGATAAGGCTTCTACCCAAAAGAGATAAGGCCCATGAATTCAAGACACACATGGAAGCAGAAACTCAACAGGCCAGGCCTTTGTCCAATCAGAGGCCCAGTGCATATGGTAGCCCTTTAGTGGAGTTTTCTAGGGAGCGACTGTGCCCAGGTATAATGTGCACACCTGCAATCCCAGTTCTCTGGTGGCAGAAGCCAGAGGATCGCTACAAGTTCAAGTCCAGCCAAATCTACCTAGCAAGTTCTAGGCTAGCCAGAGCAATATAGCAGTACCATGACAATGTCTAATATGTGCATTCAGGTCAAGTTACAAGTCACAAGCTTCTCTCCAGCATGCACTTCATCCAATGTTGTTGTCTTCTTTCAGATGAAAAACCGATGCCCCCTCTAACATGGCAGGTGGGAGTTCACCTTCCTTAGAGATCCTTGCGACAGGAGCTTAAAAAGGGCAGAGCCAGTGCTTGGTGTTGAAGTCAGGGATCAGGCAGGCAGGTGTAGTGGGCATGAGAGCTGGATATCTTACTGTCTTAGTTAGGGTTTTACAGCTGTGAACAGACACCATGACCAAGGCAACTCTTATAAGGATGATATTTAATTAGGGCTGGCTTACAGGTTCAGAGGTTCAATCCCTAATCCTCAAAGCATGGCAATGTCTGGACAGACATGGTGCAGGCAGACCTGAGAGTGCTACATCTTCATCTGAAGGCTGATAGTGGAAGACTGACTTCCAGGCAGTTAGGATGAGGGTCTTAAAGCCCCATCCACAGTGACACATCTACTCCAACAAGGCCACACCTACTTCAACAGGGCCACACCTACTCCAACAGGTTCACACCTTCTAATAGTGCTACTCCCTGGGCCCAGCATATACAAACCATCACAGTTGCCCTCTGGGACACCCCTCTGGTATGGGGTAGCATCTGAGATGGAGGCCCCCAGGGCTCTAGGCAGAACACAGTAAATTTCTAGTATTATGTAATACCAGAGAAGATGCCAAACAATATTCTGGCACAAGATGTTCCAGGAGCCCAGAGACACAGGCATCCCATAAGTGGGAGCGCCATTTAACCTACCTTCTCGACATGAATGCTTTTGTGACAGTGGGTTCTATTAACAATCATACAGAGACAACAGGTGTGCACAGCAACGGTCCCTAGCAATGCAAGCTATGCTGTTGCTATTAACTGTCAACAGAGGCAACAGAAGTAAAGGCAGAGTGGGTATACTTCCAGAGTCACCCACCCAAAAGGATTTCGGATGGCTAGGGATAGAGCCATGGAGCATTCCAGGGCATTGGAATGGCCATGGAGAAACAGCTGGGAAATAGCAGCTGGAGACCCTACTGGGTTTGATCTCCTGGGGTCATTGCACTGTAGGCAACTCAGCCACCCTCTCTGGGCCATTTCCTCTGTGAGATGCTGGGCAGGAAAGTGTTTTCTATTTTTATTACAGGCTATAATTGCCATGTTCTTTTATTTGTTTACTTGCTTATTGCTTGTGCCCTTGTCTGTCATTTAAGTCTCTGAGGACAGAAGCCTTGTCTGTCACGTTCCCAGCTATATACTCAGCTCCAAAAACAAGCAGAACCCTGAAGATGGATGTGGACGGGAGGGGTGGCCCTGGGACCTCATTTGCAGATGATTCTCTAATAGGACAGAATGGCTTGTCAGGGGGGTCCAGGATGGTTTCAGGGGAGGCAAGTGGACCTACTCCCCACTCCCAGGGAGTCCTTCTGCCTCTGTCACCCTCTCAGATGGTGATAAGATTCTTCTGCCCAAGTTATGTAAGAAGGGTACTCAGACTGAGGCACGTGATCTTGGTTGCTATGATTTTGTGTGTGTATGTGTATGTGTGCAAGGAGCTGAGAAGTTATCATTGTTTTCCTTAGTCAGTTGTGGTTTGGGGGACAAGATCTCTTATTGACCTGGACCTCAAACATTCGACTAAGCTAGCTAGACTGTGGGCTTTAGGGATCTACCTGTCTCTGCCTCCCCAGTGCTGGGATTATAAACCACTCTTTCTGGCTTTTATGTGGATGTTGAGGTTCGGACTCCAGTCCTCAGGCCTGTTTGGCAAGAACTTTTCCTACCCATTCCTCTCTTCAGTCCCATGGCTAAACTGATTATGCTGGGCTTGGAGTGAATGGAGCAGGCCAGTCCCTAACTTTAAACCTTACAGCCATGACAATGGGATTATTGGCAATGACAGAACACTACTATACCTTTATTCTGGCAAACCCAGAAAGCGTTTTGGACACCAGGCAGCTCACTGAGGTGAGAAGTGATCTGTGGCTTCTTGCTTGGATGAGTATCGTTGTTACGCTGTTGGTTGTTGGCCTTGTCTTGTCCTTCCTAAGAGGTGAGGCTTCCTCCTTCTCCACTGTGCCTAGTCCCACCTCATCTCTGAAGGCGTGGTGTAGCCTGCATCAGCAGGCTTCTGTCTGCATAAGAAGCTGATCCTCTAATCACAAGGCCAAGTCCATCGTTCTCTCTCCCATGTTTCATTTGAGAGGCCCCTTCTGTCCACTCTGCTAGTGCCCTCTGAGGTCCAGGTTTTCCCCTCAAATTCTATTTGAGACATACAATCTCATGTTTGTAATCTGCCCAACCCCACCCCCTGCCTCCCCACACTGGGTGAATGGAGATAGGATCAGTTCTTTTTTGGTTTTGGAAAGATTTATTTATTATGTATACAGTGTTCTGTCTGCATGTGTGCCTGCAGGCCAGAAGAAGGCACCAGATCCCATTACAGATGGTTATGAGCCACCACGTAGTTGCTGGGAATTGAACTCAGGACCTCTGGAAGAGCAGACAGTGCTCTTAACCTCTGAGCTATCTCCAGCCCAGGATCAGCTCTTTCATGGTCTTACTTTCATGTGTTGAGTTTGACTGCACAAGATCAAAGCTGAGTATCAAGAAGTGGTGTGTCAGTCATGGTGGGTGTTGACATACAGCCACAGGACAGAAGGACAGAGTTGGCCTAGCCTGGGGACAGGCAGAGATAGCGACTCAAACTCCATCATCCTGTCTGGTGGGTCCTGCTTCTCTGAGTCAGTACCTATGGTAGCTCCAGGTTCTCATCTGTTGTACTTCCCCATCAGAGAGAGGATGTTTGGAAATTCCAGGAGAGGATGCGGTTGGCTGAACTCGGGTCAGCTGCTGATCCCAACCCGCTGCTTAGGTCAAGAGACTTGGGCCAATGTGAGAGGATACAAGTTCCTGTGGAGAACTCAGCCCAGAGCTGGCAAACAAGAGGGCTGCCATCCTAAAAGAAGTGGGACTGACCTGGGAGTGACACGGGCCTCATTGCTGAAAAATGGTGTGAACTGCAAAAAAGTCTATCCAGGTCATGGGCGACACGGGGGTGTGCTTCATCTCCTGGCCTTTCGGCAAGAAAAAGGAGCACTCTTGAGAGTCAGTCAGTCCAGGCTGAAAGAGCCATTGCTATAGTGAGCAGGACAGCAGCTCTGTGGCATTCTTAGCTGCCACCCTTGCTCCCTTCCTGAGCAGTCAAGGTCAAGGTCTTTCTATTTGATCGTTGTAGACATTGTAGACTGAAGCATGGTCCAGGATTCAACTGTAGTTCCTGGGATGCTGCATTTAGCTGAAAACCACCCAGCAAGGTCCCTGTCTCCATCTTGACTCTCTGCTTGGTCTGGATTAGAGCTACCAAGGCGGACTTAAGGATGATGTCACTATCTTCTAACCTAGGGACCCCAGTTCCCAACCCCATGCCTTGGTCTTCGCTTGCGAGGTTTTCTGTAGCCTCAGATAACATTGAGGTGGGGTGTTTTCCTCTTTTAGCCCGTGAGCATCTGCAGAACATTGGTTAGCATTTGTCTTTAAGTCATGGCCTGGGCTGGGGAATTAAGGGAATGCGTTTTTGAGTGGTGTGTCACTGGCATGCAGGCCAGTGAGGTTAGCAAGGCTGGGATGTACGAGTCTGCTCAGTGCCACCTAGCCAGCATTTATTGGCAGGCCCTCCGGGATGGTAACAGAGTATCATTTCCAGCCACTTGAGTAGTGGTCGCTCTGTTGTTGTGGACAGATGTGGAACTTGATCATTCATTATAAACCTGAAGTATCCATCCCCCCCGCCCCCCAGAAGTGCTGACTCTCGAGATGCTTGCTTCTTCTTCCCTTGTGTCTGACCTGTTCCTTCAGTTAGATGGACAGTCAGGTCCAAGAGAGCAGGAATGTGGCCTCAGTACTTTCTGCCCAGCATCTATAGCCCCGAGCCAAATCACGCAGAGATGGGGGCTCATCTCTCCTCCACTATCTCTGTGTCTTTGACTCAGGACAGTGACTAAGAGCAAAGGGGGACTTTCAGAAAATATCCTAATTCTTCTTTTTTCCTTTTGTTTTTTTTTTTTTTTTTTTTTTTTTCGAGACAGGGTTTCTCTGTGTAGCCCTGGCTGTCCTGGAACTCACTCTGTAGACCAGGCTGGCCTTGAACTCAGAAATCCACCTGCCTCTACCTCTCAAGTGCTGGGATTAAAGGCATGTGCCACCCATGCCCAGCAAATACTTAATTCTTGTTAGAGTCAGGCCAGCGCCAACCAATCAATCCTTCCTTCCTCCCTTTCCTTCTTTTCTTCCCTTCCTTCCCTCCTTCCTTCTTTCCTTCCTTTTTCCATTCCTCTCCCTTTTCCTTCTTTTTCCTTTTCTTGTTGTCTTCCTGAGACAAGGCCTCCGTAGGTAGGCCAAGCTGTTTTCAAACATTCCATCCTCCTGCCTCAACTCCCACGTTCAGGGATATAAGTGTGCACACCACCAAACCCAACTCTCCTTTCTTAGCATCTGAATACCTCCAGCCTGTTGGAGTAACACACCTGGGCCTTTTCTCTCCTTGTCCTCAGTAGCTTGTAATTTGTGGACGCTCCCCTTGCACCCCCCGACTTGCTGGTTTCCGCCATTTTCTCTCTCATCAGAGGCTCCCTCAGAACAAGGGGTTTGCTCCAGCAGAGGCCTCGGGTTTCCTTCATCTGCTCAGGTTTCCTCACCAAAAGATGCTTAGTTTCTCACTCAGAGAATAATTTTCTCTGACAAAGGAGAGTCAGGAAATTCTTCTGCATTATTTATCCACCCACCCACCCAGAATCCTGGCCCAAATAACCCCATTCCTTGGCTCTGAAATCTGTTTGTGGTTTTTCTCCACCATCCCCCCCACCCCCTGAGATTCCAGGAGAGCGTGTTTAGGAAGGAAAAAGCAAGAAAAGTGCATTGCAGCATCACTTTCCCTTTTTAAATTCCAGCCTGCAACCTGGGGGAGATGGGGGGAGGGGTGGCGGGTCTTCGCGCGAGCCATCCGTTTGAGGTTAATTGGTTTAGAATTCATTAACCACATTTTCCTGCCCGCCGCTGCCTTGTCTTTGGAACGGTGCTTGAGTTTTCCGATTCTTTGGGTTGCCAAACTAATAATTCACCTACTTTATTTCCTGACTCGCAGTTAGTTTGTTTTAGTCTAAATAATGCATATTCAGCTCCATTAGCATATATTTGGATCATTTCCGACTTGAATGTATTCAATCCCATCAATTTACCATTAGTGAGATCATTCAGGAGGGAACTTTCCAGATCTTTAATGCTGTGTCAGTCATTCCTGTCTTTCCCGGGTATCAGGGGAAGGGCAGGGGGAGAGGCGATGAGAACGGGGCGGGGCGGGGGGGGGGGTGTCTTGTTTTCCCTGGACGCAGAGATGACACAGGGACCCAGATATTCCAGATGCAGAAGACCTTTCCTCCACTTGAGTGGAAGAAACTTATGTAAGTGTGGCTGGGAATTTCACAGTGAGGCTAGGTGAGCAGGGGCTGTGTGACCTTGTAGCAGGACATGGGCAATAGGCACTGCATTTGTAGGGGCTTTAGACATTCCAACTGAAATGACAAAGACAAAACCAAGTTCCTCTTGAGAACCATGTACCCTGACTATGGGTGGTGCCAGCTATACAACTGGTGACCAAAGCATTCAAAAGGCTGCATACCTTGGAACTCACAAGGAAAGCTGAGAGCACTGAGCAACTGAAGTGCCCATAATAAAATTTAAATCAAGTCATTAGTTAGTGACCTTCTTGCATCTTTCCTGTCTTCCCTTTGAATGATGGGCAGCAGAGAGGAAGATCGAAGAGAGCTGAGTTACACGACATCTGACGAGGAAGTACAGATGTGAAGGGGGAAAGTACCTGATTGGAGGAGGAAGGGAGGGAGGGCTGCCTCTGAGCTTGGGACTCTGTGGAAAGAGGGCGATGGCAGAGGCATTGGGGTGCTTTTCTTGGGTGATGTGTGCAGAGTCACTGCACCATCTTAGCCTATTGAGCGTCTTGTGTCTTCCTCTTCTGAGAGGGAGGGTCTGCTGAGGTTGAATCAAGGTGGTCCAGGAAGAGATCTGTCACCTTCATGTCTTCCAAATATAATTACAATTAGTAATAAGTGTGGTGGAGGGAGAACACAAGGGCTCTGAGGTCAGGGAAAGTCGATCTGAAGATGTGACTGACATTCAGGGTGAGGCCTGAAGGGGAGAGACTGTGAGCACAGGTGGATGTCCTAGATCAGTTCAGCAGCAGACCCAGCAACTGGAGGATTCCTGAACTGGGCAAAGGCCCACCCTTTTCAAGGTCAGTGCATGGGGGGGGGGCAGGGGGGCACAGAGAAGCTGTGGGTTTGGGATCTGAATGAAGGTAAGATTCAGAAATATGTATAGGTAACCAGGAAGAGAGAGGCACCTCACTGGAGTCCGCCAGCACACGAGTGGAGTAAGCAGAAAGACCATGAGAGATCAGGATGGGTGTGTGCCAGGGAAGGGGTACAGAGGCCCAGGGCAGAGGCCGAGACGGTTACTCAGGGGCAACCATGCAGACTACAGGAGATCCAGGATGACAGACTTTGCCTTCCCACTATCCTGTGGCTGACAGTACCAGGTCCCCAAGGCAGACCTGCTGGCCCCATTTGCCTGTGCACTCACAGAGAGAGAGAGAAGGCTCTAGGAGAGAGAGCAGAGGAGCGGTCCCAGGAACAACACTGCTCAGGTCCTGGCTGGTGAGGCATTGTATCCCTGTTGCAGTATGGCCCAGTGAACTCTGCACATACAGAATAGTCTCTCATTCCATGACGGGGTGGGGCATAAAGACGGATTGTCAAAAGGGAGAGGCTCCCGGAGACGCAGAATCATAAAGGGAAAGTGGCCTCTTCCATCCTGAACATTGAAGACCACTCCCTCTAGCCAATGGAGGAAACACGTCCTTTCCTGGGCAGCCTCCATTACCACCTCCAGCTAGACGTTCAAGCATTCAGAGGTCCACACACCTTCATGTAGAACTCACTGTTGCCCGACGGAATGTTGGGGATCCTTTTGCTGCTTCAAGCTGGCCAAAGTAGCTAAACAGATTATTATACTCTACCTCTATTGATTTCATTCAATAGAGACGCTCGGTTCCTGGGAGTGACTAACAGGCCGGGCAGATGAACCATGAAAAACAAAAATAAAGGAACTCGTGAGCATGGCAGAAAGTGTGTGTGTGTGTGTGTGTGTGTGTGTGTGTGTGTGTGTGTGTGTGTGAGATTCCCATCAGTGGTCACATCTTTCTCAGAAGGTTAACACTGTTTGGAACTAAGTAGACCCCATTGGGTCTACATGGCATCCTCCCTCCTCAGCAGTCAGTTGACCCAGTACACATTGCTAGGAGGGAGAGTGTGGGTGGAAATACCTTCATGGGTGGCTTGGCTGTGATTTATATGACCTGACTGACACTTAAAGCCAAGTACAGTCACCCAGCCCAGAGGTGGTATATGTCAGGGAAAGACAGGTCTAAAGCTAGCCCACATGGGCTGCCAGGATATTAGAAAACAAAGAGCTTAGCTTGCCGAGTGACAAACCCGGTTAGTATAGGCTTTGTTCTCCCTTCATAAAAGAAGCTATCTCAGATGGAAACAGACTGTAACAGACTGCAGAATGAATGGTAAATGCGGTTCTACATATCTAAGGCTGTTGTAACAGGATCGGATCGTGTTCAATCTGTGCTCTGGCATGCTCGGTTGTTAGTGTGACAGTGATCTGAGCTTTTCCATGACTCCCCCACCCCCACCACCGTCACCATTATCTGAGCATGTGTTCACAGTAGACTTGTGGGCCAGACGCTGTGCCAGAGAATCTATGGTGGGTAGACAGATACTGCCCGGCCTCACACCCCCAAGGCTGGAGAGGTGGCTCAGTAGCTAAGAGCATGGTGTGCCCTTCTAGAGGATTTGGGTTAGAATCTCAGTTTCTCTACCAGGTAACTCAAAATTGTTTGTGTGGCCCTTGATTCTCCCCAGGGCTGTTGGCTGCTGCCCCACAAGGATGAAGGGAGCTGATTTGAGGAGCAGGTTTTCGGATGGGCCATGAACACAGTGGAAATGAGAGACTTATCTCTGGTATTAGCTTTGGGGAGACAGATCATCAACTTTATTCTAGGTGAATCAAGGGCAATGCAGTTTTAGAAAAGTGGGTAGGGCAAAGGTCATTGGCGGAGGGCTGAGGTACTGAGAAGCCTCACTAGCATGGGGAAGCATTCCAGGAATCTCAGGCGCTAGCTGAACAGGTTCTTATCGGGAGAAAGGGTTTGAACCTGTAAGCTTAACCAAGGTCATGTGACAGTCCACAGGTAGAGGGTATGGAGGTTTTTGGATCCCGCCCCCCACCCCCACCCCTGCCCGCAAGGTCAGAGGAGGCAAAGTCTTGTTCACAAAGGGAATCCACCATTTTGCTCTGAGCTCGCAGGGTTTCTGAACACGTTTGTAACTCCAATTCCAAAGGAATCAATCTATCTTCTCTGGGCTCTGCAGATACCTGTACCCACACACACAATAATAAATAATAATAATAATAATAAATTTATGAAAAGGAAACTAAGACTGCCCAAGTTCAGAGCTATCAGCAGAAACCGTTAGCGACAGATTCACTGCCAAGCCCTAGAGAACAAAGGAATAAACTGAGAGGAACAGATCTGGAGGTGTTGGCTCTCCGGGAAGCCCAAGAGAGAACAGGATAACTCAGGAGAGGGGAGGTGCAAGTCCAAATTGTCATAGCAAGCATTAAGATCAGAGAAGAATTTTGAATCAGGAACTGGGTAGGTCACAGAGGGACAGATGAACAGGTCACAGAGGGACAGATGAACGGGCAGAAAGGTTGAGGCAAAGTAGAGTATCCAGGAAGATCCAACAGGGACCAGGTTGGACAAAGATGCAGTGGGCAATCCACACGTGAGATGTGAGGCTAGCAAGAGTCAGGTTGGAAGTCAGCCCTACCCAGCCAGCTGGGAAGCAGACTCCATGCCAGATGCCAGAGACCCAGCAGCTGAGAGCCAGACAGAAGGAGACACTTGGGGCAGCCAATGGAGCAGGCTAGGGAAGGGCTCACTATGTGTAGTGCTGAGTTAGTTAGAAGAGGAACTCTCTCAGAAAGGTCTCAGCTCTCCAGCACATTGGCCAGGACAGATGCCTCTGCCCAGGCAGGGACAACCATTTACTGGGTGCTGGCACTACAGTGAGCACAAAGAATGGAGATGGGGATAAGACAACCATCATGGGGATGGGATATAGCAGCTCAAGGCTCGCCTCTCACTCCTGGCCCTACAAAACCAACAACAAAAATAGTCACTGTTCACATGTCAGTGAAACTTGCAGTCTTTTAGGGGAGGTGGTGTTGAGCAGGTAGATAAATGCATGTTTAGTTGCAATGTCTTTTAAGTGGTAGGACTGAAATGAATCAGTCTCACAGTGAAGAACAGAGGGAGGAGATTATAGGGAGGATGCGTTGAAGAGTGAGAGGTTTAAGCTGAGGCACCCAGGGAACAGCAGGCTGAGGTGGAGTTCCTCCGCAGAAGGTCCTTCCATTGTTATGCAGTTCCCTACCTTGCTGAGTTTCCCTGTTGATTTCTCATTCATTAAGAGTCCTCTCATGCCAGCCATCATAGCTAGATAAATTTACTTAGTAGAAAGAGAGCATGCTCCTACAGAAACTCTGGATACATTGAGTTCCGATCCCTGGAGGGAAGGGAGACTCTGCCTAAATAGGTCCATGGTGACAGGGCTGAGTCCTGGACCACGACTACGATAGACACCGTTCCTAGGAACAGTCTGTGCTAACCCAGAGACATGGGCCAGCAGGCCTCTCTGGTCTGCTTCCCATGTAGCTGTTGGAGCGCATGCAAGTGGGGTTCAGGGGGGCTGTTCCTGATGAAGAAAGCTCCTAATGTTCCTTTGGAATGTGATGGCAGAGTCACATAAGCAAATGGAACAATCCAATGAATGCGTGCAGTCATTGATCCATCCAAGACATTTCTGTTCAGCATTGGCTGGAAAAAAAATGTGTGCCAGAGAAAGACCAGGAGACCAGACTCTAGTCATAGCTGTCACTGAAAATGGGGTGTTTGAGAAAAACCCACCTATGTATCAATGAGCCTCTCTGGTCACATGCCCATACAACGATGCCTGTGACGGCATCCATTAAGGCTGTGTGTGAGTCCTACCCCAGCGGCAACAGCAAACAGCAACAATAATAAGGGAGAAGTGACTCTGTGGCTAAGAGCACTTGCTTCTCCTGCAGAGGACCTGGGTTCAGTTCCCAGCACCCGTAGGGTAGCTAACAGTGGGCTGTTACTCCAGTTCCAGAGGTTCTGACAGCTTCTTCCAGCTCCCACAGGTCTCCAATGCACATAATGAACCTATAGGCAAACACTCATACCCGCAAGATAAATAAAAATGTTTTGGGGGCTGGAGAGATGGCTCAGTGGATAAGAGCACTGTTTGCTCTTCCAGAGGTCATGAGTTCAATTCCCAGCAAGCACATGGTGGCTCACAACCATCTGTAATGAGATCAGAAGTCCTCTTTTGGTGTGGCAGCAGCAGGATGCTCATATACATTAAATTAAAAAAAAAGTTTTAAGAAAATAACAATCTATCCAAACTAGAGAGTTTTCACATTGATATTACTTTAATTGTGAGCAATAGAAATCCATTTTATCTAGCTTTATAAGGAAAATGAAGATGGGTTGGGGCTCTAGCTTAGGTAGAGTGCTTGCCTAGCAGGCATGCAATCCTGAGGTCTACCGTGCTCCCCACTCTACCCTCCCACACTACATAAACCAAGACATGGGAGAGTCAAGAGTTTGGAGGGCACAAAGGGCCTATTCCATAAAATCCTGGTCCTGCTGTACACACACAACAGATCTACTCATACCGTGCCTGATCTGGGGCCTGCCATGTCCTTGACGCTGTTGTAGTCAGATCTACAGGTCCTTCAGGGTTCGATGGAGGAAGAAATCGGATGAGGTAAGGTTGGGGGCAAGGGGTGCGGCAGTCATTTGGCCAGGGTGAATTCTGGCCTGGATTCCTGGGTAGCGTGCAACCATGAAGGGTTTTGGGAAGCAATGCAGCCATGTTCAAGTCTGATGAGGCTTTTATATATATATAGGTGGGATGTGCCAGGCTACACATACACACACCAAGTAGAATGCTGCTCTCAGCCCTCTGAGCTAGATAGTCAGCCAGGGCTGAATCCAAAACCAAGGACTTGTGACACTCTTCTGTTTATAACAAATCTGGCACACCGCACACAGCATACCACCTCAAACTCACTTTTGTCTTAAGATGGCCTGTGGAGAGAGATATGGGTGATGACATGGAGTCTGCATAGATCTAGAGGTGCAGGCAGAGGTGGCTGTGGCCCAGGATGCCAGAGGCCAGCTGAGACTTTTCAGTGAGTCTGCCTCCACTGCTCAAGCTTCTGTTGGCCTCTTCACCGGCCCCCACCCAACTCTGGGAGCAGCCATACTGCTTTCTTCACAGACACAACCTTGAAAGAGCCCTGTGGATGGCCCCAAGGCCTTCCCAGCTCCCTGAGGTAGATCCCTTCTGGCAGGCTAGCTGGGGGGCACCCCCAACTCCTTCCCAACCCTTTTCTTTGAGTGTCACATAAGGTCTCATGCTTAGCAGATCCCAGGGAGCCCAGCAGAAAGCTAGACTATCTGTTTTTTCTCGTATCTGTGAAATAAAGAATTGGAGGGCAAAGTGGGGCTTGGGGGTCTCCAATTATCTCTCTCCCCCTGCCCCTCAGGGGCCTCATACTCTCCCCTATAGCTCACCGGCAGTCAACAGCCTCTCAAACCTGTTGAAATCCATTACCGACCTTTGGTCTCAGCCACCACAAAGGAGCTTTGCACAGTGCGCAGGCGGATTAAACAGAAATGAATTGGCCGAGGGAGGCTTTGCGACCCTCGGCGTTCCCGCCTCCCTCCTCCCCTCTCTCTCCTTCTATCTCACTTTTATTATGATTTTTTTTTCTGGGAAGCCAGCTGGGCAGAGCCAAGATAAGGCAGACGCGATCCCCGAGGTCACAATCACCTAAACTGGATTCACTTTGTTCCTTCTGCAAAGTAGGGCACGGCGGAGCCTCTGCACGGGGCCTGTTAGTGTGGAATTCATCGCATCTGGCAAAAGTGAAAATAAAACAAAATGAAAAGCCCATAAAGTTGAACCGTTAAATATTTAGGGCTCGTGATGAACGGTGTGTCATAATATTTGTTGAATTGCATTTGCTATTCAATGCATCTTTACCACTTAAAGCCCCAGTTTTCCGAGGTAGACGGAGGAAACCAGAAGAATTAGGCTGTGTCAAAAATGAAACTCCGGCTTTAATTTAACCTCAAAGACAAATCTGGCTGCCTCTGCGCCCTGGGCTGTGTGGCTGTTAGCACTCTCGGGCAGGGGTCTCTGCCTCCCCTGCAGCCTGTTTCAGTGTTCACACGCTGCTCCGTGTGTAATTAAGCAGGTGCCCTTCGATGCTGGATTTAAATTATCAAATGTCAAGACGTGACACTTTATTTGTGTATGTTTTCCTTGCGTAGCAATTCAGGCAGTATCTGGGGAACAGGGATGTGTTTACTGGGATCCCAGGAGGAGCTTCGTTCTGTAACTCAGTAAGGTCTGCACTTTCATTCTTGGGGAGGGAGTCATGTGCACTCCTTCATGCAATACCCCTCCCTCAAGAGAACCTGCAGAGCCCTCTTGACTTAACTGATCAGAAGGAGGGCCAGGATTGTTTCTTGAGATTAATAAAAACAAAAACAAAAACAAAAAAACGGGAGTGAGTATAAGATCCTGGAAGTCTAAGCTTGCTCTGTTGTGGTGTCCCCAGAGACAATGTAGGTAGGGGAAGGGACGCGGGAGACAGGGAGAAGATGGAGGAAGAGGAGGGGGAGGAGGGGGTGGGAATGAGAGAAGAGATGATGTGAAAGAAGAAAGAAGGAGAAGGAAGGAAGGGAGGGAGGAAGAAGGAAGGCAGAGGGATAAAGGAGACCCCCGGGGTGTGCATGTTGTGCAAGTTGCCACAGTCTCCTAGGCCCTGAGGCCTGTGTCTTCTCCTTGCCCATTCCTTGTGTGCTTTTCTATCTCTGTCTGCTCTGTGGTGCTGACCAGAGGATCACAAAGTTGGCTTTGAGGGATGTTTGCTGCCCTGTTAAGATCACCAAGTAGGGGGGCAAAGGGCTGAAGGCAGGAGAGCCTTCTTAATGTAGAAGCGGGGCTCCAGGAATCTAAGAGTCCCCGTGACCTTAGAGGTCTTCAGAGAATGCTCTTGAGGATCTTTAGCTAGTGGCGTCTGAGACCCACATGTTGCGTCTTTGGGTGTCAGAGGGCAATGACCTTGAAACATGAATGTAGATCTGTTCTGGGTAGAGCATTAACCTTGGGAACTGGGAGGCGGTGACCTTGAAAATCAGTGCAGAGGTGGACCTGTAAGTGAGACTCTCAAGGGTGGGAGTTCAGTATTGGCTGGCAGGTTGCAGGTCTGACCATTGCTACCTTAGTGGCCAAACCAGACAGGACTGGGAAGATGGAGTGTTGCTCAGGGGTCCTCCAACAGGTGCCCACCGCAGTGAACACTCCCACTTTCTCAGGGCTGCTAGGACCCAGGGGCTTCAGAGAGCCTTTGCTGCGTGCCCAAGGCTGTTAAGAAAACCAGATCTCAGCGTTGAACCCTCTTTTAGCTATGCTTGGCTTGTGACAGTGCCACCCTGCCTGCATTGGTGACAGTGTATTCCCAGCCGATGGGAGGGCCACTCCACAGGGCCAAGATGGAGCCAAGTTCTAGGACTTTAGCAGACGTGTTTGTTTCTACACAACATCTGGGGCGTCTTGCTACCATCTGCATGTGATCCCCATCGGCCTCTTCATGGTTGCCAGGAGCTGTCATAGACATCAGCTAAGGTAGTCTGACCAGAGGCTAGACAGCTTACAGAAGGGCTCTGAGGACATGTTTGGGGCCCAGTCCAGCTGCTGAGAGGAAAGGGCTTGGGAGCAGTCTGCTCTGGGTTTGTTGTGCAGGAACTTGAATGTATGCATGTGAGAGAATACTTCAGTGAATGCACATGTGTGCAAGAGTCACTCTGTGCATGTAAATGCCCGCATACATTTGAGTGAGCGAATGTGTCTCTTGGCGTGCTCTTGGAGAGGATTCTGACACATAGTGACTGCTTCATACATGTATGACAGCATGCTATTGGCCTGTGAATAGACTTGTGTGTCCATGATATGTGTGTCCCCCCAGTTTCTGTGTATCTGGCCAGCAAGTCTGCACAGCCTTTAACTGTGTACTGGCATGTGTGCCCACCCCACCCTTCCCCCATGAGGAGGTGTGTGCGTGTACACTTGAGATCCAGGCGCCTGCTAAATATTTGCTTTGCTGGGCCCTGGGGAGCACAGTTGGCAGAGCTGCCAGCCCTGCATGCTGTGTTTTTGACAGCTCGAGAGCACGGCCTCAGAATGTGTGAACTTTCTCAGGGTAAACAGCTAATGATACCGCCTTGCCTGCGCTGACCCCCCTCGCAGGCCTCCTTGCAGGCTGGGAGTTGTTAGGCAGCTATCAGCTGGTGCCTCCCTCCCTGTTCTCTCACTTGGTACCTCAGGCCATGAAGGCCTGTGATGGGACAGTGGGACTCAACATTCCCTCCCCTCCTCTCTTCCCAGCCAGCCAGACTTAGTAGTAGAAGAGAAAAACACCTTTTCTTAGCCAATCCCTCCCATCTCTCAGATATCAGCACCTCGGAGAGCTCCCCACGTCCGCTTGGGGCGGGGCGAGGCTACCTGCGCAGCCCAGTGCCTGCCCCTTAGTTCTGGAGTACCCAGTAAGGGCAGGGCCTCTGGGCCTGAGTCTCTAGCCACTGTGGGTCTCTGGATCAAGGAAAGCCCTGGTTAGGGTATGATGCCTGGCTAATGGATGCAACATCTCACTCTTGCTGGAATTGGGTCACAGCTTCCCGGAGCTCTTGAAACCCTGGCATAGAACTGATTTTACTGAGGAGAAAACTGGCCCTTAGTCCATTGTGTCAGCAGCATCCTCCCTGAGACCCTCAGCCCTTCCATTGCCTCTGAAGTGTCATCCTCTTGTCCTTAGAGAGACACCTTTGTCCTCAGCTGTATGAGACTCTGAGATGCAGGCTTGTTTGTTAACAGTATTATGTGCCTGGACAGATCAATTAGAACATACGTGTGTACATATGTGTGTTCAACCAATGATTAGACTCACATGGATGGTTTTTTGTGCTTGTATTAAGACAGAGGCTTCCTCAAAGCCATGGGGGGACAGAAGATGTCTAGGTACATCACTCTCACATGGGTCTCGGCTGCCACAAGGTTATCCACTGTGGGCGTGGCAAGGATGAACACTAGGCTCTGACCTAGAAGCTACATGAGGTAAGCAAGAGTTGGAAGAGGACATTCCATATGACTGTGTTCTCTTTCCCGGTTTGCAGATAAGGAAACAGAGGCCCTGTGAGCAAGCTGACTTATATAAAGTCACCAGGGGAGAACCAGGCCCCACTCTAATCCCGACTCTGCAGGTGGTCTAGGCTCTTGCTGGTGGCCTGCTCCTTCTGCATTGAGCCCCCAGAAAAGCAAGCAGCTTTGAGCAGCTCTCTCAGATCTCAGTCAGGCTCGAAGAAGCTCTGGGTTCTCTGTTTCCAGCCCTGCTCAGGAGCCAATCTATCCGAGGTCCCTTTAACAGGCAGATCCAGCCCCCTGCCCCCAACCCCCTGCCGCTGAGCTGAAGAGAGCAAACTTTTCCAGACAGCCCCTGTCTGTGTCTCATTACTGAGACACAGCCATATTCCATTAATTCCTCATTTGCTGTGGGCAAAGCGCTGATATGTACGTTTTTACCTGGGGTGGTTTTAATCAGTTAATTTAACCAGAAACATTAATAATGTATTTCTTTGCCACTCGACTGCCCATCTGTTGAACAACTTACCTGTTGGAAAGTAATGTCACCTCCTGTGACTCAGAGCCCTCGGCTGCCCGGGAACAAGATGAGATGTTGCATAGTTAATGGTTTCTTGGAGCAAGGGTGAGGGCCAGGCGGTGCCACGTGCGCTCCCAGGATGCTGCTTTGAAGCATGGCTTCGCTCCACCTCGGCTCTGATGGGCTCCGACGAATGCCACCTCCCACCCGTGCCTCTGATGTCTGCTTTGTTGAGGGCTGTGGCTTATGTGAGAGGCTGAAAGATTGCTCGAAGCTCAAGGAGGAGAGACGGTTGGGAGAGGATCTGTCTGCAAGGCTGGATCTGAGCTCTAGCAGTTTATGTTGCTGGTCCTTGGTCTCACAGCTCATCTGAATCTTCATTGACCTCCCGATGTCCTGGGAAGGCTCAGTGAGAAAGACCATTGGCGCTTGATCTAGGAGTTCCTTCTTTCCTTGGTAAAATATTCTTGATCCTAGACCATTGGGATCCATCCCCATGAGGGCTGCAAGCCTGAGTGAGCTTGGTGAGCCGAGGATCCCACTCAGCATATATAGCCACCAGTCTGGAGGGCAGAAACCTCTGGCAGCCCAAGCTATACTCATGTGGCCTGGCACAATTGGCCATCTAGTTTCTGGGCCACAGGGTGTTCCAGGAGGGGATTCCTCAAGAGGGGGTTGAAGCAGCCAAGGCAACAGAGAAGTTGCTTGGTTGGACGTCCCCCAACCTCCTTCACCTCTTCCCTTCTGGGATATTCACTGTTCCTCTTCCCCAGAAACCATGAAGCAACAAAGTTCTTGGGATCTTTGGGGAGCCTCTTCCACTGCTAAAGCCACTTGCCCGCTAAGGGCTGGGGCTGTGCTGAGAGGAGCTTCAGTACAAGGCACAGCCATATTCTATGACCTGGTTCCATGACCCTGTGACCTCTCACTCCGTGAATCCTGGAGAGAGGTATGAATGCAAATATGCTTCTTCCTGAAGCTCCCAGTAACCCCAAGGTGAACAGAGGACTTGTCTTGGATAAGGTCCAGGGTGGGTGCAGTGTTCTTGGTGGCAGAGCAGGTCTAATCCTCTGTGGGAGCACTTCCCCCTGCTCAGAGCTGTTTTGCTTTCTTAAAGCTAGAGACACTGGCAGCTGTAAGCACAGACTTTTATGTACTTCTCTAAGGGGGAAAAAAGCCACCAATTAAACTATGACACGGTGCCTTCTTATCATCTATTGCAAGACCCATCTCGATTTCAGGGATGTTAAAATGAAAAAAAAAAAGTGTGATTCGGGATCAGTGGAATATGGAAATGAAAATAATGTGGCTGCTGTTTATCAAGGGCTCTGTGCTCCAGGGACTCTGCTGACGGTGGCATCTCATTAGATCCTTGTGGAACCCTGTGATTGGAGCGTCTGCTCAGAGAGGTTGAAGGGTGGAGAGTCACACAGTGATCCTCCAGGAGCTCTCGAGTAGCATTGTGGATTCACAAGATCACTTCCTAGGCCTTCACTTAAGGACCATGAGGTTCGAATTGCTTGCAGGTGGCAGAGGGCTGCTTGGTCAGCTATCTACTGTCCTGCGACCAGCTAGGAGGGACGGAGCTGGGCTCCCAAACCTGTTCCACTTACCTGATGCCTGTGCTCCAAAGAGAGCAAAGTCTTCAGACGAAGTGGATTGTGTATCTGGATTGGCCCCTGCTCCCCTACCCTCACTTCCCAGTATGGGATGGTCCTTTTTCAGGTCCTCCAGCCCCCTACAGGCTGTCCCCAGTCCAGCCCAGTTCACCTCTGAACAAGCATCCACTTTCCCTTCCAGCGGCCTGGTGGAGGGTGATCCCTACCTCTCCTACCTCCTTCTGATTCCTAACAGCCAGGAATATGTGAGCAGAGCAGCAGGCAGGCAAGGACGAGACAGAAACTGAGATCGAGAGCTGCCGCAGAAAATTCACAAATTGGTCCCAGAGAGCACTGGAGCCTCTTTTTTTGCCCATCAGCTCACTTCCCCAACCATTACCAGGCAGCTAGCGTGAGGCCGGTGGCTGGAGCAAAAGCCAGGAGTGGGTGGGCATGGGGAATGGTACGGGGTGGAGTGGCTGCTCTCCAGATGAGCACAGAGACCTAAGGCTGCAGCCTAGTTCAACATCCTCCAGTAAGAAGTGGGGCTGGACCAGGGGATCTGCTGTGCCAGGGAGGTGGTGCCAAGATGTAGTTCAGCTCCATTTAGATGGACAGAAGAAGCCAGGACTATCTGATATCTGTTCTGGGACAGGAGGTGCTTTCTGACCTTAGACATAAACAGAAGATAGAGTTGGGTCCAGATATTGCAAATTCAGAGACCAGCCTCCTTGTGAGTCTCATGTGTAGAGTGGAAAAGGAGGGCCTGCTGTTATCAAGGTGCCGCCGGTCTGGGTCTGTGTCAAGCACAAGGACATCTTTGACCCTGCCCAGAAAGAAGTCTTGAAAGGCGAAGTTGTCATTTCAGAGATGTAACCAATGACTTGTGGAGGGAATAAGTAACAGCGGGCTAGTAGCTGAGGGAGGTGTAAACTGCACCAGACTAGCCAAGGGCCAGGCCACTGCGTTCTGGTCCTTCTGGGAAAAATGATGCATGAAACATGAAGCCGGGCAGGGCAGGGTGAGCTCACGGAGGGCCTCAGGCATGTGTCTGTTTGCAGTTACTTAGAACCACGCAGGGCCTGGGACTGGACACAACTTGCTGTTGAGAACTGGGAGCCCAGTGCTGTCCACTCTGTACCGTCGGCTGCAGATTGCTTGCTGTCCTGCCAAGAAGAACGTCACTTCATTTCTGAAGACCTCAGATGTCCTGGCTGTAGGAAGGTCTGAGAGGCCACTTGTACATCCTCTTGTGCCCCCTTGCAGAGCCTGGGCTGCCTAGAGAGGAGGCGCCATTGCTTAGGAAGCTAGGCACCAGACAGTCTGGTAACACTGTAAAAGGGAGTCAGGTTCTACAGGCAGAAAAGATTGACCTGAGGAGAGATGACTAGGCAGGGTATGACTTTCACACCCAGCCAAGATGCACAGTGCCTACCGGGCAGTCTCTCTGCTGCTCTGTCTCTGTCTTCTGCCTGCCTCTTCTTCTCTGAGGAAGCTCTTGGACCATTCCCTTCATCCTTTGTCCTCAGAGTACTGCATCCACAACAGAGGGGCGTCCTGGGGTTGCTGATTGGCTGTTATTACTCTTTCCCCACCACCATTAGGCTATGAGCAGGGTGTTGTGAAGAACATGTGCCTATTTGCCTACAGTCCACAGGGCTTAGGGGCTGGGTATGTTTGCTGTGTTTGAGTCTCTCCTGCCTCTCTCCAGAGCCTTGCCTTGTACGCTCTCCTCCCACTTCTTGGCACAAGCAGATGCCATCTTGAAGGCAGGAGCTGGCTCACTTTGCTCTGGGCTACAGTTCCCATGCTTAGAAGAGTGTGATACGGCAGGCATTTGGTGAATTTTCTGTTATCAATAAGGTAACACAGGACCCAGGATGGGAGCTTTGTTCAGACGGGCTCCATTTTCTTGCCTCTGTGCCTGGAACGAGCAGCTCTTTCCTTGCGGGCTTTACTGCCTAGTTGGGGGATTGATATGCGTAAAGCCATGGGGCAAAAATACAAGGTCATTGATTACCAATCAGTGTTGTCTGGGGGAAGGAGACACTTGGCACATCTGGCTTAGGTGAGAGTCATGGGGGAGTTAGACCTTTGTTGGGAGCTCAGCTTTTCCATCCCTGTCAGTGAGTGTCTAACACTTAGGGACATGGTCCTGACTGAACAAGAAGATGTGCACAAGGCACCTGGCATGATGTCCTGTATGTAAAAGGTGCTCCAACATGTTGCCACTGTGAATAAACAGAAGTAAGGTCAGGAGGAAGTGAAGGATATTAGCCTGGATGAGCAAAAAGTCTGGTGTGACTAAATGGTGCATTGCATGAGGATGTTGAGTGGGGCGAATAAGGCAGAGTAGAGGTGGCAGCTAGATTCATGAACCCATGGTCCTCTGGGAAGAGCAGGGAGGAGGGAGAGAACAAGAGGAAGCTGGCGCAGGAAGGGTAGAGTGGGAGCCGTGCTGGTGGCAGGGCAGGTGAAGGCGGAGAGGGGGAGGATGACACTGTTCTTTACAGCTGGGACACGGAAGGTTATCAGTGTCCTTGGATGACAGGCCCAAGGACAGAGTAGATTTGGAAAGCAGGACCTGAATTTATTGTACAAATGTGTCGGTGACACAGTGGACACAGTTCGGGGACCAGAATGTCCAGAGAGGTCTGGAGACCCTGACCCTGCTAGACCCTGTCCCTCAGCCACAGCCCAGACTTCACAGCTTCCCATCAAACATCACACCTGTGTGGGATAGGAACAGCTGGACAAGCGGCCACCAAACAAGGGAAAGCCCTGCTCAGCAGGAGGCTCTCAGCCAACAAGGCCTTTTGGGGAAAAGTCTGCATGTTTCAGTCTCACGGCTCAATTGCCTCGACTTGGAAATAGGTTTATCTGCTGTTAATTATAACCTTGTGAGGCAATAAAAGAATTCATTGGAAACGACAGGAATGAGACGTGCCATGTACCATAGAAAGGATAAACTTGGAACTGCCTCTGGCAAGGAACCTGACATTCTAAGGACTGTAGGCTTCGGGGCTGACTTCCAGGGGACAGCTTTCCTTGGGGCTTAGGAAGAGCTCACTAGGACTCTGGGACAGTCCTTCACCACCAGTGGATCCGCAGAACCCGTGAGATTCCATGCAGATGGCTGACTTCTCTGAGCCTTCTTTCCCACTTCTGCAACCAGGGAAAGCTGGTTTAGAGGAAATCGAAATGGCAGAGATTCAGAAGGCAGGCTCAGTGTGCAGTACTGATATGTCTGTTTGTCTGGATCTAGCTTTGTCTTGGATCTCCTTGCTCAGCCTCTTCCCAGGCAGAGACGCAGGAAGGCCAATCTTTGTATTTGTTCAGCGTGCATATTTTAGGAAACCACACTTTGAAACCTCAATTTAAAAAAATTCAAAACTACTTATTTTCTCTGTTGCTGCTGATGCAAATTTAGAGGTTGCAACTTAGCTCCCACCTTGCAGAGTCACCTGCTGCCCTCCCTCCCTGCCATAAAACTGCCTTAGGCTCTCTGTATAGCCATGATGAGGAAGAACTTAAGGGTCTTTCTGACTTTGGGCTAAAGCAGTTCAGTTTTCTGATCACACACACACACACACTCACACATCCTTCCACCTGCTTAAAGGCCTGGGTTATATTCTTAACCTTGTGCAGTGTCACCTTCTGCCACCCTGAGGCAGAAGCTCTGGTTCAACATTGCTATGCACGTATTACCTTCCTGGAGTTTTTGCTGCCTATGCCTACCTATACAGATTCATATATTTCGTGAATATATTGCATATTCATTCATATTCAAGCAATACTAATGGAATGGCCCCTCCATGTTGTAGGTAGACCAGGCAGACACACTGATAGAATTCATTACCTAACATGCAAGGTGGAGAACAGACAGACAGAACTAAGTAACAAACAGACCTTTAATACTAGCACGAAGTGGGGCTGGACAGATGTTGCTGCACGTAAAGGTGCCACAAAGCTTGGGGACCTGAGCATGATTCCTGGAACACACACAGTGGGAGAACAAAACTGAACAGAACAAGTTGTTCTCTGACCTTCACACATGTGCTATGGTGCACATACACACACAGAATCAAGTAATTGATGTAATAAAAATTAAAAAAAATGATTAGTGTGAAATGCCTTATAGATTTGGGGAGTAAGCAAGTTGTTTGGAGTGGAGGTTTCCCCACTGTTTTAGCAGCTGTGGGTCAGGCACCTGATCCATGGTATTAGCTTCCCTGTGTGTTCAGTGAGGGGAGAGCCAAATGGTTGAACGTCTCTATCACTGGTGTTAGTGGATGACAAGGTCACTGGGGGATCCCTTTGAACAGCCGCAAGCTTGTGAAGACTCAAGCAGCCTCATTTGCTAATGATCATAATTAAGTCAGAATCTCTTATTTCAGCCAAGGGCCCTGGGGAGACGGGCATAAAGCATGAGGTTGATGAATTGGCTCCCCATGCTTTCCACCCTGCTGGGCTTCCACCTAAGCAAGATGTGTGCCCACACCTGCCCAGGTGTGCGCACACATCGGCACACTAATGAGAGCCGAGCGAGTAATCATAGCTCGGAGGCTGCATTTAAATCAGCCAGCCTCCTAGCTCTGGGAATCAGCCTAAGAGAAAGAAGGACCCAGCCCCTCAGTTCCCCCCTGGAGACAAGTAGACCTCTTCATCTTTTCTGCGTCCTTTCATGTTACTCTCTAGTGCCCAAGGCTGGGCATCGGAAGTGTGGAGCAGACTGACACATGGAGAATCTAGCCCTAGACCTCAGAAGCAAGGGGAAGGAAAAACTTTTGCCCAAATCACTGGAACACAGCGATTCCCCAAAGCGCCTTTCCGGTGAGATGATCTGCCAGAAAAGGTTTCCGCGGTTGTCAAGTCTGTGTAGCAGGGTTGCATACGCCACCTTATAGGTTCACTGCACAGCGAGCAGAGCAAAGGAGAGCTCTGCTCATTTTCCCACTGTGGCTGTTGACGTTGCTGTTACTTCAAAAGGCCAGAGGCGCTCAATCTCTACTCCACCCCAAGGGTCCACAGGTGGAGTCAGAGCCTGGGCTGGGATGAGACGAGAAAGCCAAAAGACCCTGAGGTCTCCCCAGGACGACCAAAGACAAGATGCACCCTTGTGTGGTACGGGTTGAGTGCTCTTCGTCCAATATGCTTGGGATTGGTAGTCAGATTCCAGAAGTCATCTGATTTTGAAATCTTCGCCTAAGCCGTCACATAGCATGATTTCTGAACGCTTTCAAACTCTAAGATTGAGCATCACAGCACAACTCAAAAAGTTTCTCATCTGTAGATATTGTCTCCTGCCACATAAAGGACCGGAAGCTCCCGCCCCTGCCCAGGCAACACTGAGCTCCATTGGCCACTCAGGCAAGCCACGCCCACATAAGAAGGTGGGGCCTGGAGGGAAGCATGACTGAGAGCAGAGAATGTTGGTAGATCTTGGCTAGGGACAACTGCACTGACTTTTCTAACATCATGTGGTTCCGCCTTTGAGGTCGCTGCCTGGGAGCAGTTTGCAGAAAGAGCCCTACCTGGGGGAGGGGCTCCTCCCAGTCAGAAATTCTGTTGGAGGAGGGGAAAACGTGTTTGGATATCATCAAGTAGTAAAAACATGTGTTTTTTTTTTTTTTTTTGGTTTTGTTTGCTCCCCCAGGCTCATTTCTGTCACTCCGGCTGCATTGTCAGAGAAGAACAAAATAAAACAGAGAGTAAAAGCTGATTCTATAATTAGTGCAGTTTCTTCACTGTTCATTCTCGATCTCCAGAGATCAATTAGCTTGCTTTTAAGCTAAAAGGCATCTGAATAAGTGTTTAACCTGCATAGCAATTGATATTTAAAACAGAGGAGGACAGGAGTGATAACATCTCCTGTTCTCTTACTGATTTTCTCTACCTAACCTCTGCCTACTCCTGCTTCTTGGTGGCCACTGGGGCAGCGCTCTTTTCCTGGTGCTGGCCCCTCTTTCCTGCAGGCGCCTGTTCGAAGCACAGATATACTGTTACTTAGGTTATAGACTGACTCCCTCCACCATCGGTGACTAGCAAGGCCTCTCTGCAGCCACTTACCCACATGTCAGTCCCTATTCCTGACCCTTTCCAAGCAGAAGTAGGTCACCGTGTCTTTTCAGGGTGTCTTACCCTCGGTTTCCTTCCTCATCTGGGCTGGGTAGGGGTGAGGAACTTCAGGAGCCCAGTCCTCCTAGCTGGACGTCTTCATTGCTGGTGGCCCTGGGGGTATTTGTACAGTGTCTGATTTGTCATGTAAATATCAAAGCCTGAACTGGAATTAGCTTCTTAAAGCAAGCAATGGTGTGTGTGTGTGTGTGTGTGTGTGTGTGTGTGTGTGTGTGTTAGCATTTACTCAACAACGTGCTTTGACAGCCTTTCTGCTAGTGCAGACCATGGGAAAGATAAGAAGGTACCTGAATGACAAACGTGTAGACCTCACCCTGCAGATGACAGTCACAGAGTAAATAGAGAGTGGAGTGAGACATATGCCCTGTCTCTACAGAGTGTCGCCACATGGGGAAAGACCCTCAGAGCTCAGGAGACCCCCTAATTCAGAGAAGGGCGAGGGTTTGAGAGTTTATCTGGAGAATGGCCCCAGGAAGCAGCACCCAGAGATGCAGGGAGGCCAGGGTAGAAAAGAAAAGAACCAGGGGGCTGTACTGGGACTCCCGTTGCTCTGGGTATCATCCTGCTGGAACCTCTGCGAAACTGCAAGTGCTCAGCGGAGATCTCCCTGGAGACTAGAAGCTGTGAGTCTGTCTGTTCACATTCCTGCACCTCCTGGCTGAAGCTCCTTCTGGTCAGTGGCTGGCCCTTGTAGCCTGTCCCCTCACTGGCAGAGCCTTGTGCTTCTTAGAGAAGGTCAGAGATAGAGAATGTGAAGGGGTGCAGATGTGCTGTCTGCCGATGGCTTCCGAGTGGGACAAAGGGAAGGCAGTGAATGCCACCCAGGCTCAGAACAGGATTGGAAGTTGGAGTAGGGAGGGTGAACCGGGAGGCTGGAAGGGTCAGCCGGCCGTTTAGGCTGAGAAAAGTCAGGAGGCAAAGGGCAGTTGGGGGTGGGACAGTGATGAGGACTTTGAGAGAGAAGGGTGACCTGAACTGGACTAAAGGGCTGAGGCTGGAGAGGGGGTCCAAGCCATTCAGGAGGGGCTCAGCCTTTCAGCTTCTTGCAGGGCTGCAGGAGGGTGGACTCTGGGACTGCTCTGTAGTCAGGAGAGCAGGAGGATGCCCTTCTTGTCTCCAGGAACCCCTGTGGTAGTTCTAGATCTCCGATCCTGCTGCCTTCCGGCAAGGACATTCACCGATCCCCGGGCCCCTCCGCAGCACCTGGTGCAGACCTCTCTCCAGCAGCCAGGCTCAGGCTACTCCGCCTGATGACAGCCCATCCCTCATCAGGGTCTCTGGACAGCTCAGGAGCCTGCAGCCATCCTCTTGACATGGTCGATGTCGCTGTATTTGACTTGTGTGTCCCCGAGTTGTACAGACAAAGCTCCACATATCACCAGATCAATTAAAACAACTGCCACCAGGCCTCAGGACTCAATCAGGAAAACCCCCCTGGGACCTTAGGGGTGGGCACAGCCCTTCCTTGGAAGTGAACTGCGGCTTTTCCCGATACCAGAGTCTCAGGCGAAGGCCCTCTGTCTCTGTAACTGTGATTTCCTACTCTTGCTGATTTATGCTGCTGAAGCTGTAGGGGCATCCCGTGGGGCAAGCAGCACCTGTGTTCCCATTTCTGACAAAGCCACAGAAACACAAGGCCATAGAGAGAACTGATCAAGGTGGTGTGGGTGGGGGAGTGGTGGCACCAATGTAAGGTGACTTAACTGTATAATGTCCTCAGTTAAGCCTTGAGGTCATCTTCTATACACCCCTTTTCCCTTTCCAGAGCCCACTCCCCACCTCTGCTCACCACTGGCCAGTTCTAGAATAGCCATCCCTATAGCACACACCTCCATCCTCCTTCATCTCTCCCTACTGGCCCTGCCCCAATACAAACCCTTTTCATAGAGTTGGACCAAGGCCAGCCTCCCTGCACCTGGCTGCCAGGCTCCTCCCACATCTGGACTCCGGCAAGTCACAGGTTGCTTCTCCTATAATGGCCACAGCCCTGTCTCTCCTGAGCCCCTGCTGTGTTTCAAGCAATCATCACAGGAAAGTTGGAGCCCTTCGAGTGCTTTATTTGCTGCCCACGGCCATTTCCTGTCAGAGCCTTGAGCTCCTGCAGTGCTAGGAGGCTTTTATTGCTCTTATTCACCTGGTACCTGCACTGTGCCGCCTGCTCAGAGTTGTGGCCAGTAATTAGCTGTGTAGCAAATGGATATGCAAATGAATGAATGAGTGAGTGAATGAATGAAAGAATGGGAAGAGGTGTACATCTCCTTTTCCAGAGTAGCAACAGAAAATCCTTTCCTGGAACTCTCTGCTTGGTGCTTTCAGCCTTTCTTAACTACATACAGATAACCCTTGACTTCTGGTTGGGCCATTGTAAGTATAACTTGAAAATGCATCACCTCCGTGAACCCTTCTGCACTGATTTGAAGTCGAGCACATAGGACACTGGTGTTATCAATCATTTGCCTCTTGCCAGTGATTGCACCTGACTGACAACTGCTACTCATTGCTTCTAGCATCGAGAGAGTATGGTGCTGTGCACTGCTATGCCAGGCCAAGGTCAAAATTCCAAGGCAGTTACTACTCAACGTGTCTTGCTCCCACACCACCATAAACTTGACAAACTATTGGAAGTTGGAATCATCTATGTAGAAAGCTAGCCACCATGTGTATCCTTCCACTTGCTATCCCTCCTCCCACAGAGACAAGGGCACAGAGCTAGTTGAGAGGTACACGCCCCCTCACCCTCTCCCTCATCCCTGCACTGAGTTGGCACGGTGGCCTGATTGAGATCAGAGCCTGACTCTCCCAGGCCATGGGCAGGGCTCTGGCAGGGAGAAAGGTGTCCGGATCAGGAGGGACAGGGAGAGAAAAGCCTTGGAAAAGAGGAGTTAGTAAAAACCTCACTGATCAGCATCTCAGGTGACCTCTAGGACACCTGAGAAACTTCAGAAAGAGAATGAAGTAGCCTGGATAGAAGGAGCAGGCCTGTTGCCTGAGGATGAGCCAGTCCCAGGGCGAATGCTAGAAACATGTGTGTCTCTCCTGGGCCCAGCTGCCAGACAGCTTGCTGCAGGCCATGTCTGCATCTCTCAGGCTCTCTGTGTTCAGTGACCTGTTGGCTCAGCTGCTTCTACGAAGGCCAAATTAAAGAGAAACCTCAGTAAGAGGGTCAACTTTTTGTCCCAACTGCCTGGAGACTCTCTGGGCCATCTTGATTACAGGGAGGTGGAGATATGGGATAGTGGGTCTCCTCTTGGTGATAGTGTATAGAGCCAACAATAGTCTTCTATGATGGCATCTGTAGTCTTAGCCAACTTGACTATGCTATCATAACGTCTTCAAGAGATTCTACCTCCTGGGTATATTCTTAGGGGTTGAAAAAGCAGTCTGGAAAAAAATCTAGGAACTGGGCTGGGGAGAGAGCTCAGTTAGTAAAATTCTTACCATGCAAACATAAAGAACTCATGTGAAAAAGCCAGGCCTGTTGGCATGGACTTATAATCCCAGGGACCTAGTTAGGGTCTTATCTCTGTGAAGAGACACCATGACCACAGCAACTTACATAAAGGACAACATTTCATTGGAGCTGTCTTACAGTTCAGAGGTTTAGTCCATTATCATCATGGTGAGAAGCATGGCAGCGTACAGGCAGCCATGATGCTGGATAAGGAGCTGAGAGTTCTACAGTTTGATCCATAGGCAGCAGAAGGAGACTGTGAGCCACACTGGACATAGCTTGAGCATAGGAGACATCAAAGCCCACCCCCACAGTGACACACTTCCTCCAACAAGGCCATAGGTCCTGATAGTGCCACTCCCTACAGGCTGAGCATTCAAACACATGACCCAATGGAGGCCATTCCTATCCAATCCAACACACCCGGTGGTGAGGAGCCAGAGACCAGCAGAGCCCTGAACTGGCTGACCAATCAGCCAAGCCTACTTGATAAGTTCCAGGCCAGTGGGAGACCCTGTCTCAAAATAAGGTAAAGAGTGTTCCTGAGAAAGGCCTTGTCCTCTGGCTCCCATGTGCACACATACACACATGTACACATACCCACAAACATATCCACACCAATCTAATCCACCATGTCTCTGAAAACATGCTTTCACCTACTGAAGAAGAAAGGAGCAAGATAGAAGTCTGTCCAGGGGCTCAGAGAATTCTGTCCCTCCTTTCCTCCTGCCCTGAGTTAAGGGTGAAAGGTGAGAGTGTTTTACACGCCGTGCAGGGTGGAACTCCCATAGCTGCAGAGCTGTTTGGAGCTGAGACCCCTACCTTCTCAGATTTGAAGAACATCTTGCTGATACAGCACTATCCACCGAGCAAACCCTTTTGATAGCTTCTGCTGACTTCTGTGGTGTGGATTCTCTGGCTATGGCTGCCTTCAAGCTGCCTGCCGGCAGTATAAGCTCTGAATTCAAAACCCCCTAAAGATTTAACTCCCGCCTCTCAAAAACTGGCAGGAGCCAGCCTTGTAACATCTCTGCCTTTGGTGGCAGAAGAGAATTTCCCACTTTGCACTTTGTAGTACTAACTGTACTTAGTGCTCCTGGGCCTCTCCTTTCCTCTTGTATAAAACAGGGCAACACTAGTCTCGGTCTCTCAGGGCTATAGGGGTCTTTGGGAGTGTGTGACCAAGAGGGGTTGGGACTAAGTTCCTTTTGCACAATCAGTTTCTGTCAGGACTGTCATTTATTTTACACACTGGGCTTTCAGGAAAAAGATTATTCGAAGCCAGTGTCCCAGCTGTGTCCCAAGCCACCCGTGTACATTTCTTCTGGGACACCACACACACACACACACACACACACACACACACACACACACACACACTCACCCTATCCCATTTCCTCGGCAGCCCTGGTGTCATTGCTCCATTTTATTAAAGCAGAAAGCAGTGACAATTATTTTCATAATGAACTGGCTCTTCAAATTAATGCCAATTACACTATGCAATCATGATTAAGATTGTGCATTAATCAACGGTGCCAACCTACTTATTAGCCTCTTTAAATACTGCTCGTGAGGAATGTATGGGAAGGGAGAGAATGGAGATGAGCCAGGGGAACCAGGGAGCTGTCTCCAAGTGGGGCAGGAGCACTCTTCAGAAGCCAAAGCCCAAAGGAGCTTGTGCTCCACAGAGGCAGGGTGCCCACAGGGGCGGGGCTTGGATCCGAACCCAGCCCACCAGGCACCTGTTCTGCAGAGGATGGGGAGTTCAAGAAGGGAGAGGGTAGAAGGGGACCCTTGACTGTGTGTGTGTAAGATTAGAGCCCTTCTTTTCCCCCAACTAAAGAGAAGTGCAGTTGGCACCTCCCCTCAAAGTGTCACCTGGGTCATAGGTCAGAACCCATGGATGCAGGTCTATGGTGAATATAAAGTAGAGGGATGGGCAAGGTAGGTTAGAAGCAGAGGAAGACTAGGGGAACGAGGTAGCCTCAGCTAAGGTTTGGTATTTTGTTGAAACATCCGTTAGTTTCTTGGGGTGCCTTCATGACAGAGTTAGGTCGATACAACAAGCATCAACTGGCTCATTAAGGCAGAAATGTTTGTCCTCTGAACCTCTACGAGAAAAGACGGTCGACACCTGCCCTGGGATATGGAAAGTCACATTCCTTCATTTGTCTAAATCCTACTGTTTCCTCCTGTGCCTTTCGAGACCTCAGGAAATCAGCACACTCAGCTTTGCTGATGTAGTTCTTCCTCGGCGGAGTCAAGCTTTGGGTGTGTACCCGACTCTGCACGTGGAAAAGCAAGTCCTGCGAACATGGAAGAGTTTCTTCTGGTGGAGATGACTGGGTCTGAGAAAGGCATGCTTTCACTGAAGCCTAAATGGGGAATCTTTCTGCTGTTGTAAGAATGGAGCACAGACATGCCAGCTGCTCGCTGGTCATGGTCAGCCATGAAAAACAAGACCCACGGTGATGGGGGTCCGGTGGCAGGTTCGCACAGGGCAGATGTCAGCAGGTTTCACAGAATGGATTGATGAAGGCTTAGACTCAGCCTTTGTGGAGTCCTGCCAAGAAAAGACTGTGCCCCACAGCCTTAGAGTGTGCAGGCGAGTTTTCTTCTGATATGAAGCAACCAGACTCTAGGAGCTCTTGGTTTTATTTTGCTTCGTTTTTCTTTTTCTCCTTTCCAAAGAGGGTTTCTCCGTGTAGCTTTGGCTATCCCAGAACTCACTCTGTAGACCAGACTGGTCTCAACTTGAGAGATCTGCCTGCCTCTACCTCTGAAGTGCTGGGATTGGGTTTTCTTTTTTGTTTTTTAAATTCGCTCTTTAAAACATCTTATTTGGTATTTACCCATCTGTTTGCTTTTGTATTTAGCATATATGTGCATGTGTGAGAGAGGCCAGAAGAGGAGTGACTTCCTGTGTTCTGCAGTCAGTGTCTGACTCATTCCCTTGATACAGGGTCTCAACTCTAGTGAGCCCCACCTCTGTAGCCCCACACCCAAAACAATGGAGTCCCAGTTCTGGCTCTGCACGTAGATGCGGGACTCAAATTCTCACATAGCAAGTGCTTTCCCCCACTGAGCCATCTCTTCAGCATGTATGCTGTGCATATGCACACACACACACACACACACACACACACACTTTGTAAAAATATTTTGAAGCAACAGTACATATTTGCTATAAATAATTTGGGAAACTTCAGAAAATGTGAAGAGCAAAATAATCCATTAACCCCTTGTACCCATACTTAGTTGAGTGTAATGTTTGGATACAAATCCTTCCAGCTTTTTTTCTTCTGTAGCTATAAATAATATTTTAAACCTGATTTTCATTTGATAAACAAGTATCATATGATATTATTTGCAGTGTTTTGAGGGAAGGCGATGGCTGCCCTCTGCGCTCTTCAGCATTCTTTAAGAGCGTTTTAAAGCCTCTCCTACTCTCCACCCCTCCCCTCGACATGGAAGGCTTGCCTAACAACAGCAAAAACACACGCTCCATTACGTTCTTTACTTTCTAGAAAGTACCACTGTTAACATTTTGGTGTGTGTCCTTCTGGTGTGTCCTTTTTTATTTTAATTGGAATCGCGTTAAATTTATAAATTAATTTGAAGAGAACTGACATCTTTACAATATTGAGCCAGCCCTTCCGGGAGTAAGTTATGTCTCCCCATTTATTCAAGTCTTCTTTTATGTCCCCCAGTAAAGTTTTGTACTTGGATTGATGGAGAAATTGCACATTTATTGTAAAGCATTTTACTATTTTTTTCTGTTGCTTTTGTGAGTAGGGCCCTTTTTATTCCTTGCAATTCCTTGCTGTTTATGGCCGAGACATAGGAAGGCTCTATGTTTTGCGTAATTCTCAGGCTGGCCCTTGAGTGTGCTCTGGGCTTAGTTGCTTCTGTTTTCATCTGATTTTCTTGAGTTTTTAACGAACTGTAATAAGTAACATCTGCAAGTTGTGTGTGTGTGTGTGTGTGTGTATGCTTGTATGTGTAGAGATATGCATGCATGTGCACACATGTGTGCCTCAATGCATGTAGGTCAAAGTAGGTGGTCAGGTGTATCTCACTAAACCTGGAACTCCCAGATTTTGTTGTTTTGTTTTGTTTTGCCTAGGCTGGAGGCCAGGGAGCCCAAGCCATCCCACAGTCTCCCTGCCTGTTTCCTTTGCTCCACTCCAGCAATGGGGTTACAGGTGAACAAAGCCACATCCCCTCCTCTTTAACACTAGTCCTGGGAATGCAAACTTCAGTCCTCAGCTTGCACAACAAGAGCAGTAGTTACCTCCTAAGCCATCTCCGCAGGCACTCTGAGTAATGTTAACTCTGTCTTTTCTGATGGTGAAACTGAAAGACCCAGAATGTGAGGACTCCCCCACGTTCTGACTCAGAAGAGGTGACACCTCCAATCACTCATGAGAAACAGTCTTGCTGCAAACTGCAAGAGGATTTTTATTCAAGAGCGCTCTCGGGCCCACGGTCATACACCACGCAGGGGTAGAGGACCGTGATGCCCTGAGTAGCTGGGTAAGGGGGTGTTTAAAGGAAGAAACCACAACTCAAGGAAGTGGGGAGGGCATTGTTGGAAAATACCAAAGATACCAGTTAAGAGTCACAAGGAAGTGCAAAGTCACAAGTGTCACAAGGAATTACCTGGTAATTGTTTGGATTATCTCTCAAGACAGTTTCTAAGAGCCCCTAACAAAAGCACATTCTTTGAATGAACACTCTTTGAACCCAGGAAGTGGGTGGGTGGAGGAATGTCGCTATCTGTTTTATGATAGCATACCTTGGAGCATTGAGTCACAAAGGTCACATTCTCAAGCCTGGGCCTAAAGGCCTAGAATTTTGTTTTTACGTTATACTTTTTCACAACCTCCAGTCTTTTGCATCCTGTTCAGACCTTAACCTTAAAAGAGTTTTATCATGAAGACTGTGTCATGCTTCTAGAGAGATCAAGCGGCTACATTTGCACGTGCCTCTCACATGGCCTGTCTCTTTGGACCTGCAGCCTTCCCTGCCCTGCACACCCCTCCCCCATCACTTCCACACCTCCTATATTTTGAAGCAATTTCCTTGTATCTCATCATTCTTTATCCTCATTGCCACGCTCAGGACCTGTTTCACTGTGCAGATGGGTTTTAATATACTGAGAAATCTCTTGCTTTGGGGACATTGAGGAGATTCTATTTATTAATATTCCATAGAGATATCCTTCTACATCGATGCATTTAGACATGGACTTACCATGTCATGTGGCATTTTGACCATTTATTGACCAATTAAGCAGATAAATACAGTGGTGTGGTGACTCTTCTCATTAGATGTGGCTCACGTACGTGCTCAGCGCAGAACTTTCTGGAGAGGCAGAAAAACACAGAAGGAAAGCAGTCATCCATAGATGAGGGCTCTGAGGAAATGACCCTTCGCCACCTTTCTTCTCATCTTGTTTCATGCTTGTGTGAGAAGGTTCTTGCTCACCCACACAGGTTCACAAGCTTGTGTTCTCAGGCGTTAAAGCTGGTGGGCTAACATTCTCAGGGAAGGGATGGATGGATTTGCACTTTAACATGCTATTCCCCTTGAGTTCCTCTTTATCTTTTATTACGTTTATTTATGTTTGTGTCGGGGTATGAGTACATGCATGTTCACATACATACACGTGTTTGTGTGCCTCTGTGGGGGTCAGAGAACAAACTCAGTTACTGTTCCTCAGGGGCTGTCCACCTTCTTTTTTATTTCTTTTAACAATTCATTTATTTTATGTACATGAGTACACTGTCGCTGTCTTCAGACACACCAGAAGAGGGCATGAGATCCCATTGCGGATGGTTGTGAGCTACCATGTGGTTGCTGGGAATTGAACTCAGGACCTCTGGAAGAGCAGTCAGTGCTCTTAACCCCAGTCCACTTTCTTCAGACAAGGTTTCTCCCTGGCCTGAAACTTACCTAGTGGTCTGGCTGGGTCCTCCAATCTCAGCTTTCCCAAGAAGAGCATTACAAGTCCTAGCCGTCAACCCTTTAGCTTTGGAAAGCAGCCTTTGTTGTTTGTTACAAAGTGTCCAGGGATTGAACTCATGATTGCAAGGCAAGCATTTTACTTGCTGAACAACCCCACCCCACCCTGCAGCCGCAGCAGCCCCTTTGTTTCTCTATTCAATAGACTTGGGTTGAGGGAGGAAGTTTCCAGCTCACAGCAAAGTGGAGCAGAAGGCGGGGAGATTTCCCACGTCCCCTGCGCATACATGCTCAGAGCCTCCTCCGTGGCCATTACCAGGGACTAGAGTGGTGCTTTCCTTCCAAGTGCTGGCCTTGCATTGACACGCTGTCTCAGCGTGTGATTCAGGGTAAGGTTCGCTTTTAGTATTGAACCCTATGGGTCTGACAACAGTGTCGTGCAGAGAGATCTCAGTGCCCTAAAATGCCTCTGTGCTTCCTCCTATGCAGCTCCTCCCACCCCTAATCCCTGGTGACCACTCACGGTTTTTTTTTACTATCTCCACGTGATCCCTTCCCAGAATACTGTTGAACTATCCAGTTTGCAGCCTTTTCAGGCCACCTTCTCTGTGTAAGACACACCTAAGTTCCTTCTATCGTCTTTCCAATCATTTTATGGTTTAATGTAAGTGTGGCCCATCTCACTGTGTGAATGTCCCCACTTCTTTGTCCATTCACCTAGTGAAGAGTGTCCTGGGTTGCCTCCCAGTTTGAACAATCTTAAATAAAACGGCTGTAAACACCTTTGTACAGGCTTCTAAGTGGACTCAGGTTGCCAGCGCCTTTGGGTAAATTCCAAAGAGCACAGCCGCTGGATTGAATGACAAGCGTTGTGTTTGATTTTCTTGAGAGGCTAAGGCAAGAACGTTGGGTTGTTATGAGTTTGACCTCAGCCTGGGCTACATAATGAGTTCCAGGCCATGGGATGAGACCTTGAAAAGAGTTTATTGAGTCTTATTAGCAGCTGGAATCAGAGTTCTGCGCCCCGCCATCAGGGCTGTCTCTGCTGCTCCTCATCTTCACAAGTATTGTCACAGTGTTACTTCCCTTCCTTGTTGCTGTGACCAAATACCTGACAGGAAACACTGTAAGGGAGCAGGACTTGTTTTGGCTTGTGAATTGAGATGTGGCCCTTCGTGGCCAGGAAGGCGTGGCAGTGGAATGGGATGGGTGGTTAGACCACACCCAGGGGCAGAGAGCAGAGAAGAGAATGTTAGAGGAGAATGTTAGAGCTCCAGGGGCTCCAGCCTAAGATTCATGTCCATCAGGTTTAGGTCTCCTCCCCCTCCCCCTCCTCCTCTTCCTCTTCCCCCTCCCCCTCCCCCTCCTCCTCTCCCTCCTCTTACTCCTCCTCTCCCTCCTCTTCCTCCTTCTCTCCCTCCTCTTCCTCTTCATTCTCTTCCTCCTCTTCATTCTCTTCCTCTTACTTCATTTCCTCCTCTTCATCCTCCTCTTCTTCCTCCTTTCTTCCCTTCCTTTCAAGGCAGGGTTTCTCTGTGTAGTCCTGGCTGTCCTGGAACTCTCTCTCTGAAGACCAGACTGGCGTCAAACTCCCAGAGATCTTCCTGCCTCTGCCTCTGCCTCCTGAATGCTGGGATTAAAGGTGAATGCTCACCACCACTGCCGCCCCACCCCGTGGGTCTTTTCTTCTGGATGCTCTCTGGAAACACCCTCAAAGGCACCTCCAGAGGTGTGTCTCCTAGGTGATTCTAAACCCAGGCAAGCTGACAGTGAAGATGAGCTATCCCAGCCAGTGTTCTGGATTTTGGCTGTTCTCATAAACATGCCATTGTTTCCATTTGCACTGCAAGGATGCTATAGAACACAGTGCCTTTTTCTCTGCCTGCTCACCTTCTGTATATCTTCTTTGATGAGCTGCTTATTACTGCCTTTGGCCCACTTTTATGGGTTTTTTTTTTGTTTGTTTTCTTACTTTCAAGTGTGTTTTGAATAATAGTCTTTTACCAAGAGCATCCCAGCCAGTGGCTTGTCTTCACTCTTCTAAGCCCCTTTTGCAGCACAGACCATTTTAATTCTGAGTGAGCCCAATCTATCCAGTCTTTGTTTTATGGAGTGTGCCTTTAGTGTTAACTAAAAAGTCATTGCCAAAGCCAAGTCTAAACTTTGTTCTTGTGACCTTCTAGGGTGTCCCTTATTTTGTGCAAGATGTCGGATCTATGTCCAGATTTTTTTCTTTTCACATGGATGTCCAGACATGTTATCTGTGTCTTCTTCATTGCCTTTGCTCCGGTGGCAAAGATCAGCTCCATGTTTTAAATTACCTCTTTGAATTTTTTTAAAGTCAGTTTTGTTGTCTTCTTCAAACAGATTCTATACAATTTTTTCTAGATTTAGTAAATATTCCTTTCCTTTGATTGCTAATGTGGGTAGTATCATTTTTTAAAATTTTTTAAATCACATTTTTTTTGTTTTTTTTTTTTTTTGCTAGTATATAGGAAAAACAGTCGACAATGTTTGAATTCTTGGGCTAATAACACTTACTATGATGTCTGCATTATCTATTTATGTCATAGCATGTGCCCGAATTTATTATTATTTTTATAACTGAATAATATTCTCTGTGCATAAGGTACCACAGTGCTGACCATTTCATCTTCTGGTGTTCACCTTGGCTTGCCCCTGTGTTTTTACAACCGTGAGTCAAACACCTGTTCACGTGGGTGTACAGATCCCTGCTTATGTCCCTGCTGTTCTTTGCATACATATACCCCCATGCATAGAATGGCAGGGCCATATCCTAATGTAATAATTCTGTTTCTGAAATACTGCCCTACGGAGTAGCTGGCCTACTTATCTCTCTATCAACAGGATACATGAGTCCCAATTTTCTCAAGACTTCATCTAATTCATCTCTTCATCAATGCATTTTTTGTATTTATTTTATTATTAAAACCTGCGTTTAGATGTGCATTATCTACGTGTGGGAGCAGGTGTGTGCATCCCACAACGCACACATGCAGATGTCAAAGGACAACCTGTGGGAGTCGAGTCTTCACCCCTCCATGTGGATCCTGAGGACTGATCTCAGGTCACCATGCTTGTCACAAGGGTGTTTAGCAGCTGAGCCATCTCACCAGACCATTCAGCAGCATTTAAATAGTGTCTGACTTAAGGAGTGTGAAACCATGACATCACTGTGATTTTAATTTGCATCCCCCTGGAGATTAGTGATGTTGAGCATCTTTCAGGGACCTTGTTGGCCATTTCTGTATCTTCTGTGAAAAACAAAGTGCCTGTATCCAAACCTTTCACCCGAGCTGTCAGTCAGACTTCAGTCCTTACTTATTCATAGATTATTTTATATACATTCTAAACCTTTATTTTTGTTTTATGTGTGTCTTAATTGGAGCTTCTATTACTATGATAAAACACCACAACCAAAAGTGATTTGAGGAAGAAAGGGTTTATTTGACTTTCATATCCTAAATCACAGCTCATTGAGAGAAGCCAAGGCAGAGCTCAATCTGGGCAAGAATCCAGAGGCAGGATCCAAGAGAGAGGCAGGAGCTGAGACAGAGGCCATGGAGGGGCACTGCTTGCTGGCTTGGTCCTCATGGCTTCCTCAGCCTGATTTCTTAGAGAACCCAGGACCGTCAGCCCACTGGAGGCATTGCTCACAATGGACTAGGCCCTCCCCCATCAATCACCCATTAAGAAAATGCCCTCCCCGTCTGCCTATAGCCTAATCTTAGAGAGGCATTTTCTCAATTAAGGTTCCCATCTCTCAGATGACTATAGCTTGTGTCAAGCTGGTAAAAATCTAGCTAGGACTATGTGTATTCGTGTTCTGCCATCATGTATGCCAGCACACTATGTGCATGCATACTGTTGTGAGCTACCATGTGGGTGCTGGGAACCCAACTCAGATCCTCTGGAAAGGCATAAGTGCTCTTAACCACTGAGCCATCTCTCTAGACTCCTGTCTTTATTTAAATGCCTAAGGAAAACACTTTAAAGAAGGAAGGCGTTATCTTGGCTTAGAGTGTTAGAATTTCAGTCCATGATTGGCTATTTCCATTGCTGTGGACCTGAGGTGAGGCTGAGCGTGAAGCAGTTCACATCATGGCCGACAGGAAGCAGAGAGGGCCCAGGAAGTGACAAAGGCAATATAGAGCCCAAGGGGTCACCCTAGTGACCTACATCCTCCAGCAAGGCCACTCCCACTAAAGTTTTCAGCCAACTTAGCATCACCAGCTGGGTTTTAGACTTCAACAGATGAGCCTGAGGTGGGGGTCAGCGGGAGGAGCATGGAACATTGAAATCATAGCACCCATGTTTTTGAAAACCGATGTATTCATCTTACTTTGCCTATAAATGATGTGTACACCGTTCGCATGCCTGGTGCCCTTGGGGCTGGAAAGGGGGATGTGATCCAATAGAATTCGTTACAAATGGTTGTGAGCTGCCTTGTGGGTGCTGGGAAATGAACCCCAGTCCTCTAGAAACGGAGTCAGTGCTCTTAACCACTGAGCCATTCCCACAGGCCCGCAGTGTCCAGCTCTAAGTTAGGTTTTTGTTTAGGTGTTTCAGAAGTTCACTGTAAATCCTGGATATCAGTCTTTTGTCCGTTCTGGTGGGTGAACACTCCCCAAGCTTCCACACTCTTAATTGTGTGCTCAGATGCATCCTTAGTTTTTCATGAAGTTCCGTTTGTCTAGTTTATCTTCTGTTGCCAGTGCTTTTGCCGCTAGCATCCAAGAAAACCCGCTGCCAAATCCCATGCCGTAACGCTCTTGCTTTGGCCCTATTTCCCTCTACGAGTCTGGTTTTAGGCCTTATATTTAGTAAGTAGAAAGCTTGAAATTAGGAACTGAGAGTTTTCTAAATGTGTTCCTTGTCAGGATTGCCTAGGTTATTCAGAGTTCACCGAGCGTCTGTGTTGATTTTAGGATGGAGTTTTCTGATTTTACAACAGCAAACAAGCATCATGGTTTTCACAGGATTTCATTGACTCTGTAGATTGTTTAGGGCAATATTGACACCTTCATATCATGATGTCCTGTCTATACCCAAAAGGTGTGTTTCTCTTTGTTTACATTTTCTTTATCTTTGCTTGGCAATAATTTGTACTTTTCATCATCAGAGTCTTTTTATCTCCTTTGTTAGGTCAAATTGCAAGTATTTCACTGTTTAAAAAATTATTAGTTTGGGGGATGGAGAGACAGCTCAGTGCTTAAGAGTGCACACCACTCTTGAAGAGGATTGGCGTTTGGTTCCTACGTTTGTATGGGCTGTCTCACCTCCTCCTGTAACTCCAGCCCCAGGGGATCTTACAGCCTCTTCTGGACGCCATTAGCATGTTTGTGTGTGTGCGCGTGTGCACGCATGCATGCATGTACACATTTGTGTGTGTGCACACATGCACGCTTATCTGCATGCACGTGCACAAACTCGCTTGGGCATGTATAGACACATAATTAAAAACAATTTTTTTTAGAACTTATGAATACATTTTCATACTTTTGATGACATCAGAAGTGGAGTTTCTTTTAGATGATTCATTATTAATATATAGAAATGCAACTTTACCATCTTGACTTAATAGTCTACTTTACAAAACTTACTAGTTCTAAGGGCTTTTATGAAAGATTTAGATTTCCCACATACAAAATCAATCTGCACATAGAGGTAATATTATCCTCTCCTTTCTAATTCAGGTGTCTGATTCTTTTTCTTGCTTTTGTAGATGCATTTGAGACACTGATGTTTAAAGCCAAATTTCATATATAATTAATAATAATAATTCCATGTTTCTCATCGTTTTTTCTGTCTGCTACCCTGGCTGTCATATTTTAGTTTCCTACTCTTTCTCTGCCTTTTGTTTTAATCAAACAGATTTTATGATTCTAGAACCTTCCATCTCTTAGAGCGTCAGCAGTATTCTCTCTTTAATGCAGTGGTTCTCAACCTTCCTAATGCTGGAACCCTTTAATATAGTTCCTCGAGTTATGGTGATTTGCTGTAGGGTTTCATTGCTGTGAACAGACACCATGACCAAGGCAACTCTCATAAAAGAAAACATTGTTTTTTGTTTTTGTTTTTGTTTGTTTGTTTTTGTCTTGTTTCGAGACAGGGTTTCTCTGTATAGCCCTGGCTGTCCTGGAACTCACCCTGTAGACCAGGCTGGCCTAAAACTCAGAAATCTGCCTGCCTCTGCCTCCCAAGTGCTGGTATTAAAGGCATACACCACCACTGCCTGGCCAGGAAAACATTTTAATTCGAGCTTGCTTACAGTTTCAGAGCTTTAGTCCATTATTATTATGTGAGAAACTTGGCAGCCTGCAGGCAGACATGGTGCTGGACAAGCCGGAGTTCTACATCTTGATCTATACACAGCAGGAGACTGTGCCCCACACTGGGTGTAGCTTGAGCATCTGAGATCTTAGTACTTCCCCTGACAGTGGCACACCTCCTGCAACAAATCCACATTGCTGGATAGTGCTACTTCCTATGGGCCAAACCTTCAAACACATGAATCTCTGGGGGCTATTCCTATTCAAACCACCATACCTCCCAACCATAACGTTATTTTGTTAGTACTTCACAGTTGTAATTTTCTGTTATGAGTCGCAGTGTAAATATCAGATATGCAGGATAGCTGATATGCGACTGGGATGGAAGGTCGTTCAACCCACCCCCACCCCCAAAAGGGGTCAGGTGCCACAGGTTGCAATGATCTGCAGCTTTAGTGGTTGCTGCAAAGTTCAAAAAGCACACTTACAACTAATTCACACTCTCCCCCAAGTAACAAGCTAGTACCTTCTTATGGCAATTCTCCCGTCCATTCTGGCATCTTGGATGCCATTGATTTGGCTTGTAAATAAATAAGTGTGTGTGTGTGTGTGTGTGTGTGTGTGTAATTTTAACTATTTCAAACAAGCAGTTACTTGTTAAATCAATTCAGAATGAGAAAAAATAATTTTGCCTTCACTTAATTTCTCCTTAGTGTTTTTCATTCTCTGTTTTGGCCCTCATTTCCGACCTACATCATTTTCCTGCTCTCTCTAAACGTCTTTGTACGTCTCCTGAAGTGCAGGTCGACTGTAAATAACTTCCTTTCACTTTAGCTGTTATTTCTCTTCACATTTGAAGGATAATTTCTCCAGGTAAACAATTCTGGGTTGGTGTTTATTTCCTTCTGAGCTTTAAATATTTCACTCCACTTTTTTCTTAACAAGGTGGTCTCAGGATGTCAAATATAATCCCATCTTTGCTAGTTGGTATAGAAGGTGTGTTTTTCCTCTGTATTCTCACAGGATTCTTTTCTGATAGAATTTTCTTCTTCTTCTTCTTCTTCTTCTTCTTCTTCTTCTTCTTCTTCTTCTTCTTCTTCTTCTTCTTCTTCCTCTTCCTCTTCCTCCTCTTCCTCTTCTTCTTCTTCTTCTTCTTCCCCTTCCCCTTCCCCCTTCCTCTTCCCCCTTTCCCCCTTCCCCCCTTCCCCCTCCCCCCTTTCCCCCTTCCCCTTCCCCTTCTCCTTCTTCTGGGACACTGTTGCTGTCCTCAGACACACCAGAAGAGGGCATCAGATCTCCTTACAGATGGTTGTAAACCAAATGTGGGTTCTGGGAATTGAACTCAGGACCTCTGGAAGAGCAGTTGGTGCTCTTAACCACTGAGCCATCTCTCTGGCCGGACAGGGTTCTTTTTAACCTTTACCTTTCTGCTATTTGGAAATGGTATGGTGTGGCTGGGGGGTCAGGGGTCCTCCAACAGGAGGTTTCCCAAGCATCCTAACCTTTGGTTGAGGGTTTGACATTAATTTGGGAAGCATTTTTAGCAATTATTGTTTTCCTTATCTCTTCTCACAACCCTCCTGCAATTCCCCTTTTTCTTCTTAAACTTGAAGCAACCTCAGGTCCTCAGATACTGCGTCCTGTTGCTCTTTCTTCTCATGCCTACCTTCAGTTTTGGGCTTTGGATGCTTCTACTAGGGTTTCCTCAAGCTCACAGTCTGCCTGCCAGCAGCCAGTGTCCAGCATCTGTCCCTGTCTCTGTCACAGCGCTTAGTTCTCTGGCATTCTTTTTTATCTCCTTTTCACAGAAGTTCATCGTCTTCTGTGTTGTCCACTTTGCTCCAAGAGCCCTTAGCACACTGACAGATTGTTTTGAATTCCTAGTGGGGCAATTCCAACATACTTGTGATCTCTGTGTTTGATTCTGATACTTGTGTATACTTTTTGCTAGTGTGTGAGTAATGTTCCCCAGTCCTGTGATTAGGATCCTCTCTCTCTCTCTCTCTCTCTCTCTCTCATTCCTCCCTTCTTTCCTTTCCCTCTTCGATGTTTTTGGTTTTTATTTTGTTTTGTGTGTGTGTGTGTGTGTGTGTGTGTGCATATGTGCAGGTGTGTGCCCCTCAGGCATGCTTGCACACGTATGCACACCCATGTAGAGACCTAAAGCTAATGTTCAAAGTCTTCACCAAGCACTCATCATCACATTCACCGAATCAGGTCCTCTGGCTCTGGCTAGCCAGCTTATTCCAGGAATCTCCTGTCTCTGCCTCCGCAGTGCCGGAATTTCAGGGGAGCCGCCATTCTGCCCCGGCTTTGACGTGGGTGCTGCGGGTCTGAGTTCTAGTCCTCCCACTGCAAAGCAGAAGCTCTCCCTGCGGAGCCGCTTTCCCAGACCCAGGATGAGTCATCTCGTGCGCCTGAGCTTTTCCTCCGGGACCGGTGACCCCCTCCCATGTGTTTCTCTTTCCCACCCCCGGGTCCTCCGGGACCCGTGACCCCCTCCCGTGTGTTTCTCTTTCCCACCCCCTCAGGTCCGTGAGGGTCTCCTCAAGCTCCAGCAGCTTAGGCAAAGTCAACTCGTCCCCCTTGAGGCAGACCTTGTAAGGAAGAAGAAACCATGTTTTAAAATCGTTCCTCTTGCCTTCCACTGTTGAATACACAGGGGAGTTTTTCCACCCCAGGATTTGCTATGAGAACCTGGAAGGGCTCGGTGGGTGGAACCCAGAAACGTGGGGACCTGGTAAATGGTGCTCGCTGAAGGTTTTGTCCCTCGGGCTTATCTGCTGTGAGTCTCCAACAACTTGTCAATTGCAATTTATGTTTTCCTACTGGATCTCATGATGGGCTTTGCTCCCAGGTCTCTCTCTCTCTCTCTCTCTCTCTCTCTCTCTCTACTTCTCCAGACTTTACTCCTAGATGGAATAAAATTCCCGACAGAACAATGTAGTGAAGGAAGGCTTTATTTTTGCCTTACAGTTTCATGGTGTGTGTGTGGGGGGGCGAGGTTCAGCATCTGGAACTCCATCTGTGGAGGCAGGAGCTGGTAGATCGCTTGTTATATCTCTGGGTCAGATCAGGAACCTGGAAGCTAAGATCTCAGGTTGGAATTGGGGCCAGCTATAACCGTCTGGTCCTGTCTCTATGATCCTACGTCTGATAACTAGGTCCTATATCCATAAGATTTCACAGCTTCCCACAACAGCGCCCCCAACTGGGGGCCAAATATTCAAGCACGGAAGCCTGTGTTTCCCATTAAGGCTTCACTATACTGTGATACTCTGGTCTCTCTGGCCAGCTTTGGAGAAGATGGTTGCTTTCATGCTTACAGACTCAAAAAAAGTTGTCATTAGACGGTGTGATGAGGTTTTTTTTCCAAGGTTTTTATATGGCAGGCCAGAAACCTGGAAGCCATATTTTTTTTCTTTTAGTTTTCCCAAATAATGAAAACAATCCAAATACCCATGAGCTGGCAGATGGATACACGGAATGTGATGCCTCTACGCTCAGTAAAGATAGTTAGAACTGATGCATGCTACATATTGATAAACCCAGACACACTGAGCACAAGGAGCCAGGCCCAGAGGAACACCCACTGTGTGGTCCCATTTGCATGAAATGCTCAGGGAGAAAAATATTTGGAGACAAAAGGCAAATTAGTGGTTTCCTGGGGCTACTGGTGCAAACAGTGAGATGGCCACAGGGGGTATTATGGGATAGTGGAGAAATTCTGAAATTGGGCTGTGGTCTGCTCGCCTGACTTCTTACTCAAAACCACCATATACCCAAAACAGGTCAATTTTGTGAAACACCAACAATATCATTAAAAAAGCTCATTACTTACTGAAAGAATAAAGGCTTGTCTATAAACACATGACAATATTGAATAAGCCACGGTTCTCCTTGCCCAAATGGCTCACGCCCACCGGATCCTGTTCCACTCTTCTCCCCCTTCCTCCGTTTCCTCAGATCCGCAGCAGCAGACACATCATGGACATTTCCATATCTCTAGGACTTTTGACAATAGCTGCACATGGTGATTCATGCCTTAAGTTCCAACACTCCAGAGGCAGGCGGATTTCTGAGTTCGAGGCCATCATGGGTTACAAAGTGAGTTCCAGGACAGCCAGGGCTATACAGAGAAACCCTGTCTCAAATAACCAATAACAACAACAAAAAAAAAAACTTTAAAAAATAATTTTGGAGAATTATAATAAAATTACATCACCTCCCCCTTCTCCTTCCTCCCTTCACACCTCCCGTGTGCTTTCTTTGTTCTTTCTCCAATTCATGATCTCTTTTCCTTTTATTATTACACACATACACACACACACACACGAACACACTCATGAACACTTCACACATATATATTCCTAAATATAGAAATACAACCTGCTCAGTCCATTTAGTATGTATACTGTATATTATATATGTATATATCATATGTAATATTATATATTGCATATTACATATTGCTTATTATATATTATATATGTGAAACACACACACGCTTTCAGGACTGACCGCTTGGTATTGGATAGCCAATCTGTGTACCCTTCTCTGAGGAAGACCATGTCTCCTGCTCTCCGTGCTCCTTAGTTGCCTGTGTTTCTTGTCCAGGGTAGAACCTGGAGAGATTTCCTTCTTCCATGTTAGCATGCCTGACAAGGTAGCAAGCTTGTTCAGATCTTGTTTAGGCAGCTATGTTTATGAGACTTCTTGGTTCTAGCTCCTCTGACATTTCTCAGAGACACAACCTCTGGCTCTTTCTGTCTCTTCTGCAGTGATCCCTGCGCTGTAGAGACAGGAGTTGTGCTGAGGTTGTCTCCGTTGTGACTGAGCTCCACAGCTCTGCATTTTGATTGGTTGGAGTTTCCTGTAACGGTCTCCATCTGTTACAAAGAGGAGTTTCTCTGATGAGGAATCAGATCGTTACAGTTTTACAGTTCCACGGGTATGCATGACTTACCGTTCCCTGGTTGAGTATTTTTAGATGTTCTCCATACATGGCCATTAGGAAAAGCAGTGTGTGCCATTTTCCCCTTCTGCCAACAAAGAAGCAGGTGCCCCTGTGTTTTCCTCTGCCTTCTCCCTTTGCCCATCAGATGAGCTACACTGGCATCTTGTTGATTTCTCTTCCTTATTTAATTAGGAGGAAAGGTGACACCCATCTCCATCCTCTGATAGCATTTCTTTTCTTAATGGGGTACCCATACTTAACACCTGCACCTGCTTACATGGGGCATCTGTCTTTTTTGCCAATTCTACGTGCTTTTTATAACATTAACTTTTATGCTGCTGTCTATGGTTAGCTTCTTAACTGTTCAAGGTTGTCCATAGTGATGTGGGTGCAGAGAAGTCTAATGTTACTTCCAGTCTTTCTCCCACATTTTCTGACTTTATTGAAATGCTTAGGCAGGCTTCTTCCACCCCAACATTATACACTCTTCGCCAATAGTTTCTATTTTTGACAATTTTATGGTGTTCTTTTCCATCGTTCTCTTACCTTTAACTCATCTAGAATTTATTAATCTTGGAATCTAGAGGACTGGACATGCAGCTCAGTGGACTTGCCTATCATGTATGAAAGAGCACTTGCCTATAATGTATGAAATCCTAAGTTCAGTCTTTGTACCAAAGAGAAAAAAAATCTGAAATCCCCAAATAATAGAATAATTGTCAGGACACAATTAATGAATAATTCATTTCTTTTTCTGCTGGGAAACATCTTTCTCATTCATGTTTTAGATACTTGTCTCTGCCTGAGCTCTTTCTAAGGCTTTTTATCTCGTTCTCTTGATCCTCCGTGTCTTCAGACGCTATTACAACACTTTTAATTATTTTGGCTTAATGATATATTTTAAAATCTGATAATAATACAAGTCACCTTTCATCATTCCTGTAAAGACATTTTCTTCAGTCATTATCTAACATTCAGCCTTCACGTTTAAGAGTCATTTTTCCAAGTACGAGAGAGATGTCTTTCTGTGGTCCTGACTGGAGTTGAAGTACACAGAAAAATGACTTTGGAGAAGACTGAGACACAAAACTTTACTTTCCAAAGATCAACAGCCTCAGGGCTCTGTGTCTGACTCTCTGTCTCTGTCTCTATATTTGTTTCACCGACCCCCCTCCCCCAACAGGCTCTTACTATGGACCCCTGGCATGTCTGAAAGGCACAGTGGTCCTCCTGTCTCTGCCTCCTGAGGGCTGGGATCAAAGGCTTGTACTGCCACCTCAGGGAGTTTATCTCCCCTGCTGAAGGTGTTTTCTTTGTTTTCCTCATTTGTAAACAATGGGGATTGCATGTTTACACTTGCGTTATTATTTGTTGTTTGATATTCGTGCTGATGTCGACAACCCTTTTGCTGTTAAGTTTTCCCATGAGTTCTCACTGATATAAAAGAGGCACACACTAGCCCGGTGGTGCTGGCACACACCTTGAATCCCAGCACTTGGGAGTCAGAGGCAGGTGGATCTCTGTGAGGTCAGAGCCAGCCTGGTCTACAGAGCCAGTTCCAGGGCAGCCAGAGCTACAGAGAAACCCTGTCTGGAAACAAAACAAAACAAAAAAAAGTGCTGACTAGCTATTTAACTCTCTGTAACAGCTCTTGCCTTTCTTAGTGGTTGGGGATTATTTATTTATTTATCTAGTTATTTATTTATGTATTTATTTATTTATTGCTTGCCCATTGCTCCCACTGGTGCGGTAGTAGCACTGGTGCTCCGGGGCAACCCACCAGTTACTGATTGGATCTGAGGCTGTTCCATGGGAGGAATATATGAGTGGTGTTATAAACCCTGTTCAAAAACCCGACAGCTAGGGCTCTCACAGGCCTTATGGGTGAAATCTACTACTGATGGTTTGATAGATGCCCATGCAGTTAAGTCTCCTTCTACATTTTTCCTGCTTATACCCACAAATTACACCCTTGGTCAGAAAGGCCTCTGAGGACTCTGTGCAGTGGTCAGAGCAGAGATTCATGGTCGGCCAACGTGCTGAAAATAAAGAGTCTGCTGAGCTTTCGGCCCTTACAAGGCTGCTCCTTTGAGGCCCAGGGAGTGTTGCTGAAGAGGAGGTAGGAAGACAGTAAGGGCCAGAAAATAGGGAGGAGGTCTGTGACATGCTGACTTGTGGCTGTGCCGTGGCCATCATGAACATCCCACAGTCATGACCACCTGTGCAAGACCCGTGCAAGATAGCATGCAGAAAGAAACAAATCATGAAAGGGGTCGGAGGCAGTCGGGAAAGAGCGGGAGGGAGCTGAGACACAGCAATGGGGAGGGAGTATGCTCACAGTACATTAACATTTATATCATGTGCAAATAGTAACTTATACCTTTGCCAGAGCCGAGCCTCTCTGCATTCACTTTCAATTTCATTTTTTTCTGGTTAGTGGCGTGCGCCTTCACCAACTCTTTTTTTTATTTTAATTTTTCCTTTGACAAGAAGGCCTTTAGTGTTTTAGGTATTAGTTAGTGTGATATTAAGGCCGATATGAGCTAACGTTGCTTGAAGGGGGTGTCTTTCCTGCCAGTGTTTTATTAGACATTTTTTTACGGCAGTAGACACTGACTTTCATCAGACATCTTCCTGAATTTTGCAAGTGAATCATATTTTCGTCTCCTTTGAACTATTGATGTGGTGGAATGGGATTCATGGATTCCTTTATATTGAGCTGGTCTTGCATTCCTGAAATAAAACTATGTGGTCATGGTATGTTAGCCTTGTAATATTCTGGTAGGTTCTACTTGCCAAAACTCTATTAAGCATTTTCATAGCAGTATTAAGTTGGTAATCTTATTTGGGCCTGTCAGATTTTGTTAGCAGGAATTTGCTAGTTGGGTAAAATGTATACTTTTTGAACATGGAAATTACCTAGGATCTTATTGAATACTGGGGTGAGAGGACCTTGTCTGTAAAACCTGAGCTGAGCATCCGTGCTCCCTCCCCATCCCTCCTCCCACACACAGCTCTGTCCTCTCTCACAGGAGGAATCTTTGAGTATGCGGATGGCCCCAACGCCCAGGTCATGAACGCTGAAGAGCATGCCTTTCGATTTTCTGCCAACATCATCAACAGAAACAGGACTCTGCTGCCCAACACGACCCTGACTTACGACATTCAGAGGATTCACTTCCATGACAGTTTTGAGGCCACCAAGAAGGGTGAGTGAGCAGATCTTCACTGGCTGGGCGTGGGGGTGGGGTAGAGCCTTTCCCACTTGTACCAAGCCCCCAGGAGTAGGTGTGGGGTCTGTGAGGAAGTCCCAGGGTAGCCAGGCATGGTGCTGTAGCTTGTGACAGCAGTAGGGAGGCTGACAGAAGGTCATGAGCTCCAGGCCACCCTGTGCTATACCAAATACAAGGTCAGCCAGCCTGAGCTACACAGGGAGGCGCTGGCTGTCGGGGAGACTATGAAGGGTGGCTGGAACCTAAGGAAAGGGAGAGAGGGGGTGAGATTGCCTGAATAGAGGTCAACTAAGCTCCCCAGGACCTTTGAACCAAGGGGAACATTTTCAACCTTGATTTTTAGCCCTATCAATGGACAAATATATTATAACTATGTATGCTATAGGATGTGCTGTTTGGATACGTGTGTGACTTGTGGATTGCTCTAATTGGAGGACCTCACCCACCCACCACATCTAGCATTTATCTTTCTCATTTATCATTTCTTTCAGGTAAGAACACTGAAAACATGCGTGCAACACATCATATTAACCGTAGTCACCTTGCTATGGGTCTTATTGCATCTTTCGTTGGCATCCTACTCGAGTAGCAATAGGTAGCATACATATAAAGTAGAGACTGTATTAGCCCCAGAGCACACCATCTGCCTGCCGTAAAAAGACTTTATAAGCACAGCGTGCTGCTCAGTGCCCGCAACATCTTGACCCCAGAGTCTACAGAGAAGCCCTGAAATCTGACACCGGGCCCTGTGTTCATATAAGTGTGACCTTTCTGTTGTCTACAGAGTCACTAAAAAGACCTGACTCACAACACAAATTGTGGTGAGTCTAGTCAAAGTTGTACCTCACCTAAATCCTTAAAAAAAATAAAGACTAAAACCAGATATTCCCCATATCTTTGCGAATTAGCAGACATATTTATACTTAGAAGAGGGAAATTCCACTGCCCATGGGTCTTCAAACATACACCACAGTTTCCCGTGTGGTACACAGCACACCCAAGTGCACAATGGGTTTTTTGTTACTATTTTTGTTGTTGTTGTTTTGTTTTTTGTCTTTTTGTTTTTCAAGACAGGAATTGTCTGTGTAACCCTGGCTGTCCTAGAACTTACTATGTAGCCCAGGCTGGCCTCAAACCCACAGATCCGCCTGTCTCTGCCTCCTAAGTGCTGGGATTAAAGGGGTGCACTACCACTGCCTGACTTGTTGCTATCTTTTTTAGATGATTTATTTTATTTTTGTTTTTTTGTGTATGAGTGTTTACCTGTCTGTGGGTTTGGGCACCACATGCATGCAGTGCCTGCAGAAGCCACAAGAGGGCGTCAGATCCCCCTGGAAAGCGGGTTTGATTGTGAGAGTGCTGGGAACTGAGCCCGGCTCCTCGGCTCCTCGGCAGGAACTGCCAGTGCTCTTAATTGCTGAGCCATTTCTCCAGCCCCATTTTTGTGTCTTTTAAAAGACAGATCCTATACACACACCCACTCGTGTGTTCATACACACAGTGAGCCCGCCAGGCTCATGGACTCTACAACCAGGGACCAAAAATACTCAGGGGAAAAAAAAAGAAAAGAAAGGAAAAAAAGAAAGAGAAAAATCCAGTTGCTTCTGTCCTAAACATATATAGACTTTTCTGTGTCGTTTTCCCTAAACAATAAGCACAGCGCCTATTTACATAGCATTTGCATTGCATTGTGGGAAGAGGTGTCTTGAGACTATAGAGCATAAGGCACAGCGTGAGGAAGATATGCAAATACCAAGTCCCTCTGCGCCAGGAACCCAGCATCTGCCAGTCTGCTATCTGCAGGGGGTCCTGGAACCAATTCCCTGCAGATCCTGAGGGAGACTGCATATCTGAACTATATTTTTACATATATATTTAATTCAAATTCAACTTAAAGGCTTAGATAACTGGAAATAGCTTCCATAGAACCTTCGATTTCCATGTAACCATTTAAAGATCTCAAGCCTAAGGAATCTCATTTCCAAAATGACTAGGTCATCTTTTCCGAAATATGATATCATAGCCCATCAAAGCTCATATCACAATTTTTAGTTAAATCGTTGTGTTTTAATGCACTTTCTCTTCTCCCTCGCGTTGTTGAAGGGGACACTCTCTTTGGGTATTTGATCTATTCCTGGGGCACCAGAGGGGTCAGGGACGATAGTTACTGCTCAGTAAAGTGATTGCTGAATGAGTTGATGAACCATGAGAACCTAAGAAAACGTTGTCTAGGACCCCTGTAAACTGAGTTCAGGGCTAGCATCATCCACGTTTGTTCTGCTGGCTGAGACTCACCCAGCTCTCTGAAGAGTTTCCGATGTCTCTTCATTTAATCTCCTGGGCTGCCAGGGACAGAGAAGCCACGATGTTACCTGTTTGTGGCTGTGTTTTCCAAAGCCCCATTCTGGTTAGCTTTTGAGCGCAGGAAGTGTGCAGAGTGTGGCTGTAGAGCCAGGCTGCCCAAGCTGGTTTCTCAGCAACTGCTACCTCAGCTATGTTGGAAAAAAAATGCCTCAGTTCCCTACGATGTGAAGCAGTGGCTCTGTTCAATGCTTAGGATTGTGTCTGACACTCTAAAAGGTGGGACTTGGCTCTGGGTACACTTGGCTCCTCTTTTCCACCCACTAGGCCATCAGGGCAGGGCCTGACTCACACAAGGACTTTCCCTGTTGTCACACACACACACACACACACACACACACACACACACACACACACACACACACGTACCTATGGTCAGAGGCCTCCAAGGTGTTGAGCTCTTATGTTTGACATTCATGAGCCTTCTTCTACCCTAGTTTAGTCTGGAGCCCTGCCTCTCTGTGCTGGTCCTTTTGCTTGTTCCCAGCATGCCCTGCCACCAACACCAGGAAGCAGAAGATCCATCTTCCTGCCATGCGCAAATGACTATGTAGGCACAGAAACTTTAGGACTTAGCAAAGGCCGGTGTCACATCAGAGGTGCTCATCGGTTCAGGCAGCCCAGAGGCTATGCCATCTGGCTAGTGATGCTTTGTGATTGTGTGGAGGTGTGTGTGTGAGGATGTGTGTGTTTCTGTCTCTCCCAGCAGACTCTCTAGATGAGCTCTGTTCATGTTTTGTTGCTCTACTATGCAACCTAGTGTCCCTGTTTGCTTTATGTTGCTATGATAAAACACTGACCACATCCAATTCAGAGGAAAGCCAAGGCAAGGATGGGAGGCAGGAGCTGAAGCAGAGACCATGCTTACTGCCTCTCTTTCTGAGCTCAGCATGCTTTCTTATACAATCCCTCCGGGAGTGACACCGCCCACGGTGTCACTGGGCCCTCTTACATTGTCCATCAAGACAACAGGCCTGTCTGATGGGGGGCAGTTCCATATTTGCCATTCCCTCCTCCTAGGTGTCACTTGTTTAGGTTAAGTTGTTTAGGTTAAGTTGACAAACCTAACCACTACACCTATCATGCACCTACACCTAGCGTGCCCAAAGCCATTGCCAGTGGTTTGGCCTGATCTACAGACGAGAGAAAAGTATGAACCAGTTCCTGGTGTGCCGAACTCACTTTCCATCGCTCCTGATAATCTCGGTGGGAGACGAACCTTCACCCTCTACAGGTCACAGCCAAGATGTCAGGAAGTCTCATCAAAGGACCAAGAGCTACAATAGCAGGAGGTAGTAGTCAGAGAGCTTCCTGGAGTAAGAGGTCTCTAAGCTGTGCTCTGAAGGATGGTTGGAAACAGTAAGGACAGGGCAACATGGAAAGCAGGGGGGATTTGCACGATGGCCAGTCTATGCACTGAGTCATCCTGAGTCTATGCACTCAGTCATCCTGAATGAGCCTTTACTGTGTGACACGAGTTAGGGATCACAGGTTAGGTGGCCGGTCCCGGCTACTATGAGACTTCCATTTATCTTTATTGTGGTTGGAAATCTGGGCCCAGGCCTATGAACTCCAGAGAATGATGCAGGAGAGGAGAATACAACCTTGGCTTGGCCAGGGAGTACTCAGAAGAAACAAACTTATCTAAGCCAGCTCAAGACAGCATCCCTGGCACCCAGATCAAGCCAGAGACCAGGCAAGTCCATCTAGACTTCTGGGAGCCCATGTGGCCATGCTACCCATGTGTGGCTGCCACCACTCTCTGCTGTTGCCATGCACTGACTTGGCCTGGCCTCAGAGGTCATGGGGTCAGAATCACTCAGCATCTACATTTTGAGCATCACTTACTGGGTCTCACACCCTGTGCCTGGTAGTCCTCTGTATGGTTGGCTCCGGCAGCACTCCCCAGCCTGTGCTCTGGTCAGCGTTCTACAAGAGGAACCTTTGAAAACCGCATCTCACTCTCCATGAGCCCTTGGGTTGCTCCCACTCGGGAGTTACTAATGCAGCATTGCCGTGAGCGGCCCTGTGTTTATCTCCCAGGGCGTGGGTACCCAGGTTTGTTGAGTTTGGTTTTAGGAGTTGAAATATGGGGTCACTGTTTGCAGCCAGACAGTTTCATAGGTGGTTGTACAGATCTGCATTCCCACAGCAGCGCACAGTGCTGGCAGGTGTTCTACCTCTGTGCGGACATGCTTGGAGGTCAGTTAGACTTTTAAAGATTTTGTCCACTCTGCTGATTTGTGAAGTGGTTATGTTATTGTGGCTTTCTTTTATATTTATCTGATGATTCCCCTTTTAATGGGGGAAAGGCCTCGTGGGTCTCAATGCAGGAGGAAGAACTAATTCAGCCAGAACAGGTAGGGTAGTTGGCAGTACGTTTTGTCTTCCATGTCCCGTTGCCCGTAAGACCTAACATGCTCCACAACGCTAGTCTGAATGTTGAATAAGTCATTTGAATATTTCTTTTCTTTTTTAGAACCTTTCAGTGACCTTTTCAAAATTGAGCTGTTTGTCATTTCCTTGTTGATTTAAAGGAGTTCTTTGCATATTCTGATAAGAATCATTTGGGGCAGTGTGAATATATACATTTTTTTTTTTTTTTTTTTTTTGGTTTTTCGAGACAGGGTTTCTCTGTGTAGTCCTGGCTGTCCTGGAACTCACTCTGTAGACCAGGCTGGCCTCGAACTCAGAAATCCGCCTGCCTCTGCCTCCCAAGTGCTGGGATTAAAGGCGTGCGCCACCACGCCCGGCGAATATATACATTTATATATGTTTTATATTAATTACATGTGGGGCTGTCTTTAATACTCTGTTAGCAGTTATATCTCATGAGAAACAAAGTCCGATTTATTAATCATTCTCTTTGTGTGTTCCGGGTGAGAGGTCTCTGTCTATCCTAAAGACCATCTCCCTTGTTTTCTTCTAGGAGTTCTGTGCGCATGTCTTTCGTGGTTGGCTCTCTGATCTGTCTTAAGTGATTTTCAGTGTATGGTGAGACGTGACTGTTGAGATTTGTTTCTTGGGCACAAAGCTGGTAGGATGGACTCAGCATCAACACAGCAATGTTTGAATGTGCCTAGACATCTGCCAAGCCTTGTGCCAGATGGATGTCTTTACTGGCCAGATTCCTGTTAAAAACAAAAAGCTAAAGATGGACAAAGGGACCATCTACATGAGACAGACAGATTGGCACATAATGAAACAATGGACTTTTAATCAGCCATAAAGGAACAGACTCACGTAGGAGTGGAACCCCGTGGTAGAGAGCTTGTCTGGCATGTGCCCTGGGTTTCATTACACGCGCACGCGCACGTGTGCACACACACAGATGTGGACCGGGAGTGCCTTAGTCTATGGCACTCTCTCAGTTTTTCAAACCTGTCAGGTAGCTTCCCCATTCCACAGATGGCAGCATCTCTGTCTGAGCCTCATGACAGTTCTTCAGCGGGGCCAGCTCCCACTGAACACAGCCTCCCACCTCTTCTCTGGCCTGTCCTTGTTTGGATCTTTGATTTTCCAGGCTGCATTCCTTAGGAGCTTCATCAGGACTCTTCCAAGAAGATGCACTTAGGCCTAATTCTGAAGAATCCAGTGATAATTAATTGTTTCTAGATGGAAGTTACCGCCACCTTCCCTCCCACCCTCTGGAGTGAGCTGGATCCAGCCACCTTAAGTTACATGGGGCAAGGGGACACAGCAGCACAAAACCTGGCTACCTACCAGCTCTGGCTGAATCAGTCCTTCCTCCTGCTGGAGGCCCAGGAGGCCTTTTCCCCATTAAAAGGAACTTTCACTATTGCCTTTATTTTGAAATGTTTTGTGGAAAATTAAAAGAAGAGAGTCTGCCAAGCAGGCTCTGAGCCAGCAGCCCAGAAAGCGCTGTGTTTTCCGTCCAAGCCTGGCCAGAGCAGGCTGGAATCGACCCAGCGCTCCCCAGACTCCTCTGACTGCACTTATTCTCTGGGTGGCTCAATTCCTTTTAAGACACAAATTGATTGGGATAATTTCAGCTATAACTACAATTGCCATGGAAGGGGGGATGCATTCAGGCTGGGGACTCCTACAATGACTGTGAACCATCAAGTTACTGTAAAATGACCAGAAAATGGATTCAAAATTGAAGCCACAAATAATGTAATTGCTGCAGTGTATGCACAGGACTGCCAGGACAAGGTTGGCTGCTGCCCTGGACACATCTGGAAGCAGAACTGTTGTTGTTGCTGCCATGATAACCCCTGTCCTGGGCCTTGCTGATAGCAGAATCCTTCCATCCTGGAAGATCCTCAGAGGGTGGAAGAAACATGGAGTGACTAGAAAACGGATGTAGAGATGAGACAAGGAAAAGGAGGAAATGGAGATTGGGAATGAGCCCACATAGGTCTAGACGCTGCACTGTTGGGAGAATAGGGCCCAGTGTGGACATTGTTATCATCTTTCACCACCACAGATGGCAGTACCACAATTCTCGTCATCCCTGTTTATGCTATCCCCTACATCCCTGCCTCTGTTGCATCATCTCCATCATTGCTATGGCAACATCTTCATCTACGGGTACTATGGTCCACAGCATCCCTATCCCACTGGTACTATGGTCCAACATCAGTATCTCAACACTATCTTCCGCATCCTATACTTTGTGCCTGGTCTGCTGTCCCCTGTCTCAGGCAAACATGATGCTCAGCCCTTGGTCTAAGATAGGAGCATCATAAAAGGTGTACATTGTAAGGATGGAAGATATGCTGCATCCTTGGTGGCCTGTTTCAAGGTCAGAGCAAAGTGGAGATGCATGAGGAAGATTTTTTTGTGGAGCAGTGCAGGGGAAAGACACAAGTCATTCCATCAAGCCTTCAGTCTAAACATCCTAGCAAGGGTGTCTATCATTTAGAAAAATTATCAACATTTGTGGGGGGTCCATGTGCACTTGAACACATGTTTTGCATGCATGTATGTAAAAGAGGAGGGATGGGATAGGGACCACTGCATTCATCATGGGAGGAGAAAAAGACAGACTTTGTTTAACAATGTGCCAGCCTTCCTAATGCTTCAGTATTTAGTCTTGGAGGCCTTGTTTTATGGATATTTAAAGCAAAGTCTCCTTGGGGTATAGTGCTTAGAAGGTGTGGGGATTTGAGTTGCTATTAAAGGCTGGGCAGTGATGGCTTCCTTAATAAAACCTGCAGATGCAGAGACCTGGGGAAAGGAAAGAGTCAGATGGATAGCTGAGGAAATGAATGAGTGTTCTCACTGTGCTTGGGGAATGTCCTGGAAGCCAGCAGGGCTATAAGGCTGTGAGGGAGACAGACAAGAGTGGGAGATGAAGAAGGGAAGTAGCTGTGGTCATAGGAACAGGGCTGAGGAAATGTTGCAGTAAGTATGTCTTCTAGGACCACTCTAAGAACTTTGGCTTTTATGCTGATGGAGGGCATAGGAGTGACATAACCCTTATGACCCAGAAAGGTTCATTCTGGCTGCTAAAATGCTGAGGAGTTGACAGGGTTGGTGACTGGCATCTAATGCAGGAAAATGGTAGTCGTGCCTTGGTTTTTGTGGGCATGGTAGGGTGGCATCTATGCCTGCTTGGCTTCTGGGTATGTCTGTTGTTTTAAGTTAATAGATGTTGGAAGACACAGTCCACTGTGGGTGGCACACTCCCTAGGCAGAGGCTCCTAAACTGTATAAGAGCAGAGAAATTAAACTGAACGCAAGGAAGCAACTGAACGTGAATGTATTCATTTCTCTCAGCTCTTGACTGTGGATGTGATGCGAATGGCTGCTTGAAACCACTGCTGTGATTTCCCACTACAGTGGACCTGTAACTTGGAACCGTGAGCTGAAATAAGCCCTTTTTCTCCTGAGTTGCTTTTAGGATGTTTTATCACAGCAACGGAAATGAAGATAGAGCAGAGGTCTAAGAGGCATCTTAACTATGCAAATGATATCACTGAAAGAAAAGGGAGATGTTCGTGTCAGATCTTAGGGAGCAGACCAGGGTGGAAGGCAGAGGCTGGAAACCCTGGTCAGTAGATGTTTGCTTCCTGTTTGTCTAGAAGCTGGGATACCACTTACAAAGACATCATGGTTGAGTAGCATGGTTACTGGGTCAGTGTGCTCCAACACTGGTCTTTTTTTTTTTTTTAAGATTCATTTATTTATTATATGTAAGCACACTGTAGCTGTCTTCAGACACTCCAGAAGAGGGCATCAGATTTCGTTATGGATGGTTGTGAGCCACCATGTGGTTGCTGGGATTTGAACTCGGGACCTTTAGAAGAGCAGTCGGCGCTCTTAACCACTGAGCCATCTCACCAGCCCCACCACTGGTCTTATAATTGTCTCTTCTTACCTCCTTGGTGTCAGATGAAGGAGAGATTGTTACAGCCCCATTGCTCAGATGAGGAAACCGAGACTTCATGAGTTGTTCTCACCCCTCTTAAAGTTCCTCTGGCTTTTTTCCCCATGCGTTTATGCGAATGTCAAAATCACTGCCCACTCCCAGCACACATAGCACCACACTGACCCTGTGTCACCCTCCTCTGTTGTAGCCTGTGACCAGTTGGCGCTGGGTGTTGTAGCCATCTTTGGGCCATCGCAGGGCTCCTGCACCAATGCTGTCCAGTCCATCTGCAACGCCTTGGAGGTTCCCCACATCCAACTGCGCTGGAAGCACCACCCGCTGGACAACAAGGACACCTTCTACGTGAACCTCTACCCTGACTACGCCTCTCTCAGCCACGCCATCCTCGACTTGGTCCAGTCCCTCAAGTGGCGGTCAGCCACCGTGGTCTATGATGACAGTACAGGTGGGTGGCTAGACCTGTCATGGCTCGGGGGAGGGAGGAGGAGGGTGAGGGAACAGAGCCCCAACATTAGTGTTGTCTGCTTGCCTAGCACGGCTGCCTCTGAGGAGAAGGTCCCATCTCACACCAGACACCAACAGCAGCCAGTTACATCGATGCTTGCCTCCTGGGTTCTCTCATACCTACCCCCTTCGGCCTCAGCAGGCTCAAGCACATCTTATTCTACCCTAGCCTGGCTCACACCTGACTCTCCCCTCTCCAGCATGCCTACGTTATCTTCTGCAGCAGTGCTGAGACCTGTACTTGGCACATGCCATGTCAAACATTGACCTGGGCTCACACTCCCATGGCCACCCAACACCCACCCACACTCCCACATCCCTACCCTCTCACCTGCAGGAGGCATGTCCATATTCTCTGCACCCATCCACAGTTTGCTTGAAATGTGGCCTGGCTTCCTGTAAATCCCTGTTCTCCCACCTGCTGGCTGGGTTGCCATCTGTGTCCTCAACTCCTCACGGGGAAGCTATGGAATAAAGAGGGAAAAGGGATAATTAGCTACTGATCCTGCCAGCACCTGAAGGCAGCACCCTCCCCTCCCCCACTTCTTTGCCTTCCCCCAGACACTCCTGCTCAGGTACAACTGTGCTTATAAACTCACTTCCTGTCTATTGACATGACTGCTGACCCCAGCTAAGGTAACTAAGTCAGGCCTGTAGAAATGGGCTCCAGGCTTGGGTCTCCTCCTCCAGTGAGGAGGAAGGAAAACCTGGGCTCTAAGTTTCAGCTGATGGTGGGCTCCCTCCCCTCCCCTTTACTCTTCCCCTCTCCCCTCCCAACCCTCCCTCTCCCTGGTGCAGAGGTCTTGCACTTAGGCCCCACCCACCTGGAGTCATATCAACATGCATTCCTCTGCACAGGGCCCAGTCCTGCCCAGCCACCCAAAGCTACCGTGGTACTTACCTTCCAGAACCTTCTTTAGCGTCATGTGTTACCCTTTACTTCCCAAGTTCTGGGCCCCTTGGTGTGGGCCTAGAACAGACAGCCGCTAAGGGATCCAGCCAACATTCTGGGTCTTTCCTTTGGACCTCGTGATCTGTAACACATCCCCAGACACTGTCTTGGCTAACTGTGCATTCCGGGTGAACCCAGGGAGGGGAAGGGCAGAGGAAGGGAGAGAGGAGAACCACTACCTTCATCTTCAGCCGCCCTCTCCTCCGGGAGGTTCACTTTCTGGAGACAGAGCAGGTCGATCTCCAGATGCATGCATGGGTCAGACGGCAGTGCGTACCACGGGTCACAAGCAGTGCCAGCGCTTACTATCACAGATCTCTCAGTGACTCTGTGTGGTGGTAAATCAGAAACAAGGCAACAGGTTCAGCAAGGTAGCAGACCCTGCCCACTGGCAGCAGCTAGGATCTCAGCCCACACCATCCTGCAGGTCTGTCTCAGCCCAAGGCCACTATTGTTAGCCAGCACTGAGGTGGCTCCTGCTTCCCCCACCCCCCAAAAACTTGAATCTCAAGACAATTCTTAGCCAAGTCTCTTGAGAGACAGTGACCTTGGCGAGTCACTTTAACCCATCTGGCCTGGCTCTCCCAAGGGTGTTGAGAGGTAGAGCGTCCATCCTTAAAAAGCCCTCCAGCACTTGGCTACCTGCAGATTCATGTTAGCTCTTGATTACCTCCTAGTAGGGGCCAGGAGTAGCAGGATGGAATGGAATCACAGACAGAATGATCAGGATGCTGTTTGTCCATCTTAGAGTCCTGTAAACAGCTACAGACTTACATGTTACTAGCAGTCCTCAAAAGCCGGCCCATGCCCTGAGGTCCCGATTCGAGGTTCTGTCACCACGGGACACTCCACAGGGTCCAGTCCCCTCTAACTTCCCTACAGCATGGTGGTCTTACCTTTCTAAGCCAGTGGTTCTCAACCTCCCTAATGCTGAGGCCCTTTCATCACAGTTCCTCATGTTGTGGTGACCCCCAATCATACAGTTATTTCGTTGTACTTCATATCCGTAATTTTGCTACTGTTCCAAATTGTAATATAAGTGTTGGATATGCAGGGTATCTGACAAGGTGACCCCTATAGGGGTAGCCAACCTCTCTAAAAACGTTTGCCTGTGAGCCCATTTCTGCTTCCTAGTCCATAGGTTCTCTGTGCCTTTAGGACTTAGCACAGGGGCTTGATACAATATGGACATTTTTAAAGCACTGGTCGCACTGACTTGGGGTGAATTGAAATCATCCTGAATTAAACTCTTAATAAGTCTGGCAGGAAATGGCATAAGGGAGCAGAAATGAAGAGGCCACTACCCTATTATTACATCTTTGAAGAGTTAATCATATTCTAGGAGAGTAGATGCCCAGCTATAGGGCACGGGAAACGCTTGGCCATCGGAGCTGGGAGTCAAATGACAATGCAAGCAGTCAGAGCTCCAGATACCCGGCTTGAGAGAGAGCCTTCCTTAACCAGTATGGGCTGACTTACCAGAGAAGGGGAGACATTTGCCCTTGGGCCTTGAAGATAGATGGACAGAAGGACATGTAGAGCATGTTGTGGGCATAGCAGGTGGAAGGGACAGTGTGAGCAGGGGAGGTGGGGCCGTCTGGGGCAGCGTGGGGCAGCACCGGGTAGTGCTTTGGAGCTGCCAGCCTGAGTGTAGAGTGTGAGCAGGGGAAGCAGAAGAGACAGGATTCACCTGGCTGTACGGGTCTGACATCCGGCCTCAGGCTTCAGACTTGATGTTGTGTGTAACAGAGCACCACTGAGTGCTGTGGAGCGTGGCCTTGGAACAGTGAAAGCTGAGTTTCATCAGACACCCCAGAGAGCAGCACGTGAGGAGGAAAGAGAGCTTTAAAAAGCTGGGGGCCTGGATGGTCCCCCAAAGAACAAATAGGGGGCAAGCTTTATTTACTTCAAGGGATCGCTTGGAAGAGAACTTGGGAGCAGAAGAGAGGAAACCGATGCGGACAGGATGGTAGAATGGGTAGAGCAGATACTGGCTTGCACCGTTAGCCAGGTACAGGGCCTCCAGGATGGGTGGGGAGGGAGGGCAAAGCTTTGCAAAGAGACAAGCCAGGATGACAGACACCGTGTTAGTGGCCCTGCCACTTAAGCTCACGCTTAAGTCCGGAGCTTCCTGCCTTTGAGCCCTGGCTCTACCCACAAATCCTTGTCACCTGATCCTCAGCTTTGATGACCTGAATTGCCAGTGACTTCTAGACCATACCATTCCCTCCGCTTATTCTTTGTACAAGAAGCTAAAAATCAAACCCAGGGCCTTGAGCAACCCTAGGCCAGTGCTTTACCACCAAGATACCCACGGGGTAACCCCACTCTCTTGTAATGTGATTAACCATTCCAAAAAGAAAAAGTGGGCTAACCGTGCCTTCATTTCTTCACCTTCCTAGTGCCAATGTTCTTTTTCCTTACTGTAATTTATTAGCATTTAATTCAGTTTGATTTTCAGTTTGTCTCAATTCAGTTCAGTTTAAAAAGTACTTAGAGCAGAGGCAGTGAGAGATGGGGTTTGGTCAAGATAACAATGGGCTCTAGAATTCAGAGCTGCCCTGAAGAATACAGCATTCAAAAACAGACAGGGAAGTAGAAGCCCTCTAACCAAGACATTTCACCAGGCTAGACCACCACCACCCCCCCCCCGGTGGGAAACACAGTGTGTTCAGCAAGCTCTGGCTGTGTGGGGGGTGGGGGCAGGGCTGTGGCCATGGTTCAGCCGATGGGGCAACAGAGATCAAATCTGTTGAAGCAGTCGCCACTTTGGGTTTGTTTGTTTGTTTGTTTTTGTTTTTAGGGTTTTTTGTGGCTGGGGGTGTGGACTGGACATTTCTAAGGGATATTTAGCAGCCTGACAAGGTCAGAGTGCCTTGTGGGTATTGTTACACTCTCTTGACCTCCTCCTCCCCCTCCCCCTCCCCCTCCTCCTCCTCCTCGGCACACTAGTGTTGCTGCAGCTCCACACATCACTTCAGAGGCCAGTGCCCCAATCAAGAAGGAGACAAAGGAACTTGTCTTACTGTGACCCATACTCCTTGTCAACAAGATAGATCTGCCTTTGCACCTTCTACAAGACAGTCTTGCTCAGTACCTGGAGCCCATGCTCACGACCTCTAGGCCCTGTCAAATGGGAGTAAGAGTGCCACTGGCTGGCTCTGGACAGTCACAAGGACTGGCACATTGCCAGCCGAGGATGCATCCATCCGTTAGCCCCCGTCTGTAATAAGCTGGGTGACAGCACCCTCCCCCAAAATTCAGTGGCCTAAAGCAACACACATTTCTTTAGCTCCTGAGTCCACAAGGTCAGCGGCTTACTGTGCCTGGCCAGCTGCTCCTCGGGTTCCAGCCAGCTTACTTGCCGGCCTGCTGGTAGCTCTAGGCTGGCCTTGGCTCTCTGCCTCGTGTTGTCCTCCAGCAGGCTCACCCAGGCATTGTTGTCCCAACTACGGCCAAGGAGCAAGAGAATCAGCCAGTATGGGGTTCCATCATGTCTGCTAATATCGCGCCGACCAAACCAAATGACAGGGTTGAGCCCGGTGTGTGGCACTGCCCAGCTCTGTGCAAAGGGTATGGATCTAGGGAGGGGTGAGGAGGTTGGCTCATCCGTTTCACAGTAGTAGCCTCAAGGAGAGTGGCTGTGGAGGAGGTGACCTTTGAGCCTTGCCATGTTTCCTGCTTCCTAATCCAGTCTGTGTGCAGACTTCTGCCAGGGCTGAAAGGAAAAGGCTTAGGGAGGGAAAGAGCCTTGGGGTGGAGAAAAAGGTCTCTGCTTAGAAGGCAAAACACTATTTCTCAAAACACAATCCCATCTGTGGTCTGGTTCAAAATTAGGGGTGGTCCCTTAACCTCCGTGGCTCTCTGATTCCTTATCTATCCTGCCAGCATGAAGGTTCAAGCTCTGGGACCCTCCCAGGCTCCGCACGGAGATGGTTAAATGGGGCTTGAGCACAGAAGTGCTTCGTAAGTGAAAAAACACGCCATTCCAACAACCGTGATTCAGGGTGGATATTCTGGGAGGGATTGATTAAGGAGACAGGCAAAAGAAAGCTCTGTCTCAGGCAAACACAGACAGCCCGGTCCTCTGGAGGTAGGCCAGAAGGAGCCACGATCTCCTCGGGGACTACACTGATGGGAAGGAAGTCTGACATTTGCTGCTAGAGAATATGGGTCATTATGCATTACATGGGGTGATGTGCTTGGCTGACAAGCCGGCCCCGGTGGCTTCCACTCCAGCATCGAACCTGTCCCTGTCCTCATAATCTGGATCTCCAGCGCCCACAGGTCTGGTAATGCTGAACAGGGTCAGAAAAAGGAGCAGGCAGAAGTGAGGCGGGCATGGAGGGCCTCCAGGTAACAGACCTGAGAAGCCAGCAAGAACAGGGGAAGATCCCAGAACGGCTGGGGAAGGTGGGCTTCTGGGTGAGCTAGGGGTAGCTTAGGGCCCTTCCGTGGCTGAAGTCTACTGATCCTCGCTGTCGCTAGGATGGTGTTAGGAGCTCAGAGGCCTGCTGAAACCAGAGTTCTTCCACCTGTGCATCCAGAACTCGTGGAAGTTTGAGGGCTCTTGGAGAGGTCTGGTTCCCGGGCCCAGGAGGCTGGTGGAAGCAAACCTTTGGAAGAGAGAACTGGGTGGGCTTAGGTTGGGTCCCAGGGACTGCCTTGGAGACTGCGATTCCAGTGGAACAGCTCTAGAGTTGAATGTCAGAGTGGGCAGAGGCTGCCCAGATAGGAAACACGGTAACAGATGACTACAAGTGCAGTGCATGTTAGCTTAAACAGATATGTGTGTGGGCATGTGTGTGATTCTTATGGGCAGCCTTTATAAAAACACTGGAGGACGGCCTCCGTTTACAGTACTGTCTGACCTAGAGGTTCACATGTGTATCATCAGGACACGCTTATCCCACACCACCTCCCTTCTCATGTCTGACATCTGCCCTGGTGGATCTTATCTGTGGTTACACATGGTGACTCCAGACTTATTTTCATAAAATAACTGTGGGTTTCTTACCTGGCAGGAAATAATCACAGAACCACTGTGTTCATTTTAACCAGAGGGTGCGTTGACTGGCCATGTTGGGGCCATGCTCTCTATTCCTAGAGCTGGGATAGATCCTTCCTGAGTCACCTAAACTCAGAGTTGGGGTGGGGGCGCGTCTCCCATTTATTTACCCCAAGGAAAACTGGGATACGAGAATGAGGGATGGGACACGGGTGTGTGACCAGCGTGCAGTCACTGAGCCTGAGCTGAGGGTGCAGCAGGAATAGGGCACCTGCTGGCTCTGCCCCTCCTTCAGTGGGCCTGGGGAGGGGGCATAGAGCACAGCAAACAGCCTCCCTCTCAGAATCCACAAAGGAGTCAGCAAGAATGGGGCCTCAAATAGGGAAGGAAATGAACTTAATTAGACCTAAGCAAGCCATTTGTCTCCAGGAAGTGACATTCCGTTTTCCCTGGAAGTCCACAGATTAAGTGGTTTTAACAAAATGCCAAGGTAGAGGACAGATTTTTTTCCAGTGTTGGGAGAGGAAAACAGTAAGTCTATCCAATTACAAAAGTGCTCCCTAAGTGTCCAGGCCCTGGGCCAGGTGCTGTGGGGCTCTAGTTGCAGTGGATTGAGGGGGCCTGGAGGCCAGGCAGAGGCAGCTAAGGGAAGAGCCCTGTAAGCTGGCGTGGATACAGGGGTTGTTTGAGGGTAGGGAATTGTTTCTGGGCAGAGTGAACAAGGAAGGCTTCATGGAGGCCTGAGCTGGTTCCTGTGTGCACATACATGTGTGTCTTCTGTGTCCTGGGCCCCTCAGGTCTCATCCGTCTGCAGGAACTCATCATGGCCCCTTCGAGGTACAACATTCGCCTGAAGATTCGCCAGCTTCCGATCGACTCAGATGACTCCCGCCCCTTGCTCAAAGAGATGAAGCGGGGCCGGGAGTTCCGGATCATCTTCGACTGCAGCCACACCATGGCAGCCCAGATCCTCAAGCAGGTAGGTGGGTGAGCGCTACCTGAGCTGTGGGGCTTGGATGGAGACTTGCCGTGGTTCCACATCCCCTTCCTAAGGACACAGAGAGAGCATGACCCCAGGAAGCGTCCCAGCTGTCTCTCCAGCTAGCAGTAAGACCTTGGGGGCCACCGTGGCTCTGTATGCCTCAGTCGTACCAACAGTATAATGGTCCTTTTACTCCAGTTGTGTTAAAGATGTATAATCTGCCCCATGCCATGCCCTAGTTAGTATTCAGACTTTCCCAGCATAGACGCTGTCTCCTATCCCACCTTCACCAGGCTGTCGAGAGGCATGATTACAGAATGATGGTGATGAGATGTACCAGGTAAGTGAAGGGCCTTGGCTTCTCAGTGCAGGGTCCAGATGCCTCGCTGCCTCTCCCAGTGACTAAATCCCCATGGCTGTGGCACTTGCTGTTACTCTTTATGACTGAGAGACTGCTTTTTAAACAATGTGCTGAGCTTTGCAATGATGACAGAAGAGGGTGACTCTTCATCCTGGAAGGTCCACTGACATCCAAAGCGAGAGACTCATGAGTTCAAAGCCAGCTTGGGCTATGTAATGATGTGCGGTGTTAAGAGGAGGAGCATAGAGTGTGCATAGAGTCCTAGCTCAGTCGGTAGAGTGCTTATTAGTACATGAGGACCTAGGTTCAATCCCCTGTACCACATAATCCATGTCTTGTGCCACGTGCCTGTAATCCCAGGAGTCAGAGGTAAAGGCAGAAGACTCAGAAATTCAACGTCCTCTTTAGCTATACTACAAGTTCAAGAACAGCTTGGGATGCATGACATCCTGCCTAAGGAGCAGGAGGAGATTTTTCCTATTGTTCTGCCTCTCCCCTTCCATGTTACACAAGGGAGTCGTCACCACCACGTCCCCTAAGCAGAGTTCATTCATAATCCCACCTCAGACAGCTCTGGGGGCATCAGTGAGACAGGGCAGCAGAGGTGGCGTTTCTGGCACAGAGCCGGCATTGGACCTGAAGAGACTCTCCGGTCCCTGTGACGAATCCCCATCCAGGAGTCCTGTAACCTGCATTGTCCTGGGGCTTCCCCTCCCCCTCAAGTGAGGCAGAATGACCGTCAGAGCATTGCCTTACCTAAGAGTCACTCAGCGGGTGTCTGCGCCTCCCCGTGACCCTGAAAGCGGGGGGCCTTATTTTTACAGACAGGTGACAAGTGAAGAGACCAGGGCTGAAGGGAGAACAGAGGTCATCCCGCTAGGAATTCAGATTAGCCCCAGGTCTGTCTGACTGGAAAACATCTAGAGGTCTTTGAGGACCCTGGACTGAGCTAAAAGTAGATTAAAAGAGGCTGAGGCCTTTCCTGGCTGCTGGCCTCCTTCCAGCCCTCCCGGTGCGACAAGGGTGACAGAGAACACGCAGCAGTTCAAGGTATATTTGACCCTGCGACATTTTCCTCCAGAGCTCTTGGTGGGGCCCTGCTTTCTGAGGAACTCTGTAGAAAATGCATTACGGTCATTAGTGTTATAGATTGCAGGCTTCTACTAAAATACACAAGATACATCACACGGAGACCTCGTGCCACTGTTGCAAGAACCCCAGAGGACTGTGTGGTATGTCATGTAGGCCTGACGGGATCAGGGAAGCATGCAGCTTTCATTGCTCCTGGGGGACACTCATGCTGGGGACATTCCTCTCAAGCCCGGCTGACTCGGGGAGTTCAACCATGCAGAGCCAGGCGCTTGAGGCAGCCCAAGCTTCTGACTGAGTGGCAACAGGGTACAAAGATACTGACTGAAAACCCAGACCGCTGGATGTCTCCCGCAAGCCTGCACACCCCCAAAGTCCACACTGAAAACTCCCCCCCGCCATGCCCTACCTGGGTAATTTTTCTACACATTGGGGTAGGAACCTGTTGCTATCTGCCAAGCAGTCTGTGTCCTACCCAAAGTGTCACCCTCACTCTGAGCAGATAATCTCACATAGCCCACACAGCCTGTCCTGTCCCCCGCCCTGGTGAATGGAGGGCTCCCGGGGTGTCCTGTGCTGCTGGCTGACATTCTGTCTCTCCACAGGCCATGGCCATGGGCATGATGACGGAATACTACCACTTCATCTTCACCACTCTGGTAATGTACCTCCAGGTCCCGCAAGGAAGGGTGGGAAGCCTCCTTGAAGAGAGGTTATTTGACCTGGGCCTGGGCCATCCTGCTGGGGACAGACAGGAGCTATAGTTGGAAGAGAGCCAAACCTTCTTAAGGCTCTAGGTGTGGCTCCAGGTGAGGCCACAACAACTCTTTGTGACCTGCCCACCTTTGAAAAGGCACGGGCACGGTCTCTGGAGCCAGCGTGGAGAGCAGCTTCTCCATGTGTGGGGGCCCTACGTGAGTCTCCTGACCTCCATGCCTTGGTTTCTTCCTCTGCAAAAGGGGCTTCTACCTCATTGGGAGGCTTGGCAAGCTGATTAGGCCCAGGGGCGAGAGCAGAGCTTGGTTGGTGTACATTTGGAGAGAGTGGCCATCACCACTCTTCAGACTGCCCTCCCACCCACATCTGGCAGCGGCCCCTCAGCACACCCAGAATGACCACCTAGGATCCTGTGCTATCCGTACTAATATCAACCTCTTGCAGTCACTGGGACCAGCCCACCTGCCGGCTCCAGATGGGTCCCATCCAAAGTCTGAGAACAGTTAAGGCCATTTAAACCCATTAGAATAATTAGTTGTGGTCTGAGATCAGCAGAATTATGGCATCCTGTGCCAAAGAGAGCACGGACACGCTGTGCTGCCTAGCCTTGGAGCCAGCCCCACCCTGCCTCCCTACCATCCTCCATTCGGGGACCTGGAGCCCCTACCCCTGCAGCCCTACCATCCTCTCGATGAGTTGATCAGTAAGAACACCAGTCACCATTCTCCACCCAGCATCTGGACCTTCCTCTTCATATCTGGCTTTGACACAGTTGGCTTGTGACCTCAGGCAACAGCTCAAAGAGATACTGGGAGTCACAGGGCTGGTAGAAGACAGGATGTTTGGTGTAGGATTTCTAGAAATCAGGTGCTTGAGCTAGGTCTTAAAGGTTCGATAGGAGCGCACCGATGGTTGAGGGAGAGAAGAAGGGTATTCTACACAGAAGGAAAAGGGTAAGCAAAGGCCAAAATGCAGGTTAGCTCTTCAGGGATGTGTTAGAGTTGGCTCACACTGGAGTTGGAGATCCAGGCATGTTCTCACAGCTCCGTGTTGTATTCTTAGCTTTGCAGTCAGCCACTGTCAGATTTATACCTCAGCAGCGGGTCACCGCTGACAGCGAGGGTTCTCTCCAGCACAGTATAGTCACCCCAACGCCGTGATTGTCACATAGCCCCTGTTCACGGCACCCTGTGCCCCTGCAGAGCTCAGGGCCACCTTGCCCATCCTGCTGGCTATGAATCAGACCTAGGTACCTGATGGAAATACCTTGGGGAGATAGGGACTGAGGGCTAAGACCAGACACTTTCTCCCTAAGGGCGCCCACCTCACCTCAGTCACTTTCTGCCATTCTGTGTCCTGGACAGTCACCAGGGGCTTAGGACAAGGTGCTTCATCTCTATCAGGGCTCCAGACCAAGACTAGAGAAAGCAGCACTCTCATGCCTCACCCCTACCCCATGCCTCTGCAGAGATGCCACTGCCCATGGATGTCAAGATCAAAGGTCTCGGAAAAGGCATCCTAGCACCCTAGACCTCTCGTCTTGCACCATGCAGTGCCCCATGCATCCTAGATCTTGCTTCCCTAACACAGCTGTTCCTTTACCCGACAGCCACCAACAAATTCTGAGCTCCCGGGCTCTGAACTGGGAGGGTGGACAGCGATGGGCCCGACCTGACACAAAGCTCACACACAAGCTCTGAAACTTCCTTCTGTGAGCAGGGCTGTCTGTAGAGCCCACAGAGTGCCTGGCCCCCGGAGCAGGTGTTCTGTGATGCCTGAGTGGGAGATGAGTGGATGAATGGCCGCCATACAAATTAGGCTGCAATCAGCAAGATCAGTTCTCATCATCCCTTGCAACAGGCAGCTAAGATCATGGGCTACCGTGTGTCTGATTGGGATGAAGATGCTTCATTTGGAGAGGGAGATGGCTCAGTGGTTAAGAGCACTTGATGCTCAAGCGTGAGAACCGAGTTCAAATTCGTAGAACCCAGATAAAAAGCTGTGTGTGGCTGTGTGCACACTTTCAACCCCCAGGGGCTGGGCACAGAAGATTGCTGGGGCTTCCTGGCTTCACATTCAGTGTGTGACCCTGTCTCGAGGGAGTAAGGTGAAGAGCAATAGATCAGACCATCCAACATCTTCTGGTCTCTGCACAGACGTGTGTGTACAACATATACACCATATACATACCGCTCATACAACACCACCAAAAAACGATGCTTCAGTTCCTTAGACGGGGTTCCTCCCTTCTCTTTGCCTCAAGCCTGTATCTTTAAAACACTGATGACAGCGATGTCACTTGATGAGGGTGAGTGTCCAGGGCGTGGAAAGTGGAGGATTCTTGAAACAACACTTGGCACTTACAACCATGTAAGGGTCAAATTAACTCATTAAGCACCTCCCACTTTTGCTTCCTGTGTGTCCTCCATCGCTCAAAACAAACCTCAAGGGAGCTGTGACTCTCCCATTACCCCAGAAAAATGGAAACCGAGGCTCAGAGAGATGACTCAGCAAAAGCAGGTATGGTCCCCAGCGAAAGCTTGCCAGCCGCCAAGCCCTCTGCTGACAACTGTCACTGCAGAGTGCCTAGCCTCCTCTGGCAGGTAGACTCTTCCTGATATCTGGCCATTACAGTCCAGCATAGTGATTGACACTAATGGGGTAAACAGAGCTTCACGAATCCCAGCAGTGCCCATACTTCAGGCCTTGCCTGCATCCTCTGATTTCCCCTTCCAGGCCACCAAGGGAGAGTGTGCTGTCTGCTCTGCACCAAATGATCGAAAAATGGCATCTGGGACATCACATGTCTTGCCCAGAACTCAGAACAGATCATTGATAAAAGCTTAGGCTCTTAACTCTGGGTCTTGCCCTGTGGCCACTCCAGGGCATTGTTCTCCCTCCCACCCCTTTCTGAGCACAGGAGACCAGGCCCTTCCAGGGATATGTGTCCTCCACAGTACCAGCAGACAGCTTTATGGGGGGTGGGGGTGGGGGGACTGTGTATCAGGCGTCTTCCAAGGCAATCCCAGGACACTGCCCCCGTGTGTCAGGGCATCCGCTGTCCCCCTAGGTCGTCTTCCCTGATCACAGCCCATTGCCAGCTTCAGGGTCTTCCTTCCAGCCCTGTTGGCTCAGGGCTCTGCCTCGTGACTCCCCCTTTTCATGTCCATTGGTCAGTGGTGGCTACACTGGGAAGGGCAATGGTATTTGGCATTTTATCTTAGGAAAGGCGCATCATCAACCTTTCCCCCTTGAAAAATCTCTCCAAAGTCACTTCTCCCACGCAGAAGACATTTTAATCACCCCAGCCGCCATTACCGATGCCAGGCAGCTTTGAGCCCTTCCCAGATAACCCTGTGCTAATCAGCCACGGCTGAGCCCCCGGTGCATGGCATGAGGAGGTAAGAGCCTGGAGGTGAAAGAGAGAGAGAGAGGGAATTATAATAAATTAATAGATAAGCAATCACAATTAATGCCACTTCCCGGCAATAACAGTTACATCATGGGAAAGATATTTTCATCTGTCGTTCCTTGAGGCCATGTTTCCCGAGCATCGGCTTCTCCCCATTCAGACCCATGGGGTGCTAATGAATTAGTCTATTATGTTATGCTGAATGTTTCTAAAAGGTCCCCAGTCGACAGTGAATTCAGTGTGTCAACATTTGGCATCGGAAATGCAACTTTTTGCCAAGCTGCAGAGTTGCCCACAGTTCACCGTGTTGAGCACTTAGGGTCTTGGCCCCGGGGCAGTTTGAACAAAAAAACCACGAAAACAAGAGCTGAACAAAGGAGGCCTCTTCTCTAGCTCCTTCATGCCACTGCCCTCATACCCCAGGGATGGGGGTGCTCTGTGCCACTGGGCATAGGAAATGCACGTCATAGAGAAGCCCAGATGGGATTCTGACTTGGAGAGAGTGACTCCATGCCCTACCACCCATTAGAACTTACATCTAGACTGTCCCCCATGGCCTCAGCTCCTGCTTTGGATACTTGTTCCATAGCTGGTGGCAGTAATTTTGGAGGACCTTAGGAGATAGGGCCAGCTGCTGTAACTAGGTCCTTCAGGGTTACACACAGCCCCTGGTTCCTGCCACACTTCCTGCATCCTGCTCCACCATGATAGGAACACTTGTTTCAACACATTCCCACCTCTCCAGTGTCCACTGCTTACCCTTCCTCCCCCTGACTATGATAGGATCCAAGTCTCTGAAACCCGAAGCTGGAATAAGCCTTTATTTGCTTGAACTTGTCTGTCAGGGATTTTGTCACAGCCCTGAAAAAAAGCAATCCCATGCTCCCATTGCAGCTAGGCACCAGGGAGAGCAGCCTCACTAGCACGTGAGCCTCCCCATCAGTGGTTCTCCATCTAATGCTGCAACCCTTCAATACAATTCCTCATGATGTGGTGACACCCAACCATAGAATTATTTCATTGCTACATCGTAACTTACTTTGCAACTGTTTAATCGTAATATAAATATCTGATATACATGATACCTGACATGCCATCCCCAAGGGGGTCTTGACACACAGGTTGAGAACCACTGCTCCCCACCAAAGCAGAGATGCCATCCTTCATACTGACTCAGGTTGGCCTCTGGTCCCAGAGATCGGTAAACTGAGTCAGAGGCCCTGGGAAGGCTACTATTTGAGCCTCTGTCAAGTCTTGGCAGAGCCTCACACTGAGATGGGTGAGCATCAGGCATGGTCCCAGCAGCTCAGCTCCAGCCCCAAACTTAACATACACCACTGCAAATCTACAATCTGCCTCACTCTCCAGGCCTTCCTGGAAGGGGCTCTTAGGCCTGGGTCTAGAAGCAGACTTCTATCAGTGGTTCACCCTTCTTCCCAGGCAATTCACCAGCCTACTCCCAACTCACATCCTCACAGAGAGCCTCCTCCAAGGAGCAGGTAAACATTGAAACAGGATGTTGCTAGCCTAACTGACACTTCTTTCCACAACGGGGGTCAAGAATGCTTAGAAACCCCATGTTTTCACAAGAGGGGGTCAAAAGTGCTTAAGAGTTCATAAGGATGTCAGACCCCAGACCTTAATAATCGCTGCCTATTAGGAGGAAAGCCTGGGGTCCCAGAACCAGAGCTGGATCATTGATAGACTTGTATCTATGTAAAGGAGCGATCAAGGGGCACTTCCAGGAAGAACTGCTGCTTCTCTGAGTCTCAGAGAACAGCTGCAGACACTTTGAGCTATCCCGGTCTAGTGGCTGGGATATATCCAAAAGCATCCAGCATAGGATGAGAAGCTCTGGCAGGTAGGGCAGGGCAGAGGAAGGTTCAACCTTGGTGGAATGAAAACTGGGGATGGACGTGGGAAAGCAAGATGCAGAGGCAGAGTTTCTGAGCAAGTGATGTGATGGAATGCCATAGTTTAAGTAAGCCACAAGCAACAAGAGTTTCTCTAGCTCACAGGTCTGTGGGCTGGGGAGTCTGGGGACGTGGCACTGGCCTCCAGTGCGGACCTTGTTCTTCTTCCTCATAGCACGGTGGGGGAGCCAGTGAACAGTGGGTGGACCAGGAAGTTGGCCGGATTCCTTTGGAAACCTTCCTCACCTGCCTCACTCACCGCCTCTTGAAGTGTTTCTGAGGGCAGAGCCCTTGGGCTCAGTTACCTCTTCTGCAAGCCCCACCCCCACCCCAGTGCTCTGGTGTGATGGCCCCCACACTCACTCTACACTGAGATTGGTACCATTTAGACACCCTCTGGTCATCTTAGTGTTGACTCCCTTCCCTACATCCTCTGCTTCTACCTAGCTTCCTCCCCATCCTAAACACTGGCCTAGAAGCAAGGCCATATAGTGAGTTGTCCCTTGGTATTCACAGGATTCACAGCAGGACGGGGAGAGGTTGGCTCCAGGACCCCCTTTGGATAGTAACTTCTATAGATGCTTGTCACAGTCAGTGTATCTACTGCTGTGATGAAACACCATGGCCAAAAGCACCTTGAGGAGGAAAGGGTTTTTGTTTTGCTTTTTGTTTTCTACATCACAGTCCATCATGGATGAAGTCAAGGCAACAACCCAAGCAGGGCAGGAACCTGGAGGCAGGTCAAAAGTGCTTAAGAGTTCATAAGGATGTCAGACCCCAGACCTTAATAATCGCTGCCTATTAGGAGGAAAGCCTGGGGTCCCAGAACCAGAGCTGGATCATTGATAGACTTGTATCTATGTAAAGGAGCGATCAAGGGGCACCTCCATGGCTGATGCAGAGGCCATGGAGGAATGCTCCTTTCTGGCTGTGTTTCTCTCATGGCTTATTCAGCCTGGTTTCTTACAGAACCCAGGACCACCTGTCCAGGGGTAGCACCACCCGCTGTGGGCTCGGCCCTCCCCATCAATCACTAGTCGTGACAGGATACCATAGACTTGCATTTTTCTCAATTGTGGCTCCTTCTCAAGATAATTCTAGCTTGTGTCAAGGTGACATAAAACTAGACAGCACAATGCTCACGTCTCTTATATAAAATTGCATTGTGTTTACATATTACTAATCTGTGCTCTTATCGTCCTTAAATCAGCTCTAGATATCTTACAGGACACAATGCAATATAAGTGCTGTGTGGTTCGCTGTATTGTTATGGAACTATGGTGAGAAAGAGTCTGATTATCCAATATACATGAGCAATTATATGCCTATACACATGTATACCTATAGAACCAGAACCGTGGAGCGAGAGAGAGAGAGAGAGAGAGAGAGAGAGAGAGAGAGAGAGAGAGAGAGATCCATGGTTGAATTCACAGATGCCCATGGTCTTGGAAGCCTGGCCCTATTTGTTTGGGCAGATTAGAATGAGACTTTCTTGCCTGAATTCCAAGTCCTCTTCTCTGAAAAGGAGAGATAAGTCCATGTCCTTCCATAAAGGGTCCTCCTGGGAATGCGGGAGGAGCAGGAGTTTAGCACCAAAATGGAGCATCCCAGGGACCATAGGACACCCAAGCATTGTGCAAGGTCTGCTCTGTGGGCTCCAGCCTGTATCCCTTTTGATGACCAGAGGCTGGCACTGGGGTAGGGGTAGAAGTGGGATGGGCTTCAGGTCAAAGTGTTAAGCAGCTCTGTGAGGGGAAGTGGGGAAGAACAGAAGAGAAGAGACTCAGTTTCTCCAGTCCTGGCTTGCAGCCAGTCTATGTTATCCAAGTATTTATTTTTGAGAATCAAAATATCAGCCTGAAGTAAGTGTAGACTGGATGTCAGGAGGGACAGCCAGGACGTGAAGCAGAACACTGGAGGAATGATGTGAGTAACGGGGTTTTAAGGGACATAGAGTAGAGCAGCCAGGTTACACACAAAATAGATTAATCTCCTGCAAAGCAATAAAACCACAGCCTTAGGGATGACCTTTTGTGTCGGACACAAATCTCATGTTAACCAGAAGTTTGGGCTTTAGCCAGCATTAACAGCAGTTCCTAATCCCGCAGAGTTAGGAAGCCCCGGTGACCTTTGAGCAACTATTTCGTGTGTTGATAGCCCATGATGTTCTTCTTGTGTCTCTTTGAGTTTGGAGTCATTTTGGACCTGTGGTGCTCTGCTTGGCTCCTGTGAAGGCTAACTACCTCTCCACACGCTCTCTTCTCTACTGAGGGGCAGCCAGCTAATCCCCACTGCCCTGCCTCTTGGCTTCTTGCCTCACCAGCCCATTGGCCTGGGCTGGGGCTGCAAGAGGGGCCAGAGCTGCCTGGGCTGTATATCCTGTACTCCTGAACTCTTAGCCAAGCCTTCCCATCTACTGTGGAGAGTCCTTGGGACAGATCTTCCTAGGAGGCAGGGTGAAAGGCCCTGAGACCTGAGAAAGACTGGGGAGAAGGCAGTAGACTCCTTTGGCCCCCTTTCCCACTATAAAGGAAAAAAAATACTCTGGCCTTTCTGCCTCCTCCAATGTCACTTGGAGATGCCCAAACCCAGCATCCTTCATCCTCCCATGGTGAGATGGTTCCTTAGGGTTCTATAAAGGGGAGTGATCCCCATTTTGTAGACGAAGAAACAAGCAGATGGCTCCCATAGTCAGCATATAAGGTCAGTATCAGGGGAGCCAAATGGCCTCTGGGTCCAGTCCTCCTGTGGGTACTGCAGTCACCTTTCATGCACAGGGCTCTGCAGGGAGCCACAACTCAGACCCAGGGGTGCCCAGGTCCAGATGGTGAAGGGGGAGCTGGGTCACCCCTAAGCACATCAGACTCTCTTATCTCTCTTCAGGATCTCTACGCACTAGACCTGGAGCCCTACCGATACTCGGGAGTGAACCTGACTGGGTTCCGCATACTCAACGTGGACAACCCCCATGTCTCAGCCATTGTGGAGAAGTGGGCCATGGAGCGGCTGCAGGCAGCTCCCCGGGCAGAGTCAGGCCTTCTGGATGGTGTGATGATGGTACAGTAGGCAGATGGACAGATGGACCCCAGGGGCTCCCTCCTTCCTTCTTCCTTGTCCTCCAGTCCTTTGTTCCTTTTCTCTCTCCTTCCTCCCTCCCTCCCATCTCCCCAAAGAACAATTCAAGACCTGCCCAGACCTCATCCTTTCTAGGCTTTTCTTCTTGCTAGTTACTGAGGACCTTCAGTAACTAGGACCTCCGTATATCAGCCAGAGCTCCGGAGACAACAGTTCCCTCCCCACCTTCCTCAGGGATCCCTCTAATAGGGCTGATTAAAAATGTCTTTCAGGAAAAGGAGCTAAAGATTTAGATAGTGACAGGCAGGTGTGAGGCTGGGAAGGCAAGAAAGGAATAAGGAGTAGGTGAGATTAGGTAGTGAGTTGGGCAGAGGGTCTGGAGAGAGAGCCATAGCTGCAGAGAAGAGGGTAGTACTGGGGTATCTGTAGACTAACAGGGCCACTGAGGCTGGCCTGTCTTCAGGTGAAAGGATAGGGGCTCTCTCTGGGCCTGAGGGTCTGTTCCGTCCCCAGTGCCTCAGGAGCTTGTAGTGGGAGATGAGCCGAGAAGCATCGGCATCCCTCAGACAGGTCTATGCCCTCTGCAGACGGATGCAGCCCTGCTCTATGACGCAGTCCACATTGTGTCTGTGTGCTACCAGCGAGCGCCACAGATGACCGTGAACTCCCTGCAGTGCCATCGGCACAAGGCCTGGCGCTTTGGTGGCCGCTTCATGAACTTCATCAAGGAGGTGAGTCTTACACCCCTCAAAGGATGCTCCCTGCTGCCTCCAGTGCTCAGTCATAGTCAGAGGGTGCGAGCGCTCAGGTTTGGGGCTCAGAAGCGGTTTCTGCTGCATACAGACTTGGGCAGGTCACCTCACACCTCTGTGGCTCATTTTCCCCTTGGCCTCCAAGGGGACTGAGAAGCCCAAGTGATGGAAGTATCCTCTCTCCCTGTCACTCTCCTCATGGCTGTCACTCAGGCTCCCATCCACAAACCCACTCAGGACCTCATGTGCCAGTGCATCACCGCTGGCTAAGTAGCTAGGAGTGAGATGACCGACTGTCTCTTTCTCAGCTCAGAACTGTCCGGAAGACAGAGGAAAACCTAGGAACTGAGCAGTGTAGTCTCAGTAGCTAGCAAGAAGACAAGGCTAGGAAGGATAAGGTCTAGGTAGGGCTATCCTGGGCTACAGTGAGTAGGTGATCGTGATCAATTCTATGAAGATCCAGACTCCCCGCCCGCCCCCCCTCCCGTCTGTGTGTGTGTGTGTGTGTGTGTGTGTGTGTGTGTGTGTGTGAGCGTGCGTGTGTTGCTTTGGAGACCTTCCATGTACTGACTGGCAGCCATTGGCTGAGGGTTGGTCTCAGAGTTGTGCACCACCCCAGCCCCCAGCCCCCAGCACAGCAGGTGTGACAGCCCTGATTTTTCAGTCACCATCATCTGTCACTCTAACATCCTTTTGGGTACTGAGTCCTAACCAGAGGGCTTGTAGTCCACACTGCTTCAGGGAGCCCCACCTCTTCACCCCTTGCCCCTTGGAAAGCATGAGGCTCAGCTATGAGTGCCCAAAGGAAAGCAGATTACCCACTGCTCAGCCTAGTAGACAAGTCCCGTTCCCCCTCCTGGGGCTTCTCCTACCCAGGCTGCGGGGGCCGGGGGGGGGGCGGGGTGGGGGAGGACACTCCCATCTCCTCCAGAATTCCTCTGTTCTCCTTAGTGCCTGGGGGTCAGACAAGAGTAGCCACAAAGGGCTCCTGTTCTTTCGATAACTGGACGCTTTCAGAACCCAGGTACCCTGCAGAGTCCAGTCTGCCTTTGTCCGTTTCCAAGTTGCCCATCTCTCCGTCTGCCTGCGTGACAGTAAATCATTTGAAAGACTTGGCATTTCCGAGAGGAGTTGGAAAATACCAGGCCGGAGTTCAGAGCGTGTGAAGCATCTTTCATTTAGCAGAGTCCTGAGCCGCTGCTAGAAGGGGGCGGGTGGGCTGGGAAATGTCACGGGGAGGAGCTGCCCATGGCTCCCTGCCCTGCCCCTGCCCACCCGCCCACAGACAGGCCGCACCTGCTGGCATTTAATTCCTCGGGAGCTGACAGGGAGGAAGGCCTCCTCTGTAGGAGCAAGGCAGCTGCAGACACCTGCTGAGATTTCCCTGGGGGCCTTGGATAGCCTGAGGGGTGTGGGCTGCAGAGGAGATGGAAGCCGGAGGGATGGGGAAGCCACAGCCTGAGGGGAGCTGGGCCTCCCTGTGAAGTCACAAACAGAGCTGTTCACCTTCTCTGATGTGGCTTTTAATCTCTGTCCCCCTGGCGCCCACCACCTTCCCCAGTTCTGTGTGTGTGTGTGTGTGTGCGCTCACACGTTCATGTGGAGACCAGACACATATATCTTCTACTATAACATCTACTTTGACTTTTTTGAACCCGAGTCTCTCATTGAACCTGGCATTCACAGACTAGATCCACTGTCTCCATCCCACGCACACCCAGTGCTAGGGTTACTGACATCTGGAACCGTATCTGACATTACTATGTGAGCACCAGGGATCTGACTCAGAACCTCTTGCTTCTGTGTCAGACATGTTACTAACCAAACTATTTCCTCAGTGTCTCAGTCTATCTTTGAACCTCAGTATTGACATCTGAGAAATGGGCACAATGATGACACCCCCCACACACACACACACACGCTTCGTAGGGTCGCAATGGAAGTTCAAGGGGCTCCCTAAGGGTAGTAATTGTAACTCTCTCCTATAAACTTCCTCTGGGAGCCTGGCCTTGCCCAAAGGTCTGCTTCTCCTTCCCAGTTGAGGACCAGTTCCATTTGCAGGAGCCTATTGGGTTCCAGAAGGTTATAACCCATAATACTCAGTCATGGCCATGCACACAGGCATGGTACTGGGCACTTCACCCACCTCTTTTAGGGCCTGCAGACCAGTGGGGTTGGTAGCTCGATCAAGTACCTTTTGTTTTGCAGCCGTCTGGGCCTCCAGGGTGCTGCCTCTGAGTCAGGATACCTTTCACCTACCTACTTTTTAGGTGGGGCTGAGGATGGCTTGAGGCAGAGTCTCAGGAAGTAGCCAGACTGGCCTGGAATACACAATCCTCTTGCCTCTAACCCAGCTACCATCTCCCATTATCCGGAAAAGTCCAAAAGGACTCCAAGCTATCCAAGAACAGGGAGACCCTCTAGGCCTTTAGTTTAGATTCAAAGATAAGTTTCCGGGGCCTGGGAACTTGAAAGTGTGATTGGTGCTGTTGCTCATTCCCGAGAGAGGCCAGGGGCCCTGCTCAAAATGCAGGGTTATGTCCAAAGCAGTGCTTAGCCAGCAGGATACCCACACCCAGACCTCCTGCTTCCCACCCCTCTCCTCTGGAAACCTCACTCCTAGCTGCTCCCACTCACAAGCCTGGCTGAGAACAAGATCCGCGCTCCCTGCCACCGCTGGCTGTCTCCATATTTCCCAATCCCCTTTATGCACCCCAGGACCTCAGGATGAATGATGGGTCTTCTTTTCCCAGACACAGTATCTTTTTACAGACACTGCAAAAATACCCATCATCAGCATTACCCCCAAGGAGAAAGAAAAGGGAAGGGGTTCAAATCAAGGGGTGAAGCCCTGGGATCAGAGGTCTAGCTTGCTTCTGCCTATTGTATAGTGCAAGTTTTGGGGCTCCCAATAGTATCCCCCTCCAGGCCTGTTCCCATGGTTCCCAGCTGTAACATGGGAATCATGATCCTCACCTGGCCAGCTCTTGAGGCCACTGGGGAAGCTAAACGATACAAACATTCTTACGGAGTCACCTCTCTGTCTAGGGAGGTGACTCCAGCAGTAAAGTGCTTGATATACAAGCATGAGAGTCAAAGTTCGAGACCCCGGCACCCACATATAAAGCTGGGCACAGCCTCGATCTGTAACGCCAGAGCTGGGAAGACGGACAGATGAATCTGTAGCATTCCCTGGCCTGCCAGCCCTCTCCGAGTCAGTGATCAACCAGATTCAGGGAGAGAAATTCTCAAAAATATAAGATGAAGCCGGGCGTGGTGGTGCACGCTTTTAATCCCAGCACTTGGGAGGCAGAGGCAGGCGGATTTCTGAGTTCGAGGCCAGCCTGGTCTACAGAGTGAGTTCCAGGACAGCCAGGGCTATACAGAGAAACCCTGTCTCGAAAAAAACAAAAAACAAAAAAAAATAAAATAAAATAAAAATATATAAGCTGAGCCGGGCAGTGGTGGCGCACGCCTTTAGTCCCAGCACTTGGGAGGCAGAGGCAGGCGGATTTCTGAGTTCAAGGCCTGGGAAGATAGCTCTGTGGGCAAGAGCTCTTGCTATGCAGTCCTGAGGACCCGAGTTCAAATCCCCAGCACTTGCATAAAAGCCAGACATGGCTGCATGTGCCTATCATTGAGAAGAGACAGGTGGATTCCAGAGGCCTGTTGATCACTTACAATAGACAAAAGGGCAAGCTTCAGGTTCAGAGAGAGCCTGTCTTAAGAGAATAAGGTAGAAAGTGATAAAGGACAACACCTTCACCCTCCAAATGGCCATGGGCACCAACACGTGTGTATGCAATGTACAATAATAATAATAGCCGGGCAGTGGTGGCGCATGCCTTTAATCCCAGCACTTGGGAGCAGAGGCAGGTAGATCTCTGAGTTTGAGACCAGCCTGCTCTACAGAGTGAGTTCTAGGACAGCCAGGGCTACACAGAGAAACCCTGTCTCAAAAATAAATAAATAAATAAAAACAATAATAAAAATATTTATTACTTTAAATAAGGTGGAGAATGCCTGAGAAAGACATTGAGCATTGATACTTCCACACACATCTGCATACACATGCACACATTTCTATAGGCACACATGTACAAACACAGAAAGAGATATACCCCCCCACACACACACACACTTGTGTGCACCGAGAATGATTACTTGGGACACCTCCACCCCCCACCCCCAGGAAAGAGACAGTCTAGAACACTATCCAACACTGGCAAACCTGAAGGTAGCAAGTTCTTCCGGTGAACAGGTAGGAATGGCGGTGGGCTAATCACCTGTTCCCACTCACAGGCCTTGCGCAGGCTGTGCCGCCCTGGGCTAGAAGATAGTCTGCTCCAAGTTAAAGCTGCCTCTTTTGTTAATAACAACAAAGTAACAGAAGTTGCTGTTTACCAGGGGCCTGAATTAGATCAGGCCTTCCTTCTCTCTGGGTTTCCTGGCTTGTTTCACTCTCACAGCTTTTTGGAAAGATGGATACCATGATTAGTCCCATTTTCTAGCCAAGGAAACTGAGGCAGTGGGTAGTCAAGGTCACAGAGATACTGGAGTTGACCCCAGAGTTCTCAACTGTGGCATGGTGCTGAGGCGGCAGGTTGAGGGACTTTGTCTCTGGGGTTCACGTTTCAAGGATGCAGCTTTGTAACCAGAGAGCCTTTGGTGAGTCTCCTGGGCTCCAACTCTGCTCACCTGCCTCGCTGGCCCCCTCCAGGGATCTGACACGGGCTCCCCCTTCCCAGGGCTTCGAGGCGGGGGCTCGTTTGAGCGCATCCGAGATCGATGTTGTACACGAGAAGGTGCAGATGTAGGGCTGGCTAAAGAGCGTAATAGAATTTATGGAAATCGCTGGCTCGCACCACAGCCCGAGCAATGATGGAGGTGATTATTAATTAATCATGGTCTTGGGGGAACAGTATCAGTGCAAGGAGTAATTAAAATGAAGCATTGTACAGTTGTACCGAATGATGATTTATGAGCCCGAGGAATTGCCGCTCTGCCCTCTCCCCTCCGCAGGCTCAATGGGAAGGATTAACTGGACGGATTGTGTTCAACAAAACCAGTGGCTTGCGGACTGATTTTGATCTGGACATCATCAGCCTGAAGGAGGATGGCCTCGAGAAGGTGCGTGGGCTCCGGCGGAGGATCAGCAGAGGGCCAGGGATGTTGGAAGTGCCTTCCACAAGCCCAAGGGCTAAGGGGCAAAATCCATTGCAGACACGCCCTTGAGAGTCAACTGACCCAGCGTGGCTTCTGCAGAACTGTGAGCCAGAGGAGACTGTGGGGTCCTGTTACACTTGAGGGTGCCAATCTCAGTGACTTAGCTACAGCAGACACCTATGACCTCACTCTGCAAGCTAGGCCTGTCAGAGAAACACAGTTATAGTCTTGTGACACACACTGGCTGTCTCTAAGCCCCCGAAAGGGTCAGAGATAAGGACTTGTATGTTCTTAGGTTAAACTTTCTAACCTCCACAGATTGCCTACTTGGGGTAGCAAGTTCATGGTCCCTGGGAGGCATTTAAGCAAATATGGACAGATTGCTTGTCTGGGAGATTGAGAGAATCCTTACCTCAAAGAGAAGTTGAAGTCTTTGGGGTCTGGGCTCCCCAAATTCCAGCTTCTCAGACCACTGATTCCAATATTTGGTTAAAGGAAGCAACCCTACCTGGACTTGGAGCCTCTCCTCTGGCCAACCTAGAAAATGTTGTAATGAGGCCTATGACAGGCTCCAGGAACTCAGCATGTGCTACAGAAAGTCAGGCTGCTGGGCCAAGAAGGGGATTTAACCTGAGGCCCCAGTTTTCAGCATCTGGAGGAGCCAGCAACTCAGCCACACCCATCCCACTGCAGCCGATTCCTGAGAGCCACTGAGTTCCCCTTCAGCCCTGAGATGTGCCATTTATAGGATACAGAGAGGCCGGGAGAGTGGAAGGACCCTCTGCTGTCACTGGGCCTCAGGGCAGACTCCCATCCTCCCTTCCTGCATGCGTGGGTCAGCCTCTACAGAGGGTCAATGTAACACCCTCCTCTACCTTACCTTCTGCTCTCTCCATCCTGAGCCTTCATCCTTCCTGAATGTACATGCAGATGGAGTGTCACCAAGCCTAGCTCTATCCTACACGTGGCTTCCCAACTCCAAGCCAGGGCATGCTGCAGCCCTTATTAGGAGCCTTTTAGTTAGACTCTGAGAAACTCTAACAGCTGGCCTCCCCACCCAATGCAGACTCCACAGTTGACTCATGGTGCTGTCCTCCTAAACTTCTGGGTATCGTCCCAACTTGGTGTCCTAGCTGTGAAAGTGACATCTGTGATCCTCCCCCAGGCATGGACCTAGCTCTGTTAGCCTCTGTATACTTGTGGCCGTGACTCTCCCATTCTCTCCTGAGTCCTCCTAGCCACTATATAGGGGAGAGGTGACCAGGAACCCTCACGATTCATCCACAGCTATCTCATGTCATATATGGCATTAATTCCCAAGGGCAGGGACCTTTCCTAGGATCACTGAGGCCCACTCACTGATCTAACCCTAGGCGTACTCCGTGGGCTCCTCACTCTTTGTTTAAGCTCACCAATGCTAGAGAGCAGTGGCCCCCTGCCCCCGCCCCCTCCCCCTCCCCCTCCACCGCCCTTCTCCAGCAATACCATGACTGACATGCTCTCAGGTAGCCATCCTAGCTTTCTTCTCTCAGCTGCTCATCTCTAGGTAGAGCATCAAATTCTAGGGAATAGTAGATAAATGGCACACACGCCACCGCTTTCCGCTCCTGTGCCCGTGGCAGGCATCAGTAATTGATCACTGGAGCACTCTTTCCATCTGAGCCCACCCTGCAGCATCTATCTCCCAACAGCCCTCCAGGCAGCTGGTACAAATTGACCGTAGCTAATACTCAAGGAAAACTCTATTATCCCTAGATGGAGGTTGGCTTGCCTGGTGCCCACTAGAGGCTCCCAGTCATAGCCACCTGGGCCCGTAAGCAGAGAACCTCTTCTTTCCCGTTTCTTTAACCTGCACTATGCCTAGAATCTACCAGGATACCCAGACAGGGCTTAGAAGAGCTTGCTGGGCTGAGGCTCCTCGCTCTTCAGCCACCTCGGCTTGCTGAGTGTCTCTCGCAACTCACCCTCTTGCTCAGCACCCAGCCCTCTGCTCAGCATCTTCCCACTGAGCTTGGCCCACTTTAGAAAAGAGCCTCTTCAGTCCCATCTGCCTGCCTCCTTCCTTGTGGCCCCAGTGGTCCACACAGGCAGAGAACATGCTGAGCCCTCGACGCAGCCACAGCCTCCCGTTGCCTCCTTCTGTTTGCTAAGCTGGGTCAGAGCTGATCCAGCTAGCTCCAGCCGGTGGCTTTGGGAGGATTAAGGCAGAATTACTCAAGCATAATTACGTATCTCCCTGCTATCTGTCGGGCACAGCTCTCTGAGTGGGTTGTTTGCACTTGGCCTCTCTGTTTAATTGATTAGGTTTTCTGAGTACCCCCAACTGGGCCAAGGACAGAGTAGGCCGTGCTGATGCCTTCCTTGAGAGAGAGGAGCCAAGATGAGGCCCAGCTGGGAAGTTTGCTCAGAATGCACCTGCAAGAGGCCTGGGGCTTTAGAATGACTTATAAAAAATGTATTTATTTATTCATCATGCATGGGTGTATGGAGTCGAGCCACTGTGCACCTGTGGGCACCAGAGGACAGCTTTCAGGAGTCAGTTCTGTCATTCACCCATGTGAGTCCCAGGGATCGAACCTGGGTCATCAGGCTTGGCAGCACGTGCCTTTACCTGCTGAACCATCCTATCAACCTCAGGATGACTTTTAAACCCTACCTCTCCATCCTTTAACCTTCGGCTTGATAAGGATGCTGTGAGGAGTTTCCATGGTGACAGGGTAGCAAACCCCCTTCAGTCATAGTGCACGCAGTTCACTAGTCCTGTGTTGTCACCCACAACAACTTCCTGTTGAGGCCGGCCTGCTGCCTTTTCACCCACTGCCCCTCTCCTTTGCTTAGTACACACCTGTGGGGGCATCTCTCCCTCATCCCAGTGGGAGCATCACCTCCATTCTGGGGTGGTCCAGACTTTGCAGGTGTCTGGCCTGGACGAGACCCATTGAGTAAGCAGAAGAGTGGCCAGTGTCTTGTTCAGGAGATGACCTTGGCCCTGCCATCGATGCTGGGCATCTGCTCTGCTTCTCCAGCTCCCTGCAGCTCCTCTGTCTTTCTCCTTCGGCCAAGACTTTGTCAGCAAGAGGAAAAGAAAACCTCACACCTCAGAGCCTCCTTGGAGGAGGGAGAGCATCAGGGAGGATTAAGGCAGAATTGTCGTCAGAATTGTACCCCCAAAACACACAGACGCAACAACAATGGCAGTGGCTGTGACTGTTGGAAACAGATGGCCTGGTTGATGAGGAGAAAGGAAGGACTCAGCACCTGTTTTTTTGTCTGTCTGTCTGTCCATCCAGGTTGGAGTGTGGAGTCCAGCTGACGGTCTCAATATCACTGAGGTTGCCAAAGGCCGAGGTCCTAATGTCACTGACTCTCTGACCAATAGGTCACTCATTGTCACCACTGTGCTGGTAAGAGCCTCAGGCCCTGCTGGAAGGGCCATCTGTCCCGAGAGACCACTCCATTTCCCCTGTCACATCCGGGGTACCCCTTAGGAGGCTCTCAGCAGACCAGGACACAGTAGCAAAGTGGACCACAAGAATCTGAGGGAGACTTAGAAAGCTCTCAAAGGGAGGTTGGAACCCAGGACCTCTCCCTGTTCCCCAAGAGAAGCCCATGTTTGTTGTTTTACTCACTGTGTGCCACCTGCTTTCTTAGTAGGACCAAAAAAGAAACTCAACTGTTCACTGCAACTAGGGGTCTCTTCTCCCACCTGAAGTCCCAGGACCAAGGCTCTTTCTTCCCTTGAGCAGGTGCCATGAGCCCCTCCGGCTATGGCAGGAGCTATGGCCACACCAGAGGGCCCCAAGAGCCTGGACACATGTCACACTGTGCTGGTTTTATAAATCCCCAGAGCCAGAGGCTGAGACCTCTCCTCCTGAACCACATCCCACATCCCATCCTCTCTCTGTGTAATGAGTCAGTGGGTCTCACCTCTCCATGATGCCTAGATGGGGCTAACGCCTACCTGCCTCCCCAGCTGAAACAGTTCAGCCAGACTCCTTCTCCATGACTTCTGTTCTCCTCTTGAATCGTTCTTCTGATTCAATCAGGAAGTGACTTGTGGGCTTTCCCAGGCTCCCTGCACCTTGTAGCTTGCAGCCACTGCTGTCCCTTACTCACCTCTGCTGTACCCATTCTTCCTATGTGACTGACTGCCTTCTAGGAGGCCCTCGTTAGAGCCAAGCAGAAGCCGAGTCCTTTGGGGACCAAATGGGTACAAGTAGACCATTTAGAGTATAGCAATTAAATCTGCAAAACCCATACCCGGATGCCTGGACATGCTCCTCTTCGTAAAAGCAATCTTGGCTCATTAAGATTAAGAAAGCCTTCCATGGGCGAGGCCTGGACCCAAGTCTTGGGAGCTTTCCATGGTACTTGGATGACGGTGGCTTCCCCTTCCAACTGAGGCAGTTCAGCTAGGCTCTGTACTCATCCATCCTCCCATCTAGTGTGACTCACCATGCATGTATTTAGTGGCTGGGGCGCAGGGGCCACCATGAAACAGGGAAAAAAACTGTGAAATACCGAAGTTCTTCTAGGAACCTCAAGGACACTGGAGTACCAAACATGTTGAGGGGAATTTCAGCCAGTGTGTCTCATCTCTAGTCCCCGGGGTCATGGTCACCAAGAAATCCCATTAAGGACCATAGAAACTGAATAGGTGCTGTGGACAGGCTGCTGACAGAGCTGGAGGGAGAGAGCCAGGGAGGTATAATCCTGCCTTTGTCAGGGCAAGAACCCAAGAAGTCTTCCAAATAATCATATGCCCTTCCAGTCTTTAGGGATCCACTTATTAAGGAGACAAATACAAAAAGCATAAGCCAAAAAGACCCAACAGGAGCAGGAGGAAAACGAATGTAAAATATAAATGATAAGAATAAACAAAAAGCATATAGGGATTTTAGGAGACGGATGAGCCATTAAAGGAATGTGGATAAAATTAGGAAGGATGAAGGGAAAGCAAGAGATAAACAGAAAGGTTAGTGGGGAACCAATGAAGAGAAAATGAGGTAAGGAGAGAGATTAAAAGGGAAGATATTAAGGAAGACGAAAAATTAAATAATTTACAACACTGGCTAGACAAGGTAAAAAAAAATGTTCAAACCAAAAAAAAAAAAAAATGTCAAAAAGCCAAGGAATGAAAGTGTGACACCGGCAAAATATAAAAGGGTAAAAAATAAAATAATAAAAAGGTGGTAAAAGATTAAACTCAGAATTGCATGAAATGTGAGATATAAATAAAACACCTCTTAGGAGGCAAGATTAAAATGAGGTGAGAGAAAGGCGACCTCGGAGATGAGGAGAGATGGTTCCAGGTGTCGTGGAGACACAGAACCGCAAAGCAGGACTCCAAGCGGAGCGGTGATGAGCTGAGGAGCCCCAGCAGGGTAGCAGGGTGCAAAACACAGTTACCTTAAAAGGCCACCAGCTCATGTCTCATGGGAATGGCAGCTGCCCCTGTGTCAGGAGTGTGGAGCTGACTTTAATCCCAGCACTCAGGAAGCAGAGTTGGGGAGATCTCTGCAAGTTCAAGGCCAGCCTAGTCTACCTAGTGAGTTCCAAGATAGCCCCTCCCCTCCTAATAGAGTATGAATTGTTCTGCAGAGGCACAGAGGGGGGCTTTGTTTTGCTTTGCTTGAAGAGCCAAATCGATCAAGCAGCCCGTGCTCCTGGTCAGTCCACCTTCGCAGTTTCTTCACCATAATAGCAGTGGTCCCCAACCTGCTGGGCTCACTCCTTTCCCAGAACTGGCTGGCTCCCAAGAACCCCAGGAGGATGTGGGGGAGATAAGCCTCTTCTGGCTCATAGCCTGGCACACAGCTCCATCTGCCCAGCTGCCCCTCAGCCTCCACCAGCTGGGTAGAAATGGCCAGTAGCTCTTTGGCACTTGTAGGAACAGCGGATGAGCAATGGCTAAGAGCACAGACTTTGGGGGTTGAGACCTGGCCTCTCTGTTGACATACTGGGTGGGCTTTCCTGTTTCGTGCCTGGGGCCTACCTGACAAGGAAGAGACAGGAGCAGTGACACCTACCTCCTAGAGTTGAGAGAGTGGATGTTCATAAACTCATTGCGGGGTGAGTGCAGCCACTGCAATGTATTGCTGTTGATTACGTATCCAGGACCCAGTGAGCTCAGGTTGACTACAACATGCCAACCATGGATGGGCATGGATGGCTCTGAAGTTCAGAGCCCTGAACTTCAAGACTTAGCACAGGCACAGTGACGACTCCTGGCATGTGGGGCACAATGTGTTATGAACTTTCAATTATCACTTGAACATTTGTTTCAAGCCCAGTGCATTCTCCTGGGCCTACCTCACATCCCCCGATCTGCCCAGGGTTTACACTCCGTTGTATGGTTTTAGCGTTTGTCACATCTACCCAGGACCTCCTCAGACCCCTAGCCTCTCAGAGAGACATAAGCCTCCAGGCTGGCCTCTACCCTCCCCGGTTTCCTTCCTTGGCCATAGTCTCAGCCCCTGGCCCTAGGATCAGCCTTATTATCTATTCCTGGGACAGCTACACAAGTCATAGCTCAGCCTGGCTCTGCCAAAGCTGTCCTGGCTGAATACTCAGCCCCTTGCTTGGCTGCCTGTGTGCAGGGTCAGCACTTCCTGCTGGGAGCAAGGACCCCTGCCTGTCTTTGCTGGGATGGTCCAGGCAGGCAACCACACTTTGAATGACAGACAGGTACCTAGGCACAGGATCAGAACATCAAACTGTTCAGCCCCTGGGGACTAGGACCTGGAGGGGAAAGCCCTGATGAGAAGGAGCCCCTTCATCCTGGCGTGTGGCAGGTCACAGCAGCCTACATAAGCGTCCCAACCCCATCTTCTAGTCTCAATTCTAAACCTCTGGGGTTAGGTCCTCAGGATGCATTGTCCTGGATGGACAAAGAGACACGGGTCTGACTGTGCCCTCTGGATACTCAGATCACAAGCCAGATTCCCCCCTGTTCTAAAGCTGGACGCTTCCCCCAGCACTCTCCCCAGCCTCTCTTCTGGCTCTGCTCTTCCACGCTCTCATGAAAACTGCATGCACTCGAACCTCAGCTCACACCAAGCAAGCTTAGGCAGTGCTCCCGGGGCCCTGCTTTTGAAGGTTCAAGGTACTTTGGGCTGTGAATGTGACTGGCAATTAGGGTACACGTGGGTGCATGTGAATTCTGAGGAGGGGCTCCAGATGGCCTCCGGATACACACCAATATAGTCGGTGTGCACACCGTGACCCACGTAGACTCAACCGCAGGGCCAGCTGACCCCCGGCACGCTGGAGAAGGGAAAGCCAAGACCAGAATGTGGGCCAGGAAGACCAGGCCAGGGGCCATTCTGGATCCTCCCACTGGAGAAATAGGATTCTGAACACCCTATCTCCTTCTGTACTGCAGCAGCCAAGGTCTCAGATCATAGTACTGCGTCTGTGTGCCCAAGCAGGGTCAGGCAGACAGAACTGTGTGTATACATGCGCACATGAGGCATGGCCCAAGTCAGGGTACTCGGGGACCCAGCTTTCAGATGGCCAATCCCTGAATCTGTCTCCTCTGGGAGCTGCCCCCTCCCTACCTCCTCTTTCAACCTTCTGGCCCTGTGTCTCAGAGAAGCTTAGCTCTAGGCCTGGCCTCTCTATTGCTAAGTGATTGTAGCGAACCCAGATGAAGCCTTGTGACTGAAAGTCGGGAAAGGTTATTTTTCTGGACCCCTGTTTTCGGTGACTTGTTGAGGAGAAATATTACCCCTGTTCCCACGGCTCTTCTCCCGGAGCGATAGGAGAGCGTGAAGTTATGAAATTGAGGGCACCTTCACTGAGCAATCGATTAGCAGCTGAGGAAGCTGGTGAACTGGCTGTCTGGACATTTCCAGTAATAAATTGTGAAATAGTCCATGAATAAGTAGTCTCGGAGTTGAGAATTACCCCCTAGGAAATGTTGCTGGACTGGAGACGCATTACTAAGGCGAACACCATTTTAATGCCCTGGGCTTCAGCTGTTAAATATGTATGCCATCCGCAAAGCACTTCCCGAAATTAATGGCATTTTGCAGCTGCTCCGAAGGCAGCGTATTTAGATGGAGATGTATAGATTCTGGGGCTGTGGTGGCTTCACAAATGAAGTGCTAATTTTAGAGGCTAAGGCCGTGGGAGGGGGGCGTGGAGGGGGCGGGGTCAGGAAGGGAGACATCTCAGGGGCCTTCCCATTCCCTTCCCTCCACTTCTGCTGGTGGCCATGACTGTTACCCTTTGATGGCCTCGGGCGTGGTCTCTAAGAGGGAAAGGTCACTGAAGTAACTGGGCAGAGAGTATGTGGGAAGGAGGGATGGGCATGGATAGTAGTAATAAGAACAACAGTAGTGGTGATATTGGCAGCCGACACTTCTCGCCAGGCACTAAGTGCTTTCCCTAGGCGGGGTCACCTTACTCCTACTCTGTTAGAATCTCCACTCTACAGAAGGGAGTGGGGATCTCTCCCTGACCTGGCAATTTCCCTGGGAAAGACAACAACTTCCCTCTAGTTCTCTGGCGATGCTAAGTGAGGTCAGGACCACTAAGTACAGTAGTGTAGCCTGGTCACTGCATAAGAACATAAGTCGAGGGGTAAATGGGCTGACAGCGCACCATGCCCCTCTCTCCAGGACATCCCCAGGGCGCGGGGGCTTATTATTCTGCCTGAGCCCCTGACCCAGGCCCACCTGTGCTTCCCCTCCCCCGTGTTGAGCTGCTTGCCTGGCTGTGGGGTAGCACCAGAGGCCCTGAGGTCCAAAGGTCTACCTTCCCATGTGATTAGTCCTGAAAGCATTGTCCTCAGACTCCCCGGGTGGTCAGGAACCTCTTGGAGGCTGAGACACTCTCTGTCTTCGAAACCCAGAAGGAGTCCCCAGAACCTGGGCAGACTCAGTTATAAGGTGGGGCCGTACACTGGGAAACTGGGGGGCCAGGGTAGAAGAACAGAGCCCATCTGCCATAGCAGGAACCTGGGTTGAGACACTGTCAGGTTCTCTCTTTGAGGACATCCAACAACGGTCACCAGAGCCTTCTGCTTCCCACCCCATCCCAGGGGCCCATGGGCGCAAGAAAACGGTCCTGTCAATAGGGAGAGACTGAGATACCCCTCTCAGTAAGTGCTAGTGCTATTGTAGGCAAGTATTCTGTTAGAGGACAGCACTCAGCTAGGAGGAGAGGCATTTAGATAAGAGCAGGGTGTGGGGAAGGTGGCCAGCAGGCCAGGACAGAGAATGGGGTCAGGACTGAGGAAGGGGGTCCAGGAGACCAAAGCAGATGAGATAGTAGCTCTCAGCCTAAGCTCAGAACCGGTAAGAGCAGGTAAAGTCAGGGTGGTCTAAGCCTAGGGACAGAACAGAAAGGAGTGAGCGGGTGTGCTGCTTGGCTGGGTCCATCTGAAACTGGGCTCCTTGGGACTATTTTCAACTGTTGTGTGGCCTTGGGTAATGTAGTGACCCTCTCTGAGCCTGTTTCTTCATGTATTACATGGTGATAAGATCATCTATCTTGCATCCTAAGAAGACTTAAACAAAACAGACTGTCAGGAGTCAAAAAATGGCACGTGGTACACAGTAGTAATTCAATAAATGTGGGAAGTTGGGGGGGTGGGATTCAGCTCAACCACTCTAGACTTCAACACAGAGGGCTGTGAACGAGTGGGGGATGGGAGCCTGAGTCCACGGAATCAAGGACCAGCACTCTGACCTGGATTCGGGGACATCTGGATCTTGTTGCCTCCAGGCACCCCCAACCGGATGCTGTCGGTTCAGGTCCTCCCCCCACCCCCACCCCATGGCTCCCTGCCTCTTCTCCTAGTTCTTCATTTGTGGCACAGCCAGGAAGGAGTGTGTTTTTGAAAAATCAGATAGCGCTAAGCCTTACTCTATGCCTTCCACCCGGAAAGAGGTGCCTGACACAGGACCGACAGCCCTGGACCCACACACTGCCTTCTTGAGGACCCGCTGATGCCTGGGACAGCACAGCCACCTACAGATGAAGTTACCACTGTAGCCACTGATGGCTTACTGTCAGATCCTGACATGGGTGCTGAGGGGACCTTAAAACAGTGGTATTGGGAAGGGGGGATGTCCCATCCATTAACTAATTTGTTAACCTGTCTAATCTGGGGCAAGGAGGGAAGTCACTGTACCAGATGGAGGGCTTTTGCCTGCATGGTCCTCCAGCTTGAGTGGACACAAAGCTTCCAGCAGATCCTGCCTGGATGGGTCTAGTGTGGGGCCCAAGAGTGATTCTCTAACAGGTTATAAGGTCAGGCTCATGCTGGTTTAGAACATTGGTACAGTAGAAAACCTGTACTATAGAATCAGGTAGTCCTGTCCCACCTCTTGACAGTTCTGGGCCACTGGCACCCATGTCAGTCAGTAGCAGCAGGGCCCTGTCAACTTGTGCTGAGATCCCTCCCTGGAGATGCCATTGCAAGCCACCAAGTTGGCTTTCAGAACATAGACTCTCCCTGGACTTGCTTCTAGGCTATTGGTCCAAGGTCCAAGCCATTTGAAATGGTGTCAGAAAGACAAGACTCCAGGGCCTGAGGAGATGGGATGAGTCGTAGGAAAGGACTTACAGAGCAAGCAGGAGGGCCTGGGTTCCATCCATAGAACCATACAGAAAGCCAGGGGTGGTGGCTCAGCCTTGAAATCTCAGTGCTGGAGAGACAGAGATGTGGATCCCTACGGTTCTACAATTAGCGCGTCTAGTTTATTCAGCAGGTGCCAGACCAGTGATAGACCCTGTCTCAAGAACAGGGTGTATGACCCAGATTGCTCTGTGGTGTACACGCCATCCCACCGAAGCAAAGTGAACTTCAAGTGGTCAGTTCTGATTATAGAAACACAAGTAATTCTCTTTTTAAGGCAATTTTCCTTTTTGAGACGAGTTCTCACTATGGTCACTCTGGCCAACCTGGGACTCTGTGTAAACCAGGCTGGCCTTGAACTCACAGAGATCCTCCTGCCTCTACCTCTGCCTCCAGAGTGCTAAGAGTGAAGGCACAAACCACCATGTCTGATTAGGGGGAATATTGAAAAAAAAATATTCTCTACATTTAATGCATGTTTTATTATTATTAAAATGAAAGTAGTAAAAAAAATGGATGGGACTTGAACAGTGATACCCAAGTTAGACCTCTAGCCTCCACAAGAGCTTGCACACATATGTCCATGTACTTATACACACAAACACAAGCACACATGCATGTGCATGCGCCCAGGCCAGTTATGATGGCACATGGCTATAATTGCAGCATTTGGGAGGTGGAGGTCAAGATCAGTAGGTCAAGGTCATGCTTAACTGCTAATTGATTTCAAGGTCAGTCTGAGCTACAGAGCCTACCCCACCCCCCACCCCCCACCCCCGCCCCAGCCACTTAGCCTAGCACCTCTTTTCCCTCTGTCCCCACAGGAGGAGCCTTTTGTCATGTTCCGCAAGTCTGATAGGACCCTTTATGGCAATGACCGATTCGAGGGCTACTGCATCGACTTGCTTAAGGAGCTGGCACACATCCTGGGCTTCTCCTACGAGATCCGGCTGGTGGAAGATGGCAAGTACGGGGCCCAGGACGACAAGGGCCAGTGGAACGGCATGGTCAAGGAACTCATTGACCACGTAAGCCAAGGCGTGGGCAAGGAGGGTGGGATGGGAACAGGGTGGATGGTTCTAGTGAAGTGCCATTTGAACATCTGGGCATCCCAGCCGGTGACAGTATAAGACTGGGCAGGTGGAGATGAAGGTTGTGACCTTGGGGCCTGATCAAGATCCATCAAAGTGTGCCCAGCTCTGCTGGGTCTGCCTGGCCTAGGCGGTCCACCTCCCAACACCCCCACTACGTACACAAATTAGCCCCTCTGATGATGGGCCTTCCCAAGGCATCTTTGGCGAGCCTGCTATGGGGAGGATTCCTACAGCCTCTCAGCCATTTGCTCCTTGAAGGATATCCCAGCCCTGGTAGAGGAACCCTAACAAACATGCCACCCAACTCAAGGGACACGCAAACTGATCTGTCACTTCTCTAGTCATTGTGGGTTCGTTGGTTCGACAGATGACATAAGGAGTGGGCTTGGGGTTTGCATGAAGCAGGGAGTGAGGCTGTACTGGGCAGCACCAAGAACCTCTTGCTCTGCCTGGAGGGGAAAGACCTGGGGTGTAAGGAGTCACGCAGGCAGGGTGAAGGGAGAGAGACACAAGGCAGGAGCCTCGGCTTGTAGACTGTGAGGAAGAGGCCAGGAAAGGAATTGGGGTCCTCAGTTATGGGCACAGGCACAAGTCACCCAGCTGAATAGCTTCCTCCTTAATGAAATGCGCAAGTCACCACCACCTCAGTATCCACCCAGGAACACTGGGGCAGCAGCACAGGGCCACAGGTACCCATGTGATGCTAACAGCAAACATACTCTCCATCTTGAGAAGCTCAGGCTCAGGACCAGCAGATCTGAGGCTCAAGAACCAGCTTTTAGGATTAGCAGAGGTGCAACCTGGGAAGTTCTTCAATGCACGCACACACACACACACACACACACACACACACACATCTTCTCTTTGACTATAGGCATAGTTAGTAACTACTGGGGCCGATAAAGAAGGTGTAAGACTACAGGCAGGTACTGTTTGTCAGGCTCATGGGGCACAGATGAAATATTCCCCACCTCCATCTCAGGCGCCTCAGCAGTACAGAAGCAATACCTATCTGAAAGAAATCCTGCCTGCAGTAAAGGAGGCCATGGACCCTCAGACCTGGTCTCCCCCATCCTTAGGCAGCCCACTGATTCAGTCTCAGAAGCAGAGGCAAAAGGGAGATAGGAGCCAGGCCTCAAATATCGAGTAGTGGGCTGGATGCCAAGCCAGAGAGTCTTTAAAGGCTCTGTGCCTAAGTGGGCCTGGGTTTTCATCTATGTAGAAGAGAGGCCACACTGTCCTAGACCCGGCAGGAGGCCCGTTCATGGCTGACAGTCTCCAATGCGCTATAATCCCAGTTAGTGTCTGGGCTCCTCACTGCTGTGACTCTTCAGGTAGAGGCAGCCTCGCCAGGCTTTGATCACCACTGGATGTTGGTGAAGGTACCATAAGGAGACCTCAGAGGCTCATGGTGGGGAAGAAAGCTGAGGAACAAGAGTCACTCAGAGTCTGCCATGGTAGAGCAATGCCCCTGGCCTGACATAGGTCTACTGAGTCAGACATGGTTTGTATGGCTGGCGAGAGATGCTGACACTTGGTGGCTGTGTGTCCCAGGGCAGTCTCTGAATGTGTCTGTCCCCTTGCCTGTGAAGGGGGATTGTGTACCCAGAGCTCACCTTCCAGGGGTGCTGTGAGGATGCAGTTAACAGGTGTGCTTTGCTGTCGCTGGCAGGGCGTCAGTCCTTAATGGCATTGCTCTTATTTTTATCCTCACAGCTACTCCTCGGAGAGTGTTGGAGGGGGGCAGGGGGGCGGGAGTTGTTCAGGAATCCTTTTGTGTCCCCCAAGCTCCAGTTTCCTGCCTTCACGGTGAGAAAGATGATAACTGTCTCCACTTTCCTCTGCCCACTGTGAGGCTGGAAGAAGACAATGGATGGGAAGGGGCTTCCGAGCTACAGGCGTCCACGTGGATGGAAGGCCATATTGTCACTGTTATTAGTAATAACTGTAATTATTATGGAAATGAGCCAGCAGGACCGGATGCACCTCCCCTTTCCCCGCTCCCCTAAAGCCTTGTGAATGGGACTCTGAAGCCTAGCATTTGCACAGGGGATGATGGGAAGGGAGAAGACAGAGATCCTGTAAGAGGGAAAGCCAAGACCACAGGTGGAAGGGGTGGATCCTCCAGGCCAGCCACCCTCTGCTTCTCAGTGGCCCACAGACAGACTATGAAGGGCAGGCTTTCTAAAGGGACATGATGAGAAAGCCAGCAGCAGCCAGCTCCTCAGCGCCCCTCCGCTGTGGACACACGGGGAGCCTCATCCACAGCCTCCAACCTGCTGGGCAGTGCTTTGGAGACCCGGTACCCATCAAGGCCAGCAAGCTGGGTGGGACAGACAGGGAACCTTGTTAAGCCCGATTCCCTACGATTGATGAGCCTGTTAATCCTAGCTTGGTGCCATTTTTAATAACATCATAACCATTTATTAGTGTCAGATAATTAGTGTTCTCCCTAGCTCATAGGGAGCGTGGTAAAGACTTGGCAATATTATCATTTCCTTATTAGGGATCCGAACAGAGGCGTAAAGATGATGGATCCCCACCTCTGGAAGTGTCTGCTCCCACCCCACCCCACCCCACCTCAGGTCCATGTGGAGGTGCTGGGCAGACCCGCCAACCAGGAGGACTTAAACCATCCGTCCCTGACACTCTGCTGGTCTCCAGTCCAGCATTGTGGGCAGTGGACACCTGGAGGATGCACTCGCCTCCTGCAGACACACTCACCTTCCCTAGTTGCCTTTAACCCACACTGCAGCAAACTATGATTGAACTGTGTGCGCCTTCTGACCTGGCTCCATCCCTGCTGCCCACTCCCCCTCATCCCCTCTCAGGCAGCTATCTCTGCTCACCTCTCTGCCTTCAATCCTCGCACTGAGTCCTGACAACTCTAGAATCCGATGGGAATACCATTCAGATTGCAGCTTGAGCTTACTTCGGCTCTCTCGAGAAGATTCCTCCAGCCTCGCTGGCTTCCATTCGTCCAGCTACAAATGCACACAGAGCCTAGGTTTGGTTCATGCACAGTGAGCATTCATACATGAGAGGTGGCCTACACAGTACACTTTATACCAAGTCCAGCCTCCCTCACTCCATCACACGTGCCTGTGCTCAGATGCCAGCGAGAGAAGTAACCCCCCAGCCACTGTCTTCCTGCTAGACAAGATGTAACCTAGGACCTAGCGGTCCAGGACCTCAACCTTTCCTAGCTGACTCTAAGCAGATGGCCTTGAAGGCTGACACATATTCATCCAACTCCGAGGAAACTGAGGCACACACTAAAGTACCACCTTTCTTGGACCATTGGCCTGCCAGCTAGAGCTTCTGTGTTCTGTTACTATAGTACCCAGGAACCTACTTGGGGAGTGAGAAGGAAGAGACCCAAAAGGAGAGAGCCCAAAGCCAGTGGAAGGCCACAAGCGGAGAGGGAGACAAGAAATATAAGCCTTGAGTCTTCGGTGCTAGCTGAGGGGTGTTGTTGTTGTTGTTGTTGTTGTTGTTGTTGTTGTTGTTGTTGTTTTCGTGCTGGGGGTGGATCCTGAGACTTCTTCACACATGCTAGGCAAGTAACCTATCCCTGAGCTACATGCCCAGACAAGTTATTTAATGTTACTATTGAGAGCTACAGGGCACCACTGGAGGATGTGGAGCCAGGGGTGACATCAACCTGGCTCTAGAGGGAAATTACTCCACTCTTGAGTCAAACTGGAGTCAGCCTGCACATGTGGCTGAGAGGCCTAGAGGAGAGGGCAGGAACAGTGGGAAGGGAAGGAAGTAGAGGCCCATCCAAGGGACATGAAGGCTGCAGACTGGTGCTTGGTGAATGGAGGGGTGGGGGAAGGCTGAGGTGAAGGACCAGGCAGTGGACTAACTTGAATCCCAGGGGAAATGCTGGTCCCCGCACCCCCTTCCAAGTTTCAGATCTTCTAGAGAAGTCACCCGAGGCAGTTAGGACCCTGTTCTCAGCAGGTGGCTATCCAAAGGATGAGGAGGGAGCCAGATGAGGATGAAGGGGAAGACTGCCCAGGATACCTAGCCTGGCAAGGAGGAGAGCCTACAGAGTGTGGGTAAGGAGGTCAGTGGGACCCAGCTCACGCCTGGAATGTGTGGTATAGACTTCCCTCTGGCTTCTAGGTAAGCTTGCACCAAGATAGGGGACAAAGAACGGTCGTAGGTAACCTTGTTATGTCTCCCTTCCTTTATGAAGAAATAGCAATGCCCAGACATCCCCTCTACTCTCCTACCACAGAGTATAGGAAGAGAAAGTGACGCAGCCTGGAGAGACTGCACCCTGTGCTTGACTCTTCTTCTAGACGGGAAGTCTCTGGCACACTTAGCCTGCCCATTGCTTAGCACCCGGACGCAAAGCAGGCACTGGTGAGCAAAAGACTCATAAAAGGGCATGGACTGCTCACTCTGTCCAGAGACATGGCTGCAGGCCAGGATTCACCTTCCCATACAAACTATTCGTGAGGAGGGTCTGGTGAAGTCAAATCTGTGACCCCCATCATCTACTGGGCCCATTGTTTTCCTACCATAAGCCATCCTCACTCTGGCCCGCATGCACGAATGTTGGAACCCAAACCCTGTTCTTGTGTCCAAGAGAAGCTCCGTCCAATCTACCTCCTTCAGGCTGGGCTGGTACACTTGGACACAAGGCATGCTGGGAGCTCTCCCAGGACAGGTTAGGATGCTTCAGGAACAGGGCAGTTAGGGCAGGGGAAACAGATGGCTACAGAAGTGGACTGTTGTCAGGGCAACAGATTGCCCAGAGCTAGACTTGAAGAGTGTTGGGGAAGATCAAGAGGCTATCAGAGTAAATCTGTGGATGACCAGTTAGGCAGGCAGACAGGGGAAGCAGAAAGGACACGGTGCCCTGCTGAGAGTCCATGTATAGCTATTAGCTCTAGAACTCAGCCTAGGGAGCGGCCTGCCAAAGGGGTCAGACAAGAACCAGGCACATGAGAGCTTCATGGTCTAAAAAGGTGGTCAGAGGGAAACAGGTCTAGTGGCTGTGACAGGCAGGCTCCCCAGCAGGGGATCATGGGCCTATTCATCCAACCCAAAGGTCTTGAGTGCCACTGTCACCTTGGGCTCTTAGAGTGCAGGGCCACACAGAAGCCTGTCATGGCTTCTCTAGGGAGGATGACACTGGGGAAGATGGAGTCAGGCAAGAGAAGCTAAAACTGAGACCGGGTTAGTTATTTTTCTCATCGATGTCACAGACATGTGACTAAATAGCCTTGAAGAAGGAGAGGTTTGGGCTTATAGTTTGTAGGTGTGATCCACCATGGCAGGAGAGGCATCGGGAGCCGGAGACAGCTGGTCACGCTGCACACACAGTCAAGAGGCAGGAGGACTGAATGCTCACTTCCCAGCCTGCTGTCTCCTTTTCATTCATTCCAGAGCCTACAGGATGGTGCTGCCCACATTCAGGGCATGTCTTCCCACCTCGAACAACCCTCTCTAGAAACTTCCTCACAGAGATGCCCAGAGGTTCTCTCCTGGGCGATTCTAGATTGTGTCAAATTGACAATATCAACCAGCCACCAGTGGCAAGTGGGTAGGTCTGGGACTCTGCACCATAGACAAGCCCTACAGTGTCTCAGAACCATCCATGTGGTAAGGACAGGCAGGGGTAGGTTTAGGCGTTGGCCCTGACTTTTGTGCAGCTTGTCTGAACTTGGTGGACATGGGAACTATGTAGGACCTTGTAGCAGTTGTCACCAGAGCTGGGGTTAGATGCTTCTAGAATATACCTGCATAAGATTGGTGTATGAGGGTGTATGAACCCAGCCCTAACCAACAACAGACCGGCAGTGGTGGGTGGCAGGCTGGGATGGGGGTGTCATTAGGTGTGGGTGTGACCAAGCCAGAAAGAAGCAATGGATCAGACAAGCAAAATACCATCAGGTCTTTAGCCACTGGTGCAAAAGGAAGATGGAGGTGCCTGGAGGAGACTAAAGCAGAGGACAGTGACTCAGGTTTGTTTGTCTATGACTTGGAGAAGGAAGAGGTGTTCAGGCTTGCATAGGGTGTTTACTGAGATGGCCACAGCCAAGGTTGCTGAAGTCTCCCACAATCAGGGACTAACTGAGGCTGTAGCTAAGTGCACAGTGGTCTTCAGTGCAGGCAGATCAGAAGGCCTGGAAATCCCCACCCTGTGCACATGAGGGAATGAGAAACAAAGAGTTCCTTTAGGGGTGGTAGTACGGGATATGTATCATGATACAGGGAAACCTGTCCAGCCAGCCATCCTCAGAGTCAGGTACAGTGCCCTCCCCAGGGACTTGGGGAATCACAGAGCTGTCTCAGGCATAGGAGAGACCACTGTCAAACTGTCAGGAGTTCTCAGCCTAGGAGGCTTGTACATAGACCACAGATGGAGGATCTGACAGTTGACATTTGGGGATTTTCCAATACCTGTCCCCCCTCTAGTCAGATTTATGTGAACTGTTCAGAATGCCAGTTCTAGGGTTGCTGGTCACCGCAGTGCTCACTGTCAACATTGTCAGCTGGCTCAGGGTGTCACAGAAGACACCCTCCACGGCCCAGCACACTTCTGAGAGCATCATTCTGAAGAGGGTCTTGCCGGATGGCATCTTTAGAGCCTTCCAGTGTGGTCAAGAAGTTCAGTAACTCACTCAAGGCCTCGTGCTGTGTTCTGTGGATGCAGGAGTAAACATAGGCAAGGCCCCTCCCCTGAGCCTCAGGATGTTGCATTCTAGCATTGGAAATGAACAAATAACGGATGTGAGTCTCCAGCCCCAGTAAGTTCATCTAAGCAGGAGATTGGGTTGAGTCTCCAGCCAGGATGATGCTGCAAATATGGGAGGTAGCTGGTCAGGAGAGCTTCTCTGACTTCTAGACAGATCTAGACAGAGCCTGAGGATTGAGAGAGTGGGGATTTGCTGTGACCCACCCCAGAAAGCCCGAGAGCAGTGGTTCTCACCCTTCAGCTGCAACGCTTTAATACAGTCCCTCATGTTCTGCTGACACCCCCCACCATAAAATTAATTTTGTTACTATTTCATAACTGTAATTTTGCTCCTGTTAAGAACTGCAATGTAAACCTTTTTGGAGCTAGAGATTTGTCAGAGGGGTTGAGACCCAGAGGTCAAGAACCATTACCCTAGAGGAAGGCCTGAGAGACTCATGCAAGGCAGAAGGATGTCACTGCTGTCCCCTTGGTCTGCAGCATTTAACCCAAGGAGGGCATGAGGTCATTTCTGGTCCCTAGAATGCAGACTGTGGTAGTCAAGGGAGAAGAACACTTTTGTAGATTGACCCATCAGGGCCACCATAGGCAGCAGTTTCTATTCTGAGAAAACACGGGTCAAATGGTCAGAGTCAATCTGACTTCAGGAAAAATATGTATGCAGAGTTGGGAAACTGAGACCAGAATCAGTGTGTGTGTGTGTGTGTGTGTGTGTGTGTGTGTGTGTGTGTGTGTGTCACAGCAAGTATGTAGAGGTCACATGACAATTTACGGGAGTCAGTTTTCTTCTTCGACCCTGTGGGCCCTGGGGATCAAACTCAGGTGGTCAGTTTGGGTGGATATTCTAATGTTTGTTTTTCTAACAAAATTTCCTGGAGCCTCCTCTTTATGTCGAGCTCCGCACTAATCCCCGAGAGGAGAGGCGAGAGGCGCTTCAGTGAAGGGAACAAGCTTAATCCTCACCCTCCTGGAGTTTATATACTGACAGGGAAGGCAGAGATTAAACAATAGCTTATAAAGAAAAGTTCTGTTGTGATCAGAGCAGCATGGAGCAATGCAGGGAAGAGCGATCACTGTCCCGTGTATGATGGGGAATCTAGCCTACTTCAAAGAGGTGGGGTTCCAGCCCCAGCCCCCTTGGACGCTGCTAGGACAGGCCCCACCCATTTGGGTTAATACCACTATCAGGAATTTGGGGAGAGGACTCAAAGTGGCAGAAGATGGGTCATCTACCCCTGGATTCTGGTGACTGGGGCAGACTGAACCTGCCATTCTTCTTGATAGACACTGGCACAGTATGGAGCCTTCGGGGAGGCAGGACTGGGGCCATTCTCCAGGCCTGGGAAAGGCACACACATCATTGCTTCGTCAGCCAACAAGGCTGCCGCAGCTTTGGGGGTGAATCGTAGAGGCAGGGCTGGCAGCTGGTACTTGGGATGTTACTCACACCTGTCTGGGTCCGTTCAGACACGTGGGAGGCTAGACGATGCTTTGTCAGGTTGCTACCCAGGCTCTGCGTGAGGTACCTTGTTTCCTCAGCTTGGATGGAAAGCATCTAGGTAGAGAAACAGCACTTGGAAAGTGCAGAAGCTGAGGATGCTCCTGTGTGAATCAAGTTTTTATCACTGACAAACAGAAATACATTTTTTAAAAAATTGTGTGTGTGTGTGTGTGTGTGTGTGTGTGTGTGTACGTGCGTGCGAGTGCATGAGTGCTGGCGCGCTCATGCCATTGGTGTACACGTGGGGGTCAGAGGACAACCTTGATGCTGGTTCTCACCTTCCAGTTTGTGGGAGACAGAGTCTCTTGTACACTGCTGAATACCCCAAGCTGAACCACAAACTTCCCAGGGTCCGCCAGTCTCTCCCTCTGATCTCACGTATAGATGTGTGCGTCCAAGCCTGGCTTCTGTGAGGGCTCTGGGGATCCAGACTCAAGTCCTCACACTTGCATGACAAGTGTTAGAGAGAAACACCTAAGTGGAGGGTTAGAGTTAGCTCACGGTTTTAGAAAATCCAGCTGCTTGCTCCACTTGCCCTGCTGCCCTGTGGTGAAGCAAGAAGGGCATCATGACCATGGGAGCGTGGGGCAGAGGCTTGTAGCCTCCTGGCTTCTGAGAAACAGAGACAAAATACCCTTTATAGACACAAACATCCAAGTGACCTATCTCCCACAGTGAAGCTTCTCTTTCCAGTAATACTATTACAGTGCAAATCTATCAGTGGATTAATAAGATCAAGGCACTCGGTATCCGGTCGTGAGGGATCCTAATGATAGATTCACAACTTGTGACAAGTCTTCAACATATGAACCTTATGGGGCATACTTTATATCTGAGTGACTTCTGGGTGACTTTATATCCGAGCTGTAACACCCAATACTCGAGACATGGGAGAGAGCCAGCAGGCAGAGCTCCCAGATGAGTCAAGTTGCTTCGTGGTTGTCAGGAATGGAACTTATTTTCTTGGACACCATAGAAGTAGAAGAGGGATCTGGATGGCTGTAGAACTCCAAACCCCATCAAATGCTACAAAAGAAATCCCAGCAAAGCCCCGGTGACAGGTGTAGTGAGAAGCCAAAGTGACATTCATGTGTATGGGAATGCAGCACAGGGCTCAGAACGGGACCCAAGAGAAGATGGTAGAAGAGCTCTCTTCATCCCACACAGGGTCTAAGGGACAGGTGTATGAGTTCTCTTGGGCTGCTATACCAAGTGATAGCAAACCAGGTGCCTTCAAACCACAGAAATGTGTCGTCTCCTTGGGCAGAAATGAGAAATCAGGGTGTCAGTGGCATTGCTTCCCTTCAAAGGTTCTGAAGGTGAGTGGGCTCCATCCTCCCAGGTTCTGATGTGAGCATCCCTTGGCACCTCTTGGCTTTGTGCCTGCCTTTTCCTCATTTCTGTCTCCATTGTTACACACTCTTCTCTGTATATCTGTGTCTTCCATAAGGGCACCAGTTGTTAGGAGGGGGCCACCCTAATTCAGTATGATGCCATCTTACCTTGGTGACTTTGTTCTATAAGAATATAATCCACAAGACCTTATTCCAAATTAGGTCACAGTAACAGAACTGGAATGTAATTAAGACTGCCTGCCTCTGTCACTTCACCCCACGACATTTGGACTCGTACAACACCATGTTGGATTTTAAGGTCATAGTGAATTGAGTACTAGAACTGACTTGGCCACTCACCAGCTTGAACAAGCATTCCTGCCTGCTCCAGCCACCAATCCTTCATCTACAATGTGGCGATGTCGGCTGCCTCCTGGGGCTCTAGGGAGGAATTCATGAGGCACTTAGCGATGCTTGGCCTGTAGGCAGCATCCTGTAATGATGGCGGTTCTTGCTATTTTAATTTAACAGTTCACTATCTGGACACTCTGGGGGTTCCTCCCAGCATGAGGTGGAGAATAGAGATATAGAACCAGTGGTGACCATACTGGAGAATCCAACAGGAAGTGCCAACAAGACACCCAAACCAGGGAGTGAGCTGTGGCCAGGGCCTGGGGACTAGACCTTATTCTCTAAAAAGAAGACCAGAAGACACCGGTTAGTGACAAGTTGCCAGAACTAAGATCCATCCCATTCTGGTAGGAGGTGGTTCAAGCTTTATTATGGGAACAAGTTCAGGGTCCAGGCTAACATCAGGATAATTGGATATCAGGGGTCAAAATACAGAGCTGGAGTTGTTGAGTGCTTCCTGTCATCAGTTTGAGATCTGGGGCTGGAACCAGGTAGACAAGATCAAATGGCTTCATGTGTGGAAAGGATGCTGAGCAAGACTAGAGTTGGGTGCATCCCAATCAAATCTTGGTAAGTAGAAAGCTACTTACAGGGTAAAACAATGTCCTCAGAAGGCCTGCTGACTGGCCTAGACATTTAGAAGTACAGACAGGTCCTTAGTGAGACAGAAAAGGGAAAATGTCACCTATAAGATTTGGGGACAGGTCAGCGGTTTGATTTTCTTCAAGGTCATGATTTCAGGAACCTGAGAACAAAGGACAAACAGCTTCTCCAAGCCTCAGTTTCCCCCTGTAATAAAGCATGGGGTTGGAGCAGCTGTTCCTGCAGGTCTGTCGTCCAGCTCTGACAGCCTGTGATTTCACGAATCACACTGGAAAGAAGTACGCGTGAGTGGGAAGAGCCGCCAAGACTGGGCCTTTCATTCTGAGTAATGAACCGAAACCGCGAAGACTTGACATCTGTTCCAATCTTTCCAGGGAAGTTGGACAAAATAATGCCTTTTTCGGGGAAATCGTTACCAACAGTGAAATATAGTATTTTCTGCCTAAGCCAAAAATGAAGTGGAGAATACCAGCCTTCCTGAAGCCCAAGGGAGAACACTCATCTGAACTCCTAGAGAAGGTCATGTTGGCCAATTACCATGCTGCCGTAGGCACAGACTGCCGTAGACAACACTGTTGCCTAACCCCATTAGAGCCAGGAAGCAGGAAAAGAGTGGAAGGGAGGTTCTGAAGGCCCCGAGAAAGACTGGGCTGGGGCCTGCGGCTGGCTTCCTCACCAGCTCCTGGGACGTTCTTGTAAAATAAGCATTGACCTCGTACGGCTTGATCTCAGATAGCTTGCTGTCAAAAATCCAAGGAGGAGCCCCCACCATGGACTTGGGGGTTCTATCGAAGAAGCCACTGCAAACCCAGGGGCCATACCACGAGACCAGCCAGAGTCCAAGTGCATTCTACCTTTGGAGTCAAACACAGCCTCCCAATACAGTATACTCTGAAGGCACTGGGCTATGGAAGGCAGGGATTCACAATCAAAGGACCACTAGATCTCTCTCACACCATCACTGCAGAAGATTTAGGACTGAAGAAGTCCTTCAGGGTGCTCTCCTCATCTCCTGTGCTACTCAGTACTCGTGTCTACACCTAAAGTAGGGGACCACGGGGCCAGGTCTGTGGTTCATTCCTGCATCCCGTCTGGACTAGTGTCTGAACACAGTATGTCTTGATCAGGTGTGTATTAGACAGTTTTCATCCCTCCCTCCACCCCCATCCCTCGTCCATTTGTTTAAACCTTGACCTGAGAGGCATCTGGGAGCTAGGACAGTGGCCCTGTTCGGTGCCTATAAAGCCAGGCACATTCTAACTTACATCCTCAAAAATCTGTAAAAGGTTTCCATGTAATGAGCCTTTCCCATGCGTCTCCTCTCCGTGTTCCATAAGGTCGGTTTGTTTCACATTTATTTATTTATTTTTATAATTTGCAAATGTGCATGTGGGTACAGGCTCATGTATACAAGCCAGGCCCCATGTTTAGAGATTAGAGGACAACTTGTGGGAGTTGGCTCTTTCCCTAGCACAAAGGTTCCAGGGCCCCAACCCAGGTGGTCATCAGTCTCAGTGGCACATGCCTTTTATCCCATGGGACATCCTGCTGGCATTTTCCTGGGTCTTGAAGTTCATCAAATCTTTGAGCCCCAAAAGAAATAGGAGTAAGAAGGACAAACACTGAGGATAGCAGTATCAGAGCATCTCCAAGGTCTCCCAAGCCTGCGGTACCCACAGAGTGGTCTAGACTGAAGTTTCACACGTGTCAGCCCTTATCTGCTGTTGTGATTTCTATTGAAGTACTTATTCCTGTTCTGAGATAAGTAGAGTCTCAGTTAGTGCTGATTTGATAAACACTTTGATTGAAAACCATGTCCCCGACTAGGCCTTAAGAGCGATGATAGCAAAAACAGTATCTGTTAGTGACAGCTGTCTCTCTAATTCCTGGTGGATCTCATAAAATAGTGGGTGGGTAAGAATATGGGTGGGCAGGTAGGTGGAAGGCCTGATGGATGTTATGGTATAGACAGGTGGATGGATGGATAGATAAATGGATAAGTTGGTTGTAGGTGGCTGGAAGGATGGATAGATAATGGATGAATAGATAGGGGGGTTTAGTGGGGGACCAAGTAGATGGGTAGATGGAAGGATGGATAGAGAGGTAGTGGGCGGATGGGTAAGTAGATGAGTTGGTGGGTGGATGGACGGGTCAAGACAGCAAGTGTCTGTGTCTGGCCTAGAGGCATTGCCTTGGCAAGGTCTTTCCAAACATGCTCCCTCCTGACAAAGGGTCATCAGTAATAGCCTTCAGGATCTCTCTTCCCTTCAGTTGTGGCCATGCTAGGAAGGGAAGTAATAACTTGTTTCACAATTTGAGACACAAATACCCACAGAAGCCTAAGAGGCAGCCGTCTCCAGAAAAGCACTACTAAATATTGCAGAGCCTCAGAGGGAGCTTTGAGAGGAGGAAGGAACAGCGGGTCAGCCACAGCCCTAGCATGCCAGGATCCTGTGAGTCCATAAACTGCATGCCTGCTGACATGCAGCCATGCACACTGAGCAGTGCCAACCTTCCGTGGGGATAGAATGAACATCATGAGAATCAAGAATTGAAGGGTGCCGGGGAGGCTCTGGAGGAGGCAACATGTATGAAATAGTGTGAACAATGGGAAACTTTGAGAGAGAAGGCACTGAAGGCCACGTGAAGAAATGAGCATAGGGACGGCACCGTTCTTAGTGGGGCCTTGGATCAAGAGAGCTGCCGATAAGATGCAGGGGGGGGGGAATCCTTTTAATTATTAATCAGGAAAAGCTCAGACCTAGTTTTAGAACATCCCTCATTAAATTTGTGATGTAATGACCTATATTAACAAATCCCATCTCTAGGTTTCCCTCCTGTCTCCGTGTTATCCCTGCTAGTGAGGCCTTGGACTTACCCCCTCAGTTTCCTGTCTACTACCCTCTAAGGATGATGATGGTGATGGTGATGATGATGATGATGTGTGTGTGTGTGTGTGCGTGATACACGCACGTGTAACAGCATCAATGTTCTTCCTCAGTAGCTCTCTACCTTACTTTGTGAGACAGCAGCCAGCTCTCTTTGAACCTGGAGTTGGCCAACTGGCTCAACTGGCTGACCATAGAGCTCTGGGGGGGTCTGTAACCCAAGTTCTTGGATTATGAACTGTCTTTGGTGAACAGCTTTTTCTTTTTTTTTTTAATATTTTTTATTACGTATTTTCCTCAATTACGTTTCCAATGCTATCCCAAAAGTCCCCCATACCCTCCCCCCCACTTCCCTACCCACCCATTCCCACTTTTTGGCCCTGGCATTCCCCTGTACTGAGGCATATAAAGTTTGCGTGTCCAATGGGCCTCTCCAGTGATGGCCGACTAGGCCATCTTTTGATACATATGCAGCTACAGTCAAGAGCTCCGAGGTACTGGTTAGTTCATAATGTTGTTGCACCTACAGGGTTGCAGATCTCTTTAGCTCCTTGGATACTTTCTCTAGCTCCTCCATTGGGGACCCTGCGATCCATCCAATAGCTGACTGTGAGCATCCACTTCTGTGTTTGCCAGGCCCCGGCCTAGTCTCACAAGAGACAGCTATATCAGGGTCCTTTCAGCAAACGCTTGCTAATGTATGCAATGGTGTCATCATTTGGAGGCTAATTATGGGATGGATCCCTGGATATAGCAGTCTCTAGATGGTCCATTCTTTCGTCACAGCTCCAAACTTTGTCTCTGTAACTCCTTCCATGGGTGTTTTGTTCCCAATTCTAAGAAGGGGCAAAGTGTCCACACTTTGGTCTTCTTTCTTCTTCAGTTTCATGTGTTTTGCAAATTGTATCTTATATCTCGGGTATACTAAGTTTCTGGGCTAATATCCAATTATCAGTGAGTACATAGGTGAACAGCTTTTTCTGTGAATGTTGGGGATCCCCACACAGGTTCTCGTGCTCTCATGGCAACCATGTTGCCAACTGAGCCATCTCCCCAGTCTCCAAGGAGGGCACTATCTTGTCTGACTAGCTTTTGAGAGGTGTTGAGATCTAATGACCATGCTGAGTGGGCTGAAGTGGTCAAGAAGGGATTACGAGTGGGGAGCTCGGTGACATGAGCTGTGGACTTCGTGTGCTCCTCATGTTCTAACTGGTGATAGCTGAGCTCATTCATTTGACACGGCACCGTCTGGAGACCTCACGGGTTTCCATTTCCGTCTGTTTTTGTCAGACTCTCCTTCAAAGCCATCAGCTCCTGTAGAATGAAGCTTATGTTGGCCTGTATTGTTGTGCGTCCTTGTCTCCTCCATACCCTGGGCATAGCCCAGCTACGAGGGTCAGTCCGTGTTGACGTTGAACTGCAAATACGTGGGCTGGAGATATAGTTCAGTCAAGGACCTGTGTTCTATCCCCAAAACCAGTGTCAGAGGAAAGGCCAGGTGTGGTTGCACACACTTAATGATCCCAGTGCTGAGAAGGCAGAAGGAGGCAAATTCCCGGATTTTGGTTGCCCATCAACCTAGCCTACTGGTGCGTTCCAGGCCAGGAACTCACCTAAAGGCTAAGGCTCATAATCAAAAAAACAAGGTCACTTGCAAGTGAGAAATGGAAGCCAAGGTTGTCCTCTGGCCTCCACACTTACACATTCATCGCCATGCATATGCATATGCACATGCACACACATGTGCACCCACACATACACAGAGGAGTAGTTTAATGACCTTGGACTAAGGCTGCTAGCACCGTCTCAACCCATGATCCATGAGTGGGTTCTCCAACACATCTATCCCAAGGCTTTGCTCACTGTCTGTCTGTCCATCTGTCTATGGTCTCTTTACAGAAAGCAGATCTGGCTGTGGCTCCCCTGACCATCACCCATGTCCGAGAGAAGGCCATTGACTTCTCTAAGCCTTTTATGACCCTTGGAGTGAGCATCTTATACCGCAAGCCCAATGGCACCAACCCCAGTGTCTTCTCCTTCCTCAACCCCCTGTCCCCGGACATCTGGATGTACGTGCTCCTTGCCTACCTGGGTGTCAGCTGTGTCCTCTTCGTCATCGCCAGGTAAGGCTGTTCCTGGGCCAAAGCCCTGGGCCAAGCTGGATATCATAGGAATCTAGGCAAGCCCTCTTTGGCTTAGAAGGCCCAAGATTTGGATTACTATGTATGGTTCATGATACTTTCTTAACCCCACCCCATCCTCCCGCAGCACAGATCCTTTGTCCCTGCAGGATGTTCTGTGCCCCTCCCCCTGGGCTTAAATCACCCAGTTCCTCCTTCTGGTCCATGCCAGTGACACCGAGATACAGTAATTGCAACTCTCATTCCCAGAATAGACTTGGAGAAGCCTGGCCGTTGCTCAGGAATGCACATCCCTGAGCGGAACACCTGGGATGGCAGACCAGACCCAAGTGCACTGCGTGGCCTAACGAGTAGCTGAAAACATGGCAAACAGATTGTATCTAAGCAGTCCACACAGCAGAACCAGTCCCCAACAGCTACACACATGCCACATGCAGAGACACGGTATACTGTCCATATTTACACACTGCCTCCGTCACGCGTGTACTGTGCCTACCCATTGTATTATTCATTAGAAACAGAAAAAGTGCACGCTCAATGGTGGTTATGGGAAGTGGGTCATTAGGGCAGTGGGTTCTGCCCATGTTTATTGAGTACCTGGCTTTTGTCAAGCTCGCTAGTCTGCACCTTGACAGCATCCCTTAAAGACACCCAAGACCCACTGAGGCCATACGGGCAGTAAGGGACACATCTGTCCTGTGTCTCTGGCCCCTGCTCAGTCCCCTCCTCAAGCTCCCTGGCCCCTCCTAGCAAAGCTTCCACCCCTCCCTGCAGACCCCATCTTTGCCCCGGGTCCTCTTTGCTCTAAAGCCTAACAAGGTGTAAAGAGAAGCTTCTCTGGAGAGGCAATTTGAGATCCAAGGACCTGGTGTTTCGCCTCTTTTTTCCTCTAGAGCTCTCTTTGAAAGCCCCCCTTTCCTCTGCTCCCTTCGCTCTCTGCCTCCTCCCACACAGAGAGAGACCAAAGGAAAAGTGCGAGGTGAGATCACCCAGCCTCCCAGGCCTTTGCTGCAGCTCCCGCCTGGTTGCTGCTGCAGCTGCCCTGCCTGCTCAGCCCAGCCAACAGCGAGCCATCACAGCGAGGCCTTCATCACCCTCTCCTCACTAATGGTCTAACAAGCCTTTGAAAGCAGAGCTGCTCTCTTGCACTCTCAGCGTAATTTTCCTGACGCTCCAGTGGCCTCTCAGCCATCCACCCCTCCAAGAGAGGAGCATTTCCAGTCTTAGTTCTGTCTGTTTGATGTGAGTTGTTTCCCCCCCCACCCCCAAGATATGGGCCATCTGGCCGCTGAAGGCATCTGACTATGTGTCCAGCCTCTCCCTACTGGCTAGGAAGACAGCAACTCCCCTCCCAAGGCTAGTCTGGGATGCTCAGGAAAAATGGGGTTTTATGCGTTGGCTAGGATGCCATGAGGCACCTGCAGAGGCAGGAGAGGGATGAAAGTCTCGGCCACAGAGCTGAAAAAGGCATCTAAGAACATGGGTCACCCCATGGAACACACAGCACAACTCTTCGCCATCATGTCTGTCCATTTCAATAGTTCTGTAAGGTGGGGAGAGCTATCCCCATGTTGGAGAAGCAGAAACCAGGGCTCAGAGAAGTTACATCAATACCCAAAGTCACAAAGCTTTCCTTGGCAGAGTCCCATTTGAAATTAAGCACGGTATTGAGTATTAGGGAGCGCCAAGCTGCAGTGCACACAGATGCTCAGTGGGTACCACTGGGTACCTGCTGACTTAGGCTGGATAGAGAAGCAGGGGCAGTTAACTGCACAAGGCACCTCCCTTGCCAGCCATCATCAGTTCTGTCCCTTGTTTTCTGCACTATAAGGTTCCAGTCCCCTCCTACACTTAATGAACACTCAGTGCTCTGAGCCTTTCTTTGGTTGGGAGAAACTCCATCTTTGAAAATGTTACCAAAAGGCCTTTCTAACATCAGCCGCATTCATCAGACTAAGCAGCTCTTAGGGAACTTGTCTTCTTAAAGCTTTGCCACTAAGTGACACTTTGGAGCCTAAAATGTCTTCACAGCAGAGCTCCAGAGGACCCAGCTACCCTTTGGTGTCAGTGGCCACAGAGCTGCCTCCAGCACATTTTTTCCCCAGCGGTGGGAACTGGGTCAGCGTCAATGCCCAGCAGTAGGGTGGTGTTAAAACACATGAGTGATTAGAGGGCACAGGCTGCTTCAGGAGGCTGATCTGGAAAGGGGCAGCAAGTTTCAAAACAGAAATTTCTATGACAGGATCCTGGGGTGACGTGGTAGTTTTTATGTGTGTATGTATGTCTTGGACTCTCTCTCTGTGTCTTGATCTGGCTCTGTGTGTATATGGGTGTGTATGTGTGTGTACACGCGTGGGTGTGGGTGGGCATGTGTGTGTGTTACACTAAAAGTAGGGCCAAGGACCAAGGAGATGGCTCAGTCAATAAAGGTGCACTTGATACCAAACCTGAAGACCTGAATTGTGCCCCAGGCTCTCCCATGGTAGAAGGAGAGAACAGACTCTTGCAAATTATCTTCTGACCCCTTAAGCTTGCTGGTGCACATGGCTACTCACATATGATAGACAAATAAATGTAATACAAATTTTAATTAGATAGATAGATAGATAGATAGATAGATAGATAGATAGATAGATAGATAGATAGATAGACAGAGAGACCGCTTGACCCCTGAGCTCTGCTCAGGTCTCATCTTTTTTCTGTCCCTAGCCCTCCAGCCAAGAGAGGTCCCAGAGGATCTAGGTCTCTTGGTCCCCTGGGAAAACCACTGCAGCTTGTGGCCTTCAGCCCACTGTCAGACGAGTCCTAAGTCTTCCTGAGCCACAGACTTTGTTTCTATCTGGAAGCTGAAGGCTGGGGTTCCGTGGATTTTATAAGAGTGCTGCCTTATCTCTTATAATTATTTCTCCTGTAGCCCCAAGGTGGGCCTCCCAGGGACGTGCCTCCTTAGGGCTCTGCCCCCTTAGGTAGTCCATTCCTCCCTCCACTGTGTCTCCCGTGGCCTATGGCCTCTGCCTGTTAAAGTCCATTGCCTTTCTAGCATGAAGCCGCCATGGACCCAAACCAGGTTCCCATCAGTGTGGACTCAGTGGGGAAACATTGTGTATCCGGTGCCACTAAATCTGGGGACTCTGGGCCTGCAGCAAGGTCTCTCCTACCTAGAACACAAGTGCCCACCAAGCCCTGCCCTCCAAACGCCTCAGGCCCTGCCACAGAACTGCACACAGCATCCATTCTGGATGCCTGGCTCTCCAGAGGTTTCCTTGTACACCCCTCCACCAAATGTGTCTCAGCCCTGCCCTACTGAACCTCGGTCTCTTCCTTGGGGATTGAAGAGTCTCTAACCCATTCCAGCTCTTTCTCTTTGACAATTCTCAACTCAGTTTGCAGCCTCACATAGACATGTTCTGTCCGATGGGGCATCTGCTTCCTGAAAGTGGAACTGTCCTCACCTGAGCCCTAGGAGGGGCGGGTGACGTAACGCTGCTTGAGAAGGGAGCTGGGAAAGGCCTGGCTCAAGTACTGCAAAGGGCTTCAAGCTCAGAACTGAAACAAGACCCTTGCTCCCCCGCACTTGTCTGGCCTCCTTTGCCTCCTGCATCCTGGCCTGTCTCAGCCCCCAGTACACACACCACTGCCCTGATCCAATGACTTCTCGATCTCTCCATCTTTTTTGCATCTCTCTTGCGTCTTCAGACTGACTCATTTGTAAGCAAACCTCGGCCAGTCAGCCGGGCTTCCCTCCCTCGGCTGGGAATCCTCTTCCTTACAAGGGGGTGGTGTGGGGTAGCGGCCTTAAGCAACCTTTTCCTGTCAGGCATATGTTCATATATTCAAACACAAGAATCTGAAATGAAATCCCACATTGTTCCCTCCGCGGGGTAGGATTCCAGGGCACTTACACTTTCTCTCCGTATTCTTGGATACTAATTTGAATATTTTATAATAAATATCCTTTCCTATTTTTTTTTATTATACAAGAAATTCAAATGCACTTTCTCATTTCCAAAAGAGATTCATGTCATACAAATAATATAACAGATTTGGCTGAAATTCCTTTTGTCCCTCCCTACTCCCCCACAAAGGCACATGCCAATATAGATGGAATATAGATGGAAACTTCTAGACCCCTGAGTAACTGTTCACATACGCATTTACCTATAGAGCTGTATGGCTCTGTTAGGTAGCCTACAGAAATGAAATTGTATTGTTTTTATTTTCGATCACTCTCTTTTCATTAGATAGACCGTGTTGAGAAAGGTTCCGTGTCTAGGGATGTCTAGATGCATGATATTCTCTTTAATGGCTGTGATATTTTGGTGTGGCTCTGGCATGGTGTATTTAATCATCCCTCTACTGAAGGACATTTAGGTTATTTTCAGGTATTTTTTTTTCTTCTATTGCAAACAACGCTTTGATAAACACCCTTGAGGACTTCCCTTTCTGCTCCTGCCTGAGTGTGTTTCGTAGACAGATAATGACTTGCAGCTTCCCAAGGTAGAAGGGCACACGCGCTTTTAATTTGAAGAGGTGATTCCGAATTACTTTATAACCAGAAAAGGGCACTGGGAGGAAAGGAAAGGACAGGAAGAAACCTGATCCCAGTTGGCCTTTGCCTATCACTCCAGCCAGACAATGAGCCGAGGGGCTGTGGAGTGGTTGCTACTCCACCCTAGTACTTGTTGCCAAGTGGTTGTCTCTTGCAGCTGGCCCTCACTGCTTCCCTGTACCCTGCAGATTCAGCCCTTACGAGTGGTATGATGCTCACCCCTGCAACCCCGGCTCGGAGGTGGTGGAGAATAACTTCACACTGCTCAACAGCTTCTGGTTTGGAATGGGCTCCCTGATGCAGCAAGGTAGGCGTCTGCCCTCTCCCCCGAGGAAGGTACCGTTGCTCCTCCACGGGTCCTTTGGCCTGTCTAGAGTCAGCTGCTTGGGAGGCAACGTCAGACCTTAGGAAGCTATCAGAAGGCTGGAAAAACAGTTAGTTGATCCTGGTTTGTGCCCTGATTCACAGCCTGCTCCCAGTGCTCTAGACAGAGTCAGCTCAGGATCTGAAACCGTCAGCCACCCTGACCTGTATCCCAGAACTGAGAATGAAACCGTGTTGCCTGATGGGCTGATGGCTCACTTCTCCTCGGCAGAACAAAGTTGATCAACGCCAGCTGGGGGTTGGTACCATCGAGGCAGAGAGGCTGGCAGGAGGCTCTGCATAACTGTACTAAGAGGGTGCATGGCCAAGGAGTCTAAGAAACCTTCAAGACATTGTTAGGTCAGGGCTAGGTGAGGTTGACGGAGGCTGGAACGTCTGCCTGTGTACAGCAGAGACTATATCCCCCTGGAGGAAGATTGTCGTCTATCTTAGAGGGAGGGCCCCGAGCTGAATGGCCCTGAGAATGGGTTCAGCCTTCTAGGGATGTCTGAAGATGCTTAAATGTCTAGAAAGCAGCCGAGCATGGAAGCTCGTATCTGTAATTCCAGCATTTGGGTGACTAGGCCTGGAGGATTGATGTGAGTTCAAGGCAAGTATGCCTGAGAGGCAGAGCAAGGCCTTGTCTCAAAGCAGGGGAGGGGCTGGGGGAGGGAGTGGGAGGAATGGAGAGATTGGGGAGGTGTGGCAAGATGGCTCAGTGAGTAAAGGGACTTGCTCCCAAGCCTGATGACCTGAGAGGAAGCAGAGGACCTCATCCTTCATACTTGAGGCTTCATGCCTCAAGACCCAGCAGGAACCCTGGTCTTCAGGAGGCAAGATGAAGATTCCAGATGAATGAGGGGAGAAAGAAGAGAGGGAGAGAAGGAAGGAGGGAGGGAGGACATTCACCTTGGTGCCCATCACACACGTCCACTGGGCTGCAAGCCCTGTGGAGCTGTGAGCGCAGCAGAGGAGGAAGCAGACCTGTTCCACCCCTGACCGATAGGCTCCAGCGGCTGGGAAGTGACAGGCGGCTTTCATGGGAAGCGCCTCCATCTGTCCCCGCTATTAACGAGCACCCTGAAGGCTCACCTTGCTTCTTTGCCCATCATCTTTGTTCGGTGACAGCTGAGAAGGACCCGAAAGCCCCTTTGCTGCCGTAATAACTCCTCTAATGCTGCCTGCTGCTCCGGACCTCGATGCATTCCCCCGCATGGTTTTGATTAGGAGGGGAAAAAAAAACCTAGGTATTTGAAAAACTCTCCCTTGAGTGACTTCTTTGAGAGCAAGAGAAAAAAAGTCATCTATATCAAAGCAGATGCTTTCAGATTTCGGGTCCAAATATTCCGGCAAGTTCAGGAGTCACTCACTATTTAAATCTCTTGAAAGCCAGCTAGTTAATTACTTCAGTTAGAAGGTTTCATCTAAATTGTGCTCTGCACCCAAGGTCGGGGAGAAAGAGTGATATATTTCAGTAAAGAGCTTCCAAAAATGTTGATTTTTCTTCTCCTGCCAAGTGCCTTGCAGCAATCTCATATTTGTATACCGCTCGTATTTCTGATGCGTCTCTCTTCAAATTATATTGTTGCGGTATCGCAGTATTTTTGTGAGGCTGGGACAGAGGAAGGACAATTCTTCATCCTTTTGCAGAGTCCAGAACAAGGGAATTGTCTGACCTCAGATCACCTAGAGAACTGGGGACAGGATTTTCTCCCAGAACCCATGGGTTCTGACCCCTATACCATGGTCCACAGACAGGCATTAGAGAGGCTGAAGAACTGTGAAATCGTGTGTGTGTGTGTGTGTGTGTGTGTGATGTGATGCATGTGTGTGTGTGCATTTGTCTGATGTGTGTGTATGCGTGTGTATGCATGTGTTTGTGTGTGTATGTGTCTGTGTATGCATGTGTTTGTGTGTTTATGTGTCTGTGCATGCGTGTGTGTGTGTTGTATGTGTGTCTGTGCATGTGTTTGTGTGGTGTGTGTGTGCATGTATGAATGTGTGTGTGTATGCATGTGTTTGTGTGTGTGTGGTGTGCGTGTATGCATTGTTTGTGTGGTATGTGTGTGTGCATGTATGCATGTGTGTGTATGTGTGTGTTTGTGTGTAATGCGTGTGTGTGTGCATTTGTGTGGTGTGTGTGTATATGCATGTGTTTGTGTGTGTGTGGTGTGTGTGTATGCATGTGTTTGTGTTTGTGTGGTATGTGTGCATGTATGCATGTGTGTGTATGTGTGTGTTTGTGTGTTTGTGTGTAATGCGTGTGTGTGTGCATTTGTGTGGTGTGTGTGTATATGCATGTGTGTGTGCATTTGTGTGGTGTGTGTGTATATGCATGTGTTTGTGTGGGGGGGGTGTGTGTGTGTGTATGCATGTGTTTGTGTGTGTATATTTGTGTATGTGCATGTATGCCTGTGTATGTGTGTCCATGTGTTTGTGTGGTGTGTGTGTGTGTGTGTGTGTGTGTGTGTGTTAACATACATTATCAAATCCCAGCCTGGCTCAGACTCACAGGAAAGGCTGAGTACCCACGGTCTTCCTCCCTCCCCCTTTCTTTAGTTATTGACTCATTTGGTCTTGAGGTGGATCTAAGAATTTGTATTTCAGTCGAGTTTCCAGTGATATTGAGAGACCGTGGGTCAGATATGGCTGACCCACCAATCTGGGGAAATGGTCCCAGCACCTATGGGAGTATCCGGTAATGTGATGATCCACGGTTTAGGGCACCCCTGGCCTACACATTGTAAGGTGCCTCCCCCATTCTCCCAGGATCTGAACTGATGCCCAAGGCTCTGTCTACCCGCATCATTGGCGGCATCTGGTGGTTCTTCACCCTCATTATCATCTCCTCCTACACGGCCAACCTGGCTGCCTTCCTGACTGTGGAGCGGATGGAGTCACCCATCGACTCCGCTGATGACCTGGCCAAGCAGACCAAAATAGAGTACGGTGCTGTCAAGGACGGGGCCACCATGACCTTCTTCAAGGTAAGAGTCTCTTTTTCCTCACATCACCCAGAGCTCACCTTCCTGGGCTCTTTTCTGAGGAGAAAATCAGAGCTCTGCTCCCCCTGCCCCCACTCAGAATCCAGGGGACCTGGATTCCAACCACAGGACTCAGCCTCTCCCTGGTGAAACCCGTTAGCTTTAAGGAACTGTGACGAAGAGCTGAATAGATGGGTCTCAAGTTCTGAAAGCTGCTGGGGCAAGCCAGGTGAATCATGGGAGGAAAAAAGACTGGACCAGTCCCAGACAGCCCTGGGACCATAGGTATTCTGCTCTTGGCTTGGGGTCTTAGTGCATCCCTCTCTAAGAGGCTGACTGGGGTGGGTGAGCTGCCCATTTCCAAGAGTAGAAGGCACATCCCCTCCTCTTAGAATACCAGTGTCTTCACAGAAAGTCCCTGTCACCTGCCCAGGTGACTACTTTCACAGGAACCAGGACTTTGTCACTCCTCCAGCTTTGAAAGTATGGGCTCGGTTCCACGGTTTTCCCTTTCTGCCAATCTAGTTGAAGTCAAGGGACTCTGGCTGAACCCACGAAGGGGTGGGTTCAGTGTGCTTCTAGGTTAATAGCTGTAGCCCTGAGTGCTCACAGTGGGCCAGACTGCTCCTTGCTTGGTCTCTGTTAACCTCCTCAAACCTTGTGAGACTAGCACTGTAATTATATCCAGTCTACGTGTGGAAACTGAGCCGACGACAGATCAATGGCTTGTCTGAGGATTCACATCCAAGGAGCTGGACTCCATCCTCCTCTGCTTCTCTCCAAAACTTAGGTGCTAAAGCGGTGGCGTTGGGACATGCATGTGTGTCTGAGTGCCACGGGCCCTCTGTTATCAGAAAGGATGTCATCTACCCACCCCCCACATCCCCATCCTGTGCATACCTACACACACACACACACACACACACACACACACCTGACTCAGGTGGCCTAGGGTGGAAGCATGATGGGCCTTCTGAGCTAAGAATGTAGCTTATTTGGTAAAGTGCTTGGCTATCAGGCACAAAGCTCTGGATTCAATCCCAGCACAGCAAAAAAAAAAAAAAAAAAAAAAAAAAAAAAAAAAAAAATGTGTAGTGGCGCACACCTGTGATCTGAGCACTCAGGTAGCAGCAGGAGTATCCTCTGCTACATAGGGTGTAGGAGGCCAGCCTGAGCTACATAAGAGGAGAAAAGGAGAGAGGGAGAAGAGGGGAAAAAATGAGACATAAAGAGAAAAGGGAGGAGAGAGAAAAGAGAGGGGGGTAGAGAAAAAATTGGAGAGAGAGAGGGAGTGAGGAAGAGCAAGTGAGGGAGGGAGGGGAGAGAGAGAGAGAATTCTAACAAGTTCCCAGATGCTGCTGCCGGGGCTTCGGCTGGGGATGCTCTGAGAAGTGGTCCTCTAATTACCCCTTGGAAGCATCTGGCTTTGGGAACTGTGCGAGTGTATCCATCCGCTTATTAATCAGCTGCCCTCTGCCAGTCTGGAGGCTGCGTGTTTCCCTTTACCCTGGGTCCGGTTCTTCATCCCTGAGCCCTCGCCTCTTCGGAAACTTCAAGAAATGGACTGAGCCCCAGCGGGGCCTGAGGAAATAAAGGAAGAAATTAGAGTGGAAAATGCCTTTATCCCACGGGTGCTCATGCCCCAGCACTTTCTGCCGGCTCCCCGTGTCTCTCCTGAGGCTGGAGGCAGCTACATACTGGAAAGAAAAGGGGAAAGAGGGGCTTCTCCTTGCACTCGGCTACCGCCAGTGGAAGCTGGTCCCACCTTCTGCTGGGGAGGGCACAGTGTACACTGAAATCAAGGGAAAATAAATCGTTGTCAAAGGTGCATTAGGCACTTGTTGGAGTCTCATGAGTGTGAGCAAGTCTGACAGTGTACACACATGTATGACCGTGTGTAGATGGCACGTGTTAATGAGCATTTTGCGCCTGCACATGTGGCATGCCTAAGAGTCTACTTATATGTGCATAGGTAGATCTGCACTTGGACATGAATGTTTGCATGTGTGCGTGCGTGTGCATGTGTGTGTGTGTGTGTGTGTGCACATGCGCACATACGTGCTTGCTCGCTCCCTGTCCTCGGGCCACAGCCCAGCCCTTGACTACTGGAGCTTCTCATGCATTAGGCATGAGCCAGTCTCTAAGCAGGGCTCCCGATCAAAGGGAAGAGGCATAAATAAGCCCGGTGCAGGCTCATCTCGGCTGATTGGACGCCCTGCCTCCCTCCCTCCGTGCAGAGATGCTCAGATTGCCTTCTCAGGGCCCAGTCCCAGCTCCCCACTGAGCCACAGTCCTCAGCAGCAAGCAGCCACTGCGCCATCACCCTCCTCCCCTGCAGTGAGGAGGGCAGAGGAGAGACACAGAATCTGCTACCCAGCTAGGACTATGGGGCTCAAGGGCCCATAAGCCAGAAACAGCAATAGAGTGACCCCAGGCGGGACCAAGCCCACTTCCATCCTCTCCTGACCCATTAATACTTCTTTGCAATCAGCCACAATGTCCCAGGCGTGTGCCCATACTTCATCTGTTTCTCTGTCACCCTCCTAACAACCCTAGAAAGCAGATGAGTATTATGTCCTCATGTTACACAGGGTGGAAGCAAGGCTCCGAGAGGCTAATTGACTTGCCTAACAGCACACAGCTAAAACCAAGGATTTGAACCTCACCTGCTGTGAAGCAGCCTCCTCTTTCCTACTGGTTCCTCTCAGGATCCCGAGGTAGTCCTTAGCAGTCTCCCCTGATGAAGAACAAAGCTGGGGTGGGTTGGGTCATGCCTGCAGCCCAGCACAGCCTTGACACACTGGTCGCACAGCACAGAGGATTAATAAAGATGGGTGTCTGGTGCTGTAGAAGGGATGGGATAGAAAGATGGTAAAGCTAAGAAGAGCCAATGTAGGAGGCAGTGGTAAGCGTAGGCAGCAAGCAGGTGGCACTCCCCACGAACCCCAAGTTTAAAACAAGTATGTGATTAGCATACTCCTAGTTAGGCACTCCACATACATAAAACTAAGGAGAGATGGCTCCTTCAGTAAAGATCTTGCCACATAAACATTGAAAGCTTGAGTTCATGTCCCCAGCACCTATGTAAAAGCCAAGTATGGTGGCACCCACCTGTTACCAAGCATTGGGTATGGGGGTAGATAGAGGAAGCCCCATTTACCTCTCTGGCCAGAATGTCTAGGTGAATCAGTAAAGCTTCATATCTCAAGAAATAAAGAACAAGTAAGAAATATACCAGACATTGGCCTCTGGCTTTCCCAAGCATGCACACGTGCCACACAGGCATGTGGACACATCCCCAAATAAATTAGTAAACAAAGCTCCCATAGCTAAGAGTAGACCATAATCAAGGGATTGACATGAAGCAGGACGTCAGGACCTCGGTCGGGTCCCTTGGGCGCAGCCAGCTGCTTGCAGAAAGCTGGGCGTCTAGAATCTGCCCCTTGTGCTCCGAAGGAGGTTTGCTGAGAGAATTGTCAGGGAGCAGCAGACATCACAAACAGCGTCTCCTGTGTTGTCCTCCCTTCCGTCTTGGAAGATAAAAATTAATTAGGAGATGAAAAAGGAGGCCTTTGAAAGCACTGTTTGGCTGTAAAAATATGTAGGCAAAAATGCAAAGGAGGCTGTGGGGGAGGGGAGCTCCTGGCGGGGAAGCGGGGCTGCTTTGAAGGGAGAGGATGTTGGAAGAGATTCTGCGGGGATTGTGGTCTCTTTGAGTGGTGGAGCTGGGTGCGCTTGCTCAGCACAGTGGGGCTGCTGGGGAAGAGCATGAGAGCCTGGAGCCTCGAAACCCAGATCCCCCTAGCCCTGTGCAACCTCCCCAGGGCCGAGCCCTCCCTCTGACAGGGCCTCAACTTCAGCATCTTACCTGGAAGGGGCCTAAAGGGGCTGCCCTGCACACCCGAGGTGCCAACTGAATAGTGGGTGTTTCCCCAAGCTGGAGGGCTCTGGAGGCTACCCACACCTCAGCTCCCAGCTTCTGCGCCTCCCCCCCTTTCTTCCCGCTGCCCTCCTTCCCTTCCCAGCCCTAGACCTAGTTTGCAGCAGAAGCAGGGTGGGAAGGCCAAGGCAGTAGCTAGTATGGTCTAGCCTGATGCAATCGAACACCACGCTTTAAAATTAGACCCACCAGGATGTGTCCTGGGTGGTGTCTCTGATGGATGACTCTGAACAAATCCTTTCACTGCTCCAAGCCCCAGGTTGCTCACCTGGACAAAGTAGATACCGATTCCTACCTATGCCGTTCACTGGAGGAGTCAGCGAGCTCCTAGATCTTCCGTGATCATCAAGGCCCGGGAATATCTTGCCCCAAAGCCCCCTCCTGAGGCAGGTGACTCAAGCAGAAAGCACCTTTGACACCTGGAGATTGTTCTTTCTCCAGGGTCTCTGGACCGGACCCACTGAGCTTTGTGGTAGACTTTGTGCCTCTTTTCGTGACCATGTGCATGAGCATACACCCAGAGAGAACTGAGGAAACAGGGAGTCAGGTCTTAGAAGAATGCTTTCACTGGGGGAGGCAGAGGCAACTGAATCTCTAGGAGTTCTAGGTTAGCCAGGTCTACATTGGAGTTCCAGGCCAGTGAGGGCTACATTGTGAAACACTGACTCTAAAACAAAAGGAAGGATTCTAGGAGAGTACAGAAAGAAAGCAGCAGGTACAGCCAAGGCTCAAGGATGGCAGGGAAGTCCCTGAAAGCTCCTAAGCTTCAGAAGACCTCCCAGGACCTCAGTTTCACCTCCTGTGAACTGGGTATAATGGTGTTCTCAACTCCACAGAGGTCCTGAGATGATTAACGAGGGGATTCCTAGATGCAGCTTAGAGGACTTTCTGTTCTATTGGAGACATCTCATGACATTGAATAAATAGCCTTACTGTTTACTAATTCAGGCCTATCCACCCCATAGGCATGACTCTGGGGCCATCCTTTGCTTGCTTTGATTCAGAAAAAAAAAATTTAAGCTGGTTGTCAGCATTTTGAAATTTAGAGACTTTTGCATTCCAAATGTTCACAACTCCAGTTTCTTGAAAATGTGAACGATCTGGCATCTCCAAGCTGGCACTCCTACAAAGCGGCTCCTGGAGTACAGAGGCAGTGCCTGGCTCTGGCTTCTAGTTCCACCCAGACTCAAACCATCTCCTGTACTAGGGCTGGCCCTGTCAGCACCTAAGGTTCCTATCCGTGTGCATGTGAAACTTGAGCACAACTGCATGAATGTTATGTGCACGTGTGTGCAGGCACACCGCAGGCGGTCTTCCTAAGGCCCCATCCACCTTGTTTGGAGACAGCCTGGAACTTGTCAAATAGGCTAGACTGGGATCAGTGAGCCCCACGGATCCACCTATTTGATTCCTTAGCGTTGGATTATAAGCCTGAATTCTTTTTTAATGTGGGCTCTGGACATCAAACTCCGGTCCTTGTGCTTACAAGGCAAGGACTTTACTAATTGAGCCACCTCCCTGAGTCTCTTCCTCATCCATTTTGCATCCTTTATTTTCTGTAACTGTTCTGTACTATAAAGATTACCTCCTCTTTCTAAGTGGGAGAACTAGGCTTTAAGGAGAGTTGAGGAGCCTTGAGGAATAACGATGCCAGCCACATAGAGAGCCTTAGGGTCAGACTTCTGTGTTCATTTACAGCCCTTCCTTTGCTGAGTTTAATGATAGCCAAGGTGCAGTAGCATCCTTAAAGGCCCCATTTTACAGACATGGAAAGTGAGGCTCAGAGATGTGGTTGACACAAAGAGCTGGCATTTGAAGAAAAGCTAGTGTGACACTCGGGGTCCATGCAGTAGAGGTGACCCCTCTGTGATCTCCCATCCCCATCTGGCATCCTCATCTCTAGGTCCCCTCTGAAAGAAAAACTTCAGCCCCTCTTGGGACTTTCAATAGCAGAGACAGGACACTCAGAGAGGTGCCCACAGAAATAAACCAGAGAAGTGATTAACTGCTCCAGGACATAGTTCTGACAGGGGCCAAAGACTCCCCATCCTGGGATAGGCAAGCTAGTTAATCTAGGAAAAGGTCTCTTCTTCAGAATGGAAATACCCAAAGTCTCGCATGGCATCACACTGAGGCTGCCTCGATACGTACATTCCCCCGAGATTTAGTTGCGTTCAAAGCTGATAGATACGTGTTTATATATGCATATATAGCCCCATATACATTCTCTTGTACAGAAATGTTAAATTCTCAAGATTAAATGTCTTCAGTTGGGGAAAATCAATTCACTTCTTTGAGGAGGCTGAAATGGTAGCGGCGTGAGCCTGGAACTTCCTTTCTTGCCAATTTTTCCTGTTAAAAAAAAAGAAGCATCGTCCTCCTGGCAGATCGCCCTGTGCTGGCTGCTCCAAACGATTCCATTAATTGATTTAGGTGACTGGCTCTGCAGTCATCCTTATTAAGGCTCCCACCAGAGCCAGGACAGACAGATGACTCCGGAGCCATCGGTATGTGGGACTCCACTCCCCAAGGAGGTGACAGCAATGGTGAGGGGGCCCACGGAGATGAGGGGGGACTTTGCTTCTTTCCGTGTCAGGGTTGTGTTCCAGAATCACTGAACTGTTTGAGGAGACTGTGGGCGGGGTTTTGACAATGGGGCCCAAGGTCTAGGTCAAGAACAGTAAGGGACATCCAAGGAAAGCAGGTTGCAGAACTCCTGTGACAGACAAACAGCCAAAAACAAGACAAAACATAAAGAAGGCTGTGAGTTTGGAGCCCTGGAACTGGAAGGTGGAATTCTTGAAATGTATGTCACAGCAGGATTCTTCCTGGTGTCATCTCCTCTCTTAACTGACCCACGTGCTCCGCTCTCCTGTGTCCTTCCTTGTTCCTTCATCTGCTAGTATCTTCCTCAAAACCTATCTACCTCAGTGCATCCTCCAGGCTCAACTGAACTCCCTGCTTCGGACTATGATCTAATCCAGCATGTCTGTTGGCATCCTCAGGGGCTGTGGATGGGAGGAAAGGGAGGGTAGAGGGCCAGGTTGAGACAGGCCGGTGTTCTGACTACACTCTCAGGCACAGGAGTAGGGCAGGCTCACAGAAAGAATTACTGGCTATTTTTGCCAAGATTACGTGACTTTATATAGTTTCAGGGGGCAGTAAATGGATATGCTGGGAGCGAGGGGGAAAGAGTGGATGGGCAGCTATGGTTAGACAGGGAAGAGGATGGATAGATGGGCGTGTGGAAAAGGAACAGCTGGATAGAGGATACAGGTGAGCCGAAGAGTCGGGGAGTCAGCTGAATATCTAGCATGTAGACAGCGTGGGGAGGGAAAGCGAGCAGATGGTCCATAAGAGGAGGAAGGGGATGGATATATGCATGAGTGAGTTAGTGGGGTGGATAGTCCAATGGACTGACAGGTGGCTGGACTGATGGCTACGCGCAGGCATGGTGGGCACATGAGATGATTAGATGCATGTGTGCGTGCATGGGTTAACAGCAGATGAACTAACAGGTAGATGCCTTAGGAGGGAAAAGAGTCTTGATGCCTCATCCTACCCTGGTTCCCACCTCCATAGAAAACAACTTGGGGAGCAGGAGGAAGGAGTGGGAAAGCAGCTGAGAGACCGGAGTCTTTGAAGGGAGAAAAGCAGTTAGGTTGGAACAGCCAGAATGCACGCAGGTCTGAGGAGCAGTGTGTCTGGCCAAGTGGAGACAGTTGGACTTGGATAATTTGATTACAGGAATCTCTGGAGTTTGTGGTTATCTGTACACGCAGCTCTTGGGAACACGGGTGTGAGAGGGTATTATTTATCTATTGCTCAGCAAATTACCCCAAACTTCACATCTTAAAACAACATCTGTCACTTGGCAGCTTCGTGGTCAGGAGTCAGTGGAGTTTCAAGAGCCCTCTGGCCTGAGGCTCTTCACAGGCTGTGATCCAGCCATCAGCCAAGACTGTGGTCACTCGAGCCATGGCCTCTAAGCCCATGGCATGAACACATGCTCAGTTCCCCTCAGGTCGTTGGACTGAGTAAGAGAAGTACTGTGTACTGAGATTTGACAAGATGCTGTCCTCTGTTGCTTGCATGGGAAGCTCTTCTTAAGCAATTCGGTGTGACAGTACTGTCACCAGCGCCTGAGAGAAGAGCTGAGGAACACACAAGGGAGAGGGAGACAATTCCTCACTCAGAGGTGCCATTCCACCCCTGCCAGAGAGTGATTCAAAAGCAGGCCGAAAGGTCCAGCCCACCCTTAGGAGGAGGAGGAGCCCAAACAAGGATGTGGCCACAGGGAGACAGGAGTCACTAGAAATTGGGTAGTGCTAAGAATTGGAGCTTGCCAAGCAGGAAGAGGGGCCAAAGGAGCTGGCGGAGGAGAATCTGCATATCAGAAATTATCTGGAAAATGAGAAACATCTGGAGCCTCCGAAAAGCCAGGGATGAGAACCATCTCTGAGGGAAGAGGTGTTGGCAGGGGACCACTTGGGGAGGAGCTGAGGTAGAAAGAAGGCTGGAAGGTGGCTGGCTACAAAGTTGGGCAGAAGGCAGGTGGCTGTGGGGGTGGGGCCTCTGAGGGCCACAATGGCTGCCTGCAAGAGTGGTTGGGTGAAGCCTAGAGAGCCAGGGCCTCAGAACCCTTTGTGCACCGCACCGGCTTTGAGGCACATGAGTTTGCAGGCAGGGAGCGACAGCTCTGTGAAAGGTTCCACGCCCTGAAAGTATTCAGTGACTCCATGCTGCTCTGATATTCATTCCTGTGCTGTGCTCCGTCCCTGGACCGTGCTGTGGATGTCGGCCACCAGTTTCAGAGGGCCTATCCCATGCCAGCACCCAGAAGCACCCAGAGAGAAGAAAGTACATGTTCCTCTCGGGCTCCCTGCCCGCCTCTGGCAGCCATGGCCTGATTCCCTGCCCTTCCCCCAGGCCTGTGCCAGCCTGTGGGAGGGCACCCATCTTGTCACGTGTACCAGAGCTGGGCTGGGTGCCAATCATACAGGCTGACATCACAGAAAGCCACAGCCAGACTAGGAAACAGCCGATACAATAGGGGCTCTCAGAGCCACCTTTTCCCCCGGACTAAGGCAGGGCTGATCTCTGTTGGGACCAGGCAGCTGGCATACATCAAGTTCCCAGGGTGGCTCATGCACACCTAACACAACCCAGGCAGGGGACACTCATGCCCAGCCCTCTCTCTTCTCTCCTGGTCCCAAGGACCTCCCTGAATCTTCCTGGGGCAGACACAGCAGCCCACCCACCAGGCTGCTACCCCGCCTATGGTCTCAGGCATGAAGCCAGCAGGGGGACCTGCAGTCCACTTCTCCCAGGAGTCTTACCCTTTTCTCTGCTTGCAGTTCCCACTGCACCTCTCTCGGGACTGAGAACACACCAGAGCCATACTCAACTCCTCTCCTGACATAGAGTGCACAAAAGGGGGCGCAGCTTTGCCTGGAGTGAAGTGGGGAGACAAAGTCCACTGAGCTTTACCTTCACTTGTGCCCCCTAGTGGTTACTCAGATACAATGCAGCTGTGTGGGTAGGCACATGGATTGTCTCCAAGGGGTCTGGATTTGAAGCCTGCCTCTACCATTTCATCTCTGGATAGCCTTGGGTGAATTGCTTAACAGTGTTTCAGCTTCCCCGTCTGCAAAACGGGGCTGATAACACGTACTTCCTGTGATTTCGGCGAGTGAGTTCCTACAACTAAGACCCTTAGAACAAGACCTCTGCTTGTTAAATCCCTAACAGGTATTGGAAAAAACTGATTTTGAAGAAGTCAGTCTGAGACCGGAGACTGGAGCTAGGTCGGCAGAGCATCTGCCTCTCGTGTACATGAAACCCTGTTCACTCTCAAGCATCACAAACCCCAGCTGTGGTGGCGCACGCCTCTAAGCCCAGCACTTGGAAGGCAGAGGCAGGGGGGTCAGAAGTCTAAAGTCATCCTCAGCTACCTAAGGAGTTTGAGGCCAGCCTGGGCTAGCCTCAAACCTGTCTCAATGATTAATTAATTAGTTCCAAAGGCTGCGCTATGGCAAAAATCCAGGGCTACCAGGGAGTGGGCCAGAGTCTGGACCTCAGCGAACTATGCCCAGCAACATCTCACGTCTGGGGCCTCGGTTTCTATACCCGTGCAATGGCGGTGTTCCCTTACCCTACATATTATACCCAGAGTTGGATGGCAGGAGCTATGCTGAGTGACCGAAGGGAGTGGAGCATGGGGGAAGGGGCTCCATTTGCTTTGGTTTAAATATTTGTATCCCTTTGCCACCCAGAAATCCAAGATTTCCACCTTTGAGAAGATGTGGGCCTTCATGAGCAGCAAGCCCTCCGCTCTGGTGAAGAACAACGAGGAGGGCATCCAGCGGACGCTCACAGCCGACTACGCCCTGCTCATGGAGTCCACTACCATAGAGTACATCACACAGAGGAACTGCAACCTCACCCAGATCGGTGGCCTCATCGATTCCAAGGGCTACGGCATCGGCACGCCCATGGGTGAGCGAGCGGGGCACGGGGAGAGTGGTGCGGTACGGACATGGGCTCTTGAGCTCCTCCACCCTCCTCTTAGCACACAGTCCCCAGAGTCATTTCACGGAGCCTGGGAAGGTGAGGTTTCCTCAGCGGGAGCAGAGGGATGGAGACACAATCCTGGCTTGGTCAGTCCTGGCCTGTGAGGGCAGAGACAGCCTCTCCTTGCCCTCTCCTGGTTGATGCACCCACACACAGGGCCTCCCGGGGCCACAGGTTCTATGCCCAGTTTGTAAGGCCTCCCCATGAGATACCTTACCTGGACTTGAACAGGGGCCTTATTGAGAGGAATCCCTGTTGGAGGCTGGCAGAGGCAGCTCTAGTAAACAGTCCCCACTGACAGTCCCCTTCCTCTCCCCCTCCTCCTCTGCAGGCTCCCCCTACCGGGACAAAATCACCATCGCCATTCTGCAGCTACAGGAGGAGGACAAACTGCACATCATGAAGGAGAAGTGGTGGCGCGGCAGTGGGTGCCCCGAGGAGGAGAACAAGGAGGCCAGCGCCCTGGGCATCCAGAAGATCGGCGGCATCTTCATCGTCCTGGCCGCTGGCTTGGTCCTATCCGTGTTGGTGGCGGTGGGCGAGTTCATATACAAACTCCGCAAGACAGCGGAGCGGGAGCAGGTGAGGCCCTGGAGGAGGCTGCGTTGGACAGGGAAGGAAGGCAAGGACAAGACTAAGCTGGTTTCGTCCTCCCAAGGGAATGAACTCCCACTGTCTCATCTCACCATCCTGTCCACCATCCTGCATTCAGTCCACCAGGATCCAGCCAGCTCTCCTCTGTCCTGACAGCGCATGTTTTTCCCATCACCCCCTGCTCCACTCGGTCCCAGGCCAATGTGCACTCACTGCAGCCCAAGCTATGCCCTAGCCTCCACACTGATGACACGCCTTTCTTTCTACCTAACCTGGAGGTAGAAGGCACCTGCTTCCATGGCTCCTATCTGGGTGGCCTCCTAATCCTCTCTCCTTTCTCTCCACGTTGGCCTGCCCCACTCCCCAGGCTGACTTCTCAGTGAGTGCCTCCTGCCCCCCACGGCTCTTCACCACCATCTATGAGCGCCATAGAAGCCAGTACCCTGTTTCAAACTTAATTCAAACCATGTCAGCTCCCTCCTTAAACCCCTAGGGTAATTGTTGAAGCTGGGTGACAGAGGCACAGGAGTTCATTATATTGTACAATCTGCTTTTTGCATATATTGGGAAATTTCCATAATGAAAAGTTTAAAAAAGCAAAGTTCTGAGGGATGGCCCAAGTGTGCAAACAGTAAAGCTAGTCTTCCCCTGCCTGATTAATTCAAGCATGGTCGGTCAGGGCAGGAGCCCCGGGTCCCGTGGCAAATTAGAGGCATGGAGAGAGAGTTTTAAGTGCTAATACCCTGGCCTCACTCCCAGAGACTCTGTTTTAATTGGCCCATGGTGGAGCCTAACTCTAGAGTTTGCAGAAGGCCCACAGGGTGATTTAAGCGTGCACCTGAGCCAAGGGCCTTTCGGCTAGGGAATCGCCTCTCCCGGCAGAAGTTCAAAAGCATCCGGGCCCAGTGTGGTTGGTAGGAGCCTGCCGCTGGGTCGCATGCAGTGGGCTCATTACAATCAGTGCCTGATGGATCCATCAAAATGAACTGGAGTTGTTTAACAACCAGCAAGGCTAAGTCAACCAAGAGAAGGGAGAGACAGCTCTGGCTGTATGAGTTAGCCACTGCCTAAGGAGAAGCCTGAAAAGATGCAATCCCAGAAGGCCACTGGGGGGGGGGGGAGAAACTGAGTCTTTGAAACCAGCTGTGCAGCTGACTAGTTGTTGTCTGAAGTGGCCAGGGAGATGGACTGTTTTATGCACAAGGATGTTTGTCTACGTATGAACGGCGACATAAAAGACTAGATAAGTGCCTAGATGTCTAACAGTTTAAAGTGATGAGACATTGAAAAAGAATAGCTGCCAGGCTGCCAGAGTCTTTAGGAAGCCCCGTTAAGACTGAACTGAATTCTAGATGACAGGCTCTTTTGCACCCCACTCCCTCACTTTCTCTCACATGACTCCTTTTGAGTCCATGACACACCCAGCATGTTTCTGCCTCAGGACCTTGACACATGTCGGTTCATCTATCTGAGCCTGAACTACACTATATTCTTGGCTGCGTCTGGCATGTAGATTTTAACTCATATCATCTCCTTAAATAGCCTTTCCTAGTTCCCTCTTCCCACACTCTTCCATATCATAGCTTTAACCTATTTATTTATTTATTTATTTATTTCATGTTCATTGGTGTTTTGCCTGTATTTATGTCTGTGTGTGGGTGCCGGGTCCCCTAGAACTGGAAATACAGATAGTTGCGAGTTGTGGATGCTAGGAATTGAACCTGGGTCCTTTGAAAGAGCAGCCCGTGCTCTGAACCTCTGAGCCGTCTCTCCAGCCCCGTGGCTTTAGCCTCTTTAGTAGTAGCCATGACCGGCTGGAGGATGGGCTAATGCACATGCTTGTTGTCTGTCCCCATCCCATTGCTGGACCGCAGCTCCCTAATCCTGGAGTCCTCACCTGCTTCTCCACCGTTCTGTGCCTAACACCCAGCATGCGGCCTTGTATGGAGCAAACGCTTACAAGATGCAAAAAGGCAGGCTGAAGAGTCCAGTGTTCTACATAGAGCAGGAAAGGGGAGAGGGCTTGTCACCACTAGCAGGAGGCCTCCGTTCCCCTGGGCCATAACCTACATATCATGATGATGATGCTCCACAGCCTTGCTGTCTGAGTTGGACCACCAGCCTGCCCCTCTGTGCACCATCTCAGTCCAGGGCCAACTCCAGTAGCTGGCCTTAAGAGCTACTGCCACCAAACCCCTGTGGGGATGTCACACTCCTACTGCCACCCCCACCCCCTACCTCCCACCCCTACTAGCTTCAGGGACCATGTTCAGGAGGCCCTTGAATAGAACTAAGAGGTCCCTGCCTTAGACACAGGCTGGACCTCTCTGAGCAGGGGGCAGCAGTTGGAAGAACCACCAGAATGGGTCCCCCACGCGTGTCTGAAGAGCTTCTCCAACCCTAATTCCAGGTCAGGCCTGGTGTAGGAGAGGTTGGACTCATAGGGCAAAACTGTAGAGTCTAGCGGAACCCCCCAGCAGAGCCCCTCAGACTCTGGGAGCATGCCGTTTAGGCTGCTGTGAAACAGAAAGATGATGCCATCTGCCCCTCCCCACCTAGTCTACAGAGGACTTTCCAGTCATCTTTCTGGGGCTCTCAAGACCTTGGCAGGGCTGTAGGTGTAAAAAGCCACAGGTGGTCTTGTCATAGTGTCAGGAGGAGAGGATCTGTCTCACTTTGCCTCTTGTCCCTCCCCAGCGCTCCTTCTGCAGCACAGTGGCCGACGAGATCCGCTTCTCCCTCACCTGCCAACGGCGTCTCAAGCACAAGCCCCAGCCTCCTATGATGGTCAAGACGGATGCGGTTATCAACATGCACACCTTTAATGACCGAAGGCTTCCAGGCAAGGACAGCATGAGCTGCAGCACCTCGCTAGCCCCTGTCTTCCCCTAGACATGGGTCCAGCGGGGACTTCAGGCCCAGTCCACGCAGAGGAAGGCAAAGGAGACCCGAAAGGACGGACATCCTCATCTTGTGCTGGCCTTGGGGATGGAGCTGCTGGCCGCATCCAGCTGTGAACCATCAGCTCTTAACCTACCGGGAAACCCACACGGGCCCTCGGCCGGCTGCTCGGGCTTCATCTCCTCTTGTCTTGTCTATGGCTTTCTGAAGCTGTGAAGGCCAGCGGAAGCACATGCCTCTCAGGCTCCATCACCGACCATCTCTCTTCTCCTCCATAGCCAGGTATTTCTGCCAGGCCCCTGCCGAGGCCGCAGAACATGGAAGATGGCTCTAAAGCTCCCCTCATTCCCCTCAAGCCCAGGCCTTCTAGCACGCAGCCACGAGAGCAGAGACTCCAACTCGGGACACCTTATGGGTGTTTGGATGAGGCTGCCAGTGGGAGCTCAAAAGCAGCCATCCATCCCTGGACCGAAGCAACGCTTAGGCCTTAAGGGCTATTCACCTGGGTCTGCTCATCTCAATATGGCTTCACCAACAGCAGCAGCCCCTTGGCAACATGAAAAGCGGTGTGGATAGGAGGTGTTCGGTACGGGAGAAGGAAACACAGATGGAGACTGTGATCTCAGATGCTTCTGGTCAGTGTCCTGAGCCACAAGCGTCTCGAGAGTCCCCAGGAATGCGAACGAGGTCGTCGTCACAGCAGATTCTTCTCCACGGCTGCACAGAGCAGAGAAGGTGCCCTCCCTCACAAGGAACGTCCAAAGACTCAGTTGACATTGGTAGGCCAGCAGAAAGAAATATGGACTCTATGAAAATCCCACAGGCCCTTCAACCAATAGACCAACTTTGCTGGCAAACAAGCCAGCAGTCGGGACCCTGGGTTCTCTACCATCTACTCATTGGCAATTTCCTGTCCCTGACCATTTGAATTTGGCCTCCCTCTGTCATCCTGAGAAGAGAAGAGCGGTCTCAGCTGAAGCGCAAGCCAAGTCAACAACTCCTCAGAAGAGGAATTGTTGTCCCCACTGCACAGACTAACTTTGGGGTAGGTGGGAGAAGCCAGAGGGGACCCAAAGAACTTTCTGGGTACACCCAACCTAATGAGCCCCCTAAAGAAAGAAAGCTTTCAGTGACAGGATATAAGACCTCCAGAGGCCCCCAGAGTAAGAAGGGAGTAGCTGCCTCCTGGAAGATTAACCAAAGACCCAACACAGAGACACAAGGCCATTTTGGCCCCTGATCTCTTTTCTGGAGCAGCTATGGTCTTAGGGGATTAGGGGATTGAAGGGAGACCCCAGAGGAGAAACCAGAGAAGGTGACAGCCAAAGGGATGAGCAGGTGACCTGTGGTTCCATCTCTGGAGGTTTGAAACCATCATGGTCATTGGAAAGGATCAGATGTGAGGGGTTAGGCAAAAAGTGTCCTTACAGAGAGCATGACAGGGCCATAGGGGCCCCCACAGCTGGATGGATGTTGGTCTCTGATCAGGGACCAGGGTGAGCAATATGGGTTGAAAACTGAGAACTGGGGGACACCAGTCACCCACAATCCCTCACTTTTCTGGTGCTGCTGGAAGGGGCAGGCTTGGATGAGCTACATCTAGAGCTTAAGTCTTCTCAGCAGAGGTGAAGGAACCCCTTCAGCCAACGGGGCGGCCCCCATGATGGGCACATGTGATCACTCCCACCATGCTGGTTCTCAGGAGCTCTGGCTGGCTGGCTGCACTGGGGGAGGGAGGAAAGGGGAGACTCGCAGCCAAGCCCAGTGCACACAATGATAGGAGAAGCCGTGCTGGCCAGGGAGAGTAGAGCACACATGTCTGTGTGTTTGACTTTCTGTGTGTGAGTTCCAGCAGCTGGTGATGAAGGACAGATATGGGTAACACAGCCCGAGCAGGCAGGAATAGGGGCCTCCTTTAGGACGTGTGTGTGTGTATGTGTGTGTGTGTGTGTGTGTGTGTGTGTGTGAAATGGGGAGCAAAGAGCTCAATCAGGACCGGTAACAGAGTCTCATCTATGTAAAAACAGGAGAAGCCATGTGGAGATGGGGCTCTGGTGAGTGTATAATGGATGCAAGCGTGAATAAATGTGTGTGTGTGTATGTGTGTGTGTGTGTGTGTGTACTGAATGGCAGAGGGTAGGGACTAGGAAACAGCCTGAAGTATAGCCAAATACTTGTAAAAGGAGAAGCCATGTCATCAGAGATCCTTGTGTGAGTGCGTGTACATCCACACTCGTGTGCATCCACATTTGTGTGCAGGCTTGTGTGCCCTGAAGACAGCACGGGAGGGCAGACCAGACTGCTGTGCCCATTGGGTGGGTATGTGCTATACAGGAGGAGTCGTAAAAATGGAGTGAGTGAGTGAGTAAGTGTGTGTGTGTGTGTGTGTGTGTGTGTGTGTGTGTGTATACTCATACCCATGTATGTGCAGACATGTACCTAAATTCCAATTCAAATCCTGCATTGAGGCAGCAGAGCAGTTAGTACGGCAGGGTACCAGGGTGTGTCTGCATGCCTGCTATGGGAGGGATCACTGGCCACAGCTTTCCTGAGGCTCCATGGGAAAATGCACAGGGAGACACCTTCTGGGGCTCACCTTCTGGGGTGATGCCTTCTCCTTTGCTGTTCATAGAGTGTCCTGTTGAGAGGGGAAACATTCTTCTTCCTTCCTTCCTTCCTTCCTTCCTTCCTCCCTTCCTTCCTTCCTTCCTTCCTTAAATCACCCCTACTGACAGGATCCTCATGAAACCATTGTCCACTCCGTTCTCATCTGCTGTAGTCTTTAACCGCTGTCTTCTGTTGTCCAATACCATTTTATAACACACACCCACCTCTGTGTTCATATCACACATGTGCTTTTGTGCATGACACTGCAGACGTGTCATGTTCTTTCGAGGCTATGCACATATGTAGACTGTGATGGGAGAAGGGACGAGGTGTGGTTGGTGGGAAGGGTGTTCAGAGAGGTAATGACCACTGGGTGACGGCAGTGGGGGTGGGGTGGTTATAGACTCATTCCGGGAAGAGGGGTGGCGTGCTGCAGGATCTCCCCTCCCACCTGAGCCTTATATCCAGAGGTATGGCTAATGCTTGCCCTCTAGCTGAAGTCCTGTGTTTGTCCTAGAGACCAGCCCAGTCCCAAACAGCCTGGAGACCACCCTGCCCAGCTAAGCTGTGTCTCTGCCAGGGTAGGGAAGGGAGTCAAGAGGGAGGCAGATCATTCAAGTGAAAACCTGTCCCAACCCCCTAAGGGGTGCACAGAGCTGAGGCTGGAACACACAGATGCTCTGAGGAGCAATGGGAAACACAAAGGTTGGTTTGGATGGAGCAGATGGGGCATACCTGAGCAGGACCCTGGCTGGCTGGCTCTGTCTGATCGTATAGGCCAGCCCCAAATAGAAGAATGCCTCACACAACTATGTCTGGGCTTGAGCTCCACCTATTTATACCAGCCCTGTGGTGGGGCAGCAACCATTCTGTCCAGGTCCTGGGGGCTATTGGACAAAGAGCCTCCTGCCTCTACCTTGGCCTGCGCCTGCTTTCTCTGCTATGGACAGTCAATGATGAAATTTGAGCACTCTGTGGGGGCTCAGGTGGCTCCTGGGCAGCTGTGTTGGCCAGTGAGTTGGACTTAGAATCCTTGAGGTAAGAGACTGCCCCTTGGTCAGCCTGGACTGTCACAGCTGGAAGAACACATGCTGAGCCCTGCCTTTGTAGCATGCAGTGGGGTGAGGGGTGTGCAGATTAAATATCTCCACAAGGGAGCAGAAGTCAGACCAGGCTCACGTTCACCAAGAACCGTCTTTCCCTTCCTACCTTCCTTTCTGGTCCAGGGAGGGCTGAAGGTGGGGTGCAGCTGCTGCTGCTTCATGCCGCATGAGGCCATGCTACGCACACGCACACGCACACGCACACGCACAGGCCCCAAAGCCATTCCCTACTGTAGGCACCAGCATCTGAACATGACAAACTCCATGGTCCACCTCTGGAATTGCCCTGCGTGGATGCCCACCTGGAAGGGCCTTCATGCCATGGACAAACAACCGTATGGAGTTAACATCTGGGACCTACCCAGTCCAGTGGACAGATCTGAGAATTGGGTCCAATCCTGTGCGCAGATCTCTGAGTAAGATATATCTGGATGTCCCAGGTTGTTGGAGCAGGGTGCACATCTGGAATAGGCCTAACCACTTGCCACAGTGGAAGGGGCCTTGCCCTTTTGTCTCCGTCTCCTAGAGTTGAAATTTTAGAGCTGAGGTATATGTGAAGTCACAGAATTGTTTTAGATAGAAGGCTAATGTTCTGTACAATATATATATGAATGTAATATATATATATATGCTTATATATATGCACAGTGTATATATGACCCACAACCCCTGTGTATACAACCCTTCCCTGCACGTCTACACACAAAGTGTACAGAACCCAGCCAGTATGGGTGGGGACCCAGTGAGAGACGGGGGCTGCAGCTGAAAGATCAGGTTTACACAGCCCTCTGGAACAAACCGGACCTTGCCAGCATCAGTACTGTGGACCACGTCAAAGAAGGCAGACTAGTGCGGAGGTGACAGGAAAGGGACAGCCATGGATGAGCATCTCCTCCAGGGAGTTTGTATAAGGCAGGACAGCGGGCACACTTGAAGAACATGACCTTGCTAGTCGTTGATCCCTGAGCCAATATCACAGTCTAGTCCCAGTACCTAGTGACAGAGGAAAATGGAGGCAGATTGCCAGGCCTGCCCTTATCCCTGCCTGCAGAGTAGCCTGGAAAGATGTCAAGCTGCATCTGAAATCGCCCAGATGTCAGAGGATCCTGGGTGGCAAAGGCCTCACATATGCAAGGTGCCCACAGCTCAGGGCTAGAGCGTGTCTCTTTTGAAGAGAACAGCCCGAGGGCACTGCCGACATGCCCGTTCAGCATCCTGATAACCTAGTTATGAATCTAGTTCTTCTACCCTCGCCTTCTAGAATAGAGGCTCCCAAATCACCCCGCAGCTGTCTGGTTTACTTTTATAGACCAAAACTCTGAGGCCTCCCAGTAGTAGAAAAAAACCATAGATTCAGATGCTAGCCAAGGGTCTGCCCCAGTTCATTTTGAGACAGGTACAAGGTGGCAGGGAGCTATCAAGGAACCAGAGAGATTCAAGATGGCAGCGCCTGGCCTTGCACAGCCCCTTACTGTCTGCCAGTCCTCGTTGTTGTTCCTCTCCCAACAGGGCAGCTGGTAGAAAGCCTTTATCAGGTAGGTCACAGACCTCTGTCCCTGCCGCACCTGGATCTGTTTCTTGCCAGTAATTTGAGGCCTTCAGCCCCTTCCTGGGTCCGAGCATCTCTAGAGTGTGCTGGGGAGAGGAGACCTGGGCTTTGCTTTTGTGTGGTCTGCAGCCTGCCCTTTGCTTCAACCCCAGCCCTTGGGCCATCTGCACTTAAAAGCCAGGCCCGCTCCTGCAGCCACGGCCAAGCGCACCTAAATCTCCAGCTGCCGCTGATGAGGGTCCTGTCCTGGCTCCACAGAGACCAGAGGCTCCAAGAGCCCTCACGCCACTGTGCTCTGAAACCCCACTTTATCCCTGCCTGGGCTGACTTCCTGGCTGGGCCTCCGTGGTGGGGACCTCAGCTCCCAGCTCTTGGGCTGAGCCCCCAGACAGTACCATGGGACTCTAAGAGCCCTGGCCTGTCCCACTACCCAGACCAGAGTGCCTGGACACCCCCTCCCCCAACTTTCACTCAACAAGGTTCCCACACACTGGTCTCTGGGCCATTCAGGGGGTGCCCTTTGTGGACATGCAGAATTTCTATGAATATAGTTTTTTGTAAACATTTTGTAACGATTTGGGTTTCATAGTAACTGTGTTACTTGCCAATCATTCTAAGCGGATGTAAATACATTTCCAAACAAATCTGATTATTTTCCTTTTTAAGACACTGTGATATATCGAAGTGCACAGTTTGCTGTATGAAGTAATATGGTTTTAAATTTTAAATAAATGTTTTTAGAAAATGGGTCCCTTCCCAAGGTGTGTTTTCTGTCCCTCATCGCCTTTCAGAACCAGAGATCCCAGGCAGTCCACGCTGACCATCTTCCTCCCAGGAATGACAATCTCCAGGGAAGGACACCCTGTGCTGAGCTACTTCAGGCTCCTGGTTCCATTTCAGACATCAGGGTGACAAGTGTCACCTCAAGACTGGCTGATCTCTGTCCTTTCCTCTCTTGGGCAATGTGCCTCTACAACACACCATTGTCGCAGGATCTGAGCTGCTGTGGCCCTGGGTGACCCTGTCCCTTTAGTTGTTGCTGGTGAGATTAATCGTATCCCACCTAAGCTAGTCTTGGCTGGGAGGGAGAAGGCCCCGTGGGTTACTCTCTGGGGATGGAAATTTGATGTCCGAGTTCAGGGTGATTATTTTAATCAGGAAGAGTTGGCTGTCAGTGGAAGAGATGAGAAAGCCAGGCCAACCTAGGCCCCTGAGGAGTGGCTCCCAAGACAACTCGAAGCTGCTCCAGTGAGAGAGCCACCTCCTTCCCCTAAGCCTGGCACAAGCTTGGAAGGAGAGACACGGAAGTTGCAATCCAGGACTCTGGAAGTCTAGACTGAAAGGATGCTATGAACCACACCCCATGTCATAGTTGTCCAGGATGCTGGAGGTGGGTAGTGAATGGACGTTGCCAACACTCTCATGACAGGAACATTCCAGATGGGAGCGAGAAGGAGGCCTCTGAACCCCTTGGCCACTCAGACTCACAGATTCACTTAGAGCAGTAGTTCTCAACCTTCCTAATGCTATGGCCCTTTAATACAGTCCCTCATGTTGTGGTGACCCCCCAACCATGATATTATTTTCATTGCTACCTCATAACTATAATTTTGATACATAGGATTGTGGATAATAATGTAAATGTCAGATATGCAGGATATTTGACATGGGATCCCTATGGAAGGGTCATTCAAATCTCCTCCAAGAGGGTCATGGCCCTCACGTTGAGAACCACTGACTTCCCTCAGATTTTTTTTCCAGAACTTTCCATGTTGCACTATGATGTGATCAGAAAACAGCTGATAGATGTAGAGGATTTTTATCCAGGCCAGCCTGCCCTAAACTTTCCCAATGGGCAGGCCTATGTTAAGCTCTCAAGCCCGTGTAATTGTCATTCCCAAAACAGGGAAGCGGCTTGGCTCTGACGGCTACTTGTCCAATCAAGTGTGACCTGAGGAAAGAGAGCAGTCACTGAGTATAGTCATGAGACACAGGCTTATAGAAGGACTGAAAGATCCAGAGAATCCCAGAGACTGTGAACTGTCAGCATCCTGAAATACTTAGCTTTCTGTCCCATTGCCTAGCAAGGCTCAGGCAAGATCCCAGCAACCAGTGGAAGGAGAGGCACCCAAGACGCGAAGGACTTTGTTAGTGTGGAGCTACAGCCAGGTAAGGCGACACAGAAAGGTCCAGGATTGAAGGATGTCTGCCCATCATTGGGAGAAGTCTTGGGAGTGAGCATACTGGGCTTCAGGGAGAACTCCAGGTCCAGCAGAGAGTGAGGAGAAAGGAGGCCATGGTTGAGGTGAGGTAGAGCTGCCCATCCATCCACCCATTCATCGAGGTCATTGGCATTTTATGCAAGAATTCCGGTTCCACCACCTCCTGGCTGTGTAACCTTGAACAAACTACTGCGTACCCTCTGCCTCAGTTACCTCATCTGTGACACACGTGACCGTGAGGACTGTCCCCTCAGAGAGTGATGGAGACCGCTTGCCATAGGCCTTGGCCTATCAGAAGTCACCAACGAATAAACCCTCTGATCAGCCATCTCCCAAGGCAGCTAGGACAGAAGACGTGGACTGGGAGCCGGGGCTTGAGTTTCAAGTCCTCCCACTCCTGCCTCCGTTTCGGCGGGTGACTTGGCACACCTCACAGGATTTGGGTGCTTCTCCTGTGTGGTGGGAATGCTCACTCTGCTTCCTCGGCGAGTTCACGTGGACAGGAAGGAAGAAATCCAAAAACCATTTTCAGCGTGGAATGTAAGAAGACTGTTCTCAACAGGCCTTTCTGACCCTCAACTGGGCTCCTGTCCCTTGCTTCTGTGCCCTGTGACTGCCCAGCAGCAGGCCTAGGAGAGAAGGTCAGGGCTGGGGGATAGGACAGGATGGCAGGCTGGACCAGATCCTGCCCCTGGGGACTTCCTCTGGAAAACAGAAGTTAAGTCTTTAAGAAGCATCTGTCATTATGGAAACAAAGTTGCCAGGCCATTTTTTTTCTATTCCTATTTTTACTGTGGGTTCATTATCTTATGCAAATGAGGCCGCTGATGAGGCCTTTCCGCTGGGCGGCCCATGCTGGGACCAGCTCCACTGAGGGGATTTATTGCCCGCCTCAGCCCCACACAGGATCCAGGATGTGGAGACCCCACAGAGACCGCATCCAGAGCAGCAGCCCCAACCTGAAACAAACCTTCCTCTGGACCAGGAACAAGACCCTGACAGGTCAAGGTCCTTAACTTCCCAAGGCCCAACTGTCAGTCCTGCAGGATTCAGGCCTCTATCTCAGATTCCCCACTATCTAGAGCCTAGCAGACCGAGTGGCCATCCCCAACATGATACAAGGGAAACGGGCAGTGTGAGCCTGTGTCTGAGACAAGGTCTTGGGCAGCCAGCCTAGACCATGTGACACAGGAGTTCTCAACTAAAGGGCGAGAGAGCTGGGGTGTGCAGCCACCAAGTCTTTACCATCTTTAGCTGGCCCCCTGAACCAGGACAAAGCCTCAGCCAGAGCACTGGTGGAGTAAGGGTAAGATATGTGCTGATAGTGTCTGCTGTGGGACTGCTTTATAGATGAAGAAACTGGGGTTCAGAGAGACCAACAACTTGCCTGAGGTCCGGAGGAATAGATTCAGAGCCTAACTCAGGGCCCTCTACCTCTCCAACTCTAGAAGCCGATAGCACCTCATCCCCTTTTATCCTCCCTAGGGCTTGCAGCTCATCATCAGATCCCTTGCCTTGGCTTCCCACCATTCCTCTGCAGCTCTGGGCTTACTGACATTCCCCCACCACCTCAGCTGGCTCTAGGCTGTCTCCCGGGCTGTCTCCTCTGTGATAAACATGTTGACAAAGCACACGTTCTCCCCAGAGAATTATCTGCTTCCATGTGCAGAGAAAGTTTTCTTCAAGAGTCTGGGAGCCTCTATCCAGTCTCCGTGTGTGTCTCAAGCCTTTTACTGCACTGCAAAGACCACCTCCCTCGGTGTATTAGTCGGGTTAACACCGGCTGGGCTTTATAAAGAACAGGGGTTTATTGATCTTATGGTTTGGAGGCTCAAAGGCATGGTGGCTTCCTGGGTGCCTCTTCTAGCTTTGGTGAGGGCCCTTCAGGTATGTCATATCACCTTCGATGGCACTGGCAGGACTTGTGTTGGGGCTCAGGGGGTGTCATAAGTCACATTGAACAGCAAGGCACAGACAGAGCTTTTGCAGCAATCCTCCCATGAGAACTTCCCAGGGGTACACCCTTCCCCCAACTGATCTAAAGGCTTAGCTCTTTTTTAAAAATAATTTATGTATTTTAATTTTATGAACATTGGTGATTTAACTGCATGTGTGTGTGTGTGAGGATGTCAGATCCCCCAGAACAGGAGTTACAGACAGTTGCGATCTGCCATGTGGGTGCTGGGAATTGAACCCAGGACCTCTGGAAGAGTAGCCAGTGCTTTTAACCACTAAGCCATCCCTCCAACCAAGGACTTAGTTCTTAAGTGCTCCACATACACCATCTCAAACATAGCCACCAAAATCCAGACTCTCAACACATGAGCCTCTGAAAATATATGTAAGCCATAGCACCCTCCTTAACTCAATAGTCCCCATAACTCAGAGTCTCAAAACTGTAACAATTCCTCTCCTGGAACAGGAAGACAGCCAGGTATTTCCCAAGAAACTTCTAGACACTGTGCCCTGGGCAGAGGCTCTTCTCTCCCAGCAGCTCAAACTCTCCCCACGTTTCCCAGAGGTTATACAATGGTGACAGAAAAGATAAAAAAAATTTAGACGTTTCCCAGATCCATCAGCTGAGGGTGCGTATGAGGTTGTGAAAGTCTCAGGAGCCAGCGCCACCGGCTCTGTGCCCTCCTCCTGCATGACCCGGACTTCTAGCCCTGAGCGTCCAGAGGACACTCTGAATCCCCTCCTGTCTAAGGGTGGATCTAAGAGCTCTTGGTGCCTGATGCTTTAGCAAGAGGACTTGTCATAAACGATAGGAACAAATAATAAAATATAAGTGGCCGCTGGCGGAGGCCCCTGCACGCCTCCGCTCTCAAGACACCGCTCTCTGAGCTCTGGGGTCCTATCCCCACACTGTAGGTGTAGGAAGTGGGAGAGAGGGATCGCCCACAACGATCCAGTAGGCAGTGGAAAGAGACTCCAGTCTGAGGCCTCTGGTCTGTCGATGTGGTGAATGAGAAGCTAAAAGAACAAAGGAGTGAATTGGAACACAGTCCACAGCCAAGCTGTTTAGACACCACACAGAGGGGGGAAAAATCCAAACTTGATTGGACCCAAAAATGTGAATTACTAATTACAGTCACTCACAGGAACGACCTACCATTTATTCCTAATTGCAGTGCAACCCAATAACAATTATGCACATCAATAAATGTGTCAGATTAACTTGGTTGCGAGTTTTATTTGACCACTGCCACTAAACCCCAATTGCTTGTTGCTCCAAGTTGAAAGGCGGTGGTCACTCTGCCTAGTCTTGCCCTGCCATTTCCAGCTCACCAAGGATCCACTGAGGCAGGAAAGGAAGTAGAAGATAAAAGAGGAAGAAATATCTTCGTTCTCTACTGAAGCGAGTGGGGGTCTGCCGAGCGCTAGGAGAGCGCCTCCGCAGGGGGTCTTTGCAGGGTGTGCAGCCTCATCCCGGGCCTCCCCTCCCTTCCCCCGATGCCAAAGGCAGCTTCCTAATTAGAACATCCATAACCCTCAGCATCTGCTCCAAGAGAATTCAGCGGCTGCTCCGCCACGGAGAAGTCCATTAACTTTATTGCACAGAACGTCAGACGTGCTTCTAGACAGAGCATCACTGCCAAGTGAGATAAACTGCCCAGACTTGCCAGAGGGATGGGCCTCCGCTGGGACCTCGGTCCTCTCTCCTCTCACTGTCCAGTGCCCAAGGTGGTCATATTATGCTACCTTGGAAGAAGGGAGCCGGGAAGATGGGGACTTCGAAACACAGGTGCAGCCCAAGCAACCAGCCATCCGTGTGCAAACCTGCAGTCTGCTGGATGTCAGCAGCAGACAGCTCCATCTGACTCCCAGAATGCACCAGGACTGCCACCCAGAGCCAGGCAGCTTGTTCTACCTCAGCAGACATTGGAAGAGCCCTTGTCACCAGTAGCAGGAGAGCATGGTGACTCAGAGTGGCTCTGAGCAGATACTCCTGAGGCTGAATCTCAGCTTTGCCACATAGGAGTCACGTGTGACTATGCAAATTTAAGGATCATTCTGAGACTGGCCCATAAAATGGGCCAGCACCCACCTCTAAAACAATGATGCCTGGAACTTTTAGTGCAATGTCTGGCGCATGCGGAGTGAAGCTCTTTAAATAAAAGCAGTTCTTCCCTGTCTCTGTGTGGTAACCAAAGGGAGAGACAGCCGCCTATGGGGATGAAGCAAGTGCCACTGTAGAGTCAGACAGCCTTGCTTGCAATCTCAGCTCTGCCACGTGACTTCATCCCCTAGGTCTTCAGCTTCCTCATCTGTAAAATGGAGTTGATGTCCCCTGGCCTCTTTCCTCACAGGCAAATGAAGAAGATAGGGAAGAGCTTGGAGACCACCCAAGGGGTCCTCTGGCAAGAATCCTTCCCGCTCCAGTTACTAAGGCTGGCATTCTGATGTCTACTATTCCCTCAGATGTTCCAGGCCTGTGGCTGGCTGTTACTTGGGTCTTTCCCAACTCTTCAGCCTGGAATCCATCTTTTTTTTGAGCACCCCACACATTGGCCCTCCCACCTCCTCTTGGGTGGCCCAGATCCTGCAGGAAGCAGTCACCGAGTCCTAGTCCTGATGGATGTCTCCCCCAAGTGGGCCTCCCAACCTCCCTTCTCAGTCTTAGATTCCTTCTTAATATGAATAATTAGCAGAAACACTCAGAGGGGGAGACAGCAGCCATAGCAATCGACCCCAGTGATTTCCGAGCCGCGGGGAGAGCCCAATTTTGCTCCAATCCGGGTGCTGTAAATTCCCATCAAGCTAAGAAAATATAGTGCAATTTAGAAACACTGATACGGCAATAAAACACAGATCTCCAGCAAATGGAATTCGGCAACATCTAAAAATGGAGCCATACATTACTGGGCCTGTGACTCCCTCCGGGGACGTGATGCTGGGAGAGGCTGAGGGAGCTTCATGCTCAAGTGGCTTTTTCTTTTCCACAGGAAGGCAGGGCCACCCACAGATGGCCCCTGAGTCCCCCTCAGGCAGAACCTCTTTCTGGATTCAGGAACGGTCCCTAAAGGGTCTTTTCAAAGGCAGAGAACCTAAGGCTGCCCTTGTCACCAAGGGCCCTTGCAGGAGCAGTCACAGAGTGGGAAGGCAGGGAGAAAGAACTCACTAGGTGTCTTCACAAGTGGCTTTCCAGGGAAACGTGATTGTTTCATTTATCAAATGAATACACACAGCCAAGACGTGCTCAAGGTCACCATGGGGAACCGGTTAAATCTGGAAGTGGCTGCCTGTTTTGGGACTCAGACCTTGGATTAGCAAAAATCAAAACTAAGCCCTGAAATGATGCTGTGCTCCTGGCCAGCAGCAGGCCTGGCAGTGTAGCAAGTCCCTCAGTGGGTGGGGTCCTCCTGACCTACGGGGATGGGGAAGCTTTTGAATGGATGAGAAAAACCAGCCACACTCAACATCTCCATAGGAGACATATTTGCTCTCTCTGCCTAGTCCTCGCCTCCTTCCTCCCAAGCTTATCCTGTCTCCTTGCTCATCATCTCTGAGATACTCTCTCATACACATGCAAATGTTTGTGTCTACCGACACCTGCACCATGCTTCTGCACCATGCACCTGTACCATGCACCTGTACCATGCACCTGCACCATGCACTTGCACCTTACATATGCACCATGCTGTCCCGGCTTCACATCTGTGCCCAGCTGTATCCTCCACCAGCAAGGCAACTCCACTGAGCAGAGACTCATTATGTGCCTGAAGCCCTTGATTCTTCCTCCTTGAACTAAATAAACACAGCACATGGACTCTTCTCAGGTTTGGGACACTCTATAGACAACTTTCATGTGCTTGTGGATACTGGAGCCTGATGGGGCAGAAAACCCAACAGGCTTCTCTGGAATTGGTGCAGTAAAATGACAGGTCTAAAACCAGTTCCACTACCGCCTTACTGTGTGACAACTTGTGGAAGGTGCTTCATCCCTGTGCCTCGGTTTCCTCTTCTGTGACAATAGACCCTGCTGGAAGGTCACTCCAAGGACTTGGGAGATGATGTGTGGTGGTCATTTAAACCCAGTCATTAAACTGTCATTTAAACAGTCATTCCTGGGGTCCATGGTCGTTGCCTCCAGGGCTCCTCCAGTCTAACCCGCAGATGCTCGATGCCCACAGCATCTGCACAGACTTGGCACACACTTCCTCTTGACTTTAAATAATCTTGACATGACTTACAATATCTAATACATTATGCAAATTCTATGTCAATAATCATGATATTGTATTGTCTGGGGAACCGTCTACATGTTAGGTCCAGACACTATTGTTTTCTAATTTTTCAACCTGTAATTGGGTAAACCCATGGGTGAGGAGGGTTGACTGAACCTGGCACATGGTAGGTGATTAATAAACAGTAATTGCGTTAATTGGGATAGGGTAGGCTATGCTGAGACCACAACCCGTTCCTGTAGTGCCTTAGCACAGACATCTTTATTTCTTGCGTGAATTTATCCTTCTGTTCTCTATTCTGGAAAGCAGCGATGGCGGGTTTGGAGGGTTAAGGCAATCGAGATTCTACCATCTCAGTGGGGAGCCTTCTTCATTATTGCCCAATCTGAGCTGAAGTAAATGGGCTGAAGAGCCATGCTTCTTTCTACCTCTGCTTAGCAGAGACAGTCCTTCCACCCAGGCCTCAGAGACAAGAGCTGACCATACCAGCAGGTGACACCAGGAAAGTGCCTCCGCGGGAGAAGAGACTGGCCATGGATGGGCCTCAGTGGACCCTTCCCGCATGCTCACTGGCACAGGCCCTCACATGTGCCTGAGATCCACAGTCAGCTCTCGACCAGACTCAGAGTTCTACATTCCTTCCTTGGCTTCTGCCCTGCGCTCTCCCAAAGTGCAGCAGAGAAAACACAAGCCACCACCGTCCCCAACCTATGCTGACTTAGGAGTGATGGTGTGTTGGGGAGGTAGGTGTTTTCCAAGTCTCCCCTTTGGTTCCTGTCCTGTGACTGGAGGAGCTGTCATCAATTTAGTGACATCCTAGCAAGCATACCTCCAGCATCTGACTGTAATATGGCCTCTGAGTGTCGGGGATAAATGCCTGTCATTGCCAGAAGGATGCACATGGAGGGAGATGTTGGCAGATATCTCAGAGAGTTCATAGACCTCTCCCCATTGATGTGTCCTCATAAGCACTTGGGTAGTTGACGCTCCTGGTGGATGTGTGACGCCTCATTGAGCAAAACGTATCCCAGAATTCAAGAACGAGGGGTTTCCTGTGAGTAGGGTGTGTACCACGGAGCCTCATCCCACAGGTGGATCAGCATCTGGCAGCTAAGATCTGTGAGCTCTCTGAAAACTCTAATGCAGAAGCCTTGTGAGCTGGTCACGTGCAGGGAGATGCATTTGCTTTGACTGACAGCTCATCGGCCTGGGAAAGAAGAGGCAGGAGAGTGCCATTCCAGTGGTGCAGAACCACCACGGTAGACCAGGCTGTCCCCCAAACCCGATCCCTTCCACAGTAAGTTTCTCCCTCCAGTGCTCTGAGGCATGAGCTAGCCACACCCTCACAGACATCTTTGTCCCCACGAGGTTATACTTCTTGTCCCCATCGGCATCACTGGAGGATGCTCAGCCAGTTGCCTGTAAGGAAGCCTTAGAAAGAAAGGCTCCTGTTTCCTGAGATGAGATGCTGTCGGCTCTTAAATCTAGAGCTGTGGTTCCCAACCTTCCTAATGCTGTGACCCTTTAATACAGTTCCTCATGTTGTGGCGACCCCCAACAGTAAAATTATTTTTGTTGCAACTTCATAATTAGCTTCATGCAATTTTGTACTGTTGTGGATCATAAGGTAAATATCTGTGCTTTTCTATGGTCTCAGGCGGCCCCTATGAAAGGGTCATTCTACCCCGAGAGAATTGCAACCCACAGGTTGAGAACTGCTTTTCTGGGGCCTGATGGATGGAGTCGGCCTGAGTCTACTCATCTGTGGTCACTTCCTTCTTGCTTAGCCTCTGGACCAGCCTCCTGGGGTTCCCCCAGACCCTTCTTCTGGAGAGCGCTCACTCAGTCACAACAGCTACACTGACCCATCTCAGGCTCACCATCTGGCATCTAGAGAATAGAATGAGACAACAGGAATGGGTACAAATGCCTATAGGTGACCCTAAAGTCCAGTGTGACTCAGGGCTGGACTTGCTGAGCAGTAGATAGGCCTGATACCCAGAGACTGAGGCCTGTAGTGAACTCTGACCCTGACTGAGGGCCTCGCCCCAGCTGCTGTGGGTCAGAGCTTCAGGGGAGGAAAGGGGGGGAAGACAGAGGAAAGGGAAGCACACGGCTCTCCAATTCTTCTATTTATTGCTTTATTCATGGAAGGCTTATCCCCATGTACTTAAACAGGATTTGAGGGGCTTAAAACTAAACACATTTAAAAGGAAACGTTTGTAAAAAGCAAAATAGCACGGAATCACGTCGAAAGAGCGCAGTGTTTTATTTCCTGAGAGGCCAGCCGAGATAACGAAGGCAGAACCTTTTACCCAGGCCACCAGGAGAGCAGGTTACAGGGAAGGGGTCCCTGAGGAGTTAGCAGTGATTCCCTGAGAATTACACGTTGGTCCCCACCTCGAGACCACCCTGCTGAGCATTTTCATGTCCCAGAGCCCATGAGGCCCCTCTCATTAGAGGGCAGCCAACAGTGTTAGAAGCAATCATCCTGGCCCCGTGCTGGTGCGGGGGAGATAGGAACCTGTGCCACTTAAAAGGCACTCCTGAGCAATGCTGGGGCAGGATTATGGGCGGTGCCAGTCCCTGCTGCTGCTCTCTGTCGACCAGACACATGGTATCTCCTGAGGAGCACCAGGAGAAGGTTCCAGATATGGTGCAGAGCATGGAAGAGATCAGGGGAGCTCCTGGGGAGAGGTGGCTGTAACCCGGGGTCAGGAAGTCCCAGTGGACTCTAGGCAGCTGGTACTCATTTAGGCTGGTGTCAGAAGCTTCAGGAATAGTGTTTGGACACCTTAGCATTTCCAGAGCCTCAGAGAAATCCCAAGGCCCTGAGCAGTGGGTGATAGTGGGGCTGTCATCACTACCCTCCCACAGCTGGACAAAGTGAGGCTTAAGGGAAGCTAAGGAGTAAAGATGATGGGGAAAGCAGGTGGGCGCTGCGGGGGAGGGGGGGTGATGCTAACATCTGTAATCAGAGACCTTTGGAGACTGAGGCAGGTGGAGTGAGAATTTTAAGATCAGCCTGAGATGCTATTTCAAGAAGTAAAAAAAAATCGAGGGGGGAGAAAGGGAGGGAGGGAAAGAGGGATGAGGAAGAGGGGAATTGAACCACAGTCTGGTTCGAATCATAGCTCTGTCTTCTTCTGGGTCGACTCCCATAGTCTTTCTGACCTCATTTTCTCTCCAATGATACAAGACAAATAAAGTGATAAGCTGGGCCTAGTGGTGTACACCTATAATTTCAACACTCAGGAGACTCGGGCAAGGGGGATCAGCATGAGTGTGGTGGTTTGAATATGCTTGGCCTAGGGAGTGGCACTATTAGGAAGTGTGGCCTTGATGGAGGAAGTGTGTCACTGTGGGTGTGGGCTTTAAGACCCTCATCCTAGCTGCCTGGAAGCCAGTCTTCTGTTTGCCTTCGGAACAAGATGTAGAACTCTCCTATCCTCCTGTATCAAGCCTGCCTGTGTGCAGCCATGCTTCTTGATGCTAATGGACTGAACCTCTGAGCCTGTAAGCCAGCCCCGGTTAAATGTTGTCCTTCATAAGAGTTGCCATGGGCTGGGCAGTGGTGGCCCACACCTTTAATCCCAGCACTTGGGAGGCAGAAGCAGGCAGATTTCTGAGTTCGAGGCCAGCCTGCTCTACAAAGTGAGTGTCAGGACAGTCAGGGCTACACAGAGAAACCCTGTCTCGAAGAAAGAAAGAAGAGAGTTGCCATGGTTATGGTGTCTTCACAGCAATGGAAACGCTAATTAAGACAGAAGTAGGTACAGAAGTGAAGTTTGAGGCAAATCTGGGCTACATGGTACATTCCAGGCCAGCTTGGACAAGCCTGTCTAAAAAGTGGGGGTGAGATAGAGATAGAAAAAAGAGAAGGAGAGAGAAGAAAGAGGATGAAAGGCAAGGCAAGGAGAGAGAGAGAGAGAGAGAGAGAGAGAGAGAGAGAGAGATGGAAGGAGGAATGGGAGGAGATCTCTTCCCCAGGGACATCTATGTGCCTTAGAGGGAAACATACCGCTGCAGTTCAGACATAGGCCCTCCACATACAGTGCCTTTAACTACTGGTGAATTGTTCAGGTCAGTGCAGTACGTAGGTGGGAGCCATTAGGGTCAAAGAGCCCATTCTCTGCTCCCAGGGATGGTAATGGCAGACTTTTCCCAGGGCCAGTATAAGGTTTGTAAGGGGTTAGGCGGCTCTGGGACCCTCTAAAAACTTGAGAAATCAGAGTCCATCACACTGCCACACTGGCCTGGGGGAGGGGTTGGGGGGGCAGAGGGGAGGCAAGCAGGAGCCCAAGGTGAGCGCAGCAGGTTGGGATTTGGAAGCGAACCGCAAGAGTTAAGTGGAGCTGAGTTTGCGGGGTACCACGTCAATACTCAAGGGATGAGAGGTCATAGGTGAACCTCTAGAGGTGAAGGTTAAAATGAAAGCTTCAATACCTGTTCCCCCACCCCCAAATGAGGTCTACTACTACAGGTCAGAGTCAGGCTAGAGCTTGACAAGGGGCTGGGCCTGGCTCAGGAGTGTGACAGCTTCTCTCACTGTTGTAATGAGTTACCACAGAGTCACTGACTTTAAGACAATTCCCCCACATATTTGATCGGATAGTGGATGATGAATCCAGGACCTTGTGTGTGCTGAGTACCTGTGTGTGTGTGTGTGGGGGGGGTATTTCCCTTCCCTATTTTGCTTTTTAAAAAATATTGGCATTATTAATATTATTAATATTTTTTAAGCAGGCCTTGAAAATCCTATCTAAACCTTCCCAGGAACTGGGACTACCAGGCTCCACAAAACCATGCAAGTTTTAATGACTTAGGGGTGTCATTTCTTTAAGTTGGGACACACATACACAGCCACTCACATTGCATCTTACAGATCTGGAAGCCAAACGTCCCAAGTCAGCTTCACAGTGCTAAAGTCTAGTGGTTGGGTACTCTCTGTATCTATTTCTGTCTATCTCTCTCCACCCCTCCTAGTCCCTCCCTCCCTCCCCTCCCTTCTCTACCCCTAACTCCAACCTTAACACCACCCCTTTCCAGCCTGCCCCTTCCCTCTTCTTAGGTGGGGATGACCTGGCCCAGTCTCTGCAGCTCTGGGCATCAGGCAGGCTGAGCTGCTTGGCTTTGAACCAGGCCTGCCATCAGAAAAAAAAAAATTGCAAGAGACATTTCCTGCCACCTGTTATTCATAAATTCCAGACAAATTTACTGAGTGTTGAGCTCTAAGCTGGGTAGAAGGACCCAACAGCAAGACAGACTGAGCGGGTCTTGCAGGTGGCTCCCAGACCCCCTCCAGGGCTGCAGGAGCAGGCACACACTAACCGGTGGGAGTCCATCACTTACTGTCCCAGAATTTTCAAGCCAGCTGTTGAACCCGGCCATGATTAAAAATCCAATTACATTAACTTACAGTTAAATAAATTGTATCAGAAACAAAGGCAAGAAAGAAGTTCAGATCCAGGACAATGTCTTAATTGTGATGCCGTACTGTCCCGTTACCTCTGCCCTTGAGGTTGTGTGCTTCTGTGTGTGCGTGCAGGCTGGAATAAACGTGTCACCTGCGCAGCTCAGCATCTCTTCCCGGCTCTAGGCTCGGTGGCGTCACTGTCACCACTTGATACTTTGAAATCGCAAGTGTTTACTGCCTAGAACCTGGCAGACGCTACACATCAGCCTTTGCTTGGTGAGCCAGTTACTAAACATTTACAGCACGCTACCACCTGTTCCCGGTGCGGAGCCCGGCCCATCTTAGCCCACCCTCCTCAGAGCTGTGAGGCTGAAGGGAGCAGGAAGCTTCAGTGCTGGGTCCTTACTCCTCCCTAGCTGGTCTCTGGATGAGTTTTCAGTCTGCCATCTCCCTGCGGGGGGCGGGGGGGGGAACGTTGCTTCGTTTCACCTCCCCCAAGTAAGAGCCACGGAAACAGCTGTTTTCCCCAAGGCTTGCTGGCCTTGATTCTGATTACAGACACAGCTGGACCACAGCTCCCAGGCCACCGTGTAACTAACTTTCACTTTACTCACATTCTCAGGAAAATTGATGATTTTCTGCCTTTTTATTACACTTGGTGATAATTTAAAAGGCGGGTTAGTGCGCCCATAAAACCGACTTTGCAACAAGCTTGTGGCGGTAGAAAAATACATTTGGTCAAGAACTATTGTTTGCAGTCCTAAAACAGAGGCCAGGGACTCCCTCCCACTCCCAGTCCCCCTGCCCACCGTGTTTCTGAGAAGTGGGGCAGGCATTAGATTTCTTCCCTCTGTCCGTATGTATCTCAGGAGACCGAGCCTAGTAATACGAACCCCATTCCTGAAGATACATTGCCCATAGACCATGGTGGCTGGGAACATCCTCAGAGTCCTGGGGCCTGAGGATCAGGTCACTCCACAGAAGGCCTCCAAGGGCAAAGCTGGCTTCCAAAAGGGAGTTTATAGCTGGCTAATCAAAGCTTAATTACAGCAGCTCAGCAGGCTCCAGCAGGCCAAGGTGGTTTTGCTCAAGAAACTTTTTACAAGCTTAAGCAGAAGCAGCAATTAGCAGGAAAGAGAGGAGAACCATCCTGCCTTCCTTCACCTCGTTCCCAGTGCTGGAGAGCTGCAGTTACCCCTAGGCAGACGGTGCAGTGGGGGAGAGGAGAGGTGAAGGGCAGCGAGGGGCGGTTCCCTATAGTTAGTGGACTGCCCTGTAAGACCTGTTCCTGTCCCCCTGGCTGGGGGACCAAAAGTAGCCTGATACCTTCTTCCCATCGTCTCTCACAGTGACCACTGGTCAAGGTCACTACACTCCATGTAGCTGGGAGTCTGTGCCATTCTTAAACATTCCAGCACACCCCTGAATTCTGGGCTTTTCTGAGCTTCTGATGAGCAATTCCCTACCTCTCCCCAGCACACTGCAGAATTCCAGTCCGTCTGTGTGAAGCCGGGCTCCCAGCGCCACTCCTCTGGAGGCGCTCCAGGATTCCCCTCCACACCATGCACCTGCAAGTTCTGGAATGCGCTTCCTTTCTGCCTCCCACACTTCTGAGAGAAGCTACTTTGTAGCCATTTGGAACCACCACGCCAATCTAGGTTTGAGTCGAATCACTGACCACTAACTAAAATGTGCTGTCCTAAGCAGGTGGTTTAGCCCTTCTCACCCACCGTGTCTCTGTGTGGAAAATGGGAATAAGGAAGTGGCTTGGAGGAATTCCATCAGGTGACCTGTGAGCACATAAATGCCACGCCTGCACGCTGTGGCATTCAGTAATTGATGGCTATTGTGCTCAGCTCTAAGACAAAGAAGAGATGGGGCTGAGGTCAGAGCTTAGTGCAAGAGCTTCAGTTGCCATCTGAGCACCAAAAAAGAGAGGAAGAGCCCAAGAAGAAAGGTGGGGATGGCGGGGAGATGCCCCACCATTGGTAAAGTGTACCAACGTGAGAATCTGAGTTCTGATCCCCAAACCTCCATCCTCTCATGTAAAAAGCCAAGAGTATTGGTACATGGCTGGATTCCACTGGAGAGACACAGATGGTCGGATCTCTGCACCTCAATGGCCAGCTAGCTTAGCTGAACTGGAGAGTCCCAGGTCTTAGTGAGAGATCCTATCTCAAAAAACAAAGCGGATGGTTGATAACACCCAAGGTTGACCTCTGGCTTCCACACGCACCTGTACACACATACACACACACACACACACACACACACACACACACACACACACACGAAGCAGTGGAAGAGGGAAAGGTAAAAACATTTAACAGAGATCTCAGTTGCACCTTAAAAAGATCCAGGATTCTAGAAGTACCTTAGAAGAGCTCCCTGCCTTGTGTCCTCAAGAGTCACAAACAAAATTCTCCAGCCTGAGTCTCCAGACTGAGGAGAGAGTCTCTCAAAAGGGTGTGGGTGGGATCCGCTTGGAAAAGAGCGGCTGAAATCTGGGAACAGGAACAAAAGAAGGCAGCAGGTCCCCGAGGATGCCTAGGCCCCAGGGCAGGGGCCTCCTGCTGAGGATGACTGGGGTTGGCAGAATACAACACCCAGGGGTCCAAGCAGGGGGAGGGGTGCAGAGGACTGCCTCCAATCGCCCATTTAAGTGGGCCTCTGCCGATCGTCATTTCATTGGTGAGTTACAGACTGAATGCGGCTCTGTGCTGTCGCGGCCCACGGAGATGTTCCCTTTCAACTTTATGAACTTCGCTGACAATGAATAAAAGCGCTCTGGCATGACAGGCGCCTGCATTATTCTGCGCGATTCCTGGTTCCTAATGTCATCAATTACAATAATCAGATCACCGTAACACAGGGCTGGAGCGGGGAGACCACAGAGGGGCAGACGTGCGCGACCGCGGCTGTTCGGAACCGCTCACTCGTGTCTCCGAAACGCTGTAGATGGCTAGGAAATGTGATTGCCCTTAAGTTTCAAATTACCTGCAATCATTAAAATAATCTAGTTCATATTCATAAAGCCGTGATTATATTTCACATACGCAGTAAACACTTTATGAGGAAAAACCCACAAATCTGCAACGAAATAAAGAGGCGCGATCTGGCGGTGTCAAAATGGTAAGCTGCGTTGGCGTGAAATCTGCTACAAACACGGAGCTGGGAGTTGAGTGCTCTCCGTGGAGCACATTCCGGGCCACGGTGGTGGGTGGTAGGGTGGGCTTTTGCATGCAGAGCAAGCAGAACATGGAGAGGAAGGAGGAAGGGGAGGTAGCCATAGGCAGGACTCCTTGTGTTTTCCTCAGCCTGTGCCTCGGTGAGATGACCACTTAGTCCAAGTGACATCAGCAGGTGCAGGTCACCAACTACCATATGGCATTGTGAGATTCACGTGGACATCTACAAACTGAAATTTTGTTGTACTTGCTTGGGTAGGAAAACTTGATGGCCGAGGCTCAGAGAAGTTAAGTGAGTATCCTAAAATTGCACAGCAAGCAAGCAAAACAGACTCAACCCCAAGAATGGAATTCCCCAGTGCACCCCATACTTGATGGAGTGCCTGATCTGAGAGGTCATGTGACAGTGAATGGCATATAGGCCAGGAGTCCTGCTAGCTGGGACCTTGCTACCTAACCTCATCCAGAGTATAAGGCTTTTGTGTTTTGTGTTTTGTTGTTGCTGCTGGGGTCTTGTCTTTTCTCTTCTTTTCTTTTCTTTTTTCTTTTCTTTTTTCACCTGTCACCTAGGACCTGGTGATAGAGCCTGACTGTTGTCAGAACTGACTGAATGTCTGACACTTGATGAGAAGCCGAACATTTTGCAAAAATCCCTCACTTAAAAACATGAACCATATATATATATATATATATATATATATATATATATATATATATATATATTTGCAATGAAACACCTTTTAACACCAAGGATTCTATGTGCATGAGATGTCTGTGTGTGTGTGCACATGTGTGTGCATGCGCATGTGCATATAAATGGGTACATGTGCACATGCATGTAGAGGCCCGAAGCCAACTCCGGATGCTTTCCTTGATCACTTTCCACCTTATTTTCTGAGGCAGGAAAGTGGAACTTACTCACTGGCTGGGCTGCCTGGCCAGGGAACTTCAGGGATCCTCCTGTCTCTGCTACCCCAGCACTGGGGTATAGACCCCAGTATTGCCATGCCCAACTTTTATGTGGGTTTGAGAATCAAACTCAGGTAGGGCCTCACGCATGCACAGCGAGCATTTTACTGAGTTGTCTTCTCTGCACCCCCTAACACCAACACTTCGTAAAAGAACACAATAGAATTAGTTAATTAATTTATCAAAACATCTTTCCCTTCCAAATAGAACCACATCAAAGTAGGTGAAAATTTCCACATTAGCGCAGAGGTAAATACAATCCAGGAATAAGAGACTCCTGTCTTTAGAATGAGCCCCACTGAAGCCAAACTCCTCCCCCTGAAAAATACACCCCAAAAGGAAGAAGAAAAGATGGCGGAAACCTCTCTAGCAGGCAGGTGGAGCCCAGAGGGGTGGGACCTGAGCTGAGCCTACCCAGTGCTTTCTCCAAGCCCACCTCCCCTTCCCAAGTGGATTTGAAGGTGAGAGAGTACAGATCCCGGTCCGCCCACGCCGCTCTTGCTGTGCAGCGATTCTCCCTGGAAACCAGTGGTGGTACACCGTTCCTCCCACCTCACAAACTAAAGGAGAGCAGGGGGAAGGGGAGGGGAGAGAGAGAGAGAGAGAGAGAGAGAGAGAGAGAGAGAGAGAGAGAGAGAGAGAGAGAGAGAGAGAGAGAAAGAGAGAGAGGAGAACCATTTCCTTTGCTGTCCACCACATGCTTAGTACACCCTCTCTTGGTCCCTCTGTATATCTTAGATGATGCAGTTCAGGGCCAGCTACCATGAGACTTTCTAGGCTGGCCCAGAAGCCATCTTGACTATATACAGCAGCTGAGAGAGACTCCAGGGCACAGAAACTCCTCCACAATGCCCCTCCACCCCTCTGTGGTAGCAGACTCTTTCAGAAGGAGTGGTAACAGACCACTCTATGGCCATCATTGGAGTCCCCAGCAGTAGCGGCTCACCTACACTGGCCTCAGTTGACCCTTCCCAGGTGCACACTGCTCCAGCTTCCCACCTAGTCTGAGGATAACTTTGGCTGGGAAATAACCAAGATTCTGGGCAAGTCTGAGGACAGAGGTGGCTTTGGCCAGTGTGCAGATGCCTGGAGAGTCAGAGAATAGCCGTCATTAATGACAGGGTAACCATCAAAGGTCAGTGCTCCCCACTCTGCCCTGAAGCCCAAGGCCCCTCCCACCAAGAGGCTCCCACATACCTGAGGCCTGTCTTGAGACTCTAGGACCCTGGGGCTGATATCCTAGGACCCTAGAACACGTGATACCGGTGCTGTGGTGAGTGGTGGGCTTCTCTCTCCACCACCTGTGTGTTGAAACTTAACAATCAGTGTAGCCATATTATAAAGAGGTCTCAGGAGGTAAACAGAGTCTTGGGAGAGCCCTGGTGTCTCACTGCAGAGACTCCTCACCATGCCCTCTGCCTTCCACCATTTGAAGACACAATGCTTCAAGTGTCACCTTGGAAGCAGAGAACAGCTCTTCTAGAAGATGCCAGATCCTCAATTTGAACTCCCAGAGTCTAGAACTGAGATAACCAAGTGTCTGATCTTCATAAAGCACCCATTTGATGTTCTCTTATGGAAGCACAACGGACTGAAACATGCAGGTTTCATGAAAAACAGTCTCCAAGATGTCCTAATAGCCACCCACACACTCCCTTGGCTCAGAGAGGGATTGACCCAGCTCCAGCGTGACAAATGCAGCTGGTCTCTGTGCATCAGCCTGTTCATGCCACAGTCCCCCTCTGAACTCAGGCTGATGAGCGGCAACCATCTAGACCACTGCTGGCACCTATGGCAGAAGAAAGGCCAACATAGTCCCTGGTACACTGGCTCATAAAGCTTTCCCCATCAGGGGTTGTGGAGGAGGGTCAGCCGGTGAAATGCTTGCCATGCAACCATGAAGACCTGAGTAGAGATTCCCAGCCCCCATATAATAAGGCTGGACACTGCAACATGTTCTTTTTAATGGAAGGGTGGGAACAAGATCTCTGGGGCTTGCTGGCCAGCTCATGTAGCCAAATCAGCCAGCTCCGAACTTAGAGTGATATAATATCTCAAAAAAAGAAGAAAAGAGAGATGAAGAATAGTGGTTGAGGAAGACACTCAAGGTCAAATTCTGGCCTCTACAGTCATGTCTACATACCTGAGTGTGTGCCCATATACATGCGCAAGTACACACACACACACAGAGACACACACACACAGAGCTTCATGTACCCTTGCCTGCTCCAGTTCTCACATTGGTAAATTACCACGTGCTGTCTGAGCGCAACAGGAAGCTGGCTCAGGAGACCCCACACACTTCCAACATGAACATGTTTATTTCCAGTGTTTTCTAAGACCCCTTGTCTAGGGACAGTCAGTCAGTGTCTGCCAGGTGTTTGCTCCTGATCTGATGCCATATGCTTTCATTTGCTCTCTCAGTTGGGCCACCTCGGTCATCTCTGGATTTCTGAGCACCTGAGCAGATGATGTGTAATTGTCTGTCTGTCTGTCTGTCTGCCTGCCTGCCTGCCTGCTGCTTCTGTCTACCATTCACCACTTATTCTTGTACTTTGCTGTGTACTCAATAAAGTCACTCATTCAAAACCAAAAGAATGGCGATTGCAGACCATTCTTGGGACGAGACAGAAGAGTCACGTGACTAGCCCTACAGCAGGCCCTGGGCAAGCACCATCCTGGTCTGTGCCCTGGAGAACAGAACTCTGCGATAGGCAACAACACCATGCCAACTTTCACTCCCTCCCTGGGCCAGGCCATTGCTTGGCCTTGGGCACAAACACGAATTCCTGAGAGAACTTTCCAGATCTCCTATGTCAGACAGGAGAGTTGTGGAGAGTGCTCCAGAGCACTGACAATGTGGCTTGACTGAATTTGGGTGTGGTTGGAGAGGCAAAGCTTAAAGATTAGCATAACAGAAAGATCGTAAGCCATCTGCAAGGTTTGTAAAGATTCCATTTGTATGTGTATGCATGTTTTGCCTGCATGTATCTATATATGTATGTGCAGCATGTGCATGACTGGTATCTTGCAGAGACCAGAAGAGGGTGCTGGATCCCCTAGAACTGGAGTTATAGACTGTTGTAAGCCACTATGTGGGTGCTGGCAACCTAACCCAGGTCCTCTGCAAGAGCAGCAAGGGCTCTTAACTGCTGAGCCACTTCTCTAGCCCATTGCATGGCGTGTGATTTTGCTAACGCACATATTAGAGTCTGGATTGTAAATGCCCCTCGAATGGTGAAGGCTTGCCCCCCAGCACTGTGAGAATGGGAAGTGGTAGAAATGGTTCTCTCTCTCTCTCTCTCTCTCTCTCTCTCTCTCTCTCTCTCTCTCCTTATTGGGGAGGGGATGTGTCCTCACAGGGGATGGCGGGACCTTCCTTTTCCTACTTTCTCTTTTTTTACTTCAGGCTGTTTGGGAAGGAGCTTTACTCTCTCACATGCTCACCTCATGAAGGCCTGGCACAGCTCACCACAGGCCTAAGACGACCTGGTGCACCACATCTTCCACCTCCGGAAACAGTCAAACATCCCTTCTTGGTTTCCTCCCTCCCTCCCTCCCTCCCTCCCTCCCTCCCTCCCTCCCTCTCTTCCTTTCCTCCTCCTTCCTTCCTTCCTTCCTTCCTTCCTTCCTTCCTTCCTTCCTTCCTTCCTTCCCTTTGTCTTTTCTTTCCTTTGTTTTTAACAGGGTCCCATGTCTCAATTCACTATGTAACCAAGGATGGCTTTGAACTTCTGATACTTCTGCTTTCACCTCCTGTCTTAGTCAGGGTTTGTATTCCTGCACAAACCATCACAACCAAGAAGCAAGTTGGGGAGGAAAGGGTTTATTCCAAAGGAAGTCAGGACTGGAACTCAAGCAGGTCAGGAAGCAGAAACTGATGCAGAGGCCATGGAAGGATGGTACTTACTGGCTTGCTTCCCCTGGCTTGCTCAGCTTGCTTTCTTATAGAACCCAAGACTACCAGCCCAGGGATGGCACCACCACACAATGGGCCCTTCCCCACTGACCACTAACTGAGAAAATGCCTTACAGCTGGATCTCATGGAGGCATTTCCTCAAGGGAGGCTCCTTTCTCTGTGATAAATCCAGCTTGTGTCAAGTTGACACACAAACCAACCAGTATACCTCCCAAGTATTGGGGTCACAGCAATGCCTCACCATGCCTGTTTTATAGGATGCTGTAAATGGAACCAAAGATTTAGTTCATATTAGGCAACCACTCTGCTAACTGAGCCACATTCCCAGGCCCAAACCATTTCTCTTGATTAGCTGAGATTTGGGGCACTAGTGACAGAAAACCACGGTGTACCACAGTGATATAACACACGGGATACAGGGATTTTAAGGAGGGATGTTACTAAGTTCAGTCACAGGCTGACATGACCTTTTTTGAATGTGGCTCCTAAAAATTTTAAAGTGACACACATGGCTCACCTTAGTGGCTCACACTGTATTTCTGTCGGGACAGTGCTGCGCAGTTCAGCATCTCTGATCCTAGGCCAAGTGCATGGCCGTGATCATTCCTAGAAGCCTTCTGCCCAGCTCTGAGATGGGGAGGTTTGGCTACAACCTCAGATTCCTTCCAGACCTCTGATGGCCCTGGGGCCCTGGGACAGTCCTCTTTCCCCAATGGGGCCACAGGCTCAGTCCTGGACTACGTGACTCTTGCTGGGTGGGGCCCCCTTGCGGTTGGAGCATCACTGCCACAACCAGGCTGCCTGAGGAGCTGCTGCCAAGAAGGCTATCTCGCCTCAGAGAAGTGTTAATAAATATTTACCGAGCCCTTTGACAGTGCCCAGGGAGAATACAAGTCAGACCCAGCAGGCACTAGACTGGCCTCCCAGGGCTGCGGTGAGGCTCCAGCAGTGCAGGGCCAGGCAGTCTACTGACCTTCTCCAGTCTGAACCTGCCCCAGTGTGGCCCCACAGCACCGTTTACAGAAGCTGTGAAATAGGACCATCTCTCACTATTGATTTTGTGGCTCTCCCCACAACCGCCGCCCTCGATAACTCACACCATATGGATTTTTCTATAAACCCCCAAATTAATATTTGCAGTGGGCGGGAATATACTACTGCCGGATATGGGGAAGTCTCCTGGCTGCCATGCTGGGGGTCAGAGAACACAGTGCTTGTGGCTGCCCTGCTGTGCCTGGGCACGAGCAGGCTGACCTCTGCTTTATAGGCATGGGTGCGGGGAAGTACAGCTAAGTCTGAATAAGGCTGTTGTATACAGGGCTCCCAGGGACCCTGCAGTAATTAAAAAAGAGGCTCTTCAAGATGGCAGAACAAACAAATAAACAAACACACGCACACATCCAGTCCGTTCACACCCAACTCTACTACTAACCTTCCATGTGGCCATGAAAAGCTACTTAACCTCTCTGTGCCTCAGTTTCCCAGTCTGCCAAGTTGGGATAGTATAATAGCACCGCAGTGTTGCTGTGGTGATCGCTGACTCAGCCAGCACTTGCTGAGCATGGCAGTCTCCACTTGGCTAAGATTTAAGTGGGAAAAAGCAGGGTCATGACCTAAGGGGTAACATGGGAAGCACCCCCCCGCCCCCGCCATGGTGGGTTCTCTGAAAGGATAAATAGATGACACTGAAGAACAGACACAGAGGGTAGAAGATGCCACAGAGGCTGTGGAAAAGGGTGCCAAGCAAGGTAACTGCAAGTGCAGAAGTCAAGAGAAGAGAGATTACATGAGTGCCCATCAGGGAGCATGCCAGCGCTGGCCCTGAAGGAAATAAGAGACTGGCAATCAGTGGATGAAGTGGGAATCCATCTTACTGTCCTCTAGCCTCAGTCTCTCTCACTCCTGCTCATTTGGGTTCAGACACGAGCCTCCAGGGATCCTTGATTCCTGGGTAGGGGCAAAAAAGAAAGGCACTGTCCCAGGGCCATGGAGAGAAGGCAAGTGAACAGCAGAAGAGGAAAGGCTGCAGGCAGAGTGTGTGTGATAGCCAAGGATGCCTTATTGAAACAGGAACAAGGGTGGATGAAGGATTCAGTTCCCCCACCCCACCCCCACTATTCCCATTCAAGCTAAGTCAACACTCACAGCAGATGTGTCTAATCCAATTGTCTTTAATGAAACCGCTAATTGGGTTAGGGATCTCCATGGGGCCTGGCCAAACCAGCAGGCTGTTCAGCTGCTCCTGGGCAACCCCACCCATGATCCCTCCTCTTCTGCCTTGAATTCATCCAACTTGACATCCCAAGGAATACAGAGGCAAGTCAGAGCCAAGCAGCTTCATGGATGGGCAGGCCTGAGCACAGGTGGGCTTAGGCACTCACAGGTGCAATCTTATGGGTGCATAGCTACGTCTCTGGATGCATGGGTGGATGTATATGCCCACAGGTCTGCCTCTAGGGGCACAGGGATGTTCTGAAGCCAACCTCCTTGGGTTGAATCTTGGTTCTTCTGCGCCTTACACTGCTTACAGTCTTAGGTTCTAGTTCCCTCATCTATGAAATGAGAGGATGGGTGATTCCAGGCCTCATAGTGGGGCAAAGGTCAACTAGACCACTCACATCAAAACTTAGCCACAAGCACCTGCCTGAGGTGTTGCCCAGGTGTGGTCCTGGGCCTCAGTGTCCTAAGAAGGATGTGCTAGGCTCAAACCTTCATGCCATTAGCCCTGCCTAGTCTAGATCTTACTGGCAGCTCCATACTGCTGTCTCTGGGCAAGTTATAGCCTTCCCCCAGCAGCCTAGGCTCCGTACTGTACTATGTTCCCCAACCAGTCGCTGGCCCAGTTGGGCCCTTTGGGTAACTCTGGGCTCCCAGCCCCAGAGGCAAAAGAAGCAGATTTCTCCCATGGGACACATGACCCTCAGCCCCTGAGCAGCTAACCATGTCTTCAGCCTCCCTCCTGCTTGTTATACTCCTTCTCTAGTTCCCCCATGGAAGACTGTTGCCATCAGTGTCCCCTGCATCTGCGTCCATGCATGATATGCCACACAGTTGTGATCCATGCACATGTACAGGGAATGTCCTAGGAGATGGGAACGGGGTTAGAGGTTGGTCTAGTGGCAGACACAGATTGGAAAAAAAGACAACCACCACAGTGTGGACTGGCCAGGGTGGCCTAGGACTATTTTCTGCTTGGCAGGAAATAGTGCACCAGGCACACCCAGGGCAGGTGAGGCAGGACAGGTACTGCAACAGGAGAAAATGCTGGCAGAGATCTGGTAGTAGAAGACTCACCATGCAAACACTGCTGGACACTCCAACTTTGCTGGGGACCAACTCAGGCTGGACCAGCAGAAGTCCCAGCATGAGAGTCAGAGGCCAGCAGGAAGTATCAGTGAAGGGTCCTGATGAGAAGTGTCTGTCACCAGGAAGGGAAAGGAGACAAGGGAAGTGCCAGGATATAGGGGCAGAGAGCAGATGTTGATCTCCTGTGCCTGTAGTCAAGCAGAGAAAGGGCCAGCGTCCCCAAAGTATAACCAGGGAACTGTTGTCCTGCTAATTAAGGTCAAAATCTCCCACTGTCTTGATAGCTTTCTGGGCTTGGAGCAAAATGGAGGACTCCCTTCATGAGCAGGGCTTCTTTGACCTTGTCTGGGGAGTTCAAAAGCCCTACATACCTCTACCTGCGGAATGTCACAAAGCCTTGGTTAAGATTACAGGTTCAACTTCCTTTCTCCCGATAAGAACCTGTTCAGCTTGCACCTGAGATTCCTGGAATGCTTCCCCATGCTAATGAGTTAGTTTTCTTGATACCTTAAGCCTTCAGGCAATGACCGTTGCCCATCCTGGATTTTCCTACCCCTTTCCGGGTCGGTGTCGTCATTACCATGTGTCTCACCCTCCACCTCCCAGCCCCCACTCCTGCCGTCTTTTGGAGAACCATGGATTGGGGCCTACATGAGCAAAAGCCTAGAGCTTGCTCCTCTGGTCCCAGTGAGACTCGGGATGGCATAGGTAAGTGTTGGAGGGTGGGTAGTGGATAGTCTTGTCTAGTAGTGGAGCCACTGGGTGACAGGTAGAGGGCACAGGAATCCAAGTGGGACTGGGCTCCACCAGCATGGAGGAGACAGACAAAGAGAAGCAGGGCAGTGAGCAGGTGGCCAGCGACATGCTCCATGGCTTTAGGCTGAGTGAGGAGAGGTGACAACTTGGAGGACACAGGACCATGAGCCAGGAAGGTGGCATCTCTGGGATGCCATGCTGAGCACCTGGCACCAGCTGAGCTCTTCATTAACAGATTCAGCCTGCAGCCACCCCCCACAAGGCAGGCATCCTCAGACCCCTGCAGAGGGAAGGAAGTGAGCTCAGAAGGGTCAGATGACCCACGCAGAATCACACTGCTCATTACTTCTGCTGAGTGACTAGAAAGGGCACCGAAAGGACAGGCGACATGGACAGAAAGGGTGAGCAGCTAAGCTCTCAAGGCTGTATTGGTTCTGAGCAACTTGAAGATCTAAAGCAGTTCATGGACCCAGAGGCCAGGGTGCTGGAGAGACAGGGCGCAGAGCTGCTGAGCCCCTGATGGTATAGGACTTAAGGTAATCTCCCTCCCTCTCTCCCTCCCTCCCTCCCTCCCTCCCTCCCTCCCTCCCTCTCTCTCTCTCTCTCTCCCTCCCTTCCCACTTTATTTTCTTCCTTCCTGCCTTCTTTTTCTCTTATTCTCTTTTAGTCACTCAGCATTGTATCCAGGCACCAAGGTTCTACCCATAGCCAGATGCATCAGCCCCTCCCACCAAAGAACATATATATGGTAGACAGGGGCAGTATGAAAGAAAACAAGCCAACACAATAATTCCATTTGGGTTCAGTCCACAAAGGACAAGAGAATGACTCACCGAGAGAGAATGCTCAATGCCTAGTGAAGTTTCTCCTGCTTAAGAAGCAGCCAGGGGAAGGAGCCAACCTTATGGGGACCTGCAGAGAGATCAGTACAGGCACAGGAGAAGACACTGCTGTCAGAGAAGGCTTCTGGGAAGGGAACTCAGGACAGAAGGATTTGATGGTTCCAGGGTTGGTACCCGTCAGAGCCAGATCAGTGGTCATTACTGTGGGAATGCACTGGGGGTTTTAATTAGGAAAGGAAGGTAGGGTGTTGGTTTTCTTTTAAGATCCCTTATTAGGAAGCCCACCCTGCCTGCTGAGTGACCGAAGCGGGTGTCTCAGGAAGTTTATCCTTGGAAAGTACTAAGCAACAGCTACCTCCCTCCTCACAAGGTCCCAATGACAACCTGAAGTACTATTCTACCAAATCTTACCCTGAGGAACCAATGAGTTTATTAATCTTATTTACAAAGCAATGGGTGAGGGATTCCAGGCAGGAGAGTGGGTGCCTTTAAAATGGCCGTATTATGCACACAGCATAAATGATGATGTCCCATGGGAGAGATCTATGTAAGTGGAGCCCGTCCCCTGTCTTCCTAGTCTATATCCTTTAGCCACACTTGGGTGAGGGTCTCTTAACCCTCCCTGCCTCTCCTATAAGGTAGGGTCAGCAGCCATCAGTCCCAACTATGATGCTCTTTTGCACAAATGATCTCATGAAGATGATGGTAGTTTGGCTTGGGGGACAGTCCTGTACAACAGAGGGCAGGCAGAGAAGGCAGAGCTGGCAGCAGACATGCACTGGGCTGCCCAGGGGACAGAGAGGCTGCTGTCTGGGACAAAGGGCAGTGAAATGGAAGAAGGAGAGGCCAAATTTGGAAGACGCATGAGCACGAAGAGGCTGTGGATTCCAACATTTTCCCTTGTGCTCTGTGTCCACGCTGCCCATTCATTCATTAGGAATTAGTGTCTACTGTGACCCGGAGATTGCTGGGGACCCAGCATCCAATCAAAGAGACAAAGCTTCCTATCCTGTAGGAAATAAAAACAGGAAGCAAAAACTGAGAGGACAGAAAGACAGATGAGGGAAGAAGAGTGGGGTTGTCGCTTCAAACCAGGAAAGACTCACAGAAATGGGGACATGTAAAGATCTATATTTTCTGGAGGAGCCTCTCTGGGGGAAGGCATTCTGGGTAGAGGGAACAGCCTCTACCTAGGGTATGAAACCCTGAGGTTGCTGGGTGAGCCTGGAATGCTTAGAGAACAGAGTGCTTAATGGGGTTGAACAGACTGAGTGAGGGAAGAGGCTTGGAGATGAAGTCGGTATGGAGGTTATTTGAACCACTCACTGACTGATAATCACGGTTTGCCTGCTTCACAATGGATCATGGGGAAAGATCATCCCACGTGCTCTCTCCTCCATATAGCAGGCAGAGTGGGTTTCCTGAAAGGCTAACCATATCTACCTTCCCTTCTTAACTAAAAGCCTCCAGTACACTCCCACTGTAATGGTCACAGAGCTGGCCCTGCCAGTTGCCATCCCTCAGTCTTCCCTGACAGTCTGGTTTGCAGTGTGTCCCGGGGTCAGGACGTAAGCCGGAGCCGATCCCCAAGCCAGTTCATCCAGGAGGTACATATTGCTGCAACCAACATGGGTACCAAACAGGAAGGGACAAGATGAGGGATGCCTTCCAGGCCACCCAGCACAGCAGAGCGTCAGTCAAATGCTATGACTCTGGTGTTTCTCAGGTTATAGGTCAGAGAGCTTGAGTGCATTGCCTAAGACAGGGTTGCTACAGAGCTGGGCTTCATGAGAACTTCTGCCTGACCCCACACTGGCTCTAGGCCCTGTGGTAGCTGATGCTCTCAGGAGGATAAAGGAAGACCTCAGGCCAGAAAAGGGGCTAGCAGGAATGAGGTATCCTCTCTATGGTCTTGTGTTGGGATTTACCTTAGGGTTCCATCCATCCATCAGTCCCACTTTCCATCCATCTATACATCTGTCTAACGCATTTATCTATTAGACTATCCATCTTTCCATTTATCATCCATCTATCCATCCATCTGTCTGTCCATTTGTCTAACCATCTATATATTCATATATGCATCTAGTTGTCCATCTACTCACATATGCATATACCTGTTCATACATACATACATAACCCATCCATTCATTCACTCATTCATTCATCTATCTAGCCATCTAGCCATTTGTCCATCCATCCATCTTTCCATTTGTCCATCTATCCATCCATTATTCCATCCTTTTATCCATTCACGTTTGCCTGGCTCTTTACTGAGAATCTGCTCACAGGCCACAATGAAAAACTTCCCTGTTGTTGATGGGGTAGGGTGTTGGGGGCTGGCTGACCCTTGGGTCACCTCCTTGCCACACTCTAGAACTAGTCAGATGGCTCCACCCACCAAGCCGCTCATCAGAATGACATGTCTTGGGACTTCTTGTCATTTCCCATCCAAGATTCCATTACGAGGTGTGATTGCTGAAGTAATAGACAGATAGTGGATCTGTGTGAGCCCCGCCTTTGCACCGGGCAGCTGCTGGGTTTTTCCCATTAGCCACAGGGCTTGACGGACAGTAATGGATTTCATACTGATGCGGAGCCTGCAGCGGATAATTCCGTGATAACGGTTTATCAGGCACTGACGGGAGTAATGGGTAATCACCAGGCAGAAAGCAAACCCGTCAGGGAGCCTGGCCTCCGCCCAGACAGCCGTACCTATGTTGTGCCAACTGCCACCTTCTCAGTCTGCCGCCAACTCTGGTCTGTGTCCTAAAGGATGACAGAGTGGCTGGTACGTGGCCAATCCCAGCTCAGGGACCTCTTTCGGAGATGTGAACCTGTGACATCATCCCAGGGAGCTCCTCCCCCCTGGGACTTGCAGTCCTTTTGGAGGAACAGGTGGAGTGAGGACCCCATGACTCAGGACACCCTCAATCCTCAGTTCTGTCACAGTTCTGTGTCTGGGTAAAAATATGGAGACTGCAGCATCCATGTGACCTAAATACTGTTCCTTGGAGCCTGGGAGTGGCCATAAACCCCTCTCACCACTTCTATGGCTCCCGTACCACATCCAAATCCTTACAAACACTTGAGTGTGCCATCTGTGACTTACTAAGACCTCATACAGTGTCTGTCTTATTAAAATCTACAGTAAAGGAAGAAAAATTAAATGCTAATCCCTTTTCATTTTCTTCTAAACACCCAAGTTCTTCTCTGTCTTTTGACTCTCCAAAGAGAATTAACCCAATGAACAATGAGTGCATGATGTAGGCACTCTCTGATCTCTCCTTCCCTGTGGTGGGACGTTCTGGGGCTTGCTTTCTTCCTCTGTGTTCTTAAGTATGGCTAGGTTTTCCCAGTGTTTTGGGAAAGTTGTCCATCTCATTAAACTGAACAAATATGTTCCAACTAACTTTTTAAATTTATCATCATCATTGTTATTTATGTGTGCAACACACACACACACATACACACATGCTGTGGTCAGAGGACAGCTTTATGGAGTTGATCATCTCCTACCTTATTGTGGGTCCTAGGGGACTGAACTTAAGTTGTGAGGCTTGAGTGGCTCCTTTACCTGCTGAGCCATCTCAACAGCCCTCCACCTAAACATTCTTGAACTATGTGTTTTGAAGACCCTGTTCTGAAAGAATCTAAGTTATTGAGATCTGGACTGTTGGAAGATTTCCAAGACTCTGTCTTTGAGCAACCATATCTGGGATCCAGATCTGAAAGTAGGGAATGAAAGAGCTCTAGCTGCTGGTCATAAAGTGTGCCCAAGAGTCCCAGAGGGCCATTCTAGAGACCTAAAAGGTCAGGATAGTTGGTTGAGCTCAGGAAAGGATGGGCCTGGGGGTGACTGTTCAGAGCCCAGACGTGGCTACACTGGCCACGAGGGATGGCTATTCTCAAGGCCTCAGCTGATGGTATGAGACACTACCTGTGTGTGGGACACCATCCTAAGGCTTTATAAGCTTGTCTGATTCCATCTCCCTGCATTTCCAGGATGGAGCTACGGTAACCATTTCAGTCCCTCCAGCACAAATGAGGACATGAGGCACAGGACACAGCTATGACTTGCCCACAGTCACACAGCTAGTGATTACAGACCAGGATTCCATCCCAGGAGCCTTAGCTCTCAGCTTGATCCTGTGTCATTTATCCCAACCAGTGGCCCTAACCTGAGGCCAGATGCGGTACAGACCTGACCGTGAGCTCCAGTTCTAGCTCTGCGCACAGTGGAGCATTTTAGGGACTAGAGTGCTGGGGCTGACCCAAATGGTCATAACTGTGCTGCTACACCCAGATCTGCATTCTGTCTTGTCAGGTGTGTAGCATTATTGGCTATTTGGACCTGGTAACTGAATTGGCCCACTTCACAAGGGAGCCGTTTAGGGGCCTTTTCTCATCTGGAGAACCCAATGTTAACTGTTTGCCAGCTTGGGGTCAGGTGTCTGTGCAGGGTGTGTGAACAAAGGGGAGGACCAGGAAAGTCTGAGACCCAAACTCTGTCAGGACCCTCAGTACACAGGGTCTGGGAGGGGATGGGGGCAGTACATGGAGCTCTGATAGCTTTAATGTATATGTACAGTATCGCTGTCTTCAGACACCAGAAGAGGGCATCGGATCCCATTACAGATGGCTGTGATCCACCATGTGGTTGCTGGGATTTGAGCTCAGGACCTCTGGAAGAGCAGTCAGTATTCTTAACTGCTGAGCCGTCTCTCCAACTCTGAGCTCTGATATCTTTAGAATGTAAATCTTCTCAAAGTCCTGCAAGGTCCTCTAGCATTTTCCGATGGACAAGGAGACCCTGACTATCTCTCTGGCCAGTTCTGATTTGGCTTCAGCTAGTGCTGGTCCCCAGGTATGCAGCCTCTCACTGGTACCCAGTGATGGGCTCCCTCTCCCTTCCCACCTTAACCCAGAGTCCCCTCTGCCTGGACTGTGTCATACCTGTACACATATGTACAAAACACACATTTGCATTCAGACACATTCTCCTTACCTGGCCATCTCTCATCCTACTTCAAATCTCAGTCCAGACGCCAGTTCCTGGGGAGCCTTCCTTGACTACCTGTATCCCACCTCCAGAAACCACATCAAGACTCCACTCACCCTGAACCCAGCACACATCTGAGCACATCTCACAGGCTATAATTAAATAGCCATGCCCCAAACTGCTGGATCAACATCTGGTACCCATCCATGGAAAGCTCCATAGGACAGGGCCATTTGTGCCTGAAACTCCACCCATTCAACAGTAAGTCTCAATAGTTATTCGATGGGTGAATGGATGCATGGGTGAACGGATAGACAGAATGACATGCACTCACACAGATGGAAGCCTGAGGCAGTAAAGGAACCTGTGAACACCCAAAGGATTCTGGGAAGAGGATGGATTCAGAGCTTAAGAGACAGCATGAGGTCCTGATCCTATCTTTCTGCTTGAAAGAAGGGCTGGGTCAGAGGGACACACAGACCAGACATACAGACTAGCAGCCAGCCTAGCTGCCATGCTAGAAGGTGGCTGCCCCTCCCCCTTACCTTTCTGCCCTAGGCCAAGCACCAGTCCTAATTAAATTGGGTTTGCTCAGCCAGGCCCTAGAGGAGTCGGCTCCAAGCATTCCAGATGGGCTCTGTTTGTCAATTTGAAAACTAATCTTTGACTATTTAAACAGCAGCTTAGCAGGGCCCAGACCAGGCTTAGCATTTGGCACCTTGGCTGGAGGTGGGAAGCAATCCCAGGTGTTAGAACAGCACTGAGAATGTACTTCCTATAGAAGGCAGAGGCTCCCAGCTTCTCCTGACCCTTAGTTCTCTCTACAGGATGCCCTTCCACCTTGTCATGGTCACATCCCTGTCCTAGAGCCCAGGAGACAGAGTCTCCTCTAGACCTGGCAGGCATGCATCCCTGCAGACATCTTGATTTTGGCCTCAAGCCCCTTGTCCAGAATAAGCTTGTTTTAAGCCACTGGTTTAAACTCGTTTGTTACAGCAGCTCTTAGGAACCTGACCCAAGCCCACTACTGGTTCTGACCTTTGAAAGTCTGGGAAACCAAATGAGATGATTGACAGTCCAAAGGCTAATGGGGATGACTTATGGGGCTCGGGCCTGACACTTCCCTGTTCTCTCTCCACACAGGGAGCCATATCCAGAAATATGCCTCTAGGCACCCTCTATAAACCAAAGGTATACAGCCCCCAGTCCCCTCTCTAGACCTTGAACTCAGTTAGGAATGTGCCCTAGGCAGGGCCATGGGCTGAAGCATCATAGATACTCAACTACTGATGTGAAACCACTGGGCTGGCACGCCGCTCAGGAGCCCTGGCCAGCTTTCCTCCCCGTCTCTAGGCCCTTGGCAAACCCTACTGACGCCATATCCAGAACATCCCTTCCCCCACCGTGGCAGCCATTGTGCTGGCTCTGGCTATGGTCACCATTGAGGCTGCCTGGGCTACTGCCTGGTTTCCCTGCTTCCAAGCTTTTCCACAGACTCCCCTCCCCATTATCCTTATGGTAGACAGAGGAAGCTGCCAAAAACGTGAGTGGAATAGTACCACACCCTGCTGGACATTAATGGTGTCTCACTGCAAAATCCAATGAGAGCCAGGTGTGGTGATATACACCTATAATCCCAGCATGTAGGGGGCTAAGATAGGAGAATTGCTGCCAGTAGGAGGCTAGCCTGAGCTACAGGGGATGGATGAGGTCTCAGGAAAACAAACCACAGATATCTATATCCTCAATAAGTTCTAAGTCCCCACAGGGACCTAAAAAGCCAGGCCATTCCACATCCCAATCCACACCTGGGACTCCAGCTCCCAGCCACACACTAGTCCTCATGAGCCATAGCTCCTGCAAGCCAGCTCTTCCCCCACTACCCCTGGCTCCTCTCCCCATATCTGCAGCACCCCTTGCCTGGAACTCTCCTGCAGACCTCCAGGGGCCCCTGTCCCTCTTGGTTTTCAATGCATGCTCACAAGAATGCTCATGGGTGTTCCCGCCAGGCAGCCTGAGGCTCTGAGCTTCCCAAGCACGGATCCGCACTGGTCCAGGTTATGTCCTCTTCACACTTGGGCCCCTCTGTGCATTTGGGTTTCTGTGTACCTTGGTTGTTGAGGATGTGTTATTTGTCAATATATCTGTGTGTGTGAGAGGGGGGGGAGAGAGAGAGAGAGAGAGAGAGAGAGAGAGAGAGAGAGAGAGAGAGAGAGAGAGAGAGAGAGAGAGAGAGATCCATCTGCCCTGTGTCAGGGACATTACAAGCTCCAGTTACTCTCAAACAGGAAAGTGCCGGGTATGTATTAGTGGCCAGCTAACGTTTGTTGAATTATTGAAGATAGGTAAAAAGCATTTGCTGAGAATGATATTTGGGCTGAGGCCTGAGTCATGAGAGGGATGACAAGGCCAAGCAGGAATATAGAAGGCTTTGTGCACAGCCTCTGCTAGACCCTGCTGGGCATGGTACAGAAACAGAGCAAATTCACATGGCTAGGGCCCAGTGGAGCCCACAGCACAGTGAGGAGACACAGAGTAGCCTGTCCACATCCCTGGCTGTGCCATCCTGAGGCTGCTTCAGGTGCCCACCCCTTGATAGCTTCTGACCCTGGGTACTACGTTGGCTTCATTGTGCTACAAAGAACAGGCATGCTGAGGGGTGGCCTGAGAAGCTCTGGCCCCCATTTCTCAGAGACAGATGCAAGCATTAATACCATTCATGAGCTGAGCCTATCTGTGTCAGACCTGAACATCACATGGAATACTGGGAAGTCAAGGTCCTCAGTGGAAAACCACCCTCCTTAGGCATCTCCAGTGGAGTGAAGAGCATTAGATTGGAGTTCAGAGGCCTGACACTCCCTGGCTTAATCAGGGTTACTATTGCTGTGATATAAGGAAACACCACAACCAAAGCAACTTGGGGAGGAGGCTTGGGGAGAAGCATCTGAGATATGCTTCCATGGCACTGTTTATCACCAAAGGAAGCCAGGAACTCAAGCAGGGCAGGAACCTGGAGGCGGAGCTGAAGCAGAGGCCATAGAGTGGGTAATGCCTACTCGTTTGCTACTCGTGACTTGTTCAGCCTGCTTTCTTAAAGAACCCAGGACTACCAGCCCAGGGATGGCTCCAGCCCATTCTCCCTCTCTTTGCTTCTATAAGGGTGTTCCTCCACCCACCCACCCACTCCCAACTCCCAGCCCTTGATTCCCTTACACTGGGGCATCTAGTGAGCCTTCATAGGACCAAGGACCTCCCCTCCCAGTGATGCATGACAAGGCCATTCTCTGCTACTGGAGCCATGTGTAGTCCTTTGTTGATGGCTTAGTCCCTGGGAGCTCTGGGTGGGGGGTCTGGTTGGTTGATATTGTTGTTCTTCCTATGGGGTTGCAAACCCCTTAAGCAACTTCAGTCCTTTCTCTAACTCCTCTGTTGGAGACCCTCACCCAGTCCAAGGTTGGCTGTGAGCATCCACCTCTGTATTTGTAAGGCTCTGTCAGGGCCTCTCAGGAGACAGCCTTATCAGGCTCCTTTCAGCAGGCACTTCTTGGCACCCACAATAGTGTCTGGGTTTAGTGTCTGTATATGGGATGAATCCCCAGGTGGGACAGTCTCTGGATGGCTTTTCCTCCAGTCTCTGCTCTACACTTTATCTCTATATTTGCACCTGTGAGTATTTTGTTCTCTTTCTAAGAAGGACTGAAGCACTCACTTTGTTCTTCCTTCTTGAGCTTCATGTGGTCTGTGAATTCTATCTTGGTTATTTGGAGCTTTTGGGCTAATATATACTTATCAGTGAGTGCATATCATATGTGTTCTTTTGCAATTGGGTTACCTCACTCAGAATGACATTTTCAAGTTCTATCCATTTGCTTAAGAATTTCATGAATTCATCATTTTTAATAGGTGAGTAGTACTCCATTGTGTAAATGTACCACATTTTCTGCATCCATTCCTCTGTTGAAGGATATCTAGGTTCTTTCCAGCTCTTGGCTATTATAAATAAGACTGCTATGAACATAATGGAGCATGTGTCCTTATTACATGTTAGAGCATCTTCTGGGTATATGTCCAGGAATGGTATAGCTGGGTCCTCAGGTAGTACTATGTCCAGTTTTCTGAGGAACTGCCAGACTGATTTCCAGAGTGGTTGTACCAGCTTGCAATCACACCAGCAGTGGAGGAGTGTTCCTCTTTCTCCACATATTCACCAGCATCTGCTGTCACCTGGGTTTTTTATTTTAGCCATTTTGACGGGTATGAGGTGGAATCTCAGGGTTGTTTTGATTTTCATTTCTCTGATGCATAAGGATGTTGAACATTTCTTTTTTTTTTTTTTCATTTCTTTAGGTGCTTCTTGGCCATTCAACATTCCTCAGTTGAAAATTCTTTGTTTAGCTCTGTACCCCATTTTTAATAGGGTTATTTGAATGTGTGGAGTCTAACTTCTTGAGCTCTTTGTATATATTGGATATTAGCCCTCTATTGAATGTAGGATTGGTAAAGATCCTTTCCCAATCTATTGGTTGCCTTTTTGTCCTATTGACAGTGTCCTTTGCCTTACAGAATCTTTGCAATTTTATAAGGTCCCACTTGGCGATTCTTGAACTTAGAGCATAAGCCATTAGTGTTCTGTTCAGGAATTTTTCCCCTGTGCCCATGTGCTCAAGGTTCTTCCCCACTTTCTCCTCTATAAGTTTCAGTGTCTCTGGTTTTATGTAGAGGTACTTGATCCACTTGGACTTGAGCTTTGTACAAGGAGAAGAGTATGGGTCAATTTGCATTTTTCTACATGCTGACCTCTAGTTGAACCAGAACCATTTGTTAAAAATGCTGTCTTTTTTTCCACTGGGTGGTTTTAGCTCCTTTGTCAAATATCAAGTGACCTTGTGTGTATGGGTTCATTTCTGGGTCTTCAATTCTATTCCATTGATCTTCCTGCCTGTCTCTGTACCAATATCAGGCAGGTTTTTTGTTTGTTTGTTTGTTTGTTTTATCACTATTGCTCTGTAATACAGCTTGAGGTCAGGGATGGTGATTCCCCCAGAAGTTCTTTTATTGTTGAGAATAGTTTTCACTATCCCTGGTTTTTTTTTTTTTTTTGTTATTCCAAATGAAGTTGCAAATTTCTCTTTCTAACTCTATGAGGAATTGATTTGGAATTTTGATGGGGATTGCATTGAATCTGGAGATTGCTTTAGGCAAGATGGCCATTTTTACTATATTAATCCTGCCAATCCATGAGCATGGGAGATCTTTCCATCTTCTGAGATCTTCTTCAATTTCTTTCTTCAGAGACTTGAAGTTCTTGTCATACATATCTTTCACTTGCTTGGTTAGAGTCACACCAAGGTACATAATAGTATTTGTGACTGTTGTGAAAGGTGTTGTTTCCCTAATTTCTTTCTCAGCCTGTTTATCCTTTGAGTAGAGGAAGGCCACTGGTTTATTTGAGTTAATTTTATATCCAGCCACTTTGCTGAAGTTGTTTATCAATTTTAGGTGTTCTCTGGTGGAATTTTTGGGGTCACTTAAGTATATGATCATATCATCTGCAAATAGTGATATTTTGAATTCTTCCTTTTGAATTTGTATCCCTTTAACCTCCCTTTGTAATCTAATTGCTCTAGCTAGAACTTTGAGTACTATATTGAATAGATAGGGAGAGAGTGGGTAGTCTAGTCCCTGATTTTAGTGGGATTGCTTCAAGTTTCTCTCCATTTAGTTTGATGTTGGCTACTGGTTTGCTGTATGTTGCTTTTACTATGCTTAGGTATGAGTCTTTAATTCCTGATTTTTCCAAGACTTAACATGAAGGGCTGCTGAATTTTGTCAAATGCTTTTTCAGGATCTAATGAAAGGATCATGTGGGGTTTTTTCTTTGAGTTGGTTTGGTTTGGTTTGGTTTGGTTTGGTTTGGTTTTGGTTTTTCGAGACAGGGTTTCTCTGTATAGCCCTGGTTGTCCTGGAACTCACTTTGTAAACCAGGCTGGCCTCAAACTCAGAAATCCGCTTGCCTCTGCCTCCCGAGTTCTGGGATTAAAGGCATGCGCCACCACGCCCGGCTTTTGAGTTTGTTTATGTAATAGCTTATGTTAATGGATTCCCATATATTGAACTATCCCTGCATCCCTGGGATGAAGCCTACTTGATTGTGGTGAATGATCATTTTGATATGTTCTTGGATTCGGTTGGCAACAATTTTATTGAGCATCTTTGAATCAATGTTCATAAGGGAGATTGGTCTGAAGTTCTCTTTCTTTGTTTGGTCTTTGTATGGTTTAGGTATAAGCGTAATTGTGGCTTCATAGAACAAATTGGGTAGTGTTCCTTCTGTTTCTATTTTGTGGAATAGTTTGAAGAGTGTTGGTATTAGTTCTTCTTTAAAGGTCTGATAGAATTCTCCACTAAACCCATCTGGTCTTGGGCTTTTTTTGGTTGGGAAACTATTAATGACTGCTTCTATTTCTTTAGGGGTTATGAGACTGTTTAGATGGTTTATCTGATTCTGTTTTAACTTTGGCACCTGGTATGTGTCTAGAAAATTGTTCATTTCGTCCAGATTTTCCAATTTAGTTGAGTATAAACTTTTGTAGTAGAATCTGATGATTTTTTTAAAATTTCCACAGTTTCTGTTTTTATGTTTCCCTTTTCATTTCTGATTTTATTAATTTGGATTCTGTCTCTGTGCCCTCTAGTTAGTCTAGTTAAGGGTTTATCTATCTTGTTGATTTTCTCAAAGAACCAGCTTCTGGTTTTGTTGATCTTTGTATAGTTCTTTGTTTCTGTTTGGTTGGTTGGAGTTTGATTGTTTTCTGTCTTCTACTCCTCTTGGATGTATTTGCTTCTTTTTGTTCTAGAGCTTTCAGGTGTGCTGTCAAGCTGCTAGTATAAACTCTCTCCAGTTTCTTTTTGGAGGCACTTAGAGCTATGAGTTTTCCTCTTACCACTGCTTTCATTGTGTCCTATAAGTTTTGGTATGATGTGTCTTCATTTTCATTAAATTCTAAAAAAATCTTTAATTTCTTTCTTTATTTCTTCCTTGACCAAGTTATCATTGAGTAGAGCGTTGTTCAGCTTCCGTGTGTATGTGTGTTTTCCATTGTCTGTTGGAATTTCCATTGTTTCTTTGGTGATCTGACAGGGTTCATGGGATTATTTCTATCTTCTTGTATCTGTTGAGGCCTGTTTTGTGACCAATTATATGGTCAATGTTGGAATAGGTACCATGAGGTGCTGAGAAGAAGTTATATTCTTTTGCTTTATAATGAAATGTTCTATGAATATATGTTAGATCCATTTGGTTCATAACTTCTGTTAGTTTCACTGTGTCTCTATTTAATTTGTTTCCATGATCTGTCCATTGCTGAGAGCAGGGTGTTGAAGACTCCCACTATTATTATGTAGGGTACAATGTGTGCTTTGAGCTTTAGTAAAGTTTCTTTTATGTATATGGATGCTCTTGAATTTGGAGCATAAATGTTCAAAATTGAGAGTTTATCTTGGTAAATTTTTCCTTTGACCAGTATGAAGTGTCCTTCCTTATCCTTTTTTGATAACTTTTGGTTGAAAGTCGATTTTATTCAATATTAGAATGGCTACTCCAGCTTGTTTCTTGGGACCATTTGCTTGGGAAATTGTTTTCCAGCGTTTTACTCAAGGTAGTGTCTGTCTTTGTTACTGAAGTGTGTTTCCTGTATGCAGTAAAATGCTGGTTCCTGTTTACATATCCAGTCTGTTAGTCTATGTCTTTTTACTGGGAAATTGATTCCACTAATGTTAAGAGATATTAAGGAAAATATCTTCCTGTTATTTTTGTTGTTAGAGGTGGAATTATGTTTGTGTGGCTATCTTCTTTTAGGTTTGTTGAAAGATTACTTTCTTGCTTTTTCTAGGGTGTAGTTTCCCTCCTTGTGTTGGTGTTTTCCATCTATTATTCTTTGTAGGGCTGGATATTGTGTAAATTTGTTTTTTTCATGGAATATTTTGTTTTCTCTGTCTATGGTAATTGAGAGTTTTGCTTGGTATAGTAGTCTGAGCTGGCATTTATGTTCTCTTAGGGTTTGTATGACATCTGCCCAAGATCTTCTAGTTTTCATAGTCTCTGGTGAGAAGTCTGGTGTAATTCTGATAGGTCTGCCTTTATATGTTATTTGACCTTTTTTCCCTTACTGCTTTTAATATTTTTTCTTTGTTTTGTGCATTTGGTGTTTTGACTATTATGTCACAGGAGGAATTTCTTTTCTGGTCCAATCTATTTGGAGTTCTGTAGGCTTCTTGTATGTTCATGGGCATCTCTTTCTATAGGTTAGGAAAGTTTTCTCCTATAATTTTGTTGAAGATATTTACTGGCCCTTTAAGTTGGGAATCTTCACTTTCTTCTATACCTATTATCCTTAGGTTTGGTCTTCTCATTGTGTCCTGGATTTCCTGGATGTTTGGGGTTAGGAGCTTTTTGTATTTTGCATTTTCTTTGACTGTTGTGTCAATGTTTTCTATGTTATCTTCTGCACCTGAGATCCTTTCTTCTATCTCTTGTGTTCTGTTGGTGATTCCTGCATCTATGACTCCTGATCTCTTTCCTAGGTTTTCTAACTCCAGGGTTGTGGTTTCTTTACTGTTTCTATTTCCAGTTTTAGATCTTGGATGGTTTTGTTCATTTCCTTCACCTGTTTGATTGTGTTTTCCTTTAATTCTTTAAGGGATTTTTGTGTTTCCTCTTTAAGGGGTTCTACCTGTTTATCTGTGTTCTCCTGTATTTCTTTAAGGGAGTTATTTATACTCTTCTTAAAGTCCTCTATCATTATCATGAGAAGTGATTTTAGATCTTAGTCTTGCTTTTCTGGTGTGATGGTGTATCGAGAACTTGTTATGATGGGGGAATTGGGTTCTGATGATGCCTAGTAACCTTGGTTTCTGTTGCTTATGTTCTTATGCTTGCCTCCTGCCATCTGTTTATCTCTAGTGCTACCTGCTCTTGCTATATCTGACTGGAGCCTGTCCTTCCTGTAATCCTGGTTGTGTCAGAGCTCCTCGGAGTCCATCTGTCTCTGTGATCCCGTGATTCCAGGATCCTGTGATCCTGAGATTCTGGGTATGTCAGAGTTTCTGGGAGTCAAGCTGCCTCTGGGACCCTGAGATCCTGGTGTGACCAAGCTCCTGGGATCCTGGGATCCTGGAATCCTGGGATCCTGGGATCCTGGGATCCTGGGATCCTAGGTGTGTTAGAGCGCCTGGGATTTGAGCCTCCTCTGGGTACTGTAGGACTGGCTGTGGAGTTCGTGCCCAAGGAAACTGGTGCAGGCTGAAAGGAACTGGAGCCACTGTGTCCTTCTGGTCCCAGTTACTCCGGGTGGTATTGGAAGAGATGTTGTGTCCTACTCACCTGATCATACAATTCTGGGCATGCTAGAGTGCCTGGGAGTGGAGCCTCCTCTGGGTGCTGTGGGATTGGCTGCAGAGTTCTGAGCCAATGAACTTGTCTCTTGGAGGCTAAGTGTCTCTATCTGTACAATGACAAGTGAGGCCTTTTCGTAAAAACAGTGAAGTTGTACTTTTTGCCTCAGAGGATCCCCCAAGGCAGAATATCCATACTACATCTCAAAACCTTGAGCATTTCCGGGGCTCCTTTGTTACAAAGAACAGAAACCCCTTAAAGTCATGGGCAGCACATGGCTCAACTGATGGAAAAGCAAGATGCTAATGAGGCTTCAGGCATGGCTCCATCCAGGTCTCAAGGGGCATAGAGGGCCATGGAACATTTTCATCAGGGAGTGATCTGACTGGATTTGAGTCCCCCATAGCCTATAGTACTTCTTGCTACCATTATCGTGGACCCAGACTGAGTCTACCAGATGCTTGCCACCTGAACTGCAGCCCTCCCTGGTAGGTCTCTCCTCTAACCACTGCACAGGCCCCGCAGATCTGTGCAGCCTCTGCCTGGCCCTCTGCTGAGTCAGGACAAAGCCACGGGCCCAGAGTCTGGATTGGAGAACAAGGGGGAAGAAGTGAGAGAAGGCTGGTAGGGTGCTGGGTTGGTGGAGCTGGACATCCTGTCCTACTGCCTGTTCTTGGGGGTCTGAGGCTGTGCGACAGAGAAGCCCCTGTGACTGCTCTTCTGGAATTCTTAGGAAAAGAGAAAGCTTGAGAGGAGGGCAGAAAGGTACGTCATATAAGCAGCAGGGACTCTCGGGGCAGCCGTGCTGGTCTCCTGGTTAATTTAAGACAGCAGTGAGCTCGTTGATGTGCATCCTGTTGGGAAGTGGAGTCTGTACTCTCTCTTGCTTTGGTAAGGACTATGTGACATCTCTGACCAGAAAAAAATAAATCAAAACAAATAAACGAAAAAAGTCACCTCCTTCCCCCATGGGAACACTCGGTCTTGAAGCCCTGAGTTGCCATGATCGACTGCATACAAAGCTCTTACAACCATGCCTGACACTCTGTCTATCACCTCAACTGTTACTGTTCGTGCCATGATCACTTTAATTATCTGAGTGAAGGAGCCTGGGACTCCTGGACCAAAGAAAGGAGACAGGGAGGAAAGCAAGATGATCCCTGTAGACAACCTCTTGAATCCTACCATCCCAAGCTGGTGTTCCCAGAGACTGGCCTGTCATGGGGGCCTCCTGGCTTCTTGAGGCAGACCCTGAAGAAATGAGAAATCCATCCTTTAATGAGGCAAGATGAGGATTTGGAAGGCCCTTCCTGTGGATCAGAATCTACCCTTCTGCTGCAGTATGGGAATGGCAGAACAACGCAGAGCGTGCTATACTGCATTTACCCCGCAGTTAGGTACTGGGCTCAAGTGAAGCACGGAGACACCACTCAGGGGGTAGGAAAATGCAGTCTAAGATGGGAGGGGCTGAAGTTGGGATTCCCTGACTTCGGGGCATCCAGTCGCTGCTGGAAAACCCACACAGGAGTCGGGAACAGGTTTGGGAGTCCAAGGCCCCTCCATGAGAAGCCCAGGGCCAGGGCCTCCCAAACTCCTGGACCGTGAACGGAGGAGACCCACGGGCTGAGGAGGAGCCCAGAGCTGAGGGAATAGGGAACTTTGACTTAGCTCAGCGGTGTTGAGTCCAGGAGCACAGAGAGGCCTTCTGCAGGAGGCTTTGGCACTGCAGCTATGCAGACAAAGGCTGACAAAGGCCTTCTTGCTGCTCCCCACCATGGTTCTTGATGAAAGAGACAGTCCTTGGTTCCAAACTGTTTATTGATTGTTCATCGTGAAAAATGGGTGCATACCATCTCTTCATGGTGGACCAGAGAGTAAAGAACCTTTTGCAGGAAGGAATGTCCAGGAAGGGAAGTTCATTGGCTAAACCTTAAAGGGCCTCTAGATACCTCATCAGCACAGAGAACTCGGGTGTGACACTTCAGGGCCTGCTTGTATCATCACGGCCTGCACCATCCTTCACCTGTATCGCAATGGGAATTCCTTTGCAAGCAACTGTAGAGTGGCGTCCACATTCCAATATTCAATCTCCTCATTCCTCCAAGTGTTGTGAGTACCTACTACTGTAGCACAAGTAGTAGGTTACCTGCTAGCATTGGTAACCTACTACTCATCACAAGACCTTCAGAAATTAATACTCAAAGAAAACCACCACATCCAAGGCTAGCCCCACTCCATCACATCCAATGAGATACAGGACAGTGCTGTAAGGTAGGGTGACCACTTCATATCAGTTTTTCCAGTAATTTCCCATTCTAAGCACCTAAAGCCCTGGGATGCCCTTGGTGCTGGGCAAACTAGGATATTCAATCACATGATTGCTGGTGTCACAACCCAGCTGCTCCTGTGGGCTGAGGCTTTTGCTAAAGTCACACCACCGCTAAAGGATTTCTCTGCCCAGTTCTGCTCGCTCCCCACTCCACTGTCTGGGATGAGTTCATCTGAGAATGCATCTTCCTAGGACTCCCACTCAAGTTTGCACATTCTCCATGCCATGTGCTGTGCCAGCCTGTGCTCTGCTCTGTTCAGTCCCCATCAGAAGCCCTGGAAGTGGGTAACGCTGTCCCCAAGAACAGCAAGGCTCACAGACACAGGGCTCAAGTCCAGCCCTTAACACAGGCACAGACATTCTGACACCCTTGCTAGTAAATTTTCCTCCTCTGTACTTTCTCTAACTCTTCTTTATCTCTCTTGAAAATAAGCCAAAGCATTTGGGGATTAAATCTCTCTCCTCTCTGGACTCTTTGCCTGTAATAGGCAAGAAAATGTAAGCATTTGCCCCTGGCATCCAGAGGTGAGCGAAGGTGTCTACCTGGTCTCTGACAGAGGATGGAGAGGGTTCAGAAGGCAGCTGCAGGCTGTTGACTTCTTACTTCCGAGGCTACGGTAAACTCAGATCCTATGCCATAACCCCCCAAACTAGGTTACGTTTTCTTGGGAGGGAGGAAGAGGTAAGCAAGCTAGCTCCCTGATTTCACCCACAGTCATAATGAGGAGCAGCTCATGTGACGACCCGACTTGCACCTAATTCTCATTCCCCCCTAAAGATCCAGAGCCAGCTGTTCTCATGAAGAAAGCAAGGTGTCTCTTCCTTTCATCCTTCCTGTATTCTTTCCCCTTTGCCCTATCCTCCTCATCTTTTCTTTTCACCCCATTCCTGCCCCTTCTCCAATCCTCACTCACCTCTTACACACACACACACACACACACACACACACACACACACACACACACACACAGTGCTTCACCTTACTCTCAACTTTCTCCTTTCTTCCTCTCTTTCCTCCTGGTCCATTCCCTTCTTTCTTTGTCGTGTGTGTGTGTGTGTGTGTGTGTGTGTGTGTTTGCAGAAGCCAGAGGCAGAAAGATATCCAGTGTCTGTTGTCTCTGCCTTGTTCCCTTGAGGCAGGGTCTCTCACTGGAACTCATGATTTTCCAGCTAGGCTAATTAGCCAGCAATCCTCTTATCTCCATCCTCACATAAGTACATCCCTACCCCCACCCCCATCGCCTAATGCTAGGGCTACAGGCCTGCATGGTCACATCCAGCTTTACAAGTGTGCTGGGCATTTTAACGCAGGCCATGCTTGCACAGCAACTGTTCTTGTCCATCAAACCATCTCCCCTGTTACCCAGGTTCTCAGAGTCCCAAAAGGAGACCTGAGGCTCACACGCCCCAATTCTCGTTGGCTCCATTTTCTATAAACCAGAGACAGAGCAGACCTACTTCTCAGGATTGTCATGGGAATCCAGTGCCACTGTGTAGGTGGCAGTCTTGCTTGGGACACAGCACACTAGAAGCATGCTGTCTAATTCCAGTCCCATCTTTCCAAGGCTCATGACACAGGCTTGGAGATTCCCCAAGAGGGAGGAACGACCCAGAAAGGTCCTCTCATCTCATTAGCATTCTTCAATTTGATGATAGCGAGGTTGCCCCTCCAGACTCTACCCCACCTCCTTCCAACACTTCCCAGCCTTTCTCCTGGGGTTGGGAGCAACTTCTGAAATGGGCTCCTCCAGCACCAGCCATCAAAGTGCCACCAGCACCATCTGGTCTACCCACATCCTCACCCGGGATTTATTACCTATTCCCTCCATTAGCATAAATAATATGGAGCTTGGTTTTCATGATGGTTTACATAATAAATAAAACAGGTCAATTGCCCACAAAACTAGTCTCTGTGAACAGTAACAGATTTAATTAGATTTATCTTACACTGGGTTTTCTGGAGTGAGGCAGATATCTCTCGTGCCAAGGATAAAACTTTCCCATTCAACTTCTATTTCTGGGAAGGCAGCTCCATCCTCCAAGGAGACAAGGAGGAAGAGGAAATAGAGCAAAGGGAGAGAGGGAAATGGAAGACAGCCAGGGGGGAAAGGCATAGGAAAAGAGACGTGATACCCTGGACAACATATCATGATTCACCTGGTCCCTTGATCTGCTAAGTGCAAGCCCCGACCTGAGTGACTTCAACTATCTGAGGCACCCTGAGGGAGCCACACAGACCTCTCAATTGGCTTCTTACCACCTAAGATTAAGTCCTGACCAGGGGCTCACATCCGCTATAATTCTTAACCAACTCCTTAGGCCTCATAAACCCCACTCCTTCCCATTGCTCATCCTAGTGGAGACCCTCAGCCTCATGTCTATCTGTACATGAGAAGTTACCATCCACTCTTTGTTCCCTCAGCTATCTCCACTTAGGGACATCTACTTCTGAGCCTTTTCCTAGGGTCCTGGAAACCCTTCCTGTCTCAAGCTCCTCCTCATTTCCAAAGATCTTCCAGCTTGCTTCAGTAGGAGCCCTGAGTCCTGTGACCTGCCAACTTCAGTGTTGGCTCTGTCTCTACATGTGCTCTCCCATAGGGACTGGAAGTTCTTGGAGACAAGCCACAGTGGGGCCACTGTTTGGTCATCTGGCCCTTGAGTTTAATCTCCATCTGGTTGCCCAAAAGCGAGTGGCAGACTATGGCTTCCAAGGACTGTGTGACAGATTCGTGACTCTGCCTAGAGGGAGCAAGCTGTGGAGTGTCTGCTCCATAGCTTTCTCCCCAGCCACTGAGAGGTTTATGAGGAGAGGGTTGGAACTGGGTCTGAGGTAGACCTCCACCATCTTTGGCTGCAGTGAGTACAGTGAGCTTTCAAAGGCCCCTGTCACATGTCTTACTTTGGAAAGCTGACTTGAGGGGCTTCTGTCACTACAGCCCAAAGAATGGTGGCTGATGTCTCTCCTCCATCAAAGAAATTCCATTTGCAGAAATATATGCTGAGGAAAATCCCAAAGATGGACATTGATATGGCCTCTTAGGACAGCTCAAACCATAGCTCTCTGCAGATCTTTCCTCCTCAGATAGAATAGCGTGATCTTTCCTTGTATCTCATGACTCCTCCTGTGCTGGTTGTCAAGTTGACACTTGAACTAGAGTCATCTGAAAGGAGTGAACCTTAATTGAGAAAATGCCTCCATCAGATGTGGCTTGTGGGGCATTGGGCTATGCACAGACAGACTGGTCTTCAGTTGAGCTGAGGTCTGAACACCAGAAGGGTGATAATTCACCTACATGACACGGTAGGCGTTCCCTCTTGCTCCTGGAACTCTGGCTCCTGCCTAAGTTACCACACCCTCCCCACAGCCCCCACAAGAGAAGCATAGCTAGAAGTCAGGTAGGCAACGTCCCAAGCTTCTACCTTCAGGCTAAACTTCTCCCCAGTTACCTAGCAACAGTAAAGACCATAAGAGGGGCTGCTTGGTCCTACCTCGACCTCTTACTCCTCACTTTCACCTTCTCACTCCTCTTTCATTGTCTTTTCTCTTCTCTCAATTCTCTCATTCCTTTGTTCGCTTACCTCTCACTTCTCTCACTCCTTTGTTCTCTTGCTCTTACTCTCCTCTCTCTCTCTTACTCTCTCTCTAGCCTTTCTTCTCTCTCTCTTTCTACCTTCTCTCTTTCTCCCTGCCTTTCTACAATAAAGCTCTAAAACCATAGACAGTCTCTGCTCATCAAGATCTGCTGTACTCACTCTTGTCGGTGGGAACCTCTCTTCCCTCTCTCCCATAACCCTGGGGCTACAGGGGTGGCCCCAGGGCCCCCAGGTTGGGCTGCATCTTGCCCCCCCCTATTTGAGTGGGTCAGAGGCTTGAATGCCCACCCAGAGCTGAGTGGAAAGCGTCTGGCAGCCCTCCCATGTCCGCCTGTCCAGAGCATAGGAGGAACTCTGGCGGGCGTGGGTCCTTCCTTCCCCCTCTTCCCCAGGGCCCCTTTTTAGTTCCCACAATGGCTGTTAGGAATTTCCTAAAGTAGCTATTGATGGAGGAAGGCCCATCCCATTGTGGGTGGTCCCATCCCTGGGCTGGTCATCCTGGGTTCTATAAGAAAGCAGACTGGGCAAACCATGGAGAGCAGGCCAGTAAGCAGCATCCCTCCATGACCACCTCATCACCTCCTGATTCCATGTTGCTGCTTTGTTTGAGTTCCTGTCCTGACTTCCTTCAATGATGGACAGTAATTTGGAAGTATAAGTCAAACAATCCCTTTCCTCCCCAACTTGCTTTTTGGTTGTGGTGTTTCATCACAGCTATAGAAACCCTAACTGAGACACCTCCCCAATAGCCTCTGTCATCAGCATAATTCTGCTTGTCAGCTGCATACTGCAAAAGGAGACCACATGACCGGGTGACACACCACAGTATTCTAGTCCTAGAGCCTAGGACAGCTCTGAGTGTTTGCTCTGAGCATACCCACTGATGTCTTCTCAAGTCCCTTCCCTGTGAAGCTATACCACCTCACCTCCGATCTGCTGGAGGTGCCAGCTCCTTCAGGCCAGGCAGAGACCACCGAGGGAGCCTGGAGAAAGTAGGGTCCTTCACTGCTTCATCCTTTTGATGAAGTCCTCAGACACTTGAATCCCCTCTTGCTGTCCCCATTCTCCTACACCCTCTCCTAACTTCCAGTCACCCTTTACTGTCTTACCTGTGCTCCCTGGGATCTGAAGTTCTTGGAGGTTGGAGGACAGCAAGGGAAGCTCCAAAGAGTACCCTCCAGCCACCGTGAGCTGGGGCCTCCCTGACATACAATCCCAGGAGACACAGGAACATGACCTTGAGTAGGTCTCCTGTCTGGCTTCTGCCTGCTCCACAAGGTAGAGATCAACTCAACTCAGCCCAGCCTCAACAGAGAGAGGCACAGAGAAGAAAAGCGACACTCCCTCGTACTGTTCCAGTCCTCGTTTTCTCTCTCAGGCTTGGTTACTTTCCAGGAGAGTTAAGAACGGGAAAGCAGGGAGCTAGGAGAAAGGACTTTGCCAAGATCACACACCAGTCATGCCAATCTGAAGGGCTTGCAGGGAAGGCAGATGAGGCTTACCCTCAAGGAGACTTATGATGTGCCAAGGTAGGGTGATTCAGGCTCCACTCTAGCTCTAACCCTGCCCAAACCCTGATGCTGGCACTGCCCTGTGGCTTCCTCCCCTCAAAGGTGGGCTCAAGGAGACCAGCGGGGTGCTCACCTGTGCTACACAGACCTACAGTGGCAGGAAGTTACTGGTTGCCTGGAGACAATTTCGGGAATGAAGAGAAGAAGCCAAGGTCACTAGCCAGCCCCATCAGCTTCCTTGCGGGTGCTTGCCCCTGTAGAATGGTGCAGACTTCTTGACCAAGGCTCTGCTGATTCCCAAAGTGCACTTGGCCTGTGGGGACCAGAGCTGGGCTTGTAGGAAAGGGCAAGGAAGGCTTGGAGTAAGGAAGAAATGGGCAGAGTGGGGTCTCTGGGCTGCACTCCTGAAAAGAGTACCCATTCTTCCTACCTCTAATATGTTCCTAGCCTCTCTATAGGGCAAGATGAAGGTATGGAATATCCCTGTTTGGACCTCTTCAGTCCTTGTCAGGCACAGTGTTATTGAGCTCAACATCTGGAGGCCTGGTGCTCAACATCTGGAGGCCTGGCCTTTTTTTTTCCAGAGTAGAGTTCCTTCTCTGGGCTCTCAAAAGGTATGTCTTATCTCTTCCACCAGATTCCCCAAGGCTGGGAACCACTCCCCAGATACCTAGACAAAATCCTCTCATGATGTTCTTTGTGCATATTTGAGTGGTCCTCAGAGATGCTAGGTGGCCAGGTAGGGTAGAACCTGAGTGACGTTGGTTGAAATCAGGTAGAAAATAGGCCACCTGTTTTCTGATGGACTGAATAGTACCCACTTTGACTATAGCTAGACACCTGGTTTACGTAGAAATTCTTTACACTTAAAATTAGAAAAGAAGAAAATCTGGCATGGTGGTACACAGCTGTTAACCCCAGTGCTCCAAACTTAGGCGGGGGCTGCAGTGAACTGGAGGCTAGTCTGGGCTACTTAGCAAGACCCTGACTCAAAAACATAGCAGCAAATCTGGAGATGGGAAAAATTAAGCCACACACGTTTTAGACGCTGGGATACAAAACGGTGGCCATGTTGCTGCATGCTGAGAGTCCACCATGAAAACAATATCCCAAAGGAAGCAGAAGGAGGTTTTTTTAGAGTAGCCTTCAATTTTACACTGACTTATTTTTTTAATTGATTCATCTCTTCTCTGTCCCTGCCTTTCCTTTCCAGATGGATTGTGTACATCTTCCCTCTGTGTAAATCTTCCCTCCCCTCGGGGGACTGCCCTAGGGGTAGACTTGCTTGGTTCTATCACTGATGAACATTTAAATTCAGAAAATTCATCCACACTATTTGTGAAAGGGCCCCCCCCCCCCGTACCATTTTTTTGGTCTCTGATCAAACTCAGTCTTTCTGCATCTTTGCCAGCACATGATATTATCAGTTTTACTTGCTTTTTATATCCTTGGAGGCCTAGTAGGTTCAGAGCAGTCTACTACAGTGATTTTACTTACACAGTGTCCCTTTAAAACAAAAGTTAAATGATGAAGTGGTAAGACTCCACCAGCTTGATTTGGAGGGTGGTCACATGACTAGCTCTGGTCTAGTTTTGAGGCCTCAATGACCACGTGAGTTTTGAGTCTCAGCTTTCTCGATAGAGTGTTTCTTCTTGCCTGTCAGTGACCTCTGACCTTTGTCATGAGACTATAAGTCTGAGAAAGAGGCATGGAACCACTTCAATTAACATAGAAGCTCACAGCCTGAGGAAAAAGCACCTCAGGCAATCTTCATACTGTGAGCCTCAGACTGAAACTGACTGAGCTTCTCATGACCTTCTGGGCCGTGCCTTACAAAGCTTTACTGCAGCAGCAGTTAACTGATACACCAGACAGCTCATAACTTTCAAAATTGTACTTTAATGAGTTTAATGGGTATGATTATTTTTATACTCAATAAACAGAATTTTAAAATGGAAGAAAGCCAGTGCCAAACAAGAGATTTAGATTAAAAAGACCAGCAAGGATAAAGGTAAAAAAAATATTGTAATAATACATCTTCATTTTAAGCCTTTAAGGATCAGAAGAATAACATAGTATAGAAATATGAAATTAGTAATGTAGAGGTTAGACCTTAAAAGATGCCCCAGAGTACAAAATAAAAAGATATTAAAACATCAAAAACAGGTAAAGAGCTTGAGAGTGTGCGGACCTGAGTTTGGATCCCCTAAGACCTTCACAAAGCCGACACAGTACTGCAGCTCTGCAATCCTGTGTTCCCACCTAAAGGGAGCTGGAGACTCCCAAGCCAGCTCTCCTGACGTACACAGCTGTATGTCTCCTCTCATGCAAGATGAAAAGCAAACACTAACACTTGGGGTTATCTCTTCACCCCCACATGCAGGCTGCAGCACACTCACACACAGAATACACACACACACACACACACACACACACACACACACAGATAAAAAAATACAGAAGAAAAACAGCGGAGACATGGGGAATAAGGATGACAGATGTCTGAGATCCATCTGCAAATAATTAGTACTTCTAAGGCACATCCAAAGATCAAACCAAAGCAACAATCAAAGATATAATAGAAGAAATGTGTCATGTATTAAAAAAAATAGCTTCCAGGGATGGAGAGTCGGCCCCACGCTTAAGAAACTTGCTGCTGTGGTAGAGAGCCTGAGTTCTGTCCCCAGAACCTATATCCAATGGCTAGAAACCTATAGTCCCAGCTCCCAGGGGAGCCAATGGCCTCCTCCACCTGCCCTCACACACACACACAGTTACACATCATTTTAAAATAAAAATAAATCTTTAAAGAAGACAGATCCACATTTGGAAACAAACCACTAAATAGCAGACAAAAGATACTGAAAACTATAGTTTTAGGTTTAAATATATCCTAGCTTTCTCTTCTTCTTTGGGTGCTGGCGATCAAACCCTGCCCCTCACACATTCTAAGTACAAGCCCCCCTCCCCCATACTGAGCTATATCCGTGCTCCCAAATTTAATTTTTAAAAATTATTTTTATTTGTGTGTATGTTCTCTCTCCCTTCCCCCATCTCTCTCTCTCTCTCTCTCTCTCTCTCTCTCTCTCTCTCTCTGTGTGTGTGTGTGTGTGTGTGTGTGTGTGTGTGTGTGTGTGTACCCGAGGAAGTCAGAAGAATCCTTTAGAACTGGAATTACAGCAATTGTGAGCTGCCTGATGTGGGTGCTGGAAATCGAACCCAGGTCTTCTGCAAGTAGTCACTGAGCCATCCCTCCAGCACCACCACCATCCACATTTAAATTTTTAATAGAAAAAAGTGGTTATTTCAAAGAAACTATCTCCTAGAGCAGCCACCGATGGGAGGTTCACTAAATCACTTTCTGGGTGGCAGTCTGCTGTGGAAGAGAATGTGATCCATAGCATCATGGTTGTGGCCCGGTCCTCCTCTGTGAGCTCACTCATTTCCATGTGATCCATAGCATCATGATTGTGGCCCGGTCCTCCTCTGTGAGCTCACTCATTTCCATGTGATCCATAGCATCATGATTGTGGCCCGGTCCTCCTCTGTGAGCTCACTCATTTCCATGTCAGTCAAATGCTGAAATGATAATATTTTGAATATGTTGAATCTAATCAAATATGTTGATTTCATCTGTTTCCTGGCCACCCCCTTTTTTTTCTTTAACTGTGGGCACAAGAGCATTTTAGATTACGTGGCCCACTTTGTGTGTTTAGCAGAAAGCGATGCTCTGGAAAGGGCTTGGCAAACTAGGAGTCGGAGATCAAGTCAGCTCACCACCTGCTTCATAAACAAACCTCCGCTGGGGCACTGCCACACTCATTCTCGGGAACAAATATTGCCTGTAGCTCTGGTCACATGTTGATGGCAGAATGGACAAGCTGCAGTAGAGGCCAATGGTGGGAAAGGCAGGAAATGTGTGCCACCTAGTTGGTCACAGAGTGTGCCAGCCTTTGCCCAGAGCCACAAACACTGAAAGACAAAATGAGAGCTGCGAGCTGGGTTTGAGATGAAAATGTCTTATAATATCTCAATGGTCAGTCTTGGTTACGGGATTTTATGGATTGGGGTGTGGTGGGGGAGGGGGAGCGGTGGGGTGGGGTGGGGTGGAATGGGGGAGTTACTGCTTTCTTTCCCTTCCTACTTTCCTTTTGGTAGAAGTGGGCACTAAGCTTAGGACCTTGACACTAGCTTATCCCCATGGGTTTACTTCTGATGCCCAGGATGGCCTTGAACTTATCTCTAACTAAAGCAGGGTTAGAACCTGTGACCATCCTGCCTCAACTTCCCAAGTGGCTGGGATTACACGCCTGTGTCAAGAAACCCCGATGATAAGGTCAAAGTCTAACATGACCGGAAAGCCCCAAGCTCAGTGCAAAATGGTGGACTCCCTTTACCAGTAGGGCTTCTCCCTCTCTGTGTCTGGGGAGGTTGAAACTCTCAAGCTGTCTTGAAGATGGCTGAAGGATGTCACAAGCCTCGGTTAGATTACAGGTTCCGCTTTTCTCCCCCATAAGAAGCCATTCAGCGAGCACCTGAGGTTCCTGACATGACACCCCATGCTAGTGAGGCATCATTCAGCCTTCAGCCTTCAGCCAATGACCTTTGCCCACCAGATATTCCTATCCCCTCCCTCCAACGTATATAACCCTTGATTTGCCCCAATTAACGTTGACCTGTCTCCCTGAAGCGGATCCTGGAGATAACTCTGTTATTTCTGTCCTACTCACACTGGCTGACTGAAGCCCTGTTTGTGGACTCTGCTCCCTTCATCTTTGTGGGTTGGTGGCCAATGACTCCAGGGGAGAAGGGAGACCTGTAAGTCTGCACCATGCATGCTTTCTCAAACAAGTGAAGAGCTGTCCTCCATTCTTCCTCTCCTTCTAACCGTCCTTATTAATGAAAGACAGGTGTGGATTGGAGCTAAGGGGAGCTGACACTTCCATCCATATCTGTAGTGTGGGAGTGCCCTGCCCTCCTGCATGGCGAACAGCATCCCAGCTCTGGAGTTCACAGGTGGACTCTGTGGCCAGACATGTGCGGGGAAATTCCGTACCTTTGCTTTTACTAATTCTAACCAAAATGCGTAGCTTCTCTGGCTTATGAATGTGGGTGTGGACTTCAGCTAGTCAGGCCTGCATCAGACCCTATGTGAGAGCCAATAAGACCTGCATCAATCTGGGCATATGAGATCTAATAAGATCTACAGGACTTGTGGTTACATTGAGGGTACTGATGTGGAGAGGTGATCCTGGATGATCATGGTGGTCCAATGGGATCACAATGGCTTTCCAGAAGGAGGAGGACAGTCAGAGTCTGAGAAGAAGCCATGATGATGGATAGAGGCCCAGGTAACCAGGAGCCGTGAGCCATGGAGTGCCAGCAGCCCCTGGCAGGAGGGAGAAACAGGATAGACTCTCCCCTAGGGACTCCTAAAAGAATGCAGGCACACAAACACCCTGGTGTTATCCTTCACTGCTGGCCCTGACTTCTAACCCCTCAAACCTAAGTTTGTGTTCCTCTGTCACAGCAGTGCTATGTCAGGCTAAATAAATAAATAAATAGATAGATAGATAAATATAAATAAATAACAATTACACCCTGTCCCAAATCAAATCTCACCTCCGCTATTGCAGAGATCTCAAAACATTGCTTCTGGTCACCCTCAGACTTTCAGTTGGTAGTAAGTGGGCAGGTAGCTATTCATATTACGTGTATTAATGAGTGTCGGCCTATAGCACCATATCAAAACTTTAATGATCTCATCATTAAACAATTCACTTTGCAGTCCTATGCCTTTTTTTTTTAATTGTGGGGTGGAGACAGTTGTCGGAGACCAGTTCTGCGGGATTGGTTCTCTCCTTCCTTCTCTCTTTATCTGGGTCCTGGGGGTGGAGCTCTGTCAGGCGGCCATGTTAGGCGTCATTCCTGTGTTCTTTATTCCATGTCCTGGAACTCAGGGGATCCACGAGCTTCGCCAGGCTGGGGCCCAGCTTGGTGGCACAAATACTGTAAGAGTCCGTGATGTGGCGAGGGCCCTGGTTTATTTGATTGTTCCTCTACAGAAAGCTAATAAAGCTGTTTACAGCTATCTTATCACCCCCGGATAAAAGTAACATCTTTACATGGGCTTCCTTCGGACCCATGAAAGGTGTTCTTGGAGGATAAATGCCAAGCTGGGTCAGAGGGGCACGTGTATTATTTATTTTCATGGATTCTGCCCCAAAGCTTTTGATAACACCTGTGCTGGGTGCGCACACCCCTTCTCCCCCCCCTGCCCGGACCCACCACTTGAATTTCCCTGACCTAACAAGGGAAAAATGATCTCACTGTCCTTACAGCCTCGGTTGTTAGAAGGTTTTAAATGTATTGCTTGGGGCTGGAGAGATGGCTCAGCAGCCAAGACCAAGCACAGCTCTTGCAGAGGGCCTGAATGTGAGTCTCAGCACCCAAGTCGTGCGACTCACAGCTACGTGTAACTGTGGCCCCAGAGAGATTGGCCTCTACAGACACCTGCACTCATGTGTACATTCACACACACACACACACACACACACACACACACATGCATACATATCATCCAAAATTATAAAATTAATTAATTTTAAAAAATGTATTACCTAGGTTTTTTTTCCCCCAATTTTTAATGACAAACAAAAATCACATCTAGAGTAGAAGCTTCAGGAACAGCCACCTGCTCTTGCCCTTCTCGTATCGCCCCCCACACTTGACCTCAGCCTCTGTCTGGCCTTGAGTTTAAGAGCTCTCGGGCCTCTAATGGCTTTCTCATTGGCAAAAGTTCTCCCCAAGGATATAGCCAGAGAGGACCTTGTGGGCATGAGGTGGCTGTGGGTAGAAAGTTTTGTGAAAGATTTGACCTTTAACCTCTTGACGATTCTCCTTGTATCCCTGGGGGCTGTCACTTTTTGGAGATAGTGCTCAATTCTAGCCACTGAAACATAGGTACAGGGGCTGTCTGAGGTGGCCGTTGTCGGTGTTCTTCCTGATGACGGCTTTGCTTTGGGAGCAGCATCCAGCCAGGGCCAGAACCACTCTCCAGATTTTGTGACCCTATCTGTTTTGACAGCAAGGAGCAGAAGCACAACAGACAGACAGACAGACAGATGCCTGTTGGCTCCCACATGGATTTCTTGACCATTTCCCTCAGTCTGAATCCCCAGTCCCTGTTTTTTGTCTTGATTGTGCCTTTACTTTCCTTCAGTTGATCCCAGGGCCTATGCTGATTGCTACAAAGGTCAGGCTTGTTTCTTTCCTCCGCTCTTGTCTCAGATGCTCTGGGTTTGCACGCAGACAGCCCGATGGAGCTTGTCTTCTGCTACGTTTGAGCTTCGTCTGCGCCACTGCTGTAGATCTCTGGCATCTCTTAGTGTAATGCAAACCCTGAGGAGTTTCTGTCCACTGCTGTGTGCTTGTGTGCACATGCATGGGAAGGCCTCTGTTAGTCAGGGTTGCTGTGGCTGTGATGAAATACCATGACCAAAGCAACCTGAGAAGAAAGGGTCTACTTGGCTGAGACTTCTATATTACAGTTCATTGTCAAAGGAAGTTGACAGGAACTCAAGCAGGGCAGGAACCTGGAGGCAGGAGCTGATGCAGGAGGCTGACTTGCTCAGACTGCTTTCTTAATTTTTTTTTTCAGAGCTGAGGACCGAACCCAGGGCCTTGTGCTTGCTAAGCAAGCACTCTACCAGTAAGCTAAATCCCCAACCCCCAGACTGCTTTCTTATTGAACCCAGAACCACCAGCCCAGGGATGGAACCCTGGACCCACCCACAATGGACTAGGCCTTCCCTTACCAATCACTAATTTTAAAAATGCCTTCAGCCCAATCCCATGGAGGGATTTTTCTCAATTAGAGATCCCTCGTCTTCAATGACTCTAGCTTGGGTCAAGTTGACATAAACTTGCCAGCCCGAGGCCACAGGTTACCCTGTTGTCCTCAGGATGTCCTCTATTTGTCTTTTGAGACAAGGTCTCTGACTTGCTTGGAGCTGTCCAGATAGGCTGGGCTGTCTGTTCAGTTCTAGGGACACAGCATTGAGTAAGATAAGTAAAAAGAAAGCTGGACATGGTGGCTCATGTATTCCAGGCACCCTAGAGATAGAGGAAGGAGAATTCTTACAAACCCAAGGCCAGCCTGGGCTACAGAGTGAAGCCCTGTTTCCAAAAAGCCAACAAAATGACAACAACAGAAAGCAAACAGAAGAGATAAGAAAAACTGATACAATATAATTAGAATGCAAAATTATATGATCAATTTTGTAACATTAGTACCACTGCGTAAAAATTTCATATTGGAAAACAAAGATTCTAGCCTTAGGTTAGAAAGAAAAACCATTTAACTACATTCTGGTTCAAGAGTAGTCAAATACAGTCATTCTTTAGTATCTGGGGGGGTGGGGGTGGAGGGGAATGGGGGGACCTTCCAGGACTCTTCCCAGACACTGGAATCTGTAATCCCCTCATGTTATTGAACAGCATGGTGGGTCCAGGTAACATATTCATATGCTTTAAGTCCTAGCTCCAACGCTTAGCACAGGGGCTTCAATGCTGTGTGGTGGACTGAGATCCTACACTGCTTAAGAAGCAGTGGCCAAAAGTCTGTCACACTTGCTTGTCACAGTCAAGCTATGTTGCTTGCATCCTCCGTACAAAACCTGTGAAAGCAGTGGTCTGACTAGAACCTGGGGGGAATACATCAGAGAGCCTGGAAACACATGTCAGCCCCTCAAACAATCCAGCCAGGGCCTAGGAGTAGAGCTCAGCGGGCTGGAACCTGCTGGAGTTCAACCCACAGGACCCCAAATGACACAAAAGCCAACAGCTCAGTGGGTGATAAGGTACGCTTTCAGCTGGCCGTTGAAAGAGTGAGAATCGAACTCATGATGCTGGGGAGAATAGTTGATTGCTTAAAGAGGGAAAATAATTTGATCTTCGACTGACCTTAACCAAGAGAAATGCCAGAGGAATGGGGAAATTCAAACTACTAAATTTTAGAACTAGAAGACAATATGGATGAATGTTTGTATGGCTTTGAAGGAGGTGGGCATTTCTATGCACTACATTTATTTATTTATTCGTTTGCTTGTTTTATTTATTTACTTACTTACTCATTTAACAAGGCAAAAAGGAAACAACAGCAAATATAAACCATAAAAATCAAACCACTGTGTCGATTAAACTCTCGGGAACAAAATTAAGAATCAAACAAGCAGGGGTCTGTAACACGTACAGCAGGCAAGGTGAATAACTAACCGATCAATGAGGAGACCTCAGAAGCCCATTAGAAAAAGGAGCAAAGGCCATAAATAAGAAATTTACAGTGGGAGACTATGAATAGGCAATAAATAGATGGGGGAAAAATTCAACATCGCCAGTAATAAAAGAAATTGAAATTAAAACACTGAGATATATATTTTTGCCTGTCACTTTAGCCAAGCTTCTTAAAAATCATAGTGCTTAGGGCTGGCAAAGGTTCAGAGGCAAAGAAACTTCTCTCCTACAGTGGGAGGAAGACTTGTCATAAGCATTCTGCAAGGCCATTTATTTAGACGGATCCAAAGCTTTAAGCTGCCCACAGTCTTTGATGAGACAATTCCATTTATAACATCCCCCCCCACCAACACACACACAAAGATATAATTAGAGATATGCAGGGATTTTATTTCCAAGGAGGTTCTGAGCAAAGTAATGTAGAATAACAAACAAACAAATAAATACAGCCCAAACGATGTAAACAATTTATTTACACTGCTTAACTCTGGGGGATTTGTAAAGCTCAGGTGATGGTAGGTTCGCTATGATGGACTGTTATGCAGTCATTAAAAATCTCTCCCAAACCACATTTGATTTCGAGGGAAAGTGCCTAAGGTGTAAAGTCGGGTGTAGATAAAAAGCATACTCGACAGCATTGATCGGTCCCTGATGGATTCACAAATAAGTCTGCTCAATTCCACTCCTGGCCTCCTCCCACCTCCTGCCCCTGCTCCTTGCTGCCTTCTAGGGGAGCTGTTTGTCTGTCCCAGCATGGCTCTCTCTCCCAGAAGCCTCTGTCATCCCTCCCCTGCAATACCACCTTTGCCCAGGCACGGCCCCTTCCATAGGCACTGTGGCCCCAAGAGGTGTCCATGGTCAGTGCCTATCAAATCAGCTAGGATGTAGCTTAGTCAGGATCTCGAAGTTCTAGAATCACCCGGAAAGGCTCCATGAAGAATACCTGGGATCATGTGACCAAGCCACAGGAAGTAGACCTGGGGATCAGGATTACAGAAATGACCAAGTCCAGGAGTTCAGACACCCTGCAAGCCTCATCTGCTTCTGTAGGTGTGTTGACTTCCTAGAACTGTCTCTTTTCATCTAATGCCAATCTAATGGTTTCTGGAAAGTTTCTGATTGTTTATATACCTTCCTTTGCCTTCTGAGTGGCTAGATCAATGAATAGTGTCTATGATTGGTAGCTCCATTTACATTATGAGGATGGGCTTCGAGGGTGGCTTACTTGGTAGAGAGCACAAGGGCAGACCTAGGAAATCCTTAACCTCTGACCCTTACTAACATTGTAACACCAACATTTCATAAAACTGGGCATGGTGACTTGTGCCTCTAACCCTAGTACTTAGGAAGTACAGGCAGGAGAATCAGTACTTCAAGGCCATCTTTGCATACATAAAGTTCAAAGCTAGCCTGAGCTACATGAGACCCTATCTTAAAAAATTTTAAAACAGCCAGGCATGGTATCACACAACTTTAATCCCAGCAGTTGGGAGGCAGGGGTAGGCAGATCTCTATGAGTTTGAGGCCAGCCTGGTCTACATAGTGAGTTCCAGGCCAGCCAAGGGTACATAGTAAGACCCTGTCTAAAAAAAAGATGTTTTTAAGTAATCAAATTAGATCCATGGGGATGACATTGAAGATAAAGTAGGCCTCCTACCCTCAATAAGGACACAGGGCCAGTCAGGCAGCTCTTGTTCTAACTCTCTTAGGGGAAGGGGGGTGCCAATGTAGTGTTCCTGCTGTCCTGAAATCCACAAGGGTTTCTGTCAGCTTGGTTCTGGCCTCAGCCTTCTTCCTCCTCTCAGGGTCATATGCACAGGAATCCACGGGCCTGGAAGAGGGAAATCTGAGTTATGATCCCCAGGCTGTGCTGAGCCTCACTTTGTCCTTCTGCTCCCAAGCTCTTGTAACCAACTTCTAGTGGTTTCCTACCTTCTTGTGGGACAAGCACTCTAGGTATGCAACATGCCTGTAACTAGCATGGCTTGGCTCAGCCAGTGCCATGTAGATGAGACACACTGGCCAGCAGGTTTCTGGCCATCTAATAAGTGTCCAGGCATCTTAACAGGAGTGGCCTATAACTCCATCATGAGGCCTCTGCTCTCAGCCCCCAGCATTATCCAAAGGCCCTCAGGGGTCAAGCCAGATGTTCCTAATAGAAAGATGATACTGCATGCTCAGGGGAACCCTGTCTGTCTATGTAGCAGAATGGGGGTGTTTGGAAGTGCTTGGTCTACCAAGTTACTGTGAGGAGGAAACTCTACCATTCACTCCGTACCCACTAAGACAACGCTAATGGTTTCACAGCATGCATGCGTGTGTGTGTGTGTGTGTGTGTGTGTGTATGCATGTTTGTGTGTGTATGTATGTTTGCATGTATGTGGACACACATGTATCCACAGGAGGGGCTGAGGCCAACCCTGGGTGTCTTCCCCAATCACTTTCTACCTTACGTGTTGGATCACAGTCTCTCACTTGAACCCAGAGCTTGCTGGTATTGCTCGTCTCGACAGCCACCTTGTTCCAGGGTCTCCTGTCTCTGCTTTCCAAGTGCTGGACTTGTAGGCGGGCTGCCACACCTGCCAGGCATTTACAGGGACACTGAGAATCTTCCAGGCATTTAGTCTTCACATTTGTGGGACAAGTGTCTTACCCACAAGCCACATCCCAGAAGATACAAATTCAAGGCTAACCTTGGGATATATAGTGAGACCCTGACCCCAAACAAACAAACAAAACCCAAAACAAGGATCTGGAGAAATCTGACCCTCCTACACTGCTAGTGAGCATGTAACATGTCGTCATTGAAGAAAACAGTTTGGGAGTTCCTCAGACAATCCAGCATAGAGTTGCCATATGGCTAGCAGTTCTGTTCTTAAGAATATTCCCAGAAGAAATGCTTTTTAAAAGGTGTTCTAAGACTTGCAAATAAATGTTCAAAACGACACTACTTACAATAACCAAAAAGCATAGACAACCCAGGTTGCCATCAAGTGATAAATGGGTAGTAGTGTGAACCCTCCAGACAATGGTCTATTACTGAGTTATTGTATATGCTACTGCCTGGGAAAACCTTGAAAGCACTGTGCTGAGTGAAAGAAGTCAGACACAAGCAATTGAACAGATTGCATGTTTCCTTTAATATGAAGTATCTTAAATAGGTAAACCCATAAACAGAAAGCATTCAAATGTTTGCCAGGAATGAGAAAGCGGGAACTGGGAGTCACTGTGTAATGGGAGTGGAGGGATACAAACATTGGAAAACATGGGAGAAGTAAACGATTAACAGATATGTTTCATGCCACCGAATTATATACCAGAAAATGATTAAAATAGTTAGCATTTATATGATGACTATTCTGCCACAACAAAAATAATTGAAGAGAGAAGGAGGGGGGAGGGGGAAGGGGAGGGGAGGGAGAGGGGGAGGGAGGGAGGGAGGGAGGAAGAGAGAGAGAGAGAGAGAGAGAGAGAGAGAGAGAGAGAGAGAGAGAGAGAGAGAGAGAGAGAGAGAGAGAGAGAGAGAATGTCAATGGAACCGATATTCATGGACCTGGCCCCTAGCAAGTGTGATGGGAACTGATGTTTCCATAGGAATGTTACCTAAAACTCTCAGGTGCCAGACAGCTTTTCACACTGTGACAAGATTTCTGAGAAAAGGATTTCAGGGAAGATGGGCTTCCTGGCTTTAGGTCTGAGATGGAAAAGAACATCATGGTGGTAGTCTGTGCAGGAGGAGGGAGCTGCCCCCCACACACATTCAGCAGAGAGAGAGATGAGGGGTGGGCAGGGAGGAAGAGCAAGCCAACCCAGGCTGGCAGCCTGCCTTCCCTTCCTCATCTGACTCCTCAGCCTAAGGGATGGCGCCACCCATAGTCATGGTAGATTTCACCCTCAACCACTGTAGCACATGTCAGTTGTCTCTGACTGTCAGATGTCTGTCTCATGTGATTGTGCCGTCACATGCACATCCAGAAGAGTCCTTTCTTCATCTTCTAGGTATCTTTCAATCCAGTCCAGGTCACCCATCCCACCTCAACCTGATACTGTATGTCAATCCTACCTGATACTGTATGTCATACCCACAGAGGCTTTCCTAATCAGGATACTTCAGTCATAGAGTAAGGACTGAGGACCACATAGGACCTAGGGAGGCCCAGTTCTCACTTAAGATAAACAGGAGACTAACAGAGTCAACAGGTTCAGCGGCTTCTTGGGTATCTTTCTCCACACCTGCACCTCCAAAGCTCTCCCCCTCCCTCCCGAATCTCATCACAGGCAAGGAAAGAAAGGAGAAGAAATGTTTGCTCCCATCCACAGCCTGGCCATCCACCTGTCACACACACACCCCCAGGAAGAAAGGTTCAACTGTGCCAGGGGCAGCTGACCTGTTCTGCATCAGAACATATCCAGACATGGCCGCCAAAGGTAAGCAACAGAGAGAGCTATACATTCCTAATCTCCTGGAAGCCGCGGGTGGGGCTGAAAGCTCTGCCTCTGTGTATGGTGAAGCAACCTGCCCCAGCACAGCAGCTGGTGAATGTCTTTATCGTTAGCCTAGTCAACCCGGGTATGGGATGGCAAAAGGCAGAGAATGCAAAGGGATGACCTCAGCCTCTCTTCAGCAGCTCCAGGGACAGGTCTTCAGGAAGAGACCTCATGGGAGACCTTGGGCCAGTGCTGAGATCAGAACAAGGAAGGCCAGTGTCCTCCCACGACCTCCCAGGTTAGCAGCCTCAGCTAGCTCCCGTCCCTTCCTTCCTTACCCTCCTCTTTCAGCTTGGGATGCTAGCAGGACACTGACGTCACCCTTGAATGGAGAATGTAGGGTCCCTCCGATCCTACAGAGCCTTTAAGCCAGCCCTCTCCTTTCCCCTTCCTAATCAGTTAACCCTGCACTCTGGTGGCTGGCATCTGGGATCAAGGAGAACTCTGTCACTTCTCCCCAGCTGGGGTGAAGGATGGCCTCGAGGCCAGCAGAGCCCTCTCCTTCCCTGCAAGAACGGTAGGGGCTTGATTTCTTTCATTTTGAGTCTCCCAAAGTTAATTTAAAGTTTCTCCCTTTTAAATATGCCCTGGTTGCCGAGTGAACAGTAGCGAGCTGCCCAAGGAAAGCAGAGGGAGAGAGATGATTGTCTGTGCAGATATTGTGGCCTTGTAAATGAAAAACCATGTTCCCAGAAGAGCCTGAGGGAGCAAGGTGAGTGCTCAGCACCAGGACAGGGACCTGAGATGGAGAAGGAGGAATCCCTGGGGGACTGAGGGGAGATCAAAAACTCCAGTCTGTTAGTATTTGTAGGAAGATAATTCACCAAGATCCCCTTTAAAATATATATCACTCTGTCTTGGGGTTGGGAAGACAAGGGGTTACCTCTCCTTCACTGAGTGCTATTGTGGTTGAAGGAAAATTCCAGGTGACCTCACTTGTGGTCTGGAGTTAAGCTTTCCCTCCTTCTGACCTCAGCACAGCCTCTGTTTGCCCTCCATGTCATCCTAAAAGGATGGTACAGAGAAAGGCGTGGCAGGAAGTTGCTCTTGGCTAGGCTGCCAAGCTGTTGCAGCCCGGAAGCCGCAATCCACCCACCCACCGTCTTAGCTCCCACCATGGCTCAAGGACAGCTTTCTGGTCTTTCCCTATGTTTGAGAGATTGCATCAACTTCAGGGCAGAGCCCCTTCCGCTGAAGTTGACTGGCATTCATTTATTAGTTAGTTATTTTTCATCAAGAACCAGGTAGCTAGATATGGTGGCAAACAGAGCTCTGTGTCTTTAAGGCCAGCCTGGTCTACATAGCGAGTTCCAGGCCAGCAAAGGCTATGTAGTGACCCTGTCATAGCAACAAAACAAAGGATCAGCTTTTTCAAGGCTAACCTGGGGACTAGCTCTCTCTCTCTCTCTCTCTCTCTCTCTCTCTCTCTCTCTGTTTTTTGTTTGTTTGGTTTTTTTGGTTTGGTTTGGTTTTGGTTGGTTTTTTTCCCCTTCAAAACAGGGTTTCTCTGTGTTGCCCTAGCTGTCCTGGAACTCACTCTGTAGACCAGGCTGGCTTCAAACTCACAGAAATCCACCTGCCTCTGCCTCCCAAGTGCTAAGATTAAAGGTGTGTGCCACTAGCACCCAGCTTGGAACTGGCTATTTCAATTGTCTGCATTCCTTTCCTTTCTTTTCCTTGTGGCAAGGAGGCTAGGTTAGTTAGGGTCCATCAATGGACAAGGGCTAGGCTCTCATTTAAGGTTTGTTCCTGGTTTGGTTGTTATTTTGGCCCCAGGGTCTGGATCTGTAGCCCAGGCTGTCCTTGAACTCATGAATCACCTGCCCCTTCTCTGAAACTCTGGGGTGACAGGCATGTGTGCTGCCAGGGTTGTTTAGAGAACAGATTGGCCCCTCCTCCCCCACAGCTACCCTGCCAGTCATTCTTCCCTTGTTAATTGCTTCACTTTCTCTGCCACAAAAGTAGGAACACCACATTTCTGACTGTTTGGATGTGGCTTCCCTTGTTGGTTGGTCTGTCCTTCCAAGGCTCCTTCCAGCTCTGCTCTGTCCAGCTGAGCTTCTCACCCTCTGGGCTCTCCCTCCAGTGGGTAAAGGGGCACCTTCATCCTCTCTGTTCTTCTTGAATCTTTCCTTCCCATAATGTGCCGCTGGTATGACTACCCAAGACTGAAGCAGAGCCCCAGCTATAGTCCCTGTTTGCCAAGTGTGGGCAGAGCTCTGCTTCCCATTGAGCCCAGTTTCCCCATCAGTCAAAAAAGACCGAGCTAACATGCCTCCAACCCATCACATCCTGGGCCAAAAGAGAGCAATGCCTTTCCAGAAGCCAGCCAGGTTAGAAGATCATATTGTTTCCCTGGTCAACCACAGCCTCTTGGCCTTTGTTTTAACTCTCTTTCCCATCGGCTGTCCCCAGGTAACCTCCTCACCTAGATTAATGGTGACCATATACACATTTAACAAACAAAGATGGGCCACGGCGTGACTGCAGTACAGAGGAGCAGGGTTGCAAGGTGGGGCCCGGAGACAGAGGTTCTTCATCCATATGTGCTATCTTACTGCATGGCCCACTGAAAGAGCCCCAAGGCCCTGCTACCCTTCTGCCGCCTGCAACCAGTGCCCCACATTAAAGATTTCCCCTTGGCTAGTTGGATCCTAACTGACACAACCATCTGACACTCCAATCCCTCTTAGAAAAGAGAGTGTCTTTGTATAGGAAATACCTTGATAAGGCCCTGGGAGGGAGATAATGTCCCCAGGGTTTGATTTGATCAGAGACAAGGAAACAGGAGACTGCTAAACTGTTCTGCTGGGGGCAAGAGGAAACAGAAGGCTGCGAACAGAGAGAGCAGAGGGGGAAATAAGAAAACAAAGCCCCGGGAAGAGGCGTGGAGGGCGGACAGGGATGTCTGAGGGGCTTTGGGGAATGGGCTTTTGCATGTGGCTTTCCGCAATATATAAATCCCTTCCTCTTCCATCCTTTGAAAATACAGCTACCCGCAGAGATTTTGTGTGCCCAGCCAAGCTTTGTTTTAGGGGTGAGGCCATTTGTGTGTGTGTGTGTGAAGCGTAAAGAAAAGAATTGAGGTCCACATCTGGGCTGACTGGGGGTGGGGGTCAAGCCAACAGGAGGTAAGAAGATGTGCAAATGGAGTTAACTCAATGCAAACAGAAGCTGGGCTCCAAATGACAAAGAGACAAAAATGACCATGATTGACATTCTGCCCCAGCAGGAAGCAGCTCATTCAACTCAGACACCAGCCCTACCACTGGGGACTATAGTGACCCACCTGCTGTGAGCATGGACAAGGAGAGGCAGAACAGTTCTGTGGCAGAGCTGAGACTTGAACCCATGCCCTTTGACTCCAGTCTGTGCCTAATCCTGACAGGTGCAAGCCCTCCCAGGAACCAGTGGGAACCTTCGGGAAATTTTTCTATGTCCCTTGACCTGCTCCTTCAGGGAAAGGAGAGGCCTGGCTATTTCTGGGTTCACCTATTTTTCCATCAGTCTCTGACTAGCTCTGAGTTCCCCGGGGAAGGGATCTTGTTTTATTCTTCTGTGACCCTCAGATCTACCCACAGAGTCTGCGTAAAGTATGAAGCAGCCCTGAGTTCGAGTTTATGGAGTGAAAAGGCAGAGGAGAGGGCAGAAGGGCAAGACCCACCAGGAAACCAAAAATGTTTTCTGGGGCAGGCAGGGGCTGAAAGGAGATGAGGAGACATTTGTTGACTCTGTCACCTCCCTTGTCCTTCCCCCGGTGCTAATCCTAGTGCCTCTGCCACCTCCCAGGCAGGCGTGAAGCTGTGGATCTTTCCTAATTGAGAAGGCAAACATCTTCTGTCTAGTCAAGGCTGCAACATCAAGGCGGGTTTGTGCAGGCGGAGTGCGTGAGCTGGCAGCTCACCACAAGCTCCCTATCCCTGGCTGCCTTTCTTACTGCTGTCGCAGCGTTTAACTCTCCCTGTGTTTCGGAATGTAAATGCCACCTTCTTTGAAGGTTCCCCAAAAGAGAATGCTGCTGTCTCAACAGAGGTGGCTTTTGTGGGAGGTACAGGGGGGAAGAGGGGTTTCTACTGTGGAGAAGCATTCATCCCCACCCCCACTCCTCTCTCCCGAGTCTGTTCCCACATTCTTGATTTCATTTTCATGTGATAGAAATTGAGATGTACAACCCTTGTCTCAGCTAACACAGGCGCCAGTCAACTGGAAAGCTCTTTGTTCTCTGGAGTGGGAGGGCCACAGTGGGGAGACAGGCTCTTGGGAAGTGTCTCTGGGGGACTCTAGGGACATGAGTCTCTTCTTGATCATCCTGACTCTCCAGCCCATGCATACTCACATGTACACATGATACCCACACAGCACACACTCACTGTCACACACTAGCATATACATGTAATGTGTCCATTTCCCCACTGATGAAAAAAACCTAGATGTCCAGATGTGCTCAGGTTCGGCTACTTCTGATGGATGGATGGAACAGAGGGTGGTCTCCCTGGAGCAGAGCACTCCCTGAGGTACGACTGAGATCTGACAACTAGGTTGGAACTGGGACAACACTATAAGCTGTGTCAGGGCTCTAGATGGTGGCATCCTGTCCCAGAGCCCTGGTATTCATACGCAGAAAGGCTGGTGCTATAGCTGGTAGTGTCTGACTGCCCCACCAAGAGAATAAAAAGCCATATATGCCAGTGTCATCATAGCACTTGGGAGACTAAGGTAGGAAAATTGTGAGTTCAAGGCCAGCCTGGGTAGGATAGTGAGCCCTTGTCTCAAAAACACAAGCAGAGAAGCAAGACAAATTCAAGAGATGCAGGTGAGTCTCACAGACTGGATGGAGAGACAGGAGAGTTGACAGGATTAAGGAGGGGTCTTAGTTCTTTGTCTTTGGAGGCTGTTAAAGGGAGGCATCCTCTGACTCAGAACATACCATAAGGGGAGATGATAAACCTGAAGGGCATGGTAAGTTTGAAAGGCATCCTGGGAGAGATGCCCAGTGGACAGCAACACAGGTGGGTGTTCAGGAGAGAGGCCTAAGCTGGGGAGGGTCAAGGGCAGCACAGGTAGAAATTGTGGTCACTTTATGGACAGAAAGAAAACGCAGAGATGCTGAAGAGACTTGTCTAAAGAAAAGTGTTGGAAGAGCTGGCAGCACAGTGGGTAGAGATGCAGGAGACTGGGCTGACTTCAAACCCAAAAGCTGGGCAGAGAGCATGGTGGGTAGAGATGCAGGAAACCGGGCTTCCTTCAAACCCAAAGGCTGGGACAGACAGATGGCTCAGCAGTTATGAGCCCTGGCTGCTCTTCCAGAGGACCTTGGTTCAATTCCCAGCATCCACATGGTGCAACTCCAGTTCCAGGGGATCCAATGGTCTCTGATATCATGTGGACCCCAGGCCTATGTGTGGTGTATGGATACACATGAAGGCAAAATACCTATACCTGTAAAACTTTAAAATGAAATAAAGTAATGGAACACAATTAATATTTTAAGAAAAGAAATCAAAGCCAAAGATTTGTCCAAAGATCCCCAATCCAAGGACAACTAGAGGTCAGCATGAGAGAATGCAAGGGCCATCAGGAATGTTTCTCAGGATCCAGGAAGGTCCAGAAAGAGCAGGTCAACTACCCAGGTGCAGGGACGAGGCCCTGCGGACCGTGAGTAAAGATGGTTGAAATCTGGCTTCGAGACAAAGGCACTGCTTCCTTCATGTCATCTTGCCATGAAAATATCCATGGGAGTTTTCCTGCCTATAGGGACGGCGGTGGGAAGAGAAAAGGGGAGGGACCTATGAGAGGGTGTTCCTCATGAAGAAGGTGGCAGGGGTGGAAGGTGGGACCTGGAGAGGGTGATCAACTGAAAAACCACTGCTCACCTGAAGAAGGACAGAAGGCTCGAGGAGACCAGAGTGACGAATATGGTGGCCCATGCCAGATGAGCTGTTGGACTATAACCCACACCACTTTAGGACTCTTTCTCTGAGTTGTGTTGGTGGCTGTGTTGACAGCTCAGCCAGTGAAGTGTCTGCCACACAGGCCTGAGTTCAGAATCCCAATACCCAACCAAGTTAAAAGCCAAGTACAGCATCATATGCACGAAACCCAATGCTAGGGAGACAGAGATAGGGGCACCCCTGGGGCTTGCTTAACTGGTCAGTGAAGCCAGCCAGCAAGCTGCAGATTCAGTAGGAAACCCTGTCTCAAAAGATTAAGATGGAGATCAACTGCTGAAGGCATACCCACCATCCATGTAGATTCATACCTGAACACCTGTGCCCACGCATAGGTAAACACACAATAAATAAACAAATACATAAGTGACATCAGCTCCATGCCTCCCTGCTGCCCCCCAGGCTTGGAGGGATACGGCCAGCTCCAGTGTGTATATATGTGTGTGTGTGTGTGTGTGTGTGTGTGTGTGTGTGAGAGAGAGAGAGAGAGAGAGAGAGAGAGAGAGAGAGAGAGAGAGAGAGAGAGAGAGAGAGAGAGAGAGATATCTGCCCCAGACTTCACTGGGTATACAGAGGCCTGCCCCACTCTAGACCACTTCCTGCTAAACTTAATTACTGAATGACCATCCAAGATTTAGAACATCTGCCAGCCATTCTGTCCCTGCCTATCCTACCATTTTCTGATGGAGGGCCTGAGAAGTCAGGACTTTTGTTCAAAGTCACAAAGCTGGTGGAAGAGCAACCTCCCTGTGGTCTAGGGATCTGTCCCATCTGTCCCAGTCTGCCTCCCCTGCCCTGTCCCTGAGTGCGGACAGCAGCACTTCAGCTACATAACTAAGTGTAGATGTGTCCTCTGTTCTCATCCACATGTTTCCCTGCCCCTGACCACCATCTGGGACCTGAGAGTGTGCACGAGAGTGCCATGTTCCCCAAACCTCTCCTCCCTCTGCCTCCAGAGGACACTCAAAGAGCCCACCACTCAGCTGCATGTCCCTTCTAGCCAAGGAGCAGGCTGCCCCCAGCTCATCCGCTCTCCCTTCACAGAAGCCTTACAATAGAAGCATCTGTCCCTGTGCTACACGGAGCCTCAGAGAGGTGAAGCGACTTCCTCCTGGTCACACAGCCAGAAGTGTTCAGGCCAGATTAAGATCCAAGCCTCCCAACTCCCAATCTAATGTCATTTCCCTCTCCTGTTGGTTGTCCTCTGGAAGCCAGATTTTACACACCCTAGTGTGGTGGCAGTCCAGGGACAAGCACTAACATGCAGATACAAGATCTTCATGTGAGACCTTACCTCCTTTGGGGGGGGGGTGCTTTTTAAATGTCTCTTAGGAAAACCCTAGCTGAAAGCTCTGGAAACATCAGGAGAGGTGGCGTCCTCAATGCTCCCTGAGCCAAAGCTAAGCCTGGGTGGAGACTCCCTGGGGCTGTGATGGAGACTTTAATTGTTCATAGCAAGGATGACTGCCCATGGAATAGACTAGGATGGAGACAATGTGGTGGGGACAGATCTTTCGCTGATGATACCGCAGTGAAGGATGCAAAAAACAACTCCTTTGTCACTCTGAGATTCTGCTGCCCTGTGAGGGTGCAGCATGTGGCCCCCAGCCCATGAGTCTCACACTTGCAGCTGCATGCTTTTCTATGACATGAATATTTAAGTGTCATCTGATTGCATTATGCGTCATCAGTGGAGAATAGAGAGTGAGTGTGTGTGTGTGTGTGTGTGTGTGTGTGTGTGTGTGTGTGTGCGCGTGTGTGCTCATATCCTGCACAGCACCTCCTCTCCCTTGCAGTCTTACAGGACCCAGAAAAACAACTTCCCCTCTGGGGACAGTTGCTAAGGGCCTACCTCTCCCTGGCACTCTCCCACCTCCCTACTCCTGGCATCACCTAGGGATGGGGGTGGGGGCAGGAATGGGAGTCACATGGTCAGAGACATGGATCCCAGTCACCCCAAGTTTTCCTCAAATTGAAGGTTTCATCCACTTCATGGCCATGAGCCTCTTCTCTTGCTGCTGTGGTTGGTAGGTTTTGTTGTTTTGTTTTGAGACTATAGTGAAGAAGGCTGGCTGGTCTGGAACTCACTGTGAAATCTAAGCTAACCTCGAATCTATGGCAATCCTCCTGACTCAGCTTCCCAAGGACTGAGATTGCAAGTGTGTAAGCAGTAGCATGTATCCCTAGTGTTCATTGTCTCCCCACCCCCCAGCACCTCAGGACCCCAGCAGGCTGGCTGAGCCAGGAGGGAGAAGCAATACCGTGTGCATAGCTGTAATGGAGGGGCCTCTAGAGACAGACCTATGGCTACAACCAGACAGGCAAGGAACTGCAGCATGCTCCCAACTCCCATTTGCTTCTGCCTTCCTAGCCTGTGTACCCAGTTGCCATACAAAAAGAAAAGCCAGAGGCCGGAGAACCCCTGGTGGTCAGAGGGTTGTACAGACACTTGAAGAACAGCCGTATCCCCACCCAAATTTGCCCTGTCTCCTTGCTTGGGCCTCTGCTCCATCTTCACAGGTGATTAGTGAACCTCTCCAGTTCCTCAGCAGGCAGCGCTCATCGGCATGGCTTCTGCCAGCATCCTGCCCTCAAGAGTGAATCCCTCAGGCCAGATAGCCCAGAGAGGCACTGCCCTAAAGAAAGACCTCAGAGGGAGCCGACAAGCTGGTGACTTCTCCGTTTGCCTCTTGGTGTGTTTTCAGTGGTCTGTGTGTTTATTACCATCTCAGCTACCAGTGAACAAGGGGGAGAAATACGCCCAAAGGAAAGGATAGCCAACCGTTCCCAGAATCCTCTGACCAGGTCTGGAAACAAAAAGATGAGCCTTTTGGCTCCTGTCAGGCTCCTGTCAGCCTGGCTGGCAGCTGAAGCTCAAGTCTTCACGCTTATCCCCCAAGGAAGCATAGGGCCACACCCTTGGGTTACTTCCCTAGTAAATCTGTAAGGTTATTGCTTCCACACTCCTCCTCCTTCTCTTCTTCCTCCTCCTCCTCCTCTTCCTCTTTCTCCTCCTCTTATTCCTCCTCTTCCTCCTCCTCATCTGGAAGTTGTGCCTGGAGATTCAGGGACAGTTGTGACCTGAAGGACAGGGATTTCTGTTCCTCTCAACCAGAGCCTGCTATAGCCCTCTAGGCTCTATTCATAAGGACCCAGGTGGCAAAGAAGGCTAGTAACAAAGGCTTCCCGCTGAGGCCTGATGCTCCCCCATCCAGGAGCCACTTCTTAGCTAAATACCACCCTCTCCATGCTCGGTAATGACCTTTTGAAGCCTCCATTCGCTTGCCTTGGTATTTAGAGAACAGCCCTGTCTCTGGGGAACCAGGGAAGGAATACTTACTGCTTCAGAAGGCCAGCCCCCAAAGAGAAGAAAGAGCAAAAGCTAACCCCTCCCTCCTGAGGCAGGAACAGCCCTTGTTCTTCTGTCCTCTGCCAGGACTGCTTTGTTAAACGCCCACCATGCAATTTTAACACCTTCACTCTGGGTCTCCAAATGGCTATGCACAGGTGTCCACACCACCCATGAGTACACCCACGTGTGTGTGTGTGTGTGTGTGTGTGTGTGTGTGTGTGTGTGTGTGATTTCTGAAGGAAGTGAGTCTCCTTCCTGGACATGGGCAGATAGGTTATGGGTAGGGACACAGGCCTATAGATATTTGTTAGAGTTATTTGACTGTACCTGTACCTGGGTCTATGTTGCCTGTATCCGTGTCTCCTGTTCCTGTGCCTGTGCCTGGGTCTATGTTGCCTGTGCCTGTATCTGTGTCTCCTGTGCCTGTACCTGTGCCTGTGTCTGCTCCTGTGCCTGTGCCTGGGTCAATGTTGCCTGTGCCTGTATCTGTGCCTCCTGTGCCTGTGCCTCTCTATCTGTGTCTCCTGTGCCTGTGCCTAGGTCTGTCTATGGCAAAAGCATGAAGAGGCCACTGCATATGTCAGTGGTGGGATCAGAGGTTCTGATCACATACTTATGCACAAGGGTCCCAAGTGCATTTGTGTACCTAGAAGGCACAAGCTCTGAGTGTGGTTTTATTTGGCCGAGTCATGAAGGATGCAGGCTCATTTCTGCAGTAAGGAAGCAGGATCTATAACCTATCATGTGGGCTCCCACCCCAGGCCTCCAGGCTCATACCTGTCCACTCCAACTCCCTGGTACATAGTCCCACACACACACCTGACTTTGGAGTGACAAGGAGATTTCCAAGTTGATAACTGTGGCCCTCCTGGGACCTGGTGGACTCTATGTTGCCTGTTGTGCCCTCTGTTGGCTAGGGAAGCCCGATTGGCCTCCCTGGACTTGGTAGGTTGATATCATGCCCAAGAGCCAATTTTCAGCAAGCTCTGCCAAGAAGCCCATGCCTGACACAGCGACTCCTCAGAGTCAGCAGACCCTCAGGAACAGAATAGAACTCATGAGCAGAATCACCAGAAACATGGGCTAGGGGTGGGGCAGAGAAGGTTCCAGAGCCAGAGTGCAAATGATGGGCTGCAATGGAAGATGCCTGGCCATGCCACTGACCTGCAGTAGCACTCGCCAACTGGAGACTGAACGGTGGGTGCCACAGGGTCACCCAGATTCCTCATCAGAGCCAAACCCTCAGCAAGCATGGGCTCCAACTGGCAACCCTAACTGGGCAGATCTTGGAAGTGAAGCTGCCTTTGACAGAAGGAATCTCCATCACCCTAGGTGACATTGGCTCTCCAAGGCTAACTCCTGCCCAGTAACCTGTGCTCCCAGAGCAGAGAAGCCTGGTGCCTTTGCCACCGCTCGAATTACACAGAAAGGCCATCCCAGATCCGAGGGGATTTCAGGGACAACTGGAGCCTTTGTGGTACCATAACACTGAGAACTGGGCTGTGAGCAATGCTGGTCCTTCCACCCCTCAGAATACAGAAGCACCCCAGGTAGACTTTCTGTCATCAAATCTCCACCTCAAAGGAGGATGTTTGCAGATGGAAGAAGTTAACCAAGAAGGCATCAGTCAGATAAACATAAGGATTCAAGGAGATGGCTCCATGGACCAGAAGAGAGGAAGAAGAGGGGAGGGAGGTAATTGGGGACAAAAGATGGTCTTCTGTAGAGCCAGGATGAAGAAAGAGACCAGTTGACCTGAGAGTCAAGAGAAAAACCACATGATCCTTTTGTCAGAAAATTAAGAAGCCAAGCACTTCACTGAAGGAGTGACTAATATCATCAGACTCTAGAGCAGTGGGTCTCCATCTGTGGATCATGACCTCTTTGGGGTAGAATGACCCTTTCTCAGGGGTCACCTAAGAGCATCTGCATATCAGATACTTATATTATGACTCATAACAGTAGCAAAATTTTAATTATAAAGTAGCAAAGACAATGTTTTTGTGGTTAGGGATCACCACAATGTGAAGAACTGTATGCAGGGTCATAGTGCTAGGAAGGTTGAGAACCACTGAGCTAGAGAGAGGCCCAAGAGCATGAAATAAAAATAAAAATCCTGATAGGGTTAGCAGAAGGACATAGCCAATGACTTTAATTAGAGCAGTCCCCATAGATGGTGGTGTAGAAGGATGTGATACCAGAGTGACCGTAAGTGTGGATAACAGGCGTCTTAGGTCATACTTGGAAGAGGAGACAGCAAGAAGAAAGATGGCGCAACTTCTGCAAGTGATGCTATCAATTCCATTGTGATTGTTTTTAAGATTGGAGGCAGTTGAGTGCAAACCTGGAGATTTTTCCAGCCAGAAGGCTGTATCCATTCACGGCCCCTGGAGACATCTCAATATCTGCCCGTGCGGGTTTCCTTCTGCCAACAGTAAAATTGATCGTCCCAACCACTTAAACAAGAGAGATCCATTACTGTGAACTAAAAGGACACTTGTCAACTACGGGAACACCCTGCATGAGTTAAAACAGCGGCAGCTGGCAGCGGCCACTGCAGACTACTGGGATCTGCTTGAAGGTGTCCTGCTGTTGGTCATTATTACAGCCATGCTTTATCTGTCATTCAGCCTTGGAGTGTATCCCAGAACCAAATCTTAGAGTCCACTGTCTCTACAGCAAGGTGACACGGGAACTTCGGATCCCACATCTGAGGCTCCCAAATTGCCCTTGTTTGGGTCAGCCTTGTAGTTTGGGTGGACTAGCAGTCTGCCTCTGACTCAGTAGCCGGGGCATGCATGTGGCTCATTTGTTCTTGCCAAGGAAGGGTATTGTGGCCAGGCCAGGAAGAATTCTGAGATTTGATGCCATTGCAATTCTGAATAGAAGGCTGGACAGAGGAATAAATGATGTGGGTAGGAAGACTGAGTGTGAATCCTGGCCTCAACGCTGCATCTGCTGCAGAGATTGAGACCTGATTTACACATCTGTGCTTTCCTGGTGATCATAAAAGAAGCCTTTTAGGATGTGAGCCAGGGCTGATATTGCAGATAAATACATTCATCAGGAAATCCAGCTCTTATCGCTCAGTTTTGACAAGCACAGCTTCTAGCTTCAGGTCTCTTTGTGACCCAATACGGCTGAAAAAAAGCACCATCCATTACATCTGCATTTCAGGCATGAGGAATGGAGACAAGAGGAGAAAACAAGGGACAGACTGTCTTTTTAATGATACTTTAAAAATGGTTCTTGTCCACTGAGGGCCATGTCTGGGACTGTGGCCATGCACCAGGAGGAGTCTGTGTCAATGTCTGTGGCCCATACTGCCACCAAAGGCCATGTGGACATCACCTGGAACCCTGTTAATGTTTAAGGGCTATATAGAGCTGGCCCTGCCTGTCATTAGGTACAACACTTGGGAGAGTGGGCTCCACACCTTTCCAAGACAGCAAAGTAGACTGGCCCTGGTGGTGGGGCATGGGTGAGCCAGCCTGAGAGCATAAAATCAGGGGAGCTGGCCCAGTCCCTGGCTGGCTGTGGCATTTGGTGAACAAGCCAGGGTAGCAAGAGAGAGTTCACTCTGCTGGGCTGGGTACAGGAGGCCTGACCAACTCAGCTACTACCCAGGCCCAAATCCAGGGCTTTGAGTTGGCCCACCCCAACATTTACCCCATCTATAAACTGCTGGAGCATGTGAAGGGACCAGTCCTGCAGATCCAAAGCCGCAGGACCTCCTTGACACAGGGCAACAGCAGGATCTCCTAAAGGAGTCTCAGTGAGGATCCAGAAGCAGGAGCCAGAGGCCTCAAACCAGATCAGTGGACATTTGCAAGTAAAGATGCATAGACAAAAGGTTGTACTGTGTGACACACTGTGACACACTGCAGCTTCCACACTGAAGTGGCTTATTTATTTATTTATTTATTTATTTATTTTGGTGGTGAGGTTGCAATGGTGGAGGAAGAGATGCGTGAGACTGGGGTGCATGATGTGAAACTCACAAAGAATCAATAAGAAGGTTGTGTAAAAAGGTCATTGTAACACTTTTGCTAACTTCATCACTGGCCATTTAATAACAAAGCCCTATCTAGTGGAAAGGAGGCTGAGACATGGACTCTACTCTGGGCAAGTCACTAGGTTTTGCTAACTAGTTTTATGTCAGCCTGACACAAGCTAGAGTCATCAGAGAGGAGGGAGCCTCAAATGAAACGAACGAACAAACAAACAAACAAAATTTCATCCATAAGCTCAAGCTATTAGAAAGCCTGTAGTGCGTTTTTCTAATTAGTGATTGATGGGGAGGGCCCAGCCCACTGTGGGCAGGACCATCACTGGGCTGGTGGTTCTGAGTTCTATAAGAAAACAGGCTGAGCAAGCCATGAGGAGCAAGTCAGTAAGCAGCACCCATCCCTCCATGGCCTCTGCATCAGCTCCTGCCTCCAGATTCCTGCTTTGTTTGAGTTCTTGTCCTGATATCCTTTGATGATGAACAATGATGTGGAACCCTTTGCTCCCCAAGTTGTTTTGGTCATAGTGTTTTATCACAGTAATAGTAACCCTAAGACACAGGTCAAATAAAATAAGGGATGCTCATTTTGAAGAAGGAGACAGGATGGTGGAATAAGCTACTAATATGCCTCTCCTTGCCTGTTACCTGAGGCAAGTCCTCTGAGCCTTCGGGCCTTGGCTTTCTAACCTGCAGATAGGGATAATCACCCTGTCCTGCCCTCGCTGATGTGGCCACTGGCAGTGTAAAAGCATATATCACAGAGCTCAAGAGCATCAACAAGGTGAGCAGTTGGGAGTGGCGCTGACTGGGAGTGGGAGTTGGGGACTGCACCGTAGCTGCAGAGGGAGGTTGCTGTTCAATTCTGGCCTTTTGGGGAGATCGTCTCAGTTTTAAAATATAATGAAAATTGGGACTATATATCAAACCTCTGTAATTTTGAATTTGCCATAATTCTCTTTTTCAAAAGCCCATCAAAGTGGATATTTGCACAGCTCAGCGTGTATGATTCTATTTGAGGAATGAGACCCTGGAGGATAAGTTATGTGTGCCCTGGGATAGTGACACCATCCTTGAAGCTTCACCTAGTCTCAAGACACTTCAATTTCTCTTTGGTGTGATAAACACCCTTTTCCTGGTGGCAAAAGCTTAGATGGGCCAAAGGTAGCATGTACTATCTGAGTCCATGGCTTTGAGTGTGCATTCCTGTGTGCTAGCAAGGCCTGCAGAGCATTTTATCCCACCAGTCGCTTGTCACAGACTATCTGACGAGGGCCAATAAACCTTCCAAGGGCTTGCTGAGCTCTGTATGCATTGACTTCCTTCCATCAAGCAAACAATTTGAGCAAATCAACCCAAGTTTGCATAGGAGACCTGGGCGGCTGGCAGCAATTTAGATGTGTATGTGCCTCTAGCCATGTGACTTGGCCTGAATCCTTCTGTAAACCACAGGGACAGCAATGGTGAGGAGACTAGCACAATCCTCACGTGCTTCTATTTATCGGTAGTCTTCTGGACCCGAGCTCGCCTACATACTTAGTTGGTCCCTTTTGCTCCCTAGCTTTTACCTTTAGATTGTCCCTGCTTGGTCATCCCAACAGGGGATGGAGGAGATCCTCAGAGGGCTGGCCTCTGCACATCCTGGTGTTCCAGGAATCATCTCTGAAGACCTGCCTCTTTGACTTCCAACCTGAAGGTATCTTCACCCTAAGATCTAGCTCAGCTTTGTCTCCAGAGAGCCCTCATTTCCTTGCACAAAATCATCTAAAGAATGTATCCATCATCACAGAGATTGCAAGGTTACATTTTGACCTGTGGACCAGAGGTACCAGCCCAGAGGCAGCAGGAGTTACTCCAGGGACTAAGCACAACTCCTGGGTGAGAAATTTATGCTGTTTAATCTGATCTCCTATCACGTTACAGCACACATTTCTCACAGCTTAAGTCTCCCCTTCCTTTCTCAGCTCTAGCTAGCTCTTCTCCCTTCCCTAGGTGATATACTCATCTCTGGTTTCTCAAACCCCACTAACTGTCCACTAATCCAGTGTTGAGTTAGGTTGCTGCTCAAACCTCAGGAAACATCAACATTCAGAGCCAATGTTAATATTCCTTTGGTCCAATGTGCCCAGGCTTCGGAAGGTCCTGTATCCCTCTTCCAGCCCTCACTTCACATTCACCATCTGCAGTTATTGGATGGACAAGTTCCCGAGGCTTTCTGACGGCCCGTTTTCCCTGGACTGGATTAGATCTTGCTCATATGTCTCATAAAGGAACACTCAAAAGGATAAGTCTGTGTGTAATGAAACTACTGCAAAGCTTTATGTGTGTAAAACAATCTTAGACTTGCTGTGTTCTATCTGGCCAGCGTGACCCCCCAGGAAACTGCACTGAGTTTTCCAGGCATGGTTGTGTGTTGGCAGCTCAGAAATTTCAGCCAGTTTGGATGTTGCTAGTCACATCTGCTCTTATGAAACCATTTCAAAACATAAAGCATGGACCACTCTCTTCTCCTCAGCAGCTTCCCATCTTCCAAGAAGTGGGATGAACCTCCAGCTCCCTATATTATGAAGAAGAAGCCACAGGAAGGTGAGCCTCCACAGATACCTCTGACATCACCCATACACATACACACACACACACAGACACATTCATTCCAGCCAGAAGGCCTGTGAGTGAGATGCATGTACCATCCCCATCCCCACCCCCATCCCATCCCCATCCCCATCATCACCACCACCACCATCACCATCATCACCAGCACCCCCAGCACCACCCCTGCCTGTGGTCCTTTACATCTCCTCCATCCTACCGCTAGCCCACTTTTGCTCTAAAACACAAGGGACCAGCACTGTACTCTTACCACTTAAAGGACACATCCTTGGTCACTCTTGGCCATGCTCTAATTCCCCAAAGCTTTTGTTCCTTTGTTGTGTGTGTCAGTGTCTGTCCCTCACCCCCTGCAGGACGCAGATCTCAGAGGACTTGCCTGCTGTTCTTTCGCCAGCACCTAGTTCATGCCTGCAAAGGGCGGACATTCCACCAATATTGGCTAGATGGATGCATTGCTGGAAGGAAGCAAGCCAGGAAGAGTTGTGTCCTGTTAATGTTTACCAAGCAGGGAAAGGTGCTGTCTGGGGGCAGTCTAGAGGTGCAGCTGACGTCAGCCTCAAACCTGTCAGCCCCTGTTTTGGCCAGCCCTACCCACTAACATGAGTGACCCCCAAGTCACATGGAGGGTGCTTATTGTCCTCTAACCCACACCTCTTGAGCCAGACTCACCTCCCCTGGCAGCAAGGGGTGGAACAGAGTCTGGAAAATCCGTCCATCACTCGGGGAGAAGAGTCACAAATTCTGAGGTCTCTGTTTACGCCTGTCACATTCAAGGGCAAACTTGCCATGGCTGTGGCATGTGGCCACTCCTCCATGCTGACAGCTGTGCTGGCTCAGGGACTTGTCCAGTGACAGATCTGTTGTCTGTTCAGCAATATCAAGTGGCTGCTCCTAGGGCCAGGGCCAGGTGGTGGCTGGAGGTGGAGCCTTATATATCTGGGGATTCCTTGGAGAGACTTTCTTCCTGGAAATGTCCTGTGCCCGGAGCCAGCCCGGCAGGAAGTTCTGCAACAATTCTCAAACTGCTGGTACCTTGTTATGGGTTGAACCTGACACTTTGTTAACTTGGTTGACCATTTGGCCAGTAACTGGTGGTACTATTTTGGGCGGCCATCTTAACTCCAGATCCTTCCTACCTCAGCAAGCAATGCCTCCACTCCTCTGGGAACTGGGCATACAGCAGGGACTCTATAAAAGGCTCACACAGTGGCTGATGGGAAGTGAACACTCAAAAACAGCACCAAGATACCATTGTTATCATTGCGCTGATGTTTATAGATGGGACCCTCACCTACCTTCTCTGTCCAAATATTCTCCAGAGGAAATAGTACAATCCCTTTTAGTGTGGCCAGAGAGGTGTGGTGGTTTGAATACACTTGACCCAGGGAGTGGCAGTTTTAGGAGGTGTGGCCTTGTTGGAGGAAGTGTGTCACTGTAGGGGTGGGCTTTGAGACCCTCATCCTAGGTGCCTGAAGAGTCAGTCTTACAGCAGCCTTCAAATGAAGATGTAGAACTCTCAGCTCCTCCTGCACCATGCCTGCCTGCCTGCTGCCATGCTTCCTGCTATGATGATAATGGACGAAACCTCTGAACCTGTAAGCCAGCCCCAATGATATGTCCTTATAAGAGTTGCCTTGGCCATGGTATCTGTTCACAGCAGTAGAACCCTAACTAAGACAGGGGGGTAAGGAGCTAAGAAGCAAACCCCACCCTCCCCAACTTCAGCTCTGCTGTGCTGAAAACAGCAATGGTCCCAGAGGTTGCCTGGAAGCCCCAAGAGCAGCCAGAAGACAGCATCTGAGGCCTGGGGACATAATGACCTCTCTGGTGTGTTTCACTCAGAAAATAGGAGACGGTACAAACTGAACCCCCCTCAGCCTGTCCCTCTGCTCCTGAGGATCCATGATCACAGTTGCCTCCCTGCCTCTCCCCCAACTTGTGTCACCCCTACCAATCACAACTGAGCCACCCTTTCTGCTCAGACTGCCATCCTCACTCTTTCCTCCTAGCACCTCCTTCTTGTCCCCACCCTCACTGACATGAGTGGCAGCAGGTGCTTCAGTGGTTCGATGGCATTTCTCTTCCAGGCCAGCAGGTGTGTGTTCACTCTGGGCTCCTCCAGACTCACACTTTACAGCCAGAGGTCTGACCCTGATGACATTCCAGGCACAGCACACTGGTAGGGACAGGGCATGGAGGGAGAGATAGGGTGGGGCAGGGCTGTTAGGGAGAAATAAAAGTTGCAGCCCATGTGGTCTCAGTAAACTGGGCCTTCCTGGGCAAGTTAACATGGCCTTGAATTCCTTGGGGGATCCTCTCTGTTCCTCTTTCTTCTCTCACTGGTGATGCAGTCAGAGTCCTCCTCCATTGCCCCAAAGAAGCTCTACAAGGGGCAACTCACCCCTGGCCCTACCCCTCAAGATGAATGTCAGCCCTTGGCAGAATCCAGGCCAGTGGATCAGCCAGTCGTTCTGAAGACTTTCTCTGCTGGGGCCCATAGCCAAAGAAGTGGAGCCCTGCCTGTGGGGCTGAGAGGGCCCTGTTCACTGTGACCATGGGGGCAGTAACTTTCATTTATCTCTAACTTCTGGACAGAGGGATCTCTCCAGGCTAAGTCTCTCTTAGTCAGCACTTTGTCACCCATGGAAAATGTCAGGTTTTGCTGCAAACAGTTCAGTGAATAGCTGTCACATGGGCAGTACATGGCAGTCCCCGGTGTTTCCCTCTTATCCACAGAGCCTGCCATCCTTCTGGGGCCTCCAGGCCACACAGAGCTGTTCCTCTTCTCTGTCCCTCACCCAGAGCTCCTCTCTTCAAAGGAACCAGGAGAGGTGAACAGGTGCCCCTGCCCACCAGCCTCCAGCTGGCCTCTGGCACTGTGACCCAGCCTCAGAGGCACGAGAAAAACTCTCCCACAGAATTCCTTCTCTGTTAGAAATCTAGTGCTAAGCAAAGCCATTCCCTGGGGACCGAACTTTTTTGTCTCCTCTCCATCTCCTCACAAGTGGAATGAAAGGAGAAAGCGAGATGGAGTCTGAGGCTCCCTTCACCTCAACATGGAGGCTGGGGTTTGAAGGTTGTTTCCACTCCCTGCCCCCCACCCCCCAATTTGAATTTGTCCTGAACAGCCCAGAACCTTCGAACACTGGGTTCTGAAGTCTGGGATGCAGTTATTCCCTCAGGGAAGGCTGGCAGCTTCCTCTAGTTTCTGTGGAAACCACCGCACTTATAAAGCTTTGTGACACCATCCAATCCATGAAGGGCTCACTTATTTACAATGGTAAAAGTGATCATCAGAGGTGCCTCCTGCACTGCTCTGGGAATGGGAAGATGACCACCTATCCCCAGAAGACAGTCGGATGGTTTCTCTATTTAAGATGTATTTTATTTTTATAATATATATGGGTGTGTGCCCGTGTGTGGTTTTATGCACTTACATGTTTATGCTCACAGAGGCCAGAGGAGGGCACTCAGGTCTCCTGGAGATGGAGTTACAGACCCCTGTTAGCCACCTGACACGGGTGCTGGGAATCAAACTATTACAAGAGCAGAGAGTGTGTCCTTAAGAGCTGAGCCATCCTGCAGCCTGCTCCCATGGTTCCCTAAGAAGCTTGCTACCTTACACATTACAGACATCTCAGTCCTAGGTCTTTCCTTAGCAGGAAAATGAAAATTTACCTTCATACAAAGATGTGCACTCAGATGTCCATAGCGACGTCACATATAATGTCCATGACAACATCACGTATAATTTCCTAACAGTGGAAACAAACTACATACACATTATCTTCTTTCCTTTTTCTTTTCTCTTTGTTTGTTTGTTTGCTTGTTTTGTTTTGTTTTTCAGGGTTATCTCAGTGTAGCCAGCCCTGGCTGCCCTGGACTTGCTTTGTAGACCAGGTTAGCCTCAAACTCTCAGAACTCTTCCTGCCTCTGCCTCCCGAGTGCTGGAATTAAAGGCGTTCACCACTATGCCTGGCTTATTTTTAATTATTTCTTCTATTTTCCGAGAATGCAACCTAATAGCATCATCTCCTCCCTCCCTTTCCTTCCTCCAAATCCTCCCATATACTCCTTCCAGTCTCTTTCAAAATTGAGGCCCTCTTTTTTTCATTAGCCATTATTCATGCATATACATACATGCATACATACATACATAATACATACACAATACATACATAATACATACATACATACATAATACATACATACAGTCCTAACTACAACCTACTTGGTCTGTATACTGTTACTTGTATGTTTTCTAGGCTATTTGGCAATGAATAAGCAGTGTGCTTCTGCTCTCGGCCTTCCTTAGCTGCCTGTAGTTCTTTGTGTAGGCCTCCTTGGCTTTCCTCCATCCACTGTAGCATGTCTATTGTTATCTATCCCTAACTACATTCTAAACATTTATCCTTATACCCACAGAGACTTCTCATGCTGGCTAGTTTTCATGTCAACTTGACTCCAGCTAGTGTCATCTGAGAGGAGAGAATGTTAATTGAGAAAATGTCTCCATGAGATCTGCTGTAGGTTAGCCTGTAGGACATTTTCTTAATTAGTGATTGATGTGTCAAGGCCCAGCCCATTGTGGGAGGTGCCATCCCTGAGCTGATGGTCCTGGGTTCTATAAGAAAGCAGGCTGAGCAAGCCATGGGGAGCAGGGCAGTGAGCAGCACCCCTCCATGGCTTCTGCCTCCAAGCTCCTGCCTGCCCTGCTTGATTCCTGTCCTGACTTCCTCCCATGGTGGACAGTGACTTGGAGAGTAAGCCAAATGAAACTTTCCCTCCCCAAGATGCTTTGGGTCAAGGTGTTTCATCTCAGTGATAGTAACGGCAACTGAGACGAGTGTAGTTTGCACACCTCCATCAAGGGTGCTAAGCTATTCTTTATCAGCAGAATAGATCAAGAAATGTGACCCAACAATACAGTGGAGTCTTACTCAGCAAAGAATAGGGACTGTTGATATAGTACTATGGCGGATCCTGAAATACTTCAGTCTCAAGACTCCAATCTGCTGATCCTATTTGTACAACATTCTAGAAAGAAAAAATAATAACAGGAACACAGCCAGGAATATCCCTCATGGACCTCCTTGGGCTCTGAATCTGCACCTTCCCCCATGACTTACCTTCTCATACAAGGAGCTGCTGCCCCCAAAGGAGGAGCTCCCTTGCACTTTCCTGTCCCCTGGCCAGTGTCCCACCCCAAAGCATCCCTGTCTGGTAACTATAGAATTGCCATCTAGGTCCTGGGACAGGGATGGCGCTGGCAAGGCCATTTTCCCAGATGTGAGCAGGGCTCCCTGGCAGTGAGGAATGTGGTGTCTGGGTGCAGCTGGCCGTGAGCTGGAAAGGCTTCAGCTATGCTTCTGATGGAAAGAGCAGGCTATCTAGAGAAAAGCCCAGCTCCAGCCCCAGCAACCCATGTGGCTTAGGCCCCCTACTGAAGCGGTTTCCCTCTCCAGAGCAGGACTCACAGTCTCAACCCTACAAGTCTGGTTTAGAAGCTGACACCATTTAGCCACCTACCACAGGCTCTTGGATGATGAAGATGGACAAGCCTTAGCATACTACTTCAGGTATGAGTAAAAAGGCAAGGAATGCTGCCCTTGTGACTTGGTCAGAATTATAACTGACACTTGTCAAGTACACAGGGGACGTTTGACAGGAGAGTTTTCCTAATGAATAGTTTAATGGCACATAATCCTTGTGCATATTTATGGGGCATAGATGTGATACACATGGGGCTGGAGGATGGCGTGGTCCCCGAAGTGCCTAGAGCATAAATGTGGATTTGGATCCCAGAACCCATATAGCAAAGCGGGGTGCAGTGGCACACAGCTGTAGCCCCAGTGGCGAAAAGTGAGGATCTCTGGAGCTCGCTGACCTCTCAAATTGGTGATCTCCAGCTCCGTCTCAAAAGGCAAGGTGAGGTGAGATTGAGGAAGACACCCAGTGCAACCTCTGACCTCCACACGCAGGTGCACACAAACACAGGTGCACACACAGGTGCACACAAACACACAGGTGCACAAACATGCAGATGCACATATGCACACACCAATGCATGTGCATGCACACACACACACACTGTGAGGTGCATACTCACAGGTGCACACACATGCACACCACATATAGTGAACAAATCAGGTCATCAGTGTTTCATCTCCTTGAACATTTATCATTTTGTCGCGGGGCTGCGCAAGCACTTCTCAGCTAGTTCTTTCAAACTGTTTAATAAATTGCTGCGAAGTCTATGCCTGACTTCCCTCTCCCCATCTCGCACCCCTCTGGACTCTGGGGACCTCATTCTGCTCTCTACAATGGAATCAGCCTTTCCAGCTGCCAGGAACAGACATGAACACGTGGGGTGTGTCTCCCTGTGCTGCCCGGCTAATTCTAAACCCCACAGGAACACAAGTGAGGTCTCATGATTATTCTCAAAGTGCTGAAGAAGAAACTGAGGCCCAGAGACCTCACTCACCAGCCAAGGGACAGTCCAGCTATAGAATGTTTCTGTGGGAAGAAGACAAAGAAACACACATTCTCTAACAGCTTGGAGGCAGGGGGATGACTAACAGCTGGGGTAGGGGTAGGGGGCCTTGTTCTGGAGCCTCGGCCCTCCACCTGAGCAGCAGGGTGGCTTCTGTGCAAGTTGGGGGAAGCTGTGTTACTTGGTGATGTTTGCAATTATTGATCCTAGATGGAAAAAACAAAAACCCTGTTCAAACCTATGAGTGTTGATCATGACAGCCTTGCATAATGAACTTACTATCCAGTGCTAGGCACCAGCCACACATTCTGCTGAGGGCTCATGGCCTCCCCACGGGCTGTTCTTTGGCAAAACTGGAATTGAGAGACACAGATATCCCTGACAAGGGCTGTGCTCAGTCTTGCCCATTACACTCTACATCTCTGGGCTCTCGCTGCCTTCATCCACAGTTACTGTGAACTCAGCAGCAACAAGCGATCTAAGGCAGATTCCCACACCCCCACGCCTCTGGTCCGAGCTGGAAATGGCCCAGATCTAGCTCAAGCTGCCTACCCGGGTGACTGCACATCGGGATGCATGCGTAAAACAAGTGGAAGCCACTTATACAAAGGTTACCATCCTGTTATTCAAAATCCAAAAAAAGATAATAATAATTTCAAAATCAAGCCCATGTTATAAAATATCAGCAATGCAGAGCACAGGTTAAATATTAATGCCCAACTTTCTTCCATTTTTCATGAGATTATGTGTGTTTGATGATGTGGTGCCTCAGGGACAGACCCAGGAATGTGCTTCCTGGGCCTTGCATATACACACATGGTGTGGGGGAGGGGTTGTAGCTCTTATAGTTAGGAGAGCGAGAGAAAGAGAGAGAGACAGAGACAGAGAGAGAGACAGAAAGAGACAGAGAAAGAGAGAGACACAGAGAGAGAAGCATTTTGTAGTTCATGCAGTTAAGTTTGTTTGTTTGTTTGTTTAATGTGGAGGTATTTTCTGCCATATTGGTCCTGAGGATTGAACTCCGGTCATCATGCTTGGCAGCAGTCTCCTTTACATAGATCCATCCTAGCAGCCCTCACAAGGATAGTTTTAATGAACTTTCTTGAGAGTGTGCTCTGCGCAGGCACAGTGCTAAATGTTTTCCACCTGTCCGCTCTCTGAGTATCTGCAAACCCAGGCTGCGTGCATTACCATTCTCACTTAATAGAAAGAAGCGGAGGTTAGCCCATTCAGGGAGTCGGAAGCAGAATGGAAACGTACCGCAGCTCCTTGCAAAGTCCGTGTACAGGTGTAAGAGGAGCCGAGTTTTCTCTCACTCTAAGACCACAGAGCAGAGAAATAGTGTCCTGGGAAGACCGGCCTCTCCAGAGGCAGTGCCAAGAGATAGCTTAGGCCTTCCCCCAAACTTTCACCATATTACCCCGAGAGCAACAGAGACGGGGGAGGGAGGGAAAGAGAGAGACAGAGACAGACTGAGAGGAAGGGAGGAAGGAAAGGATGACAGATATAATAACGTCCTTTGACATGGAAAAGCAATTATTTCTCAATACTGTATAACTTACAAAGCCATCATTATAAAGTTCTTTCTAGTTTGATCTATAACATGCCACAAAGTTAAAACAACACAGTTTCCATAGTTTCTTTGTTGGTTTTGGCTTGAAGTGGGTTATTTTACTTTATTACTATTGTTGTTATAGATGTTTTTGGTGGTGGTGGTGGTGATGTTATTGCTGTTGATGGTGGTGGTGACGGTAGTGGTGTGTGTGTGTGTGTCTGTGTGTTTGTGTGTGTGTTCGTGCATGATGAGGGAAGGCATGCATGCACGAATACACACACCCTACACATGTAGGCTCAGAAGATAAACTCTATATTGTTGGTTTTCTCCTTCTACTTTTTTTTTTAAGATTTATTTATTTATTATATGTAAGTACACTGTAGCTGTCTTCAGACACTCCAGAAGAGGGCGCCAGATCTCGTTACGGATGGTTGTGAGCCACCATGTGGTTGCTGGGATTTGAACTCTGGACCTTCGGAAGAGCAGTCGGGTGCTCTTATCCACTGAGCCATCTCACCAGCCCTCTCCTTCTACTTTTATGTGTGGGTCTGGGGATTGAACAACGGCCTTTGCCTGCCCAGCCACCTCACCGGCACCTGCCCAGCCACCTCACCGGCACCTGCCCAGCCAGTCACCTGCCCCACTATCTCATTAGCCTGTTTTTGTGTTTGAGATTGGGGTCTCACTTACTTAACTCACAACAATCCTGCTGCCTCTGCGTGCTAGGTGCTAAGATTACTGGCACGAGCCACCAGGTCCAGTCTCTCCTTCCTCCCTACACACCTACAACTTCAACCCCGTAGCCAAATCCAGTCTGTTCCCAAAGTTTCCCCACTTCCCCTCCAGGAAACAGGTGTGGGAGCCTCCCTGGCTTCTGTACAAGAGACCCACCTCTGCCCAGGCAGAATCAGGTGGGGGTTTCAGATGTGCCTGAATCTGAACGTCGGAACAAGTGAGGGCACTCTGGGCCTATCCTATCACATACAACCAATACTAGTGCAAAAAGAACACTGGAGAACTGTGTGCTCCATTCATCACAGTGGAGGTTGCTGGCTGAAGACAGGATAACCTCAGCCCAAAAGATGCCACAGCCACATTTAGAGGCACAGAACCCACCCTGCCCATGCCCTTGGCCACGCCCATGCCCCCGGCCCCGCCCCACCCCAGTGGTGGCTTGAGTGGAGTGGCCCCTCCTGCCCAGTGTGGTTAGGAGGCAAGGCAGCGGTGCTGGATGGGTAGCGTTCCCCTCTGACTGCACACCAAGGCATCTGGGCAGCTTGAACATGACCGTTGCCTCAGCCCCAAGCAGAAACTACAACGGTACTGTCTAGCTGCAGCCTAGCCTGTCACATTTTAAGCCTCATTACTTTTTTTTTTTTTTTTTTTTTTTTTTGAGACAGGGTCTTTCTGTGTAGCCCTGACTGTCCTGGAACTTTCTCTGTAGACCATTAAGCCTCATTTTTGATGAATCCATTGGAGCTGGAGGAATAACCCCCAGCTCAGCACTGACTCCTAAATCTGCATGGGAAGGTTAACACACGCAGAAGCTGGGGATGGGGAGGTGGGGGTGAGTAAGGCTTGGGGAATGGAGGCAGATGTCAATAATCCCCATGTGTGCGTATATGTGCGCTTGTATATGTGTGTGTGTGTGCATGTGTGTGTGTGCTTGCATCTATGTGTGTGCACACACTCAAACAGGGTGGCTCAGAAGGAAAGAGCAAGGATCTATGATCTTTTGAAGCATCCTAAAATGTTTGGAAGGTCATGGAAACTTCTATGAGAGATACAGAGGGTGAAACCAGAATGTTTCGGGTAGTGGGGACAGCCTGGGCAAAGGTGCAGATCAGGAGCTGTGGGGAGACAGACACAGTCATTTAAGGAAGAAGGAAAGAAAAGTCTGGGATCCAGAGAGGGGGAATGGAGAGGCTCAGGCAGGCTGGGGAAATGGCACACAGCAACTCAGGCAGTCTCAGGAACAACGGGAAGCCTGGAAGGGGCTCCAGGCTGGGGACTGACGTGTTCAGCTTTGCAATTTCTTTTTGCAGTGTTTTCTTATTGAAACATTTATGGCTTGAGTTTTCAATGTTCCCCACTGGCTCATGTGTTTGAACGCTTGCTCCCTGGCTGCTGGTCTCTTTGAGAGGCTGTAAGATCTTTAGGAGGTGTTGCCTCAGAGAAGGAAGTAGGTCACTGGGATGTGTCCTTAAGAGTGTGTCATCCCTGGCTTCGTCCTGTCACACTCTCTGCTTCCTGTTTAGCCACCTCACACTTGCACCAACCCAGGCTGAGCCAGTCCCCCCTCCATTCCTGGCCTGACATGGAGCATTGAAGACCTTTGGAGTTCTAAACCGAACCAAGTCTTTCCTCCCTGTGGTGGTTTGAATATGCTTGGCCCGTGAGAAGCGGCACTCTGAGGAGGCATGGCCTTGTTGGAGGAGGTGTATCACTGTGTAGGAAGGCTTTGAGGGCTGCTAGTGCTCAGGCTGCAGCCACTGGGGAAGAGTTACTCTCTTTCTGGCTGCCTTCAGATCAAGATGTAGAACTCTCAACTCCTTCTCCAGCACCGTGTCCGCTGGACGCTGTCATGCTTCCTGCCGTGATGATAATGGACCAACCCTCTGAAACTGTAAGCCAGCTCCAATGAAATATCTATCTGTCCTTATAAGAGTTGCCTCAGTCATGGTGTCTCTTCGAAGCCATGAGACCCTAACTAAGACACTCCCTTACATTGCCTCTATTGGGAATTTTGTCATAACGATGGGAAAGTGAGAATATGGAAATGAAACACACATGGCGTAAAGCTCACCACCGTAGATGGTATTCTTTTCCCTTTTCATGTTTTCTCACCACCATCTAACCCCAGAACATCTCCACAATCCACAACAGTTAGCCCATGCAACTCCTGTCTCCTTCTAGCCCCTGGCATCTTCTAATCTCCTTCCTGTCTGCATGCCATTGCCAGTCCTAGGCAATTTTATACGTGTGGAACGTTGTCACATTCGTTCTTCTATATACCGTTTGTCTCACTTAGCATTATCATTCCCAGGCTCATCACAAGACATGGACCACTACGTTCTCCCTTCTTGGGATCATGTAGCATCCCACACACAGGAATAACACATATCACATAGCACGTTTATCTCACAGCCACGGATGGACAGACAACTGGGATATTCTGCTGCTGTGAACAAGCACAGGATTTGTGGGTCCATATGTTTTCAACTTTCTTGGATAAATATCTCTGAGCGGGATTGGTGGTAGAGGTCGCAGTTCCCATGTTTGACTTTGGGAAGTGCTGCCAAAGCGCTTTTCACACTGACTGCCCCGTTTTCCATCCCCACCAGAAACAGAGGAGGGTTCCAGAATCTTCCCGTGCGTGCCAACACTTGGTATTTTCCATTTTGTTCTTCAGAACGCCATCCTACTGGGTATAAAGTGGGATCTCACTGTGGCCTTTACTTTTCCTTTCCTAATGAGTAATGATGTTAAGTTTATGTAGATAGATAGATATAGATGATATAGATGATATAGATATAGATATAGATATAGATATAGATATAGATATAGATATAGATATAGATATAGATATAGATATAGATATAGATATAGATATCATAAGTTCACTGACCTTGGCCTGGCTGTCCTGGAACTCACTCTGTAGACCAGTCTGGCCTTGAACTCAGAAATCCGCCTGCCTCTGCCTCCCAAGTGCTGGGATTAAAGGTATGCGCCACCACTGCCCAGCGTTCACTTAAATTTTAAATTTAATTTTATTAATTTAAAATTTAAATTCCTTTCTTGCTTTTTTAAAAAAAATAAATGTTTTTTATTAATTCTTTGGGAATTTCACATCATTTACCCCAATCACACTTACTTCCCAGTCCTCCCATGTCTGCCCCGCCTTTACCTCTCCCCAACAAAATAAAATAAATACTTTTTTTTAAAAAAAAGTTCAATTTGTGTTGTCCATAAACTCACTGAACCATGGCCAAACTCTCAGCAGCCCACGTCCTAAAAACACGAGCCCTTCTCCACCTGCAGTCTCACTGGAAGCCATCACTTGTAGAGAGCCACACCTCAGCACCCCTATCACAACTTTTAAGAGTTCTGTTTGATGGCTTCCAGCTTGGCCTGTTACTTTTGGATGGGGTGGAGTTTAGGCTGGGGGTAGGGGTTGTCACAGAAGCCGTCCATGTCCCTCTTTCCCAAGTGTGCGTCTGACAGCATCGATGTCACTGCCAAAGTAGCTTCCTTTCTCTTTAGAGTCAGCAATAACTCCAAGTCTTGGCTTCCTCGTGGTTTCTGGTGACCACACAGACCAAGAATATAGCTTCCGGCTGCAGTGGGACCACAGACCCAGGCATGGCCCTCAGAGGCTGCCTGGACCACTGACATCCTCATGGCCTCTGGTGGAAGTGCAGGCCACTCACATCAGTATAGACTCTGGGGGCAGCATGACCCACAGACACCTGCCTGGTATTAGGTAGTAACAGAGGCCACAGACCCACACATCAGGACCACTGACCCACACATGGCCCTCAGCAGTATCACGGACCAAGGTGGTCCTTTGAGGAGGTCTAATCTGGAAAGGGAACAGTTCATCTCAGGCTTTCATCATTGCCTGGAGCTGGGGATAATGGGGATGATGGGAAGTAGGGTAGAGATGATGATGATGACGACGATGATGATGATCTTGTGGCTGGTAGCCTGTTCAGGAACTAAGCTCCAGGCTGCCTCACACCACCTTGCTGACCTCACTGTGGTTCTCCCAGCCCTCATGGGTCTTCAGTTGATAAGGTCCACGCAAGCAAAGGGAACAGAAATGATGACAAATGGGGAGTTCAGAAGCCCTGTGAGTATAGCCACACCAGGACCAGCTATAAGGAGGCAGATCAACTTTATTTTGGTTGATTCAAGGCTTTATAAAGTTTTGAGGGACTGAGGGTTGGAACATCCAGGATGGGCAAAAGTCATTGGCTGAGGCTTAAAGTATGGAAATGCCCCATTAGTATGGGGAAGCATTTCAGGAATGTCAGGGTGCTAGCTGAATGGGTTCTTATCAGGAGACAGGAAGTTGGCCCTGTAATCTAATGGAGGCTACATGACATTCCACAGGTAGAGGCATGGGGGAGGAGGGATGAATTCCCCTGACAAGGTCAAAGAAGTAGACACCCCACTAATGAAGGGAGTACTTCCATTGCACACCAAGCCTCAGAATACTATGTGGCCAATAGTGGACTTCAACCTTAATTAGCAGAGTTTTCCCACACCTACATGGGGTGACTGCTTTTTAAAAAGTGGGTTTTCTTTCTGTTGCTGAGTTCCAAGAATCCTTTATATATTCAGAACCCTAGATTTGCATGAGTTATATAATTCACAAATATCTTCTACTATAGATTGTTTTAAAAGCTTTCTTAATGCTTTAATTGATGTGTGTGTGTGTGTGTGTGTGTTGAATAGAAGCCTGAGGAAGCCAGAAGGAGCACAAGAGCTGGAGGTACAGGTGGCTGTAAGCTGCCCAGTGTGGGTGCTGGGAACTACTTAGTCCACTGAAAGAACAGCTGTGCTCTTAACCAAGTTCCCAGCATAGGGAACCTGGGAGAGCAGCCACACCCAAACCTTCGGGCCTCTCCTGAGACTCTGTGAGGATGAGATAGCTGAGTGCATGTGAAGTGTGTGGCTTGACTCTCCTTAAGACGTCAGATCCCAGCATGCACACAGATGTGACAATGCCCTACCGATCTGTAGGGTCTGACCCTCTTCCCTCTTCCTTTCACACTGCTTTCCAGCTTGAGCCTTTTGTGACACCACACAGAGAATAATCAATAACTCAACTGCTTTCTTCTGGTTTCTTTTTCAATTAGTGTGCGGTTAGGCACTTAATGTGGCTCTTCTACTATCACGAACAGCTCTTAGAACTTTAATTGAGTCTCCATTTAAACATTCCTTTTATGGGGCTGGAATCATCAGTAAAAGGGCTGGCTGCTCTTCAATAGGACCTGGGTTCTGTTCCCAGCATTCCCAGCCTAGCTCATAATGATCTGTGGCTCCACTTCCAGGGGATCTGATGCCCTCTCCTGGCATTCACCGGCACTGCATGCACACAGTGGATAGACATAGATGTAGGTAGAACAGCCATACAAGTAAAATAATTTAAAAAACCCTTTCAGAAGTCACTGTGTTATTGTCCTGTTTTAGAGATGTTATCTGAGACACCCAAGGTCACTCATGGCCTGTGCCCAGACTAGCTGCCCACCATGGGACTGTAAGACAGATGAAGTGAGGTCACACTGTCTTCCCTTAGTCTGCAGCAGGCTGAGTTGCCTCTATCTCCACCACCTTCAGAGGCTGCACCACGGCTGCAGCGCTCATCCCAGGACTGGGTCAAGACCTTCCAAAGCTCTCCTCCTCTCTGCCTGTGCAAAGGTGACCACAGAAAGTGTGTCGCCACCTCACAGAGCAGAGCTGAGCCAGAACCATGTCCCTAGCAATTACAGAAGGAAGGAAAGACAGAGACAGAGATGGAAGGACAGACTGGAAGCCACATCAGAGTAGTCACAGACTGAATGGCGTTTGGAGATTGCTAGGAGAACTGGGGAGAGCCCTTGACATTTACCTCAGACTCTGGGCAAAATCCTAGCTAGGTAGTGGTGGCACACACCTTTAGTCCCAGCACTCAGAGGCAAAGACTGGTAGATGTCCGAGTTCAAGGCCAGCCTGGTCAACAGAGCAAGTTCAATATAGCCAGAGATACACAGGGAAACCCTGTCACAGAAAGGAAGGAAGGAAGGAAGGAAGGAAGAAGGGAGGGAGGGAGGGAAAGGAAAGGGAAATCGAAGGATCCTGAGGATGAGGGATTAGAGATGGACCTGAACATGAAGTCCATACTACCTCTCAAAGCTCTACACCCACTTCCACCCATGCCTGAATCCTTGCCTCAGGCACTGCCGAGCACCCATCCTAGGAGACAGCAGCTTCTACACGTGCATCCCTAACTGATCCTCAGCTCACAGGAAAGTGCGGCCACGGAGCATCCCCATCCATTGGCCTCTAGCGTAAACCAGGACCCTTTCTCTCCATCGTCATTCATGAAAACCTCCAAGCCTCTACCCCGTCAATAAAAGAGTTTGTCATTTCAGCAGTCGAGGTGAGGGAATTGTCACAGCTGATGGCAATGCATGGTGCTAATAAACTGTCAATTAGGATCAAATGTGCTGCCTAGCCCCGGGAAGTTGGTGGCTGGTGGTAATGTTTTGAAAAAGTCTGTCTCGTGTGCCTTTATACTGAGGCATTTCTTTGGGGTTATTACAAGCCCAATTGATACATTTCTTGTTGACTCCCAATATTCCTGAAGTGATTAATTCTAAACAATGGGGTTAATTAGTCTGCTGACTTCGGAACGCCTCTTAAGGCAGGAGCTTAAGAAACCAGTTTCCTTGGAATGTAATCTCCAAAAGAATTATATTCCTTTCTTCTGAGGAAGAGAGGAAAAAGTCTCCCCGGGGAAGAAAGGATGGCTGTGATCTCAGAGAGAATTAAATGAGTGTTCAACTCCAATGAGCCTCTGTGGGTTGGTTTTCACTTTTTAATGCCCGCCCCCCATCTTTATTGCCTTCCTGAGTTAATGAGTAAATAGTTTCAACTGGGGAGGAGGAGGAGGGAGTGAGGAGGGGGGAGGAGGGGGAAGGGGGGAGGAGAGTTATTTAGAGTTATTTAGAGTCTGGTTACAGGGTGCCAGAAGAGGAGACCAATCAGGGCAGCAGACATCACCATCCTTTGTCCAGCCCTCTAACCAGATGTGTGCTCCACCCATACCAAGTTGGGTCTTTGGCCTCTCAGGCCCCCCCCCCCCGTCCTTCATCCATAGAATGGGGACGGTGACATCTGCCCTCCCCACCACCCCACGCATCTGTGGTGACATGAGATCACACGTGTAAGAGTCCTTTGAGAATAAAACCTTTCTCTTTTCCTTTTTTTAACCTTTGAGAGGGGGAAAAAAGGGACCCATTTTAGAAGTGGGCTTTTTTAAACTCTTTTTTTATATTATTATTCCCTCTTGAAAGGGTTTCTTCTTGTAGCTGGGATTTTTCATCTTGTGTTAAAGAGAGAGAGGGGGGAGAGAGTTTTAAAAATAGCTATTTTAATGAAAAGAACAGCTCCCCTGAAGAACTGGGCAGCCCTTTCTGCCGGCTTTGCTGCCGAACTTACGGTCCAAATTGATTTTTTTCTCCCCTCTTCTTTAAAGGTAAGTGATGAAATACCGTGGGTTTGAAAGGGCTGACATTTTGGTAGCAATTAAACTCAGGCCCATCTAGCTGCGGCAGCTGGTGGCAGCCCCTCGTTATGGTGGAAAGGCAGTCAGAGGATTAAGGTGGGTTGATCTGGTTCTCTGAAGAGCTATGGCTGCCTTCTGCAGCCAGGTAATTAGATTTAACAAGCTGGCCTGTCCCCTTCGGTCCCCAACCCTCTTTGGGCAGAGCAGCCAAGCCAGGGAACCCACCTCCCACTCCCACCCAAGAGAGGTGGCAGCAGGCAAGTCCAGGATGCTAATGAGCACGGTGATGGATATAGGGGATATATTAGCATTGAGTTTTAATGACATACTAGGGACAGCGATGGCTGAGAAGCCATGGCCAATGGTGGTGGCAGCGTGGCTTTATCATTACGATTGGCCTGAGTGTCTGCTTCCAACTGGTTACAGCAACGTGATTCTGGAAACATGAGTTCAGGGTGGAAAGTTAGGCACATAGTCCCCCATCTCTGCCCTCCTCCGAGGACCTGGGAAAATAGAATTATGGTAAATTGCATTTCAAGTACTCTTAGGAAAAGCCAGGTCTCAGAGTCCACCTCCCAGGGCAATCTGTGTTTCCCTGCGGAGCCAAGAGGATCCCACGGGTTGAAGGGAATCACCTGAGGGGAATGGGTGTCAGAGACCAAAGCTGGGTTAGCTTTCTTCTGTCCGGCTCTCTCTAGATGACTCTGACATGCAGGCCACTGGGGGCCTGCTATCCACATGCAGGCTAGTGGTCTGACCTAGTCTAGAGAGCCTCCATTGCAGCACAACACCCAGCAGACCCAGTGTGTATCACCATTCAGGGGAAGCAAGATTTAAAAGCTCAGGCTGCTGCCCACAGTTATCTCGACGTTGTACTGCTGCACTCTGAAGGTATCAGTGCCTTCCTAGGGCTGAGGGTCAAATCCAATGCCTTAGCTGGGCATTCAAGACCTCTGGATTCTGAGGAACCTGGAAGCACGGGTCTCACCTCTGGGATGTCAAAAACTACCTTAAATGGTCTTTTTTGAGACTTCCTTTACCTGTGTTTACAGAGGCTCAGTTAACCAGGTTGGGCTTTTCAACTCTCTTGCCTAAACTGCCTAAGGTTCAGCAAACCCATTCCCCCAGCTCCTCGAGTGTGCCACCATGTACCCTAGACCTCTGTCTTAGTTAGGGTTACTACTGCTGCGATAAAACACCGTGACCAAACACCACCTGGGGAGGAAAGGGTTTATTTGGTTTGCATTTCCTCATCAATGAAGTCAGGACAGGAAATCAAACGGCAGGTACATGGAGGAAGGAACTTTGAAAAAGTCATGGAGGGCTGCTGCTTACTGGCTTGCTCCCCATGGCTTGCTCAGCCTGCTTTCTTATAGAACCCAGAACCATCATCTCAGGGGTGGCCCTACCCACAATATGCTGGGCCCTCCCCAACAATCACTAATTAAGAAAATTCTCTGTCCAGTTGGCCTTTGATCCTTTAATCCTTTAATGCTAGTGCTCACACTTTGATCCCAACACAGGCAGAGGCAGGGGGATCTATGTGAGTTTGAGGTCAGCCTGGTCTATAGAGTGAGTGCCAGGACAGCCAGCGCTACACAGAGAAACCCTGTCTCAAAGAAAAAAAAAGAGGAGGAAGAGGAGAAAGGAGAGGAGGAGAAAAAGAAAATCCTCTATAGGCTTGCCTGCAGCCCAGTCTTGTGGAGGCATTTTCTCTATTGAGGCTCCTTCCTCTCCAATGACTCTAGCTTGTGTCAAGTTGGCATAAAGCTAGCCAGCACAAACTCCTACTTCTAGGTAGCACCCCACCCCCTTGACTGTCTACTCTCTGCATGAGTCTTTTTCTCACTATGGTATACCTTCTATCAATAGTTATTGAAATTCTTGGGATCGAGGCTTAGTGGGCAGAGTTTCTCACCTTCACTCTCTAGGGCATCTCCTGCTGGAAGCCCTGTCTTTGCCGGAGCCTGTCTTCTAGCTTGTCAGTGAAGTGTGATAACTGGTGGGAACTGTCCTTGGTGATAACAGCGACAGCCATTCACTGATCACCACAGCACCCAATGTACAGAGCCACGGAGAAAGCCCAAGGAGCGTGCTCCTGATTACAAGTGGTCAGTGACGACACATGAGTGGATATCTGAGCTTATATGCAGAAGTCTCCCCTCATGGCCAGAAGTTTCCAGATGTTACTACAGATCTGTTCTGGGGCCTTTAGACTATACCACACACACGCACACATGAACCCATTGAATAATAGCGCCTGACGTCCTCCCCAGAACTCAGGAATAGCTGGGATTTTCCTCAGGCATTTAAGACCCCCCTTGTCCTTTGAGAGGCACTGAGAACTATGAGCTGTCTGATCACAAAGGTCATGACAGCCAACCCCTCAAAACAGCCATTTTCCAGCGAATGGGTGAGTGGGTAAACTCAGCCTGGTCCCAGCCAAAATGGGGGTGGGGTGTACAAAGCTAGTGTGGTGGGCAGAGGGGTCATACAGGAGCTGGGGAATTGAGACAAAGAGGTCAATAAGCCCGGGAGGTAGGGGAGGAGACCACCAAGGGCCTCTCCCCATGGATATCCTATAGATGTCAGGATCTGCCATGGTCCCCCATAACCCTTGCCTCCAGAAGACTACAGATCCCCTGGGAACAGGGACTCCATGTCAAGAGGACTCTAGGAGATACTTAAAGTGAATCAAGTGTCACAGGAGCCTCTGGGTACCTGGAGAAGTTAAAGATGACAGGTTCAATTCTCATTCCGTGAGCTGAGCTCTTACATCAAGCACCTTAAATGGAAACTATTTCTCCTTTCCTTACGTCTTCCTAAGACCTAATCAGTGATGAGAATGTCTAATCAAGGGTCTCTATTTCTTCCGATCTCGTGACAAAGGAAGTGGACTCGCACATAGCAATCACTTCCAGGTTAATTCACAGCAGGTCTTACTAACTACACCGGTACCAGAAATGCACCCTATTCCCCGAGGTACAGAATTAAAATAACCCTGCTGACTCCAAAAGGAGTGATTCATCTGAGAGGAAACTAGGGAGAAAGTCCCAGAGTATGGTTTGAAGCCTTGAGCTGTCCCAGGGGAGAGACCCACAGCTGTCCCATCCTGCCTCTGCCCAGAAGGGAAGAGAGGAGAAAGGAGGCTGCATTTCCAGGCCTCAGCCTTCACGACTTGTCAGAAACACGGGTGATAGCCTCGCCTCCATCTGCTCAGCTTCTGTGTCTGCTGCTCAGTTGGTTCTACACCAGCTTGGTGGGCATCAGAGGGTAAATATACAAACTCATTCTTGTTTCCTGTCCCTTCAAGGTGAGGTGATGAACTGAAGTGGAAGAAAAATACTGGGGTGATGAATGTAGGGAGGATAAGACGGTGGGGCGGGGTGGTGGTCTGGAGACAGGAAAGGGGATGAGAAAGGTGGCGTGTGAGATCAAGATATAAATATGTGGGAGGAATTTTTTTAATTTTTTAAAATTTTATTTATTTATTTATTTATTTATTTATTTATTTATTTATTTATTTTCCCGAGACAGGGTTTCTCTGTGTAGCCCTGACTGTCCTGGAACTCACTCTGTAGACCAGGCTGGCCTAGAACTCAGAGATCTGCCTGCCTCTGCCTCCCAAGTGCTGGGATTAAAGGCGTGCGCCACCACTGCCCAGCTGGGAGGATATTATTTAAGGATTGATTTGGATAGAATTGAATGCATGAGACGGGATGGGACAGGACAGGAGGGGACAGGATGGGAGGGGATGGAGGGGACCAAAAGGGATGAGCTCAGTCATCCTGACTGGTAGGAAGATTTCGCTGTACACAGTCCGGCTCTCCTCTCAGTGGTACCTTTAAAGCCTGTGTCCTCTGCTAGTCTGGCTGTACCAGGCAGTCCCTTCCTCAGTTGCTCAGCAAGTGCCAGAGACACGAGAGAGGGAAGGAACGCGGATGGCTCTTCAAGAGGCTGGCACCAGTCCCAAGCAATATGTTCCCAACTTCCTCCTGCGTGGGTGGCAGCGACACGTCCCCAGCCGTCCCCCGCGCCTCTCACCAGCCGTCAACGCGCCCTCACTCTCTCCTTGTGTGTGTTGTCAAATCTTCCCAATATAGCAGCCTGGAGTCTGTCAACAGTTCTGTTCCATGCCCACTTTCCCTTTCCAGAGGAGTGCAGCCGACAGCCACCTTCCCTCAGTGGGTGTGTCTCTCATTGTCTCCATCACAGGTGGGTGTGTGAAGAGCCCCTGTCACCTTCTGGGAGGAAGCGTGGTCTGGTTTTTCTGGCATGGGGCAAGACCTATACCAGAAGTATTTGAAGGACAGTAAGACCTGGGGACTTGATCAGATGTGGACGGTCATGGAAGTTGAAGGTGATGCTCATATTTTTGACTTGCATGATTTGGGAGAAATACCATACACTAGGGCAACAGAGCCTAGATGACAGACTAGCAGCTCACACTCTGGGGTGACTGGGAAGCCTGTGGTTTTTCCAATAAAGGGATGTCCCTTATGCAAATGCAGACCAGATGCTCTGGATGTACAGAAGATGCCGGAAGAGGAATGCAAACATCCACAGGAAACATCACCATATAGCCATTTGCTCATGGGGAATTCATTAGTAGAGGAATTCCAGGACCTCACTTCACAGAACTTCCTTGAATCCCTTATAGGGGGTCAAAAAGTCTGATCCAGCTCAGCCTTCTGTCTGGGACTCCATCCTTGGGCATTGTGGCAACCTATCAGCCACCTTCTCTCTGTCCTCACAAGCTGCCTCTGTCTCTCCCCCCAAAGGACATATGTCTCCATCTCCAACAGACCTTGACAGATCCTACTCCCAAAGGAATGTGGCACCAGTTCCCATCCCTACTGCCTTCCCCTCTAGAGGACCCCAGGGTTCTTCATGGGACTCCAGGACACTGCTCAAGGTTCCGAAGGCCTCCATAATCCCCCCGCTGTCTGTGATTCACCAAGTGACCCCACAGGTCAGAAGTCACCACTAATAACACTCAAAGGGTGACATTTATTGCAGTATAGGCAGCCTCTGCTTAGCTCTGAGGCTTTGGGGAAATGTCAGACACAGAGTGAATCACTTTTTACGGTGTCTCCAGCAAAATGCTTGCCGTGATCTCTCATTTGCTGTCTCTAATTGAAACTTCCCAAGGAGCTCAGACCCTTCTCGTCTGCTACCCACAGAGCAGACTTATTTCATAACGGCCTCACAGTCAGGCCTGTCTTCACAGGGCAAAGGCCAGAAAGCAAGAGTCTAAGATGAGGAGAGAAGCTATGGTCCTCTAGGGAAGCAGACTGGGGTGAGAGAGCCCTGAGAAGTGAGACCTTTGTGCCAAAAGGAAAGGGCCACTCTGCTATAGGCTGTGTAGACATGTGGTGTGTGTGTGTGTGTGTGTGTGTGTGTGTGTGTGTGTGTGTTATTGTATCTGTCTATTGTGTCCCTGGCTGTTCCTACACTGGGAGGATGCACAGTCATGGCTGCCTGAGGCCACAGAACCCTTGGCCACTGGAGGAACCAGGACAAGGAAAACTGCCAACCCAAGGAGGAGGGAGCCACCTCGAACCCATACCTTGAGCCAGCACAATCAGTTTGCCTTGATTGCCTTGAACCAAGTCTCCGTTGTTTGTACCCACTGTCAGTTTCACAGCTACATACCCACTCTCTCCATTGGCCCTATAGAAGCAATTCCCTCACCTTTGCTGTCTAATCCAGCCAGGTCTAGAGGGTGTCACCTGGAAACCAGGGCCATGTGGACTCAGTGACCACACCCTTCCACCCAACCCACACCCACATAGGGTGCAGCACCTCACCTCCACTAGCCCCTTGTGGCTCTCTCTTCTGCCCTCTGCCACTCCTGACTGATTACAGGTAGCCACTGTGTCAGCCTCACAGTCCTAGGACAGATTGGGTGCTGCATCATAAGGGCCAGAATTGGTGGTGCATCCAGCACTTGGGAGGCAGAGGCAGGTGGCTGGATCTCTGTGAGTTCGAGGCCAGCGTGGTCTACAGAGAGAGTTCCAGGACAGCCAACGCTACAGAGAGACCTATTTGGAAAACACACACACAAAGAGAGAAAAAGAGAAGGAGAAAAAGAGAGACAGAGAGGGAGGGAGGGAGAGAGAGAGAGAGAGAGAGAGAGAGAGAGAGAGAGAGAGAGAGAGAGAGAGAGAGAAGGAAGGAAGGAAGGAAGGAAGGAAGGAAGGAAGGAAGGAAGGAAGGAAGGAGCAAGCAGAAGTCTCAGGTCTCACAGAATAGTCCCAATAGAAATTCTTATCTCCAGACATAAGAGTGCATAAAAGCAAACAAACAACAAAAGAAAACAAAAAACCAACTTTGTCTTACACATAGGCTGAGAATTCCCCTGCCTTCTCTAGGGTGAGAATAATAGTAATATATAATGCCTAACAGAGATTTTCCTCCAAGTAAGAATATTTAAACTGGTTTCCCAGGAGGCTGGAGTAGTGGGACATAGAGACAGAGCCCTGAGGGGGGAGTCTGGGGAGAAAACAAATGAAGAAAATAAGAGCCACAAGGATATGCAGTGATTCTGGATGCAAAGGGGCCCCCAATGGGGCACGACTGAGCCCCCCTTGAACAGCACGGCCTCTCTGGGCCTGTGTCCCACAAGCACAGTGGTAGGGTAGAGCCTTGCGTGTGCTTCTTGTTTACAGAGCACTTTAGCACATAATACTGTACTTGATTTCACACCACCTGGTGAGATAGCAGCTACCCTCTCCGCCAACTTTTCAAGACCAAGAAACAAATTCAGCGCCTTGTCGAGACAAGTTCTTTATGAGCAGAAAGAGCCCAGATCCAAGTCCTCGTCCAATCCCAAGTCCAAGGCTCCCTGCTAAAGGACACTCCCTGCACAGGCAGGGTTCTGGTCTTTGTGGATCTAACCATGGAAAATGAAAAGCGTGGGGCTTGTCTGGAGTATAGGAGCCAAGGTTGAAGATGTTGACCCTGTGACTTTAAGTGAAGCCACTTAATCACCCTGAGTCTTCCCCAAGGGTCCATCTCCTGGGCTGTTGTGAAAGTCATCAGCTACGTAACTCATCTAAGGCAGAGTTGACATTTACTACATCTGATCATAATGGGCACTGAGTTTAACCCATTGAGTTTTCCAAATATGTTTCTCCCGTGGAGTTCTTAAGTCTGTGGCTTCCTGCTGAACTCAAACTTAAATCTACCCCAGAACTTCACCAAATCCATCCAGGCAGAACAAGGTAGACCCTGGATACCTCTGATCTTCAAGGTAAGTTGATTGCTTCAAGGTCACATGGAAGTTGGGGTGTATAGCCAGGTCTGCCCCATGATTCTCATTCAGCCGGTCTGTGACCTTTGGGAGGATGGTGGAGGCCAATAAAGACTAAGAGGTCAGTGAAGAGGCTTTGTGCCTGTCCCCTTGAGAGGCCGTGGTGGTACGCTGGCAGAAATGATGGCTCTAAGGGCAGACTCTGGCTCTATTCAGGAGGCTGATTTACAGCAGTGCCTGATGTAGTAAGGTGCCAAAGGGCTTTCAGTTTGAGCACTAAGGGAGACATGCCCCCTTCTCTGAAATGAGAAAAGGTGGCAGAGAGAACAGAGTCAGAGATCTGCCTTGGCCTTGCTGGACTTGGAGCCTATTAAATCCTCTCTGGGAACGTATGGAGAGAGATCGGGACAGATGTGTTCAGGTGCAGGTGAGAGGCATCAGCCTAGAAGAGGGTAGTTATGTGGAGTGTCCTAGAGAGGAAGTGGTTCAGGACTAAGAGATACCCTCTCCCCCCAGTGTTCAGAGACCCTACAGGGGAGAAGAGAAGACATCTGTTAGCTACAATGTGGGTCCTGGAAACCAAGGGGAAATGAGGTGTCATGGAGACAGTGTTGTGAGAGGTTGAGTGTGAGAAAAGCCAGGAATTGGCCAGTGAAATCTGGGCAGTGACCTTGATTAGAGCACATACCATTTGCAGCACCTACCCCTGTGCCTAGATAGGTCCCCATTTCTACTCCATCCCTCATCTCCTCATATATATATATCTGTGATAGGAGTGGTGGCACATGCTTTAATCCCAGCACTTGGGAGGCAGAGATACACTGATCTCTGAGTTCAAGGCCAGCTTAGACTACATAGTGAGACCTTGCCTCAAAAAAAAAATTTTTTTTCCCGCTGAAACAGGGTCTTGTTATATAGTTCAGGTTGGTCTTGAACTTGAAATTTTCCTTTCTCATCCTCCTGAGCACTGGGGTTGCAGGTTGCAGACCATCACACCAAGCTTATACACTCTGTAATGATGAGAAAAAGAAAGCCAAAGATCTTGGAGTTTGAAGACTCCAAAGCCACACACACACACCTTGCCCTTGTGTCAGATACCACCTCCCCGGTGTTGGGATGCAGGAGCAGAGGGCCCATATGGAGAGAGGCAGAGGTTTTTACTACAAGCTGAGCAGGAGAGGATGCCTCACTGCCCCTACTGTTCCTTTTAAGAAAGGAAGCCTTTCTATACAGGCTCCTCCTCTTTGTGTCACGATCCAGCACATGACTGCTTTAGTCCTGTGTTAATCACTGGAGATCTGACCACGAACAAGATACTCCATTGACTGGAGAGTTTACAGGAAAGCAGAAGGAGATGTGCCAGCCACACTGTGGCCACGTCCTGATAGGAAACTTCACTGGGCGGCTCCAGGAACTCCAAAGGATCAAAGAGAACCTCACAGGAGAAGCAACTTTGGTCAAAGCCTCAAGGAATTGCTAGGCATTCAGCCAATAACAGGACTGACATCTCAAAAGAGGAGCTGAAACAAAAGGTGATTGGGTGCTTCAGTGGGAGGCTGAACCGAAGCATGAACAACGAAGCGAAGAGGTGCCCAGTGCCAGTCTTCACCAACGTTAACGGAGAGCTAAAACACTCCGACTTTTATTCTGTAGGTCAGCATTTCCCCCCTAAGAGTTACCTATAAACACAAGACCTGCTTTTACTCTGCAAAAATCAATAAATCAATAAGTCCCAAGATAAATGCATCCGGAGCCTGCAGGGCAGCCCCGTCCCCTGGGAGATTCACTGTGTGCCTGGGCGGTTAGATCTGAAAGCTTAGAGGAAAGCTGCAGGGAGGAAGGCTCACAGTCTCTAAGACTGTGTCCCAGGTTCTGCTTGTCTTGGTAATACCTTCCCACTGTCATTGGGGGTAGGGTGCAAGCCAAGAGGCGAGGACCCCATTAATCCTAGAACCCATAGATGGGGTCATCTGCTTCCTCTGGGAAATAAGAACAGTTTTGTTTACTTCAGAAGATAGAACAAACAAATTATCTGGGCCCATTGCTCCGGTGCTGGCTGTGGAATGGAATAACTCTGCCCTGGCCCTGCCTTGGTCCACTGAGTCACACTGACCCGTTCACATGATCCCTTAGGTGGAGATTTGAAGTAAAAGAGTCCAGCCCTGTGAGAAAGGAATCTGGAATGGAGTCGTGGTTTCTTGGTAAGCCATACCCACTGAGGCCTGGAAAATGGGTGGGAATTGGCTAGAAGGGTGTTGGGGATTGCATTCTGACCAGAGGGAGGAGCAGCCTAGACAAAGGTCCTGTGATGGGAAGAAAAATATTCCAGCCACATCACAGGGAGAGGGAAAGCAAAAGAAAACAACAACAAAACTCACAAAAGCAAACAACAACAACAACAAACAAACAAACAAAAACAGTTCCTTCCAGATCATTTAGCAACTTGACGATCATGCTTATGAGAAATTAAATGCTCTTAGCAATCTGAGGTTTGGAAGGCTCTGGAAAAGTTACCCAGGAAATTGACCAAAGGAATAGGTAGACTGCCCAAGGGTTCCCTGCTCAAAGAAGGAACAGGAATCCTGAAGGGACTCCTGGGGCCAGGCTGGGTAGCGCCTAATTGCAGATCCAGCTTCGAAGAGCTTCTTCCCATCCCTCTAGGAGTGCCCGGCTTAGCCCAGAGAATCCCCTTGAAGTGGTTTCTCTCCCACTCCCAGACCAGCAGTGGGAGCCAGACATTGACTGTTCTCATAGCACAGGGTGTGTGTGTGTGTGTGTGTGTGGTGTGTATGAGGGATATATGTGTGTATGAGTGGTATATGTGTATGAGTGCATGTGTGTGTGTGTGTATGAGTAGAGTGTGTGTATAAGTAGCATGTGTTTGTGTGTGTATGTGTGTGTGTATGAGTTGTGTATGTGTGTTGTATTTTGTGTGTGTGTATGAGTGTTTGTGTGTGTGTATGAGTGGTATATGTGTATGAGTGTGTGTGTGTGGTGTGTGTGTATTAGTGTTATGTGTATGTGTGTATAAGTAATGTGTGTTTATGTGTGTGTATATGAGTAGTGTGTGTGTGTGTGTGGTGTGTATATAAGTATTGTGTGTGTTTGTGTGTGTATATGTGTGTGGTGTATATGAGTGATGTGTGTGTGTATGAGTGGTATGTGTATATGTGTGTGTATATGAGTGGTGTGTGTGTGGTGTGTGTGTATGAAAATAGTGTGTGTGTTTGTGTGTGTATGTGGTGTATATGAGTGATGTGTGTGTGTATGAGTGGTATATGTGTATGAGTGTGTGTGTGGTGTGTGTGTGTATGAGTGGTGTGTGTGTGTATGAGTGGTGTGTGTGTGTATGTGTGTATATATGAGTGGTGTGTGTGTGTGTGGTGTGTGTATATAAGTAGTGTGTGTGTTTGTGTGTGTGTGTGTGTGGTGTGTGTATATAAGTAGTGTGTGTGTTTGTGTGTGTGTGTGTGTTTGTGTGTGTGTGTGTGTGTGTATGAGTGGTATATGTATATGAGAGTGTGTGTGTGGTGTAGTGTGTGTGTATGTGTGTGTATGAGTGGAGTGTGTGTGTATAAGTAGTATGTGTGTCTGTGTGTGTGTGTGTGTTGTATATGAGTGATGTGTGTGTGTGTGTATGTGTGTATGAGTGGTGTGTGTGTGTATGAGTGGAGTGTGTGTGTATAAATAGTGTGTGTGTTTGTGTGTATGAATGGTGTGTGTGTGTATGTACAGGTACATGTGTACTTGTGTGCATGAGTGTGGAGAGGCCAGAGACTGACATCCTTAGCTGCTCTCCACCTTGATCTTTGAGACTGGATCTCTCCATTAAGCTGAGCTCATGGATTCCACTAGTGTGGCTGGTCCCACTTTTCTCCTTGCTCCCAATGCTGGGGTCATAGATGCAGCCAGGACACCTGCTCTTACACACTCAGGTCCTAATGCTTGCTCAGCAGACACATACCCACCAAGCAGTCTCCCCAACACTGAGAGTCACCCCTCTTTACTGTTGAATAAAATGATCCCAACACATATTTCTCCCATGTAGCCAAAAATCCCGCTATCCCAACAAGGCCCAGAAACTGTAGTTCTCTTCAGTGTGACCTGTATGGGTTTTCTTCCTTGGTTGAATGCACTCATGTCTGCAACTAGAACCTTCTCTCTGCCCCATGCTCCTCCATTGCCTTGGCCTCTCAAAGCACCCATGGACACTACACTGCTCCTTAGGAAAGAGTGTCACTAAAGGGTTCAGAGTTCTGAGAGAGACAACAACCTGGCATGTCACTGAACACTCAACAGAACCTCTCAGGCCTCAGCTACGGCCACCATTGCTCATCTCCCATCTCCCAAAGCCTCCTCCTAGTTCTTCTCCCATAATCTGGGGAGCACTCCACGTTCCGATGGGGCAAACAGGATCACTGTCTCAAGTCCATACCTCAGAAGAGATCACCTTTAGCTTCCACTTTAGAGGAACATGACACCTCTTTCCCCCTAAGACCTGAGGTTTGTAAACAGTGATTATCTGAAGGGTGAGGGGTGGGCCCTATAGGCATGCAGTCCACTGAGGCATATCCAGGATGGATGCTGTACCTGGTGGGGGCCCCCACCAGGCCCCAGTCCTGGGGGCTCCTGTGTATGATCACTGGGCAAGTCTAGCTGCAGGCAAGCCTTCGTGGGTGAAACACAGTGTGATCTTCAAGACTGGATGAAGGCTCTCTGCTGTGCCCTGAGTAGGTAATGCATCCTTATTGCATGTCAAACAAGGAGGGCAGAGGCCGGCCAGCCACTCTCTCTAAAGTCCTCTGTTTCTGTTCAGACTCTATGTGGCCTCTAGCTCTCAGTACCAGCATCTTCAAAGAACCCTGGCACTCTGGTCTGCTCAGTTTTCACCCTGTTCTTGGAAACTGCATCCACACCATTTCCTGTTTCAGCAATCTACGTCCGCTACAGGTGCAAGCCAAGTCTACCTGCCCTTGCACAGTCTTGTGCTCTGAGCCTTGGATGTCCTTCTTAGTAGCCCACTGTATACCTCCATCCCAGGAGCACTGCAGACCGAACACTACAGTATGCTACCTACAACCAGTGCGTGTGACTATTGTCTTCTCCCCGCCGCCCCCCCCCCCCCACCCCGCTTGCCTCCCTTAGCTCCGGAAAGCCAGTGGCTGGCTCCCACCCCCTCTTTCTCCCTGCCCCTTGCCAACTGAGTCTCTAGCCTGCATGCATGTGTACCCCCTCCATTCTTCTGTCAGCAATGTCTGACAAACTATCCTTGACTGCCTCTCCTGCTCAAGCTCTTCAGCAACTCACTGATGTCTCTAGGTCAAGGCCAACCTTCCATGCTTGCGCCATCAGGTTTAAGCCGCAGGGCGCTGTCTTTCCTTTCTCCCCATTTGCACAGATACCTGCCTTGGTAATGTCAGAGTAGCTGTCTCCAAGGTTTGCCACCCACCTCCTCATGGTAGAACTGGGAACCAAGTCCTTTGTCCTCGCTGGTCACTGGGGATAACAACATGGAAATGAGGCAGGACCTGTGGGAAGGGAGGCAGATTGAGAGGCCGGGGAAAGTCCCTGGAAGTGGTGACTGGTGGCAGGTGGAGGGTGCAGGCATCCCGAGGGACATGAGTCCTGGTCCCTCGTCTTGAAGGAGGAAGCTGGAGCGGGAAGGGCAGGTGCTGTCAGGGAGATACTACCTCCCTCTTGTGACCTTTTCTGAAGACATTTTCTCTGAATGTCAAGTTCATTAGACACGGGACTTGGGGGGTGGAGGAATTGCGTTTTAGCAGAATTAAAGATGGGACAGACAGACACATGATCAGACTGCTGGCAACAAGCCAGTGGAAGGTGGGGAGACACCCCCTCCTTGGGTCATATCTTCCCTCTGGACTAAGGGCAGAGGCCCCTGAGACATCTTCATATTGTTTCCTCTCCCGTTGTTCCAAGGGCAGTTGTACACAAAGCAGCCCCTTATCTGGTGTTCGTGAGCCTCCTGACTAAGCCCTGGATCCAGGAAGAGGCAGCTGCATCCTTAGCCAACCTGACCCACCCTAGGGTATGCACAGAGGACCACTAAGCTGAATGCTTCATGACCTGCTGGATTTTGTCCTACAAAGCCACCAAGGTCTGAGCCGGACCCAGAAACCCACTCTGGGTCCCCCCATGCCGGACACCAGAGAAATAAATCAGATATTCTCCCTCCCCTTAGGGAACTCCAAGTGTCATGAGGAAGGCCTATAGGTGCACAGACATTATGGGGGCCCAGTTGGAATGTGGTGCTATAACAGAAGTAGGTATGAGGCAGGGGCATGCCCTTGAAGATGGAGTCATGAAGCATTTCCATAACCAGGTGACATCTGATGAGGGCTTTGAGAGGTGAGTAGGAGTTGGTGCCTTGTTTGTTCTTCCGAGGAGGCACTAGCTTCTGAACACAGAATGGACCGTGAGCTCTTGGCCTACAGGGCACACGGAGACTCTGGGGCCCCTGGTCTTCAGATCACTTTCCTGGCTGAGCAGCTCCATGGCCTTGGAGAATACTGGCTCCTACTCCCTGCCTCTCTCCTTCCTCCACAGTCCCCCACCATCCTCAGTGGGGCAGAGATGCACTCTGGACACCAGGCACCAAGGCAGAGGACCCTTCCAGATCTCCTGCAGCTGGGCTCTCTGCTGTGGCTCTGTGTGGATGCCTGGGACCATGCTGACATAGAGGAGGCAGAATGAGCCCTAGAGCAGCCGGCTCTTCCCAGACATTCTAGTCTTTGCACACACATGCACACATGCTCTCCACCCAGTACTGCGTTCCTCACCCATACTAACCTCCAACTCCCCACAGGCTCTCCCTCTCCTAGCAATGCCCTACCCCTGATGGAAGTTCCTTCCCCTTCCTCTTTTCACCTTCCCAGGGATTCTCTCCCCTCAAGGACACAGCCACCCCCATCCCCAGTGCACAGCAGCCCCAGGGACTCCTGGCTCAGAACCTCTATAGAAGCTCAGCTGCCAGCTCTTCTTCACACCTCCCATAGGAGCAGCTGTCGGCATGTGCTGGTGGCCAGGACGGCAGAGAGAGTGACAGAGAGAAGAGTTTAGGGGAAGGAGAGGCAGACTGGGAGAGAGGAGTACCTCACAGGGAAGTGGTGGGGGGAGGATGGGCAGGGAACAGGGTGCTGAGACGGGAACAGAGAAGCAAGGTCAACCAGCAGAAGGTGGGAAGCCATAGCCCACCAAGAGGTCCTCTCCCAATGTCACTTCTCTCAGGAGAAGCCTGAGGACCCAGAAGCTGGGCATTTCCAGTCCATACTGAGGAGTGAGACAAGATGGTCAGGAGCATAGAAGGCAGGAGATGAACTTACACAGGGCTCAGGAACCAGTGCCTTGGGGAAGCAAGAAGTATTTAAAGTTCAGCCTATGAGCAACAAAAATACAGAGAGAAAGACAGAGACAGATATTCACCTGCACAGAAAAAAACACATACATGGGCAACCACACACAAATACACATGTACCCTGCAGGAGCTGAGTGAGTGTTCAATGGTTCAGTTGTGAGAAAACCCAAACATACCTGTGGCCCTAGAAGGAGGCTCTTCTCCTTCAGAGCCCCAGAGAGGCCAGGTCAACCCTGGCTCCCCATCTGTCCCATGGCAAGTGTGTCCACACAAGGTCCCAGCGTGCCCCCAAGAGGAAGAGAATTCTGTCAGAGCATCCAGGTCCCCATGCACAGAGAGCAAGCCCAGAGATAGAAAGAACTGCCTGGGATCTCACAGCCAGAGGAGCCAGGCTGTGCAGAGCTGGTCTTTGAGGCACATGGCCCTGGCCTTCTAATTCCAGGGATAGCAAAAGGATTTGGGGATATTGTGAGCACAGAATCTTCTCTTTGGCACCCAGACCTGTTATCCAGGGAGAAGCCCCTGTCCCAGGCTTTCCCAGCCGAATCCACCGTATTCTAGGACCATGCCCCACCCCTCTCTGCCTATGCTCCTGTCTGGATGGGTGGGTGGGACACAACCTTCATATTCCAGTCCCCATGAGACCGGAGTCATTCTACTTTGGGTTGAGAAAAATCAGCATGAAGGAAAGGAGGAAAGGCTCATTGTGGCAACAGTCATGAAGATGCTGGTCCACAGTCAGACAGCTCATTGCTTTGGGCTGGGTCCTGTGGTAAAGCCCTAAAGCCATCCACCCCAAGGCATGAGGGGGGGGCTGAGCTAGGGGTAGGAGATAGAGGGAGAAAGAGGGCACCACCACTAGGGTCCCAATAGTCTCTCTAAGGACACGCCCCCCAATGACCTAATTTCTTTCTAGGCCTATGGAAGTTTCCACCACTTCACCATTGTGCCAAGACTGGAAAACAAGCCTCTTAGCAAATAGGCCTTTGGGGGACATTTAAGGTCATATCCTTGACCCCTCACTCAGCACCTCTCAGGGGCTCTCTGATGGATTCTACGTCTTCACTGGTGTCTGCTATACAGTGAGCCAGGCCAATCTACACAGAGGCAAGTGCATGGTTAGGGCCATAGTACTAACCTCAACCCACACCATCTTGAGCTAGCAATCCTGAAACTCCCAGATACCATCCCTCTACCTTATCATCTTCTCCATCCAGTCTGTAGCTGGCCAAGCTTGTCCCTATTCTCTTCCCACATCCCTCTCCTGGCTCCATCTACTGCTCAGCTAATGCCACCATCTGGGGTCCATCTGCAGGGAGCCTGCCTGCTCACTAGAGAGGGGGCACATCTCCCATCTGCACCCTGGGGGAGCAGACTGGCATTCCACAGTGCTCAGGACTGCCAGGCCATAAAACATAGCCCTGTTGGTGTCCTGCCAGGAAAAGCACAGGCCGTGTTTCTTGGGGGTTGCTTCCGTGAGATCTGTGCAAAGAGGCAACTCATGTGGAGGGAGTGGGCAGGGCTTCGGGATGCTGTGGGATGGAGCTGTGGATTTACTTTTGTTGCGGGGGCTTTGGACAAGTGGGCCCAGCAATCGGAGCCAGTTTTTCCTCTCCATATGTGAAGGTAATATAAGCCAGATGTCACCAGAGCCCCATGTGAATTATTTATGCAGACATGCATGCCCACACACCTCTGTGTGTGTGTGTGTGTGTGTGTGTGTGTGTGTGTGTGTGTGTGTGTGTGTAAAAGCATACACGTGTGTGTCCTGCATATGCATGGAGAGTACACCTATCTACTCCCACAACTGTCAAGCGTTCTGATCCACCACTCTTTACCTTATTCCCTAGAGACAGACAGGGTATCTCATTAAACCTTGAGTGATGGTGGAGGATCCAGTCTTTGTCACATGTGCGCGCGTGCTCACACACACACACACACACACACACACACAGAGCACAGCACTGGTTTACATGTAAGTGCCATTGAAAGGAAATAAAACTTGAGACCTGTGATTCATGTAATGTATGTCAAATAGCCCAAAGAGTTGTTTGTGAGCTTTGAAACCTGGGGCTGAGAACATAGCAGAACAGATCAGGACATGCCCGGGCAGGCCCATCGCTTCCCTATCTCCCACCCCTCTGACCTCAGGCTGCTGATGTTTAAATGGACCAATCATGTAAAACCGCGCCAATTCCTCCCCCAGCCCCACTCCTTTTCTATAAAAACCCCTAGCTTCCAAGCCTCGTGGTCGAATCCACTGTCTCCTGTGTGAGATACGTTTCGACCCGGAGCTCCGCCATTAAAATACCTCGTGTTGTTACATCAAGGTGTTGTGTTCTATTCGTGATTCTTGGGTGCACGCTGAATCGGGAGTTGGGTGGGGGTTTCCCCACTAGGTTCTTTCATTTGGAGGTCCCACCGAGATCTGCGTGACACCCAAGAACCCCGAAGGACCCCTTGGAGGTACGTTTGTTTGTGTGAGTCTTGTATGTTGTCTGTTGTCTAAGTGTGTAAGTGTGAAACCGCTGAACTTGTGTCTTGGTTTTTCAATTCTGAGATTGTGGGTTTGAGTCCCACCTGTGTTACCAGTTCTGGTTTTCTGTATTCTGGCAGCTGCCACTGAGGACCGTAAGGACCCTAGTGGCTGTGGGAAGACGACGGTCTATTTCCCCACAGGCTGCACCCTTGGAAGACGTTCCGAGGGAGACCCTGGAGTGCCCAGGGTACGGAACAGTCAGGAGGACCTGGCTGTTGCCCGGCAGAGTGAAGAAGAGTGAGTGCTCTTCCTGCCAGAGGAGTGGACGCGGAATCCCACTCCGTCAGAGGTAGCGTTTGGCTGGTTGTATAAGTCCAGACGCGGACGAGTGTGTTTGGATGTCTTAGTGTTTTCCGTCTCTGTCATTGTGTTGTGTTTATTCTTATTCTTCACTATGGGACAGACCGTGTCTACTCCTTTATCTTTGACTAAGGACCATTGGACGGACGTTAGGGCTAGAGGACGAAATTTGTCAGTAACAGTGAAAAAAAAGCCATGGATGACTTTCTGTTCCTCGGAATGGCCTGTTTTTGGAGTAGGTTGGCCAGCAGAAGGAACTTTTTACTTACCCACCATAAGGGCTGTGAAGGCCATTGTTTTTCAGGAGGGGCCAGGATCGTATCCAGAGCAGCAACCGTACATCACGGTATGGGAGGACTTGGCACGCTACCCACCCCCGTGGGTTCGCCCATTCCTCCCGCCTCTCCGCCCTGGCACCAAGATTCTAGCCATCCGAGAAAATGGTGAGAAAGAGAAACCGAAACCACCGCTCGGGGGAGATGATGACCGCAGCACACCAGTGACGAAACCCCCCAAGATCTATCCAGAGATTGAAGAACCCCCTGAGTGGCCCGACACCCCTCAACCCCCACCATATGCTTCCCAGCCCCAACCTTCAGCTCCCTCGGGACCCCTGCCTCAGGCCCCGGCCGGAGGAGGGGGTCCCTCCACAGGAACAAGGAGCCGGCGAGGAGTCACCCCTGAGGGGCCTGCGGATTCAACCGTGGCGCTCCCCCTCAGGGCTATTGGGGCTCCCCCTGCCGATCCGAACAGTCTACAGCCCCTACAGTATTGGCCTTTTTCCTCTTCTGACCTCTATAACTGAAAAGCTAATCACCCCCCTTTTTCAGAGAACCCTGCAGGACTCACTGGGTTGGTTGAATCATTAATGTATTCACACCAGCCGACCTGGGATGACTGTCAGCAGCTTCTGCAGACTCTATTCACAACCGAGGAGAGGGAGAGAATTCTCCTTGAGGCTCGGAAAAACGTCCGAGACGAGGCTGGGCGCCCTGTCCAAACTCCAGCTGAAATAGATGAAGGATTCCCGCTAACCCGGCCCCGATGGGATTATAATACGGCACCAGGTAGGGAACGACTGTCCAATTATCGCCGGGTCCTAGTGGCGGGTCTCAGAGGTGCTGCCCGGCAGCCCACGAATTTGGCCAAGGTAAGAGAGGTTATGCAGGGAGCGACTGAGCCCCCCTCAGTCTTCCTCGAAAGGCTCATGGAGGCTTATAGGAGATATACCCCATTCGACCCCACGTCTGAGGGTCAAAGGGCCTCAGTAATTATGGCCTTCATTGGCCAGTCGGCTCCTGACATTAGGAAGAAGTTACAGCGAATTGAGGGCTTGCAGGATTACACCATAAGAGATGTAGTTAGAGAGGCAGAGAAAGTGTATCATAGGAGAGAAACAGAAGATGAAAAGTTAGAGAGAGAAAAAAGAGAGAAAAGAGAGGATGAGGATAGGAGAGACAGGAGGCAAGAAAAGGTTTTGACTAGGATCCTGGCCGCAGTAGGAGAAAGAGATAACGGAAAAAAAGGTAGACAGTCAGGGTACCTGGGAGACAAAAGACAGCAGGGACCAAGGAGACCCCGAGAAGGCAGGCAGCGCCTGGAGAGGAACCAATGCGCATATTGCAAGGAAATGGGCCACTGGAAGAGCGACTGTCCGAAAAAAAAACAAGAGGTAAAGGTGCTTTCTCTTGGAGAAGATGAAGACTAGGGGGAACGGGGCTCGGACCCCCTCCCCGAGCCTAGGGTAACCTTAGAAGTGGAGGGGACCCCTGTGGACTTTCTAGTTGACACGGGAGCCGAATTTTCAGTACTCAAAACACCTCTAGGAAAAGTAAAAAAAAATGAAAAAACCTTGGTGATTGGGGCCACGGGACAAAAGTTGTATCCATGGACCACATCCCGAGTAGTAGACATAGGGCGAAATCGAGTAACTCATTCGTTTCTAGTCATTCCAGAGTGTCCTATGCCTTTATTGGGGAGAGACTTACTAACCAAGTTAAAAGCACAAATAACTTTCACCTCTCATCGACCGGAGGTTTTCTGGGGAATAAAAGTGCCCCAGACTCTAGAGCTGTCTTTACAACTAGGAGAGGAATATCGACTTTACCAAAATAAAGTAAAGCCCCATGAGGGATTACAGGACTGGTTGAATCGATACCCTCAGGCATGGGCAGAGACGGGAGGAGTGGGGATGGCAAAACTGGTCCCCCCCGTGGTGATTGAACTTAAGTCCGGGGCCACCCCTATAGGGGTCCGACAATATCCCATGAGCAGAGAAGCTCAAGAGGGTATACGCCCCCAAATCAACAAACTGCTCCAACAAGGGATTTTGGTTCCATGCAAATCCCCTTGGAACACTCCTCTACTTCCAGTAAAAAAACCAGGGACCAGTGACTACCGTCCAGTCCAGGACCTTAGAGAAGTCAATAAGAGAGTTCAGGACATACACCCCACGGTGCCAAATCCTTATAACCTCCTCAGCACCTTGCCACCTGGTCGGACATGGTACACAGTCCTGGATCTCAAAGACGCTTTTTTCTGTTTGAGGTTACACCCCAACAGCCAGCCCTTGTTCGCTTTCGAATGGCGAGACTCCGAGAGTGGACAAGCCGGACAGCTCACATGGACGAGGCTGCCTCAGGGATTCAAGAACTCGCCCACTTTGTTTGATGAAGCCCTACACCGAGATCTTGCTCTTTTCCGAGCCAATAACCCACAGGTGACTCTTTTACAATATGTAGATGACCTGCTCCTAGCTGCAGAAACACGCGAGGACTGTGAAATTGGGACCCATAACCTCCTGGGCGAGTTAGGTAAGCTGGGGTATCGGGCCTCTGCTAAAAAGGCTCAGTTATGCCAGATAAAAGTGACCTACCTAGGATATGTCCTGAGAGATGGACAACGGTGGCTCACAGAAGCCAGAAAACAAGCTGTTATGCAGATCCCGGCCCCAACTACTGCTCGCCAGGTAAGAGAATTCCTGGGGACTGCCGGGTTTTGCAGACTCTGGATTCCCGGATTTGCCTCACTGGCAGCTCCCTTGTATCCACTAACCAAAGAGAAAGGGGAATTCACCTGGACCAGGGAACATCAGCTAGCCTTTGAAACTCTCAAAAAGGCACTGCTGCAGGCTCCAGCATTGGCCCTGCCAGATTTAAACAAACCTTTCACCCTATACATTGATGAAAGAAATGGAGTGGCAAGGGGAGTCCTTACCCAGGTTTTGGGACCATGGAAGCGCCCGGTAGCCTACTTATCAAAGAAACTGGACTCTGTGGCCAGTGGATGGCCCTCCTGCCTGCTAGCGATAGCAGCCACGGCTGTGCTAGTAAGAGATGCTGACAAACTGACTATGGGCCAGAATGTTACCATAGTGGCCCCACACTCTCTTGAGAGCATCGTCAGGCAACCACCGGACCGCTGGTTGACCAACGCCCGAATGACGCATTACCAGAGCCTATTGCTGACAGAGCGAGTAAGTTTCGCACCCCCAGCCATTCTCAACCCTGCCTCCTTACTACCTGAGGCTGACGAGGCCCCTGCACATAAGTGTGAAGAGATACTGGCAGAAGAGACTGGAATCCGGCCAGACCTCACAGACCAACCTTGGCCAGGGGCGATGACTTGGTTCACAGACGAAAGCAGCTTTGTGGTAGAAGGTAAGCGGAGGGCTGGGGCAGCAGTAGTAGATGGAAAGTCTGTCATATGGGCCAGCAGCCTGCCGGAGGGTACATCAGCTCAAAAAGCAGAACTAATCGCACTAATTCAAGCCTTAAGGCTGGCAGAAGGAAGGACTCTTAATGTCTATACTGACAGCCGGTACGCTTTTGCCACGGCTCATGTTCACGGAGCAATATACCGACACCGTGGACTGCTGACGTCTGCCGGCAAAGATATCAAAAATAAAGAAGAAATTCTCAGCTTATTAGAAGCTGTTCATCTGCCCCGTAGGGTGGCAATTATCCATTGCCCAGGACACCAGAAGGGAACTGGGCCCGTTGAAAAAGAAAATCAAATGGCAGACCAAAAAGCTAAAAAAGCAGCCCAAGGGCCAATGACTCTGGTAGTGAGAACCCAACAGCCCACTGCTGAGGAAATTAATAAAAGAACCCTCACAGAAGAAGAGGGGCGAGATTACTTAGCTAACATACACCATCTGACTCATTTAGGAACTAAAAAAATACTAAAATTGGTTAGTAAGTCCCCCTATTACATTCCTGGATTAAAGAGAATTGTGCAGGAGATAGTAAAAAACTGCCGTGCTTGTGCACTTACCAATGCTGGGTCTAGCAGGCTCCAGGAAGGAAAACGACTGCGAGGAGACAGGCCTGGAGCCTACTGGGAAACTGACTTCACTGAGGTGAAACCGGCTAGGTATGGAAATAAATATCTCCTAGTTTTTATAGACACCTTCTCGGGATGGGTCAAAGCGTTCCCCACCAAGAAAGAAACAGCTAATGTAGTGGTCAAGAAGATACTTGAAGAAATCCTTCCCCGCTTTGGGATACCTAAGGTAATGGGGTCAGACAACGGACCTGCCTTTGTCTCCCAGGTAAGTCAGGGATTGGCCAGGCAACTGGGGACAAATTGGAAATTACATTGTGCATACAGACCCCAGAGTTCAGGACAGGTAGAGAGGATGAACAGGACGCTAAAGGAGACTCTGACTAAAATAGCCTTAGAATCCGGTGGAAGCGATTGGACAGCCGTTCTCCCTTATGCCTTGTTCAGGGTTCGGAATACACCTGGACCCCTTGGCCTAACTCCATTTGAATTAATGTATGGGGCACCCCCACCCATTTTTATGACTGTAGGGGATAGGAATCACCCGGATGTGTCTTTCTCTCCTTCTTCTAGTCTTTTGGCTCGATTAAAAGCTCTCGAAATAGTAAGAAAAGAGGTCTGGGAACAGCTAAAAGAAACCTATGTTGCTGGTGACACACAGGTGCCGCACCAGTTTGAAGTAGGAGACGCAGTCCTGGTGAGGAGACACCGAGCGGGAAACCTAGAACCGAGGTGGAAGGGACCCTACTTGGTGCTACTGACAACGCCCACCGCGGTCAAAGTGGAAGGAATCCCCACTTGGGTCCACGCATCCCACGTCAAGAGAGCACCCCCTGGAGTCAGCCATGATGAGTGGACTTTGGAGAAGACTACTAACCCTTTTAAGTTGCGCCTGCTTCGTAAGAGCGATCCCAAAGGACTTCAACCCCCACAGTCCTGTTCAACAAACGTGAGAGGTACTCAATGAGGGGGGTAGGGCTGTATGGACAATCGCCGAGGTACACCCTCTGTGGACTTGGTGGCCTGATCTTTTCCCTGACATCTGTAAGTTGGCTATAGGAGCCCCTCCTAGATGGGACTTGGAGGGGTACTCTGACATTCAGAGGGCACCTTTAACACCCCCTCCGTACGTAGAAAAACATTCGAGAGACCCATGGGGTGGTTGCTCTAACCAAAGGGATAGAAGTATGCTTCGAAACCATCCCTTCTATGTCTGTCCCGGGCCCCACCGAAGTCAATCCCTTAATCCAACATGTGGAGGTAAAGCTGACTTCTATTGCAAGAGCTGGGGTTGCGAGACTTCAGGTACAGCCCACTGAAAGCCCTCCTCAAGCTGGGACTATATTAGAGTAACAGCCAACTATTCCCTAGCGTCTTATGTACCTGGAGGATTCGACCTAGACGAGTGTACTGACTGGTGCCATCCGCTCCGTGTCACCTTTACTGAACCAGGGAAAAGAGCTCTGGGATGGACAAAAGGGTATACCTGGGGTCTTAAGATTTACAAGAAAAGATATGATGAGGGATTATTGTTTACCATCAGACTAAAAATAGAGACCCCCTACAATCCTTTAGGCCCCCCAACCAAGTCCACACCCCTCACCCATACTATTCCTCAGCCTACTCCGGTGATTGCGGACCCTCTTAGTATGGCTGCTATCACCCAACCTCCCACTCCTCAGGTACCTCTAATTATTACCCCTGAGATTCCTTCAACAAGACAGAGGATGTTTAACCTAGTGAGAGGAGCCTTTTATGCCCTTAATAGAACTGATCCAAGGGCTACTGAGGACTGCTGGCTATGCCTGACCTCGGGTCCGCCTTATTATGAAGGAATTGCTTTCAATGGAGATTTCAACAGAACCAGCAGCCATACTTCCTGCTCTTGGGGAACAGGACAAAAACTGACCCTGACTGAAGTATCTGCGAGGAGTCCAGGTCTCTGTATAGGCACCCCACCTTCCACTCACAAACACCTATGCGGACAAATTCAGTCCGTGTCCAGAACGGAAGCTAATTACTATCTTGTACCTTCCCCGGTTGGATGGTGGGCTTGCAATACAGGACTTACTCCCTGTGTATCAACTAAGGTTTTTAATTCATCTCATGATTTTTGTGTCATGATCCAGCTGTTACCCCGCGTATATTATCACCCTGCATCCAGTTTAGAAGAAAGCTATGCTGGCCGGCGGTCGAAAAGAGAACCAATTACTTTAACCCTGGCTGCATTCTTGGGAATAGGTATGGCAGTAAGAGTGGGGACAAGAGTGTCAGCTTTGATAGAAGGAAGACAGGGAATTCAGTCTTTGAGGGATGCTGTCAATGAAGACCTAGCGGCAATAGAGAAGTCCATTGACGCTTTAGAAAAATCTTTGACCTCCCTGTCTGAGGTAGTTTTGCAGAACAGGAGAGGTCTTGATTTGTTGTTCCTAAAGGAAAGAGGACTGTGTGCTGCCCTTAAAAAAGAGTGCTGCTTCTATGCAGATCATACAGGAATAGTTAGAGACTCTATGCAGAAACTGAGGGAAAGATTAGAGCGAAGGAAACGGGAACGGGATGCTCAACGGGGGTGGTTTGAGTCGTGGTTTGAATCACGACCATCTTGGATAACTTCTTTGATTTCCGCTGTAGCTGGACCAATCCTTATGATATGCTTAGCTTTAGTTTTCGGCCCCTGTATAATAAATAGAGGAATGGCTTTTATCCAGAGTAGAATTGATACAGTAAAACTCATGGTTCTTCAAAGGCAATATCAACCTATAGTTCAGGTAGATAAAGAGTTAGGGGACACCAATCTCTAAAATTCTATGATTAGAATTAGTCTAAACAGAAGAAGAGGGGAATGAAAGGAAATAAAACTTGAGACCTGTGATTCATGTAATGTATGTCAAATAGCCCAAAGAGTTGTTTGTGAGCTTTGAAACCTGGGGCTGAGAACATAGCAGAACAGATCAGGACATGCCCGGGCAGGCCCATCGCTTCCCTATCTCCCACCCCTCTGACCTCAGGCTGCTGATGTTTAAATGGACCAATCATGTAAAACCGCGCCAATTCCTCCCCCAGCCCCACTCCTTTTCTATAAAAACCCCTAGCTTCCAAGCCTCGTGGTCGAATCCACTGTCTCCTGTGTGAGATACGTTTCGACCCGGAGCTCCGCCATTAAAATACCTCGTGTTGTTACATCAAGGTGTTGTGTTCTATTCGTGATTCTTGGGTGCACGCTGAATCGGGAGTTGGGTGGGGGTTTCCCCACTAGGTTCTTTCACCATCTATACTTGGCTTTTACATAGGTGCTGGGATTCTACCTCAGGTCTTCAGCAAGTTCTCTTGCAGCCAAGCTATCTCCCCTTACCCGTGCCTCCTTTGTAGTCAGGACACAGCACAGGAAACATGTCTGCAGAAGGAAGAGACAGAGCACTCTCCCCCAACCACCATTCTGCACCCCCTTCTTGCTCTCAGAGCCCAATTCAGGTGGGCGATTATACTTCTGGATCAAAACACTTGGAACACACAGAATTGGACATGTGACTCATTTCTAGCCAATGGGATATAGAGGGAAACCGCTGAGGCTCCTGGGAAGGGTTTCCAAAGAAGACTCATGAGGGAAGCTGCTGGGGTCTTTCATCCTGCTCTTGGATAGTGAAGGCGCTGAGGACATCAGAGAACTTAGCCAATGGCAAGCACAGGTGGGATGCTTCCATCAAGGGGAGTGGAGGGTCCGCAGGCTGTTGTAACCAACTCTGGGACCTCTATCAAGAAATGTGCTCCTTAACAGTCTACCACTGGCTCAAACCACTTCTACTTGGATACGCCAGTGCTTGTGGGTTTAAACAGTCCCCTGATGTGGTGGCCGATGACTGAGTGAGTGAAAGATGTATTAATGAGTCTGTCTGGTAGCCTGCAAAACACTGTGCAAATATTTGCTAGTATTGACAATATTAATATGATAACACTCCATTTGTTTAACAACTCCATTGTTTATCAGCAAGTGGTTTTTTTTTTTCCCCTCCCTCAGAAGGAAAATTTGAAGGTAACTGAAGTTTTTTTCTAACCCTCTTTAGGTTCCAAAGTGTTTTGGTTTTAACTGGTTCTGATTGAAAAAAATAAATAAATAACGTGGATTGTGTTACTCCTTCAGCCATCTGCCCTCTGTAACTCTCCCCACCACAGATATACACTCAGCGAGGCTGATGAAAATGGATTGAAATCAGGCTGAACATTGTGCTTACTGACGAGCACACAGAGCTGAAGCAAGAGGAACCTACGTTGCCCTGGAGCTAGCAAAGGCAGGGACCATGGGCCTGCTTTCCAGCAAGCCTCTGCCTGTCACCAGATGACTGCCTCCTGCAGCCTCCAGAGTGGGGTCACATCTCTCTGCTCTGGGCTATGAAGTCAGATCACCTCGTTCATGAGACTCATGTGCTAAATGGATTCTTGCCACGGAGCCCTGACCAAGAGGGTTTCTTCATTCAACAAATTAAACTGATACTAGGGACTTACTAAGTCAGGCAACAGAGGTGAATCATGCAAGCTTGGGAGTCAGAGGTCTGAGTTCAAACCACCGCGCTGCTGCTCATGATGGGATGCAGATCACATCACCTATTGTAGACTCAATTATCCTTATCTATAAACGGAACTAATCGTGATCCGTTCTCCACAGTGATGGGGCAAGGGATGAAGTGTGCCTGGTGCTCCTAGAACACAGCCTTTACTTTGTGAGTTCTCCAATGGGTGAGATTGTCAGCATTTTTACCATGCATATTGGCAGACTTCTGCTCAGAGAAGTATCAGCTGGACAGGCTGACTGTATCTATAATGCATGGAATCTATCCTAATAGAAAATCACATATCTTCTCGATTGCCCATGTAGAAGTCAGAAGCCGGGCGTGGTGGCACACACCTTTAATCCCAGCACTTGGGAGTTAGAGGCAGGTGGATTTCTAAGTTCAAGGCCAGCCTGGTCTACAAAGTGAGTTCCGGGACAGCCAGGGATATACAGAGAAACCCTGTCTTGAAATACCAAAAAAAAAAAAAAAAAAAAAAAAAAAAACCAGAAAGAAAGAAAAGAAAAAAGGAGTCAGAAGCCTAAGGGAGAGATGTCTGGGGCTGTACTCTGTGGGTAGAGCATTTGGCTAGCACATGTGTGTGAATCTCTAGGTTTAAACCCCAGCACTGTATAAAACTGGACATGATGGTGCATACCTGTAAGCCCAGCACTTGGGAAATGGAAAAAGGAAGATCAGAAGTCCAAAGTCCTCCTCAGCTACAAGGTGAATTCAGTCTCAGCCTGGGCTACATGACGTCCTGTTTTAAAAAAAAAAATCAAAAGGTATTTTGATGACTTAAAAATTGTCAATACTGGGTTGTATATTTTAAAATAAATTTTATTAGTTTAATTTTAAAAAGAAAAAGAAAACAATCAAAAGGAGGGGGATTGTAACCCCAGATAGACAGGGAAGACTTCCCAGAAATCCATGCCAGGGCTCAAATGCTAGGGAGCATATTGGTCTCCCCAGGTTACCCACAAGCTGAGAGGGTTACCACCAAAGACATTGCTCCCTCATAGCCTCAGAGACCAGAAGTAAAAACCAGATGTAGGCAGAGTCCCTTCCCTCCGAATGTTCCAGGAATCCGTCTATCCTTGCTTTGACAGACAGACAGTAGTTATAAACCCTGGCAACCATGCCCAGTCCATCTGCCTGGCTTCACAGACCCTCTACTCTGGACACACACATCTTGTCTCTTCTGTTATAAGGGCAGTTCTCATCAGGTGCAGGGCCCACCGGGGGCGATCCAGTGCCGTCTTTTTTCAATACCCTTCATTCAACCATGTTTGCAGAGACCTTTTTGTTCCAGATAAGTTCACGCTAACCAATCCTGGGGGTGAAGAAGTGACATTTATTTTTATGGATTATCAATTACCCATCATAGAAATGACCTTCCAAGCAAGCGGAAGCCAGCCGTGGCCTCAGATCATTGAAGACACCAACAGACAATGACTACAAGAAAGGGTTTCAGGGCAGGAAAGGAGCTTGCCTGCTCTAAGGAAATCAAGACCAGACAGAGGCAAGTTGCCTGGAGTGCCAACATCCAGATAGCCTTGGATATATATCAGCAGCAAAATTAGCAGGGTGCCCACATCTCCACTGCTTGTGGCATGGCTACCATCTAATGGGAACCTCAGCTTTACACCACTGTGACAAAATGCTAGAGGCAGATCAACTTGAAGGAGAAAAGGTTTCTTTCGGCTCACACTATCAGAGGGTCCATCCAGTCCACAGCCAGTTGGCTCTGCTACTTTAGGGTCTGGGATGAAGAAAGGCATCAGTGGTACAAAGCTGACCACCTCACTGAGTCACCAGAAGTGGGTGGAGGTCTCAGTATCTTTCAAGGACATGCCCCCAGTGACCTCGCTTCGTCCCACTAGGCCTCACCTCCTAAAGCTTCTGCCATCTCTCAGGAGCCCCACAGACTGCTGACCAAGCTTTTAGTAGATGGACTTCAGGGGATACTCAACCAAGCTCTGGGACTGAGAATGCCAGTTTCAGAGCTGATTCTAGACTCCATCTTCCTCCACCCCTGGAAGAAAAGGGACTCTGCTCTTCTTGCCATCCTCTGGCTTCCTGGGCATAGGACTTTGATGTCAGATTAAAAAGAAACAGATTTATTTGAATTTCGCTTGTGTGTGCACACGTGTATGCAGGTGCCTGAGAGGCCAGAAGTGGGCGCTAGATCTCCCTGGAGCTGGAGTCCCAGGTGGTTGTGAGCTGGGAACCAAACTCTGCAAGAGTGGCAAGCACACTTACCCACTGAGCCATTTCTCCGGCACCCCCATCAGTTCTTTCGAAATGAGTGCATGCCTGCATTTGGCACATTCACTTATAAATCATATTCCCATGCCGCTACACTGGTACTTTGTATTCATTATAAGATATAATTGAAATTACTTAGAATCAAAGTGATAAGAGAAAATATTTTAAATTATTGCATACATTTAATGGCTCAAAGCATTTTTTTGCTCGTGCTAAAAAATTTTTTTTTGTGTGTAAACCATGGGATTGAAAATGCTCTAGTTTCCCAAAACAAAGCTTTATGGTACAACTCAACGGTCTGGTCCTTAATTCAGATTATTTTTATACTCGGTTTTAATTGCTGTTATGGCTGAGAGAAGGAAAAAAAAAAGAAAAAAGAAAACAGCGAGAAAGATACCCTGGGAAGATGCACTGATCCAAATAGGAAGGCAGCAGTGCCAGGCTGGGCTTACTAAAATCCTCAGTTCTTCTTCCTTCCCATCCACCAATTATGCAAAGTTTTTTGTTGAAATTCAGCAAGCAGATTTCCATCTTCCCCGATGTCAATCAGCAGTTCTTACAAACTAATCAAAAGGTGTTACATTTTTATATTTTTAGCAAATAGGTTCTGGAACACTTGGGGAGATTTTTTTTTTTAAATCAGGTTAAATTATTCTGCTTCCAAGTTCTTAAAGTTTACATACATAGGAGCTGTAGCAGGTGACACGCATAAAATGCTTCCTGTCAGAGAGACTCACACAACAATGGAAACACGTCCAAATGTTTGTTTTAAAAATACTCTCTTCTGGTTCCTTTTGGAAAATAACTTCTCTTTCGGTTATTATTTACATATCAGATGTACTGGAGGGAAGCAGAGAAAAAAAATGTCTTTTTTTTTCTTTCTTTCTTTCCTTCTTTTCAAAAATCTCAGTTGCAATGTGGTGTGCCTGGACTACAGGTCAGAAAAGAGATATTAGTGGGAAAGCTGGTAGAGATTAGTTAATAATACATCAATAATGTTGGGGGTTTTTTTTCCAGTTTTTTGAAACGGGATCTCACTGTGCACCCAGGCTGGCTTAGGACTGACACATAAGCCTCAGTTTCTCCAGGGCTGGGATTATCACAGCGCATGCCGCAGTGTTGATTCTTAGTTTTCACAAACCTACCATGGTTGCATAAGAAGTTGTGTCAGGGGATCTTGGAGAGGCTTATCAGGTAAAGGTACTCAACAAACCACACTCAGCTGAGAACAAGAGTTCAATCCCCGGAAACCACATGGTGGGAGGAAAGACCTGATTCCCACGGTGACATTTGTATGTGCTCTGTGTCACACTTGACACGTGCCTACGATTCCAGGACTGGGAGACTGAATCAGGGGGATCAGGACTTCAAGATCTCAATTTTGTTTTTTAATTTAGTGCATTTCAAAGGGTTCTAGCTGGGCATGGCGGAACACACCTTTAATCCCAGCATTCGGGATGCAGACGCAGGAGGATCTCTGTGAGTTTGTGACTAGCCTAGTCTACACGGTGAGTCCCAGGCTAGCCAGGGCTACCTAGAGAGACCCTGTCTCAAAAACAAACAACAAAAAAGTTTTTTATTCTATCACATATGTTTCAAGCATAAAATTGTCATTTTAAAAAAAAAAATTAGCCAGAAAGCTTGAATATCTACTCAGCTTGAAAATGACCATGTGATTCATCTTCAGGTCCCCGTTTTCATTATTTTGCAAGGCAACCAACAAAGCTGTACACGCTTGTTATAAAACACTAAGAAGTCTGCCATGCCAGCGGTCTTATTTTATATTAACCCACATCAATGACATCCTGTTCTTATTGTCAGTTTGCTCTCCCACCCTCGACTTCTTTGTCTTCACAGCTGCTGCTGAAGGGGTGTCATGTCTGTGATAATCTGTGGCGACTCAGCTCCGAATCCATCATGTACTGCAGTTAAGCGTCCAACCTCCCCAAGTTACATTTATACTGTTTTTCCATAAAGCATTGTTTTCATTAAATAAGTCGCTGATTATTGAAACTAAATCTTCCTCAGTACATCTCATAAAAAAGGGGTAATTCTTTGTGTGTTTCATTATTGAGACCCAAATCCAGTGGGTAGCATCTGCCGAGAGGCCACATTGGACGCTTGGCAGATCCCACAAGCTGTCCAATCTCACCTGGTCCTCAGGCCGACATCTTCAGCGGAGTTCTCATCTCCAGCTGCACTTGCTGACAAAGAGATGCATTTAAGTTTGTGCATGGATTTTTTTTTCCTCTGACTTATTTCATCTATTTTTTCCCAAGGCAGGAAGAACAAGTACTTTCTTGATGGCATGAGGCTTTTTATCTGTCACTATTAAGTAAGAAATACTCTCAAAAGAAGCATCTAAACATTTGTCACAAACTATCAGACTCCGTGCAAGGAACCAGAGGGGGCACCACACGACATGACTGGGGGCGGGGGAGTAGCAGCTTGCCTCTGTAGTCTGAATGAGTAATGATATTGTATCCGTCAGAGAGTAGCAGTTTGCCTCTGTAATCTGAGTGCTTCGTCTTTAATGATATTGTATCAGTCAGGGAAGGCTAAGTTATGCTGTGATAACAAACATTCCTGTGTGTGGCTCAGCTTCATACACGTGTACCACACACTATATGACATCATAGGTCGGCCTCATTCTAGGATCCAGACACACAGAATAGCATCTTTCCACGACGAAATTGTCTTTTCCCCCTCGTGTTCTGTTGGATCTGATTAAACCATCATTTGCTCGGGGTAGAAGTGCCAACCTGCACATCCCTAACTGCTTGCTGAACTCCCGTCTGTTTACGGCTGTTGTCTTCAGTCCACTGCACGAGGAACCGGCCTGACCCCATCTTAAGATCAGTAGCCATCCTGTTCAAGGGTCAAAATAAGTTTGTTTCTGTTTCTGTAAAACCTAGCTTTCTGTGTCTCAGGATTTGACTGACCACACCTTGAACCTCCCTGGAATTCAGCTTGGTCTGCACCCAACTGAGTCTTGACCTACATCCACCTTACAAGTTGTTCTGCCAAATAATGTTGACATGTTCTGCAAGCTTCTGTGTAGCCAAGACCCTTCTGGAGATCCCCCACCCCAATCTCGAGGCTATAAAAACATGGCTTTTCCTATGATCAGGATCGACCTCTCAAACCCCACATTTAGGGAGAGGCAGTTGCTGGACCTGTGTGTCCTATGTGCCCTGTGTGCAATGTTCTGCATATATGACAAGGCTTGCTATACATTTGGCTACTCTGAGTGGTGCTATTTCCTCTCGTTTGGAGGGATTAATGGTATTGTAGTAAGGCCACATGAGCACTTTGTAGAGGTCTAGTTCAGACCAAATTGTTTCCTGATGAAACACATCTGAATGTTCTTGGTGTCTCTGCTCAGAGCCACTCTGTGTCTCTTTCCTTGCCACACTGACTAAGTACCTGTCAACAGCAGGTTCAGAGGGGAGGAGTTTTATTTTGGCTCACGCTGTAGAGGTTCAATCCACCATGGCAGAGAAGGCACAAGAGCAGGAGACAAGGCAGCAGGTGCCATTGCATCTGCAGCCAGGAAACAGAGACAAATGTGTGCGTTCAGTCCCCTTTCTCCTACATCACATGATCTAGGACCGCAATCCATGGAATGGTGCTCCCCCTCCCCCAACATTAACTTACCTCAATTAGCCTAAAATCCCTCGCAGATGTGCACAGATGTATCTCAGAGATGCTTCTAGATCCCACCAAGGTGACAATATAAGCCACCACAGTCCCAAACTATAAAAGCCAAAGCAAAAGTCCATTTATTTATAGGAGAGTAGAGAGGTGTGTGGAATAGACTATTGGGCAAAGAGAAAACCATACTAAATTTCATAAGGACTAGCCTTACTGATGCATAGCTTACTGAAGGAAACTGTCTCATGTACTAGTCCATCTACATGAAACTCCAAAAAACATGTGAAAATCACAACTGGCTCCAATAACCAGGACAGGGGCGCTTGGGACAGACAGTGACTGTTGCGCACTGTGAACTTTGGCTTCTGCTGTGCCAAGAGTTTTCTCTCTCCTTTCCTTTCCTTTCCTTTTTGATTTTATGTGCATGGGTGTTTTGCCTGCATGTGTGTCTCTGCACCACATACATGCATTCTCCCAGAGGCCAGAGGAAAACAACCATTAGATCCCCTAGAAAGGCAGTTCTGAGCTGCCACAGAGGGACTGGGAACCAAACCACTGAGCCATCTCTCCAGCCCCAATTTCCTTTCTTAATCTGGATGCTGATCGTCTGGACAGGTTTGTGTCATGAAATTCATTAACCTGAACCCTTAAAATGTGTATATATTTCCTGGATCTAAACTATATTTCCATCAGAAGTTTAAGTTAGGTGGTCTGTGTAGTTCGTAGATCTCACAACCTATAAAACTGGAAACATAGAGACAGAAGAGCTGTGTGAGAGTGGCTGCTGTTGTTAACCTGGATCTTGACTTTCTAACTGTGTCTAGACACACTTCACCCCACCGCCATGCGCAGCAACTGCCCAACAGACAACAAAACACTGATATTAATCCACGTGTTAAATAGCAAAGCTGAACTTGGATCTTTAAAGTAGGCCAGTCAATGTAAACCATGGACTCTAATGTTTTCTTTCCATCTCCAGGGGATTTCTTAAACAACCCACTTTGCAGACAGCTGCTTCCTGTAGGTCTGGGGCCTGCATCAGGACCACGGACAGGACCTGCATCACTAGCCAATGAAAAGCCTCTCTCTGACTCCTCCCAGTCAGCGTGTAATGGGAGCCTCTATACCGGGAACCTGAGAACGTTCCTAGAGGAAATCCAGGAGCCCCAGGAGGGCAAAGCTAAGGAGTCTTATTAAGCAAAATAAGTCCAGAAGTCCGTGGCATCCAACCCCATCCTGAAATCAATGCTGTGCTGAAGCCAATAGTCAGCATACCCTGGTGACAGGAAACACTTTCCTCTAACACCACACTAGCCAGGGGGGATGCTTTGGATAATAGAGAAAGACTACAAAGACTCAGGGGTGCTTTGAGACACATTCTTCATAAGAAATTGAGTTTGTATTTGAATCTGTGCCCTAAGATACATGTACTTTTTCTGCACTGTGTTGTTATTGAGTTTTCTTAAAAAAAAAAATATATATATATATATATATATATATATATATATATATATATATATAACCATAAAAATATAGAACACTCACGGGGCCTGGAGAGATGATCCAGCAGGTGAAACACCTGTCATGTGAGTGTGGCGGCTAGAGTTTAGAGTCCCCAAAACCCACATAAACACCAGGCAGTGTGGCAGCCCACCTATAATTTCGATACTTGGAAGGCAGAGAAAGAATTCCCTGAGAAAGCCAGCCAGCTAGCCTGGTCCATCAGCAGGCTCGGGACTCAACTGAGAGACTGTGCCTCAAAGAATAAATAGGCGATTGATCAAGGAAGACACGAGACATCAACCTCACACCTGCACATACAGGCACCTGCACACACACACACACGCACACACACACAGGCACCTGCACAAAACACACAAAGACACCTGCATGCACGTGCACGCACACACACACCTCACATGTGCATACACACACACCACATGTGCACACACATAGACACACACACAGGCACCTGCACACAAACACACACACCACACACACCACCACCACAACAACAACAATAACACCAACAAGAACCACATCACCACCACATACACAGAAAAGGATGGAAGGAAGGAAGGAAAGGAAGGAGGGAGGGAGGGAGGAAAGGAGGGAAGGAGGGAGGGAGGTTGGCTGCTCAAAGGGCTATGAGAAAGAGAGAGATAACCGTAACGCAGACTCACAGGCTCTGATACTACTCATGTTTCTTCCAAATGGACCCTAACTCCAAGGGCGTAAGCGCTTTACCTGAGATGCAATCCCCAAGATCGTGTGAGAAACCGGGGACATGAGAAAAGAAAGCACGGCTAAGACAGGAGAGTTGCTTCAAGTTCCAGGATAGCCTTGGCTGCACCTGTGTCATAAAGGAGGAGGGGAAATGGATGTGGAGGGGAGAAGAAAGAGTTCCTGAGTGGGCTACTGCTGTGAGCAACTCCCACGCCTGAAATCCGTATCCCGTCCCCAGAGCCTGTGGATATATTCTTTTATGTGCTAAGAGGGACTTTACAGATTTGATGAAGAACCTCAAGGTATGACTGGACAGCATGGTGTATGTGCCCATAACCCAGGTCCTCAGTAGGCTGGCGCGGGAAGATCCAGAGTTCAAGGCCAGCCTGGATTGCAAATGATGCCCCATTTCAAAAGACAAAATCACAAACCCTGAGAGGGGAAGATTCCCATAGATGATCTAAAGGCTCAGGACAATTAAAATGTTCATCTGAGGGGGAGGTCTGAGCAACAAACTATGAGAAAGAGAGTCTCCAGAGTTCTGGAAGACATGCTACCGCTGGAGCTGAAGACAAGAGGAGTCGTGAGCCGATGAAGGCAGGAAGCTTCTGGAAAAGGCAAGAAAATGGATTCTCCCTTAGGGCATCTGTGGAGGAGCAGAGATCTGTAAACACCTTCATCCTCCCCTGCCAGACTCATTTTAGACTTCTGACCTTCAGAATTATAAAATAACAAGTGTGTGTTGTTCCAAGCCATTAAATTCGTGGTAAATCGTTACAATGGCAATAAGAAGCCCATGGATACATGCGCACACACCACACACAGCCGTATTTACACGAGGGTGCTGATACTACGTTGGTTTCTCATCCATTTACTCTCTCTTTTCAACAGTTAAAGGATGTACTGTGATGCTTCCTTCAAACTTCCAGGCACAGGGAGCCCAGATGTTAAGAACTGTATGTAAGTGACTGAGTGGTAAGATTTGAGAGCGAGCCTGCTAGCAACTGTGTGCAATAAAAGAGAAGACTGGTTTAAAGGCTCTCTTCCCTCCTTCTCTCCCTCCCACCCCTTGTCCATGCTAGGCAACTACCCTGCCTCAGAGGTACTTTCCCAACCCTCAGTTTAGAGACAGGGTCTCACTCTGCTTCTGCCTAGCTTTGAACTCTTGATTCTCCTGCTTCCTGAGCACTGGAATTTCAGGCATGTGCTGCCATGCATGTGTCTCTTGACACAGAGAGGTGGTGGGCGGAGCTCACCACCTCTAAGTGGGAGCCTTAAAGACAACGCAGGTATCCATTTCTGAACCTTCCCTACATAGAAGAAAAAAAGCTGTAGAGTCACTCATGGCTTCAGGACATCATTTAATCTCCAAATGGTGGGCTATGAGCACACTCATATGAACCTTAATGACCCTTTCTTGGGCATTAAGCATCCCCCTGACTTGGGGTCCAGAGACTAACCACACAGCACTATCTCATTGTTGTTTCCTGATGGTAAAGAGTGAACCCAGCACCTTGTACACAAGTAGCACCATGCTATGTCGCTGGGCAACAACCCCAGTCCCAAGCCCATACCTCATTGTTTTTAAATATTATTTATTTATTTATTTATTTATTTATTTATTTATTTAATATGGTTACACTGTAGCTGTCTTCAGACACACAAGAAGAGGGAGTCAGATCCCATTACAGATGGTTGTGAGCCACCATGTGGTTGCTGGGAATTGAACTCAGGACCTCTGGAAGAGCAGTCAGTGCTCTTAACCACTGAGTCATCTCTCCAGCCCCATACCTCATTATTTTAAAGCTGAGCTCTCCCATGCCCAGCAAAGCAATGCTCTGGGGCTTGTGAGATAGCTACCATGAGCTGGATCCCAGCTCTGCGGCCTATCACATAAAGGGGCCCGTTAATCTATAACCTACAAGGACTAGAGGCACCATCAGACTTTCTGAATCGAGAGAAGACTGTTTTATAAGGAAGTGGGTTTCGCAGATGCTATTTTCTGATGGGGAGGGGGCAGGAGCCAGGGAGCAAGCCCTTCCTCTCTCCCCGTGTCATGTCGTGTCGTCTCCAGGCTCACTGATTCTTCTCCCCTTGTCCCTCCTGAGCTCTTCTCAGCAACTTCTCCAGCTCTCAGCCTCCACTCATCACCCACTGCTCATCCCTGAACCTCATTTCAAATTTTCTGTATGGAAATGAGATCCAGCTCCTTGTTTGGAGAACATGGTTCTAGGCCCAAGTCCTGAGAAGCCAGTGGAGGTCAGTTGTTCACTCCAGGCCAATCAGCTGAGAGAAGGGATGCTTATGTAAATGCACACAGTTAAAAATCACAGTTACCCATGGTTACCCACAGGACACTATCCCTCCAGTACGCAAGGTCTGAAGTCAGTCTGGAGCCCAGGCGTGGCTCTGTCCAGGACTCCAATGCAGCCATAACAGAGGCCTGGGGAAGCCCTCCTGAGCAGCAAGGGCTTGCTGGAGGAGCCTACATGGGACAGCACCTGACAGTGTCACTGTAGCTCGCTCATCAGGAAGTGAAGTCTGGTTCTGTCAGTGAATCTGGGCTATCCTTTTGATCAGCTTCAGCTAATAGAATACAGCAGAGCTGGCAGGGTCCAGTTATGCTAAGGACTCAAAGGGTCTGTGCTTGCTCTCTCTCTCTCTCTCTCTCCCCTCCCTTCCCACATTTTCCTGATGCTGTCTTGAGAGCAAGCTGTCTATAAGAATGTGAGAGACACATGATTATACCACTGGTTATAGCAAGCCAAGGCCACCACAGAGCAGCCAGCTAACTATCAAGGCCTGAGTGTGCCCAGCCCAAGCCAGCTGAGCCTCCTCCCTGGCAGAAAAACCAACTATCTGACCTGCAGATTGGGATATTTTGTTACACAGTAATAGCTGACTGTTGGCATTCATACACTGGATCCCACACTTGTCCACAAAATGGTGATCATGAAGAAATCAGCTCATCAGTTGACACCAGCTTCCCCAAGAAGTTATGTGTCATCTACTGCAGCCTGCAAGATCTGGGCTACAAATGTCACCAGCAGTCCCATGTGACAGAACTTCTGACCTGTGCACAGGCTGCCTGGAAGTAACTTTATGACCTTCATAGAATATTGGTAAAAATGGGCCTTTGCTCACCCAAAACAAAAGCTTTCAGATCTTGACACCACAGTGAGATAGGGAAAATGACAGAGGGAGGGAGAGAAGGAGGAGAGGGAGGATGGAGAAAGGGGGGAGGGAGAGAGGGAGGAGGGAGAAGGAGGAAGAAGAGAAGGAGGAGGAAGGGTGGGAAAAGGGAGGGAGGGAGGGAGGGAGGGAGGGAGGGAGGGAGGGAGGGAGGGAGGGAGGGAGGGAGGAAGGGAGGGACAGAGATGATCAAATTTGCTCCAATAGCTTGGAGAACAAGGTCACCTAAAAGCCACATCAAATTGGAGTCCAGCTAATAGAAAGAGAGCCGAGGCTGCAGCCTAGATTCGGGGCGGCTGTAGACTGAAGTCCAATCTCCAGAGAGCTCGTTCCTCCTTGCTTGCTCTGACTCTCAAGTGTTTAAACCCAGGACACCCGGACATTAACTATCAGACAAGAGGAGAGGCCACATGGATGCAAAATCTTGCCCTGCATGAAAAAAGCCTTTGATGGGATCTCCCCCTTAAAGAACATCCGTTGCGATTGATGAAGTCCAGGCCCACGCTGTTAAACACCCAGGTAAGAAGTCCAAGTGCAGACAGCTACGCTGCAGGAAACAGCCTTGCCTAGCCCATGTGCAGCAGCATCCCCCACAGACCAATACACATCTATTACTCTGACTACATGCGATTGGGCATCTGTATTGTCATCCCGCTAAGAAATTGTAACCATATTATATGACCCATGATTTCCTGTTATCTATCCCTCATAGGAATTGTCACCCTAACTGTGACGGATGGCGTCCATTTTCACTCTAATACTTCCTTATACGAACGCAGCACATACATTGCCACAGCTGTGTGGTATTGCACGCTCACGCTATGGCTCTGTTTCCTCGCTGTTTATACACCTTGGTGTAGCTCCAGTGATTCTGTATGTGTGCGGCTACTGCTGCTCATTACTGCCATGCCATTCCTGCATCTGAATGTTGATGAGTTCACATAACCAAAGTATTTGTGTTCGGGTCTCTCCTGGTGCTCCCGTAACAGTGGTCCTCGTGGTTCCGTTACTGGGTCTGAGCGTTAGGACAGTTTATCCTGAAGCTCTGTTTTACTACAGCTCAGTGGATGTTGCTATGGATTTGCAACCACACCGGTGACAAAAGAGTTAGCTACTGTTAGTCAAGCACCGTCTGGGGCTGGGCCACAGCTCAGTGGAGGCTGTGATTACATCAGAAGCATGAGGGCCTAAACTCATAGCGAGAGGATGCACATGAAAAAAACAAAAAAAAGCGAAAAACAACAACAAAAACCCTAGGCGTATTGACACATGTCTATCACCCCAGGGCTCAGGGACAGGTGGCGATAGGTGGATCCTGCACGACTTCTGTTTTATTCTCTTTTGCTATGAGCTTCACAAGCAGATACCTTGCTAAATCTTCCAAAGCTCCTACAAGGTTATTAGAACTGTACCCATTTTACAGATAAAGAAAATGAGTTATGAGTAGGTTATTACTTGCCAGAGGGCATACATCCAGAAATACCTGGAACCCAGGCCCCTCTGACAAGCTGTCACAGTGTCTGCATGGCCAGCCATGACCTTGACGTGTGTCCCTTATTGTAGGATTCAAGTGCAGACTCGGGGTGCAGAGGTGGGGAAAGCCACTTTGTGGCTATAGAATAGTTTTTCAAACTATCCACTCTATTTTCTGACACTTTTGTTGAGTTAGGGCTCCTTCAATAGCAACGAAATTAAGTGGCTAAAAGAATCCTGATTGAGTTAGCACATAATAAATTCAGAGTACAAGGAAATCCATTCTCCTGTCTTCCCATGAATTTGCAGAGAAAGATGGTTACATGAGCTTAATTGTTGACTGGGCGCTGTGCTCATGAACTTGATCGATCCTCCAGTGGCCTCCATGCTGGGGACCCTTGTGCCTGTGACATATAATCTCCCAAAGTGCCCCCTGCAAGGTGGTGTCTTCTTCAGGTCGGTATCCACTCCCTGTCACCCTTGACTCTCACCACTTCCAATCCTGCAGTCTAGAAGGACCTCGTGTCTCTGTGAAAGCGCCAGAGAACTGTTTTAGAACTTACGCACAGGCCAAGTCATCTAGGTCTTTGTATTTTACCTGAAGTCTATGTCCAGGAGGCAGCTCTGGCAGAAAGTAGGCCAGTGTGGCTGAGGGTTTGAACTACAGTCCAGAAACAGAAGTTCCTAGTGCAGAGGCTTGCTATGTCCCAGCCCCACCACCTAGCCAGTGGGAAAAGCCCTGGGCTCCTTTAGTTTCATTAACTAAAACCCCTCTGGCTCCAGGCCCAAGTTCATAGGCCTGCCTGCTTCTGGCACCCTGTGACACTTAGAGGCCTGCCCCCTGCCCTGCTAGTCATAGTGACATCATATGCTTCCCCTCCTAGTCAAATTCTCCCTTCCCTTCATGGTGACCAATGCTCTATACCACAGATCTATAGTAGATGCTATTCTGTGCCAATCTGAGTAATAATGAAGTACAGGGAATGGGGCTTCCTAGAACTAATGCCTAGATTTTTGTCTAGACTATTAGTGTCACTGTGAACACACACAGCAATGAGAAGCTTTCAGACCAAGGATTTGGACCCCCTCAAAGCCCAGCAACCAGCAAAGACAAGACACATGGAGTACCTCTTTTCCGTCTCACACCCACTGCAGACATCACTAATCAATAGGAGATAGCCTGACCTACTGAGCCTGAACTCAGCCACCACCACAAGAGTAATATATGAAACCAAATCCATTTCCCTCCTATGCCAGCTCCTTCTTTGTACAGATAGAGAAACTGAGGCCCAAAGAAAAAGCGAACCTCCCATATTTACACAAGTCAGAAGCAAAACTAGAAAGAGAACCCAGAGTTCCTGGCTTCTGACCCCAAGCATGAGGACCAAAGCATTATAGCCATACCATGGGGCTGACCCGGGTTGGGAGGGCACTGGATCCCAATTCTAAGGATCCCAAAGCACCAGACAAAGAGCAGCCAATGAGAGCCCTGCTCCTCTAGCCCACAGTTGCCATAGCAAACTTCTGGTTCCCCTTAGTTTGTGATGAGGCTGGGAAATAGGACGTGTGAAGCATTCCGTTGCAGACAAAAGATGCACCAAAGCCAAGAGCAATCGTTGGTTAATGAACGGCATTATAAGTGGATAACATGGCTGCCTCTCCTTTCCCACCCAGAAACTAAGACACAGAAAAACAAGTGACTTGTCCGCAGCCACAGTGTTTCAAACTCCATTGACTCCAGAGTTGATGGAGCAAATCCCTTACAACATATGCTCACGTGCACTCACGCATGCCCCCACTCACCCCTCCCCCGAACTTATTTCTCTGGTGGATCTGTTAGCACCACACATTTCCATTGTCCTGTACCTGGTAGGAGACCCACCCTAGCCCCAGTGCAGACCAGACTTGCCTGGACAGAGAGACTCTGTCAGAGCACCATCCCTAAAGGCATGGGGCTTCCTCTGCAAGAGTGAAGGGGCAGCACTCTCGCCTAAGGGGCATCTGCCTCTGCAAAAGAAGGCCAACTGCAGAAGAGACCTGAGCTGAAGACAATAGATCATCAGTCACTGGGATTAATGAGGCTTCCCTGTGTTTGTGGAGAGGTGATTAAAGAGCTTGTAGCTGCTTCGCTTCTTGTCAACAGAACAAAAGGCTCGGTAGCCTTTGAGGAACTTAGGAAGCTTGGGGGGAGGTGTGTGCAAAGGGGCTCAAGAATCTGTGCTTCCTTCTATTCTGACTCTGAGTGCTCCCAGGGCCAAGGCGGCCTCACTCCCACTCCTTGCTACCCATGTTCTAAGGGATCTGTGAAGCCACCCATATGTGGCAGTCACCATGCTATGTCCTGAGACTACAGAGAGTGAGGCCAAAAACAGCTCCTGACCAAACTTACAGTCAAGCAGAAAGTGTGACGATTGATGTGTTGCTTCAAGAAAGCAGTAGAGTAAGCTCTCTCTCATTCTCTCTCTCTCTCTCTCTCTCTCTGTGTGTGTGTGTGTGTGTGTGTGTGTGTGTGTGTGTGTGTGTATCAGAGGAGGCTCTTGGAAAAAGGGGCAGGGGAATCAGGGTCTCAGCCATATTCAGAGTCTCTTAGGGTAGGCAGATTTGCCAGGACTCAGCATCTGGTCACATGGTGGAGGTGAACATAACAGGACCAGGGAATATGATGGGACTGCACTGCTAAAGAGCAGTAGGGGTTTGGAGGTCCAGGCACCTGTGAGTCACTGTCTAGATAGGCATGGCACATGGGAGCTGCATCTGGTGTGGAGATTCGGGGTTAGATGAGTCCTTACTGTATGGTAAGGTACGCCTCCAGGAAAGAGAGCAAATGGGCCAAGAACTGTTCTCCAAAGGATCCACAGTAACTGGAGAAAGGACTGGGGAGAGAGGATACAGGTGGAGTCTAGACAAAGCGGTGTTTCTGATCATGGGTAGAGAGTCGGCAGAACAGCGCAGCTGACCTTGTCGAGTGCTACCGGGAGATCCACGAGGATATGACACTCAGAAGTGTCTCTAGACAGTGTGTAAGTGGGTCACTGATGGCCTTGATGAGAGTGTGGTGTAAGAGGAGCCAGCAGGGAGAATAGAGTGGGTGGGAAGGAGGAGGAGGAAGCACGAAGGAAACAGGAAATGGGAAGGAAGTTTCTGAGAATGGCAATGTGAGGTGAGGAGAAGGAATGAGGCAAATGCTGAGGCAGCTCTGCTGAGCCAGACCTAAGGCTGCAAAGGCTTGAGCCTCGTACCACTGGAGAAAAGCCAGGGACATCACGTGGATGGATGGATGGATGGATGGATGGATGGATGGATGGATGGATGAATGGATGGATGCATGCATTCATGGATGAATGGATGGATAGATGAATGGATGAATGGATGGATGCATGGATGCATGTACAGATAGATGAATGCATGGATGGATGAATGGATAGATGGATGGATGCATGCATGGGTGGATACATGGATGGATGCATGGATGGAGAGATGGGTGGGTGGATGATGGATGCCTGCATGGATGATGGATGGATGGATAGATGAATGGATGGATGCATGCATGGACCATCAAAAGAGCAGAGACCTGATGAAGGAGGTCCTGGGAGCTGCTCAAAACTGCAGCCCAAGGGGGAGACCCAGAAATAGAAGAAACTCATAGCTGATGACCTTGACCTACACAGTGAAGGGCAAAGGTTGAAGCAATGTGCAGAATGTGACATGGTGTGGAGAAGGTGAAGCTGGGAGAAGTAGAGAGTTGGGGAACAGGGGCACAGAGCTGTTGGAAGCCATGATCAGTGTCTATTATTTAAACATCTGTCCATAAGCAATTTCATTATCATAAAAGCCCCCCCCCCAAAAAAATTTCTTTCTCTCTCATGTACAGGCCAAGAAACTGAGGCACAGTGAAATTGAGTAACTTAGAACATAAGATACAACACCATCATCAACATTAACATACAGTGCCACAGATGCTAAGCCTTGGAGGAGAGGTCTGGCCCCCAAGTCTGACAGGTACCAAGTCTCATGCCCTTAACACTGACTTGTGAACCACACCCTGTAATTGTCTTCAGCACTACCTGTCAGCTCAGAGAGGAGACAGTGGAGTGGGATCTGCCCAGGGCTTAGGACGGTGCTGGCCAGAGGTATCATGAGATAGTAGACTGGTGAGATATGCAGAGAATAGTGGCCAGGCTCTAGCTACCAAGGAGGCAGAATAGCTGCTGAAGGACTGAGATGGGTTAGGACAGCAGAGAAAGCCAGAGCTATACGAGGAACAGAGTGGGCAGAGGGAAGCATCCTCCAAGAGCCTGGAGATGAGACCAGAAAAGGTAAGGATGAGAGGAATTCAGGATGCTCCTTAGTGGCCCAGGTTGCTGGAGTCTGATTCACTCCGTCATTATGATATCCTCTGCGTCTCATCTTCTCCCATCTGCAGAATCACATCAGTCTACCCTTTCTACCCCTGTACAAAGACAGTAGCATTCTCCAAAGGTTTCCCATCCAGATCCCCACCTAGGCTGCATAAACTGGTCCTGCTCATCATTCCAACCCTCAACGCCATCACTCCCTAGAGCCACGGTAATGCTAGGCAACCGTCTCTCCCCAAACTCTGTGTCTGTGAATCGGCTGGGTCTTGGCTGCTCTATCCACCCTTGACTACCAGCCATATATTTGAGTTTTGGTCTCCCGCCCAAGTCTCTTATCCTTCTGGGACACTGAGAGTCTGGGGCACTGTCAGGCATGCCCTGCTCTTAGCTGTGGCAGAGTATGTATACATGGAATGTTTCAAGATGCTTATTTGTCATTCTGCCGGGCAAGGAGGGTTGCGTGGTAAATTCCTAATTCAAGGAGCAGAAAAATATACTACCAACACCATGAGACTGTGGCAAATACGTGGGCATGTGACACAGTCACAGAGGAGTATAGACTTGGCATCTGTTCCCAGTTAGGGTTACTGTTGCTGGGATGAAACACCATGACCAAAGCACCTTTAGGGTAAAGGGTTTATTTTACTTATGCTTCCACATCACAGTTCATCAAAGGAAGTTAGGACAGGAACTCAAGCTGGCCAGGAACCTAGAGCCTGGAGCCCACGCAGAGGCCATGTAGGGGTGCTGCTTACTGGCTTGCTCCCCAGGGGTTGTTCAGTCTGCTTTCTTAAAGATCCCAGCCTAGGGATGGCACCACCCACAGTGGACTTAACCCTCCCACATTGATCACTAATTAAGAAAATGTCCCAAAGGCTTGCCTACAGCGTGAACAGGAGGTTCCCTCCTCTCTATTCAGCTTGTGTCAAGTCGACATAAAACTAGCCGGGACAGCATCCATTACTCCATCTACCAAATCAATTCATCAGAGAGTCCATTCGTTCTGGCTTCATATTCCCGTCTTCATCTTTTAAATCTTAAGTTAAACATTTTCTTCTTAGTTTTTATTACATTCGTTGACTTATTGGTTTGTGTGCCTGTGCAGATGTGTATGTATGGGCGTTCACATTTGACACAAGTTAGAGCCATGTGGGAAAGGGGACTCTCATTTGAGAAATGCCTCCAAAATATTTGCCTGTAGGCAAGTCTATAGTGCTTTTCTTCACTAGTGGCTGATGAGAGAGTCTAGCTCATTGTGGGTGGTGCAACCCTTGGGATGGTGATACTGGGGGCTATAAGAAAGCAGACTAGGCAAACTGTGAGAGAGCAACCAAGAAAGTAGTGTTCCTCCGTGGCCTCTGCTTCACTTCCTGCCTCTAGGCTCCTGCCTTTAGTTCCTGCATTATCTTCCTTCAATGATGGACTGTGATGTGGAAGTGTAAAAGAAATAAACTCCCCCCCAGCCCCCCCCAAAAGTTGCTTTTGGTCATGATGTTTTATCACAGCAATAGGAACACTAAGACACCTACAGTGAAGTTCATGTGGAGGCCAAAGGACGATTGTGGAAGTTGCTTCTCTTCTGCCACCATTTGGGTTCCAGGGCTTGAACTCAGGTCATTAGCCTTGGCTGCAAGCACCTTTATGAGCTGAGCCATCTCATCAACCCCCAGCATCATCTCTTTTTAGAGGATGGAAAACATAGTCTTGCAATCTGCCCAGAGAAATAATAAAATAGGATTTGGTGAACATATCACATTCTCTCTACCGCCACCCTCTAGTCGCACAGAATAAAGATCTCTGTCTGCTAAGGCAGCCTGCCAAAATTAACAGAGATTGAGGCAGAACCCCAAGAAAACAGATGGGGAAAATTAGAGACCAGGAAATACAACCAAAGGGAAAGAGGGGAAGGGGCAAGAAGAGGTACTGAGAATGGGATGAAACAGAGGCCACGGGATACAGTGGGAAGGAGCCACAGAATAAGTGCTGAGGGCTACACACATAAGAGCCACTGAGCCACTGAGCCGCCCATCCCATCACAGGGCTGCAGGAGAGCTGAGGGCAGGCCAAGCGGAGGCTTTCCTGCTCAGACTCGAAAACTCAAACTCGCAAAAGCTTGCAGCTTTTGGAGCACTACTTCACTTCATCCTCTCAGCTGTCACCTACGCACAACCAGAATCTGAAATCTAATTTGGCCTTTGTCAACTCCGTAAATGGTGTTCTTTTGGGGCAATTCACTGGTAAATGGACGGAAATTCTAAATTGGATATCCGCATTGGCCATCCGGGACCCGTTCTCCAGAAGTCTGAGCCCCTTGTCTGCGGCGGACAGGTCATTGTGTGAGCACTAATGCCAGTGACAAATGGGAGGGCATCAAGATGCTTAGCCGGCAACTTCGCACAACCCACTCCACGGCCCCAGAGAGCTCATCAGACCAGACCAGGCCCCTGATCGCTGTGGCAGCAGGAAATAACTAGGCCTCCAGAGGACTCGAACCTGGAGCTAATTAGTACAGGGAGGGGAAGGTGGGGTCCAGAGGAGGAGGCTCCTGTCCTATCTTCCTGGGGTTCAGAAACCATTTCCTCCACACCCCTCAGATCTGTCTTGTACTAGCAATCACACTTCAACTGATGTTCTCTGTCTTCTTGCTTCTGCCTCAGGACCAGGGCAAGACTTCTAGGAACCTGGAACCTCCCTCAGTCAGAAAGTTCATCTGAGTGTTATTGCCAGAGAGTCAGCATCCCTCACATTCCTCTTCCTTGAGGGTGGGACAGAGAAATGCCTTTGCAGAGACACGGGGCCTGTCAGGAGGTCTGTGGTCCCACTGTCCCCAGAAGCATTGAGGACCACTTACTTTTTTTTCAGTGTGTATGTGTGGCTGTTTTAACCGCATGCATGTCTGTGCACCATAAGCATGCCTGGCACCTGGGGAGACCAGAAAGAGAGTGGAACTGGACGTTACAAGTAATTGTGAGCTTGTGGGTGCTGAGAATTGAACCCCGATCCTCTGGAGGAGCAGCCAGTGCCCTTCACTGATGAGCCACCTCTCCAGCCCCAGGCCCACTTATTACTTATTGCACAGAGCTTTCCTTCCTTGTATGACTTCCCCTTCTCTTGTCCCTACTTCCTTATACTTCCCAGACAACCCTGCCTATATCCAGTCATCTTGGGTTCCACTTTGGTGATTCTCAGAGGGTGTTCCTCTAAATCCCAGGGCACCTTGGGATGCTCTGACCTTTCTCCCATCCCATTCCCTATTGAACAGACGTTCTGCTGGGACCATCTTGTCATTTTTAATCTTGAACAAGGAACTCTGTGTTTTCATTTTACATCGTTCCCTGCACAATGTGTGCATGGCCTACCTCAGCTGGCCAGCTCTCAACTAACCCTGGAACTTCAAATGGAGCGCTGGGCCTGCCCCTCCCCCTCGGCTCTCCAGCCCCCCTGGCTTGCTCCTGTCCTGGGTCCCAAAGACTGTCAGGACAAACAGCAAGATGAACAATACCTGGGGGAATTTCCTGGGGCAGAAGGGAGGAGGGAGACTGTTTGCCATCTTCTCTGTCCCTGAGATCTTCTATGGTCACCGCCCCCTGTGAAGAACCCACAGGCTCTCCATCCAAAATGTCATTGCAAGGTTTTCCCTGCAGTTTAAAAGACTCCATTCGAGATGATGCGGAATGGCCCTAGCTCTAAACCTTGATCACAGAGAACAGCTTGCCACAGTGACGAGGTCGTGCACCCAACACGCTACAAAGAGCAAGGTCAGCTGAGTAGCTTGAGATTTAGACACAAACAGATTCTAGACAAGACCCGGCTCAAAAGGTGGAGGGTTTGGCCAGGAGATGAGATCGGGGGGAAGAAACGCTTTTCTTAATTGGAAAAAGAAAGAAAAAAAAAAAAGACAGCCCCAGGAAAACAGAGTGTGTGTGTCGCATGCTCCCTCGCTCTGCGGTTTTGCACTCTGAACGCAGGAGATGTAGGGGCTGGAAGCTCAGACAAAGGAGACCAAAGGCCTTTCCAGGGATTTGCAGAAAGCAATCACAGATAAGGTTCTTTCATGGGGCAGTTAAAGCTGCAGGCGGGGGAGGCGGAGGAAGGTGGCTTAACACCTTGAATGGCCGACCAGAGGTCTCAGGGGGCTCAGACATGGCTCAAAGAAGCCAAAATTAAATTGCTCAAAGGAGTGAAGAGTAAAAGTAAAATTAAGCTTAATTATTAGCAGTTAAGGGCTAATGAGGGTGCCTGATTTACCTAAGCAGTGGGCTATTTCTACATCTTGCTCCAAATTAGCCTTCACTTTTTATATGCAGTTATTAAATTGGTTACTATACTGCTTTTTAATAAATCCTGCTACATATGCATGTTATATATATATATATATATACATATATATATATATATATATATATATATATATATATAGAGAGAGAGAGAGAGAGAGAGAGAGAGAGAGAGAGAGAAAGGTTCCTGTTTGTTGTGATGCATAGACTTGTTATTAAATGTTTCTAATTACCCAGACGCTCCAGCCCACCTAGTGGCAGCTAACGAAACTGCATGCATAACCGCCTGGCAAACCCCAACTGCTTCTAATGCTGGCAAGGTAGGCCGGCTGATTAAAGGGGAGGGCTGAGTCCCATGTTGGGGGAACATGAGGTCCCCATCAAGATGGCTGTTTGCAGGAATTCTGGGGTGTTCTTGGAGGTCATGGAGGTCTAGGTGACTATGCTGGGGTTAGAGGCTAAGAAGCCACTCAAGTTCAGAATGAGACCCTGGTTACATGTGGGAAGGAAGAGGGCGATGGTGAGAGCCCAGGCTGGGAATCACATCTCAGTCAGCAGAGAAGCTAGATGTCCGTGGGCAGGTGGGGGTGGAGTTTCAGAGGGTCTGAAAGTGACCGGAAATGCAGAAAATGGCCAATGAGAGGAGGAAGGCGGAGGAAAGCCAGTCCTAATGACTTCAGCTAGCCCAATCACTTGCCTCCTTGGCATGGATGGGGTGGGGGGAGGTGGGGGGGAAGGACCCAAGTGAAACAGGAAATAGCATACCTGTCTCAGCGGATCCTCTCCCCTCACAGTACCCACTCCAGCACCTTCCCTCATCCAGCTGTAATCTAAACCGGTCCCAGCCAGAGTTCTCTGGAGTGCAAAGCTCTGGAATCCCTGGAAATCACATTCTATGTGAATGCTACCAAGAGCTCGAAGCCCCATCTTCCATGTGGTTGCTTGCTTGAACCTCAACGACATTCCCTCTCTTGACCTGATCCCCGAGCTGACAGTTTCCCCGGAGGCCCAGCAGTGTGGAATATCAGAAGTCGCGGTCATAGTTACCAGCCTTAGAAGTGGCTCGAAATGGGCTTTTGGCTACTTTATTGGGTTCTCTTTTTCTACCCCACCCTCTCCACCCTTCCAACCCCACAATACTTGGTAGGAGAGAAAGAAGGTTAGAGGGGGAAGAGGGCATCAATTTCATTAGACTACTTCCTGCTGACTAGAGGATGTCAACTTTCTTGGGACAAGTTTGATCTTTGTCTTTAGGATATCTCCAACCAGCAAATAGCAGCGGCCACAGCCTTTTTTATACCCTCTCAAGAATCCCCAGAATTCCAAATGTAAGCTGTCTTCAGCTGGTAAAATCACGCCCCTGCTAGAGCACGAGACAAATCATCATCAGCTGCTGTGGACAACTGAAGCAGCCCCATGTTCCACACCTGGGATTAAGACAGAAACATGCTCGCATAAGATAACTGGGTTTTTAAAGGACTCAAAATTCTCACTGCAGGAGGGCACTACCCAGGAGTCTTATACCCCACACACTGTCTCTCAGGAAGACCTCCCTGATTCCCAGAGACCCCATGAACCACCTCCAAACCAGCAGCATGTGTCTGGGCCGAAGCCAGTGAGCTGAGAAATAAGCAGCCTACTCCAGCCTCCCAGCACATTTTGTCTTTAAGCGCCTCAGAATCCCTGTCCGAGGGCCTGACCCAGAGAGCTAGACCAATGTGACCATGTTTGGTGGCTGCCTTGAGTCATAACCCTATCAACGTGTTTGCCATCTTCAGGTTAGGACTCCTCAGGGTCTGTCAGCATTTCCACTGACTTCTTGAGCAGCCTTTACTCAAGCACTGGGACCCCAGCCCAGAACTGGATTTTCTCCCTCAAAACTGTGGCATGTAGGGGAGAGAGAACAGCAGCCTCCCCCCCCCCCGTGAGGCCTGAGGTCCCAGAAGAATAGCAGTCTCTGAGGACCATGGCTCTGGACACATATACAGTAGTCTTTAGGTGAGAAAACTGACTGTGCCCTGCTTATGGGGCCCTGTGCCCCGTGGGTGGGCAAGCAGGACAGTCCATAGCCAGAACGAACCAATCTCTGTTTCAACCTCATTTGCTCCAGCCCATACCTTCCCTCCAGCCCCAAGGCAGCCTCAGGGCAGTCTCAAGTGGACAGTCTTCACCACTGCAAGGACCACTTCCAGGACACAGGCCGGAGAGACTCCAATTTGCATTCTGAACCTGTCACTTCAAAACCATGTGATCTGGGACAGGTGATTTCCCTGCCTTGAGTCACCCTGTGCACTTAGCACAGGAGTTGGTAGAGAGGAAACAGCCAAACATGGGAGAGAAGTGGGTGGGGAGACTCCCAAGGAGAGAGGCCGGAGGCAAGAGATCAGTGAAGCCCTGTAGACTGCAGCGGAGGGAGCTTGCCAAGGAGGAGTCGACAAGAAGGTTCCAGAAGATGGCAGACTGGAGGGTGAGTCAGTTTTCACTGCTGTGAATTATTCACAGCACAGCCAGGGTGACATTTGCTTCCTCCAAGCCACTCCTCCTCCTCCCCGTCAGTTGCCTGGGAAACAGCCCCCTCCTCATGGAGGGAGGGCTCCACCCCCAGACTGTGGACCTGGGCAGGAGGGCCAGAGGGGAGAGAATCATAAACCCAGAGAAGAGTCATCTCTGTGAGTCCCAGCCTGGTCAGAAGGCAGGGACACCTAGTACACAGGAGGCAGGGATCCAGGGACACCCCCATCACATCCCCTAGAGATGCTACAGAAATTCTCAGTACAGGAACAGAAGGTGAAGGTGCTGACTCCAGAGCTCACAGGTGACAGGGGCATGGGTGGGCAGGTCTGGGACCTGAGGGGACTCAGCTCTCTTTTTGCCTCTAGTGTCTGGCTTCCTCCTGGACAACACTCTCCCTGTCTCCCGAGTTTCCAAGAGCCACGGAGAACAAGTCCTCTTTAAGCTTGCTTTGGACCACTGCTCAATCCTTCTTAGCCCATCTCACATCACCCCGAATCACCCTTGGCTTTTTATTAGCCATCGCCAGCCTCCTGCCAGGGGAGGCCATGTGGTCCTCAGGGTCACCCTTTTCCAGCTGCCTTCCCCATGGCCTCAAGGCCCTGCCTGTCACCCAAGTTCTGGTTTCTTATCTCACATTCTCAAATACCCCAAGCATCTTCTCATGCCTACGCTGGTCAGTTCTCCCTTGATTATGACAAAGTACCCGAGCTAAATAACTTTTAAAGTGAAAAGGTTTGGGTTTTGATCTCCGTTTTAGAAGTTTTTAGTCAATGGTCACTTGACCCCACCGTTTGAGACCTAACTGGGAGGAGTAGTTAGGAGTGACTGAGTGGTACTTATCCCACAGCAGCCAAGAAGCAGGGACACAGAGGCAGAGAGGAATGGGCCGGGGTCTGTCTGTCTCTCTGTCTCTCCCCATTTGTTTCTTTCCTCCTCTCCTTCCTTCCTTTCTTTCTGGATCAACAGATAAATGGATAATGAAAACTTGAGACTATATATTCACATATATTGTCAAACAGATACATATTTGAATGCATCATATATATTTATATAAGTGTATAATAGAACTAGTTAGCTCTAAGTAAAAATGAAATGAAAAATTGTCAGGAAAATGTATGAACTTGAGATGTATAATATTCAGCGAGGTCACACAATCTCACAAAGAAAAGCACGGCATGTTCTCTCTCGTATGTGGGATTGGGCCAATCATACATGTACCTATGTAAACAAACATACACATGGGTTCAGTATAACATGCAGAAAAGACAACAAAGAAGGCTGAACGTTAGGGGATGAGGAAGGTCCGAATGCAGACTGGGGAGAGGACGAGAAAGAGGATGTAAAGGCCACTGTTTCTCCAGTGCTAGTTCTGTCTTGTTGGTTTGGGTGGTAGATAAGTGCATAAAATATCTTCGAAACTGAAGGTGTAAAGTTTGACGTGAGGCCGCTCAGATGCCAGTTGCGACTGTTTAGAAGGTCACTGACTGAGACAGACTTTGGGTCTGCTTAACTTTGCCAGGTGATGTCTTTATTTGCAAGTTTTTTTTTAAGTTTATAAAATCAATTTTAAAGAGACAGTCATCTTAAAAAAAATCACACAGTCCCCTTTAAGGCCACACATCAATGTCCTAATTTAATGTTGTGCCACATCCCAGTGGCACCAGGTGGGGACCACGTCTGCAGCACCTGGGTCTGCCAGGGACGTGCAACCACAACACTGCCCTGATCCTTCCAGGGCTCCAAGGGCCCTAGCATTCCCAGTGACTTTCCAAGGCGGAAGACATTCATCTCTACCTTACATGGTAGAAAATACACAATCTGGAAACCAAAGGATCCTGGGTCTAGGTGGAACTGAGAGCTTTATGGCATCCTGACAGAAAATCTTTACGCTTAAGTGCATCCAAAAACACTCTAGTTCCCAGCCATAGAATCTTGTGTTCATGATCTAATCTCTCTGGACCTCAGTTTTCCCTTCTGTAAAATAGGCAGAGCCCATCCTCATAGGGCTATATAAAATAGAAAGTAGAGGAGATGCCTAAAAGGTATTGTTGATCATTAACAGCAGACACAACTTGTTTTTATTATCCATGGTCAGAGTGTATGTGTTCATGTTTTCACCATTAGAAAAAGTACCCAAGATAAACTAACTTTATAAAGAAAATATGTTGACTCACTCCAGTGCAGCAAGCTGGAAGCCCTAACTGTGTGGTGCTGGTGCTGGTAAGGCCTCCCCTGGTTGGCTTACCTCCTGCCAGGTGCTGGTGGGCAGCAGAGAGGAGCAATCACAGCCTGAAATGGGACTCCAGAGAGCCTTCAAGTGCAGGCTCACTCGTAACAACTACCTCTTGGAAACAACTTAAATCCTTTCCAAGTGCAGCCCCCAGTGACCTCAAACCCCATCCAGACTATCCCTTCCTCCCCAGTCCCAGGATTACAAGCATGCGCCATGACATGCAGCAGCCAACACCAGCTTTTGAGAGACACATGCAACCTGTACCCCACACAACCCGAACCCTGACCTTTTCCCTCTGTTCTGGCTTCCAGGCCAGAGCTGATGTCCCTCTGGGTCCAGTCCCAGGAAGGCCTGTCTTTTCCTCCCTGGCCTCAGTTCCATCCATTTTCCTGTGTGTTATATCTTCTTTTTTTTTTAATTGGGTATTTATTTCATTTACATTCCCAATGCTATCCCAAAAGTCCCCCACATGCTCCCCCACCCACTCCCCCACCCAATGTTATATCTTCTTATATCAGCTGTGAGGGATTGAACATCATCCGACACACACACACACACACACTCCACATAAGAAATATGTTAAAGTCTGATTCCCTGGTACCTGTGAATGTGACATTATTTGAAAATAATGAGTTATGTTTTTGCCTTGTTTATTTTTGTTTACTTCTATAATGTATTTTGATTATTTTATGTATGGGTGTTTTGCCTACATGTATGTCTATGAACTGTAAGTATGCCTGATGCCCAAGGACATCAGAAGAGGCATTGGACCTCCCGCAACTGGAGCTAAAAACAGCTGTGAGGTGCTCTATAGGTGTCGAGGATGGAATCTGGGTCCTCTGGAAAAGCAACCAGTACTCCACCACTAAGCCATCTCTCTGGGCCCACTTACTTTCTGCTTTGTAATAGAGACTCACTAAGTTGCCCAGGCTGGCTTTGAATTCACTCTGTAGCCCAGATAGGTCTTAACCTTTCAATCCTCCTGACTCGGCATCTGGAGTGGCTGGGAAGACAGGCCATGGAAGAGACAGCTGCGTTGGACAGAAGGATCCAGAAGACATGGTCTGGGAGACAAACCATGGCAGGATGAGAAAGCTTGCATCTCCCTGACTCCACCCCATCCCATGAATGTTCTAACTGAACCAAGTGCTGCTGCTGAGCGAGGTCAGTTAGGGGCCAGGACTCCAGAAGGTCCAGGTGGCTGGTCTAGACAATGAGGAAAATGGAGCGGGCAAAGGTCCTGAGTGGTGATGCATCTATCAGGCAGGGGCCAGGATGGGGGCAAAGGAGGCAGTCTGCCAGTCTGGGCTTGGCCGTGTGTTCCAAGATCACTCTCTGACTGTCAGACTGTGTGTCCTGGTTTCTGAAAGGAAAAATATGTCGCCTGCTGTATCAGTTAGGGTCTCAGTGGGAAACAGATGGTGCACTCAAATTGGGTGATTTAAGGAGAGCTAGTGAGAGGTCTATTTACAAAGGTGTGGGCAGGGTGTGCAGAGCTGTGTCAACAGTGAGGTTCCCTCGGGCTTGTGGAGAGCTGGAGGGGGTTGTTACTATGTTATCTGCCTAGAGCGGAAGAGACTGAGAGGAACCATAAGAGAGCATGGTGGCTGATGGAGACCTTTGCTCAGCCAACAGGGATGAACACCAGAAATAAATAAACATCCAGCCGAGCTCTCCTCCCTCCCTCCAGTCTCCTGCTGGCTCCTCATTGGCTGAACACCCACAGGAAGCCAGAAGGCAATAGAGCCCATCGTTATGGGTCCCTGCAGGTCAGCCCAGGAAAGAAAACAGAATGGGCTGGACAGAGCCAGAGAGTGGGACTGGAAGAGACAAACACGGGACGTGAACAGTAAATGCAGCCCCACTGTGGGGACCCTTCTTGCAGACACTGCCTTACCAGTAAAGAAGAGAGGTAGACTCATGGGATTGGGGGGCACCAGAGGACTCAGACATCTGAGGCAGTTTCCTGCATATGCCAGGAAGGGAGGGTATGATGTGGGGAGCTAGAAACACTTCTCATGGGTGTCACAATCCCCCCACTCTGCTCCCTGCCAGAGCCTGATTTCTCTCTGGCAGCAAAGTGGCAGTACTTCTGGTTAGAAAGAAGTTGTGATTAGGAGGGAGAGGGTGGGAGTCAGGGAGAGAGAGAGAACACAGCAGTGGGTCAGAGCATCCCCGGCTCTAGGGACAGCTGGGTAACCAGGCAGATAGACTAAGGACTCCCCCCCCCCCCACCCGCTGACCCCCGACCCTCCTTCGTGTCCCATCAAGTCCAATTGAGTCAAAGGTGCTGATAGATCTCTGGGAAAGATAGATGGGGTAATCAGAGTAAATGAAATTAACATGCACAGGGTAATCAACACTCATTAAGCCAATTTAGTCAAGTGATGACCTCAGTCAGCTTTTATTTAATCATATACTTAAATGTCAAATCAATATGCAAATCTCACCCAGGCCTTTTCCAATTATAACCCATTAAAACTTTCAAGTAAATCAATGCAGCCAGGCAGGGTGGGAGGGCGCAGGGAGAAGGACCCAGTAGCCCAGCCGATTGGACAGTGGGGCCTTTATCATGCATAGTTCTCATCTGAGCTCCAACATAAAGATGCAGATTGCCCCCTCCAGTTCTGCCTCTCTCCCCCTCCATGGTATTAAAGATTAACAGAGAACTGTTTTATCCCCTAAAAGATTCCTCATCAAGACCTCCTGATGCTGCTGTGGGGTGCTTAGCTCTCCGAGTACAGAGTGATGCTGTCCTACTGGATCCATCCCAACCTCCTTTGAAGTAGACATTCATGACCCAGCTCACAGATAACCAACGGAAGCTGAGGGCAGCCCAGTGTGGTGCTTCGGGCCAGTAACCCCAGCTACCATTGAGTCTGAGACAGGAGGATTGCAATTTCAAGGCCTGGCTGGACTCCAGAGTGACTTCAAGGCTAGCTTGGGCAACCTAGTGAGACTCTGGCTCAAAATAAAAAGTAAAAAGAGGCTGGGGGTGTAGTTCACAGGCAGACATCTTGCCTAGCATGTCCGAAGCCCCGGAGGATCCACTCCCAGGCCACAGAAGAGCACCACACCAAAATTGGTGCTTCTTCTGCAGTGATGTCCTGTTGACCAGAGATCAATGCTACAGATTGTAAATGGGGCAGGATCAGAGCAGGTGGTGACTATCCCCGAGGCTACACAGCAAATGAATGAAGAGTTTAGGAATGAACACCAGATCTTCCTGGGTCAAACACCTCAAAGCCCATAGGTCATGAGTGTCCAGGGTAGTCTAAGGACTCATTCACATAAGCCCTTTCCCACCATCCAGTGTCCTGGGGAGAGGAGTCTGCTTCCTGGAGCCAAGGCCCAGCCTCAGCTGGCACAGCAAAAATGAAAGGGCCTATTGGACCCTGCCTCCCAGGCAGCCAGGAGCTATCAGGTGAATCCAAGAAGTTTCTGCATACTAGAGTAGCTGACCCAGATTGGATATGTGTCCCTGGAGAAACGCATGGTAATTGACTTGCATATGGCGCTGGGGCATCAGGGAAGCCGGCTGATAGAAAATGACTGGGCCTATCAGTGACCGTTGGTGTGAAAGAGCCATTGCTGACAGTGCTGATGGTTTTAGGGCCGCCTGTGCAGCTCTGATTACCCGCAAGGGGTTGGAGCTAGGGGGCCCCAGAATGAGTGAGGCATGAACCTACCTATCAGTGGCCCTGGCTCAGGGCTGCGACCATCAGCTGTTAAAAGGTCCCAGCCCATTGTCCCAGGTAAGTCAGAGATAGCTTGCATGGATGGAGCCTGATCCTGGCCCCAGAGTACCCACAGAGAGCCACTGAATAAAGTGGCAATGAGGCCTGGTCTGCCTGGCACTTTCCTGGGGTCAGCCCTGAAAGTCTGTGATTCAGGAGCCCTTCCATTCTAGGTGAAAACAGATGGCTGGTCCTCAAGAGATGATCTGGAGCTGGCTTCAGATGAGAATGGCAGTCTTCTGTCTTCCACGGGGAGCTCAGGCCTCTGTCATGGTACTTCCCAGGGGCTCATGGCCTAAAAGTGAAGAGAGGGAAAGAAATAACAGGATTGAAAGGAAGGTGGACAGAGACGATTGTCAGCCAGGACTTACAGGGACCTCTGGGATATGCTATCTCGTGTAATCTTTTTTAGGTTTTATCCCTTTTTATGTGTATAAATCTTTTGCCTACCTGGAAGAGTGGGGTATTGCATCCTTGCCTGGTGTCCAGAGAGATCAGAGGGAGGCATTTGGATCACCTAGATCTGCAGTGACTGATGGCTGTGAGCTGCTATGTGGGCTCTGGAAACAGAAACCAGGGTCCTCTGCCCATCTCTCCAGCCCCCTCATCTAATCTTTGAACAACCTCAGCAGTCAGGGGCTGCTGCTGTCTTATGTGCCAATAAGAAGGCAAAGCTGAGGTAGACAGGATGATGGACTGATGAGAATGTACGGTTTCTAGAAAGACTTTTTCGTACGTATGTCACCAGTAGGAAAGCAAAGAGGCATCTAGGGCCCTGGCTGTGTCAGCATGAGTCAAAGCGAACCAGTCTGACCCGTGACTATCCCATGGGGAAAGGTGGCTTCGAAAGCAGTGTCTTCGTGGACTCCTGCCAGCCTTTGGTCAGGGTTTTTGGAGTTGAATAGGAGAGAATAAGAGTGGGGATACCGCCGGGCGTGGTGGCGCACGCCTTTAATCCCAGCACTCGGGAGGCAGAGGCAGGTGGATTTCTGAGTTCGAGGCCAGCCTGGTCTACAAAGTGAGTTCCAGGACAGCCAGGGCTATACAGAGAAACCCTGTCTCGAAAAACCAAAAAAAAAAAAAAAGAGTGGGGATACCAATATCTGGAGAGTCCTAGGAAGGAGCAATCGGAAGTCCTGAGGCTCCCGTGGCAGTTCCCAGTTTGATGGGATCGAAGGCGGTCTTTTCAGAACACTTCTTTTCAAACTGTTTTACAAAGTGAGGACTTGATGTTTGCTGGTTGGTTTCCCACCCCTCCCCTCTCCAGGATTTACTAGGCTTTCTTGCTCTCCTGTTGGGAATTCTCTGGGGTCCGCTTTGTCCCTTTCTGGCATGGCCAACTCCCTTGGTGCCTCTTGCTTCTGCTTCCCCAGGAGTGTCTTATTGGGAAGTCTGTCCAGAAAAACAGCACTGGCTAGGGCAGAGTTACAGCCCCATGGGAACCATCAAAGCTCTGAGTTGCCTGGCTGCCAAAAAAAAAAAAAAAAAAAAATGGGATACATCTCCAGACGCTTGGGGGAATTCTCATAAAGCATGCAAAGAAGTCCAAGAAATCCTAGAGAGCCAGATTGGAGGAGGAGGAGGCACCTGCCAGCAGGAGTCTCCCTTTTGAGAATAGGGAAGGTGCAGGTAGGAGGAAGAACAATTCATTTCCCAGGATTCAAACCACACTTGAGGGATACCCCCTCGGACCTCTTTCTGCTCAAGGAAACTACAAAGATTTAAAGCGGGCTCTCAGCCTTCCAGGGGACAAGAGCTCAAGGACAGGCCGGCCACAGGTGGTTCAGACGCAATGGCCAATGGCTTGACGGGAAGCATAGCTGAGATTTGCTGAGCGTCTCGGTCCTGGGTATTCCAGGCCATATCAGACAGAGGACGTCAGTGAACAATGGCTGCAGGATGCTAACCTCATATGACTCAGCCCTTGGCCCACCCACACCTAGGGCCTTCTTCTCACACTGTGAAGTACCCTCTCCATGCCAGGCATGCATGCCAGCCACTGTCATGCAAAGCAAGAGAGCCAAGGCCACCGTCCTCTCCACACAACTCTCCACAGGTGTCATGCACTTAAATGTTCCAAGTTTGCTGAGGCCTCTCTGAGTTTGCATCTCCAGCTGAGACCTCACCCCTGCTGCCTATCCCACACTCTCAGTGACCTCCCTCACGTCTGCTTGTGCATTTCCAACAAGTATCTGACCCAACATCCCTGAAGCAAAATGAGGCCATATCATCGCCCTCTGCCATGGCTGTTTCTACGCCTCCCCCAGCTTCCAGGGGAAATCCTGGAAGGGAAGCTAGTCTCCCTTTTCTCTACATAGGCACACTCACACAGCCCAGTCCATTGCCAGAGCCTTTTGGTCTCAATGGGGAAGGGGATGGGGACATGGGGAACACACATACCAAGAAGGTCGGTTCTTTCAGCCATTCACCTGCTCAGCTCCTATTCTGGGCCACCATCATCTCTGCCCTGGACCACTGACCTGGCTCTGGTCCCTTCGCCTCTCACCTGGCATACTCAGCCTCCTCAGTCCAGCTAGCTGCTCAACAGTGCTCCTTGTTTGGGTTATTGGTCTGTCTCTTGAGACTGGGTCTCACTAGATAGCCCAGGCAGGCCTGGAACCTACCGTGTGTTCCAGACTAGCCTTGAGGTTAGAGCTGCCCTTTTGTTTCAGCCCCTGAGTGCTGCGATGACAGGCATGGTCCATCATGCCCGGATCCACGTAATTGTTTTTACAGTCTAACAGACTATTTCAGAATCATCCACAAACCCAGCTAGTATCTCCATCCTTGGAAAACACCGCCATGACACCTTACCCTCTCTCTCTGCTCCTCCGCAACCACCATCTTTAAAGGACGTGCCTCCTCTCTCATTTTCTCTGTCCCATTGCCCTCAGAACTGCAGCAGCCAGTACCACTACAGCTGTCTCTGTGTGATTCAAAACTGTTCCGTGGCCAGATCTAACCTCTGTTCGGTCTCCTGAATCTCCTGTTGCTGATGTACCATCCCCCTTTGGTCTCTGGAGAGCAATGGCTCTCCTTGGTCCTCTCGTCTCTCTTGTGACCACCCACCCTTCTTTATCTCTTTCTATAATTGAGATTTTAATTTTTTATCGCTACAAAACAAACCTCCCCAAGGCTGCAGGGCTAAGAATCACTGTCATCATAGTATATGCACCTGTGGGTTGGTTAAGATTAATTGGCCTTGAGCAGGTCACTCACGGTCTGGGGGAGACACAGAGATTTGGCTCTAGTCTGGACCTCATGGGCACATCCTCCTCTCAAAATGCGCAAGGACTCTCACGACTCAGGCTCAGAACTGACATGCAGTTAATTTACATCATTAGTATCGCAGGCAGTATGTGCCATGGAACTAGTATCTTAAAGTCGGGGAAACCTACTGAGACCTTGATGGGAAGATCTGCAAGTCACCTAGCAACAAGTCTGGGGCAGCCCTGACATTTGAAGCCTTCCATGTAACTCACTAGAATAGCTTCCCATTCTCCATGGGGTTAATTATTATGGCAACCTTCTCACAGGAAGATGCCCTGGCTGCAGCCACCTTTCCTGCCTCATCTCCATGGCGCTGAGCCTCCCCTCACTAGCTTCCCAAGCTACCTGTTTCCTGTCACCTCACATACCAGATTTGACTCTGCACCGACTCTTCTTTGGTCCCAAGTCCATTTCACCTCAGGGAGGCTTTAACATTCTTTAAGATTGGGCTCAGCAAAGGACTCCACAGAGGAGATTTCCAAGTCCCTCTTACAACCCAACTGGGTGGGTCACATCCTCACAAACCTGACCATTTGTTAACCACTGGTGAGTGCCTGAGGGCAATAATTTATATGCTATTGCCACTGTGAGGAACTTGTGTATTTAGTGACTATGTTGATTTGAGTGAAAATGGCTCCCACAGACTCATAGGGAGTGGCATTATTGGAGGTGTAGCCTTGTTGGGGGAAGTGTGTCACTGGGAGTGGGTTTCTGACGATCAAGCCAGGCCCAGTGGCACTCTCTGCCTGCTGCCTGCTGATCCAGATGTAGAACTCTCAGCTACATCTCCAGTAACATGTCTGCCTGCTTGCCTCCAAGCTTCCCACCATGAAAATAATGGACTAAATCTCTGAATGTAAGCCAGTATCAATTAAATACTTTCTTTTATAAGAGTTGCCATGGCCATGGTATCTCTTCATAGCAATAAAACCCTAACTAAGACAGAAATTGGTACCAGGAGTGAGGTGTTGCTGTAATAGGCCAGACCATGATTTATTTTATTTTATTTTTGGGAAATGTGGGCTTTGGAGCCATAGATTAAGGAAGCAGTAGGATTCTTTAAATAGGGGCTTAATGAGCCATGCCAGTAGGAACATGGAAGACAGTGGCACTGAAGGTGGTTTGAACTCTGGGGATCCAGCTCAAGAGGTTTCAGTGGAGTAGAATTTCCGTATGTGGCCTAGAGACTGTTCTTGTGATAGTTTGGCAAAGAGTATGGCTGCTTTTTGCTCTTGTCCAAAGAGTCTGCCTGAGGCTAAATTGAAGAGTTTTTGGATTAATTACAAAGTTGGCAGGAAAAAAAAAATCTCAGAACAACCTAGTATTGACTCTGTCATGTGGTTATTAATGTTCACTCTTATGAAAATCTATAATGAAGAGGAGCAAGCTGAGCAAGGGAAGATACAAAATGTACAGTTTGAGGGGAAATGGGGAGTGGAGAGGGAGAAGGGAGAGGGGCCAGGAAGTGGAATGGAGCTAAGCCCTGTGTTCAAGGAGATAAACAGATTTTCTTTTTAAAGACTGATAGAAAACGACCTAGAAAGACCATTGTGTGAAGCTGTAAAGATGAAGCCTGGATTGCCTTGGAGACCCCAAAATGTTGGAGATGTCAGAGGCATGGGACATGCTGTGAATAGCTGTTAACAGGGAGTGGAACCAGTCCAAGAGAAAGAAGCGTGCTGCAGTCAACAAAGCTGCAAGGAGTTGGAGATCTGAAAAGTGCTTTGAAATCAGCTATGGGGGTGCAGAGTGTGGAGTTTGGCTTCGCTGGTTTTCAGTCTTGCTTTGGTCCAGTATTTCCTCACTCTTCCCCGCCCTTGGGAATGGTAACGTATTCCCTGTGACATTCCATGTTGGAAGTTTGTGATCTGCTTTTTTATTTTGCTCTTATAGAGGATTACAGTTAAGAGATTGCATGAGACACAGAAGAAATTTTGGACTCTTGAAGAGGGTTGAGACTGTTATAGGCTATGAGGACTTTTGAAGTTGGACTGAACACATTTTGTATTATGATATGGCTACAACCTATGGTAGGCAAGAGGTGGAATGTAGAAGTTTGAATGTAAATGAACACCCATAGACTCATAGGAAGTAGCACTGATGGAGGGGTGGCCTTGTTGGAGAAGGTGAGGCCTTGGAGGTGCCATGATGGCGACTTTGAAGTTTCAGAAGCTCAAGCCAGGCCCAGTACCACTCTCTTCCTGCTCCCTTCAGAGCTGGTTGTAGACATCTTAGCTCCAGCACTATGTCTGCCTGCATACCACCATGACCATAATGGGTTAGCCCTCTGAAACTGTAAGCTAGCCCCAATTAAATGTTTCGCTTTTAAGAGTTGCCCTGGTCATGGAATCTCCTTACAGCAACAAACCCTAAATAGACAAAGACTGAATATATTACCTTGCTTTGCTGTAGTTCTGAGGCCAGAAGTTTACAATCAGTCCCACCAGGCTAAAGGAAAGGTAGGCCAGGCTGGTACCTTCTGGAACCTCCAAAGAGAGGATGTGCCTCTTGACCTTCTCAACAGCTAATGGCTGCGTGCACTCGTTGGCGTACAGCCCCCTCCTCCATGGCCAAAGAACTCAAGTGTCATTCACTCTGTTTAAATCACCTCCTCTGTGCCAAAGCTCCAGCCACCTTCACATCCAAGCCTGTGAAGATATTGATTAGTTTTACCTGACCAGGCTGAGAGACGCCCTCTTCCCCTCTATGCTAAGATCCTTTAAGTTGTCCACATGGTCTACACTGCCATCTAAGGGAAGAAGAGACACAGGTGCTGAGATGTGGGTAAGGGTCAGGCTTTCAGGACGGTCATCCAGCCTGACACAGGCTGTTTCCAGGCTTGCTCTAGTCCTCCACCTGAATCAGGACTGGTGCACGGACTGCTTGACACACTTGATGAATGAAAACACTGGGTGGAGAACGGACAAGTGTTGGGGCGGCCATCGGAGGCCCAGAGTCCACAGCAGGCCAGCTGTGAGGTCAGCGGTGAAAACTGAGGCTCCCGAGACTCCTTCCCCTCTACTCACCATGACAGAGAATATTCTCTGTAATAAATAAGAGATCAAACCAGGCGAGACTGTGCTGCGCAGGAGTCAGGCTGCTGAAGCTAAAAAGGAACCGCCTCCTCCTGGGAATCTGGGGACTGGGCATGGAAGGTTAGCATCCTCCCCCACCCCCACCCCTCGGGGCGCCTTCTCCCAGACACACACACACACACCCCAAGGTGCTGATTTTCAGTGAGCACTCTCCTGGTCCTGCTGGTCGATCGTCAGAGAACCCCAGGTGCTACTCCGAGGTAATTAACAGAAATCTGGTCACTGCCCCCTGGCCTGCCCTCAGTAAGCCAGGCCACATACTGAGTACAGAAATATTCTGTATTATGTGCCCTTTTCACCCTAGGGCTGTACTGTGAGTTCACTTGACCTTGGGCTTACATTCCCCTGGGACTTCCGCAGCCACCACTCCTCTCAATTACTTCCGGTCCTGTCAAATACTGCAGAGAAGTCGATGCCTGGAAGGTGGGTGGAGTGACCACTGGGAGGTAGTGGGCGATTCAAACTGTAAAGTGTTTAGTAGGCGGTGGGAAGGAGCCAGGTTGCAGCCAGCTGAGGACTGCACGGGAGGCCAGGCTCCTCCAATAAAACCAAAACAACTCGAAGGGCAGTGGCTTCTGCATTCAGCTGTTACTGTGCCAGGCTGCACTGGGTGCCTAGCAAGCGTGAACCCCTTCTATCCGTCTTAGGCGCTGGCGAGGTGAAGATTATTAAGCTACTTTACAGGTGAAGGAATCAAGACACAGAGAAAGAAAAAAACTTGCCAAGGTGAGCAGCTGCCAAGTCAGGATTTGAATGAGCTGTGTCTAGACTCTTACTTCTGGAAATCTGACTCAAAGAGAAAGTAAGGAAGGGTGGGGGATGGGCTACATCCATGGGCCTCATGGGTGGGAATATAGTTTCCTAAGAATGTGACTCATGCACAGGTGTCCCTCCACTTACAGTGGGGATTGCAGCCTGTCATAGGTGGACATGATCAGAGACTAAAAAAAAATGCATCTTATACAAGAACGCAGCTGTCCTGCTGAGTGTCACAGCTCAGGTCACAGACACTGCAGAACAGCAGCTGTCTGCCTTCATCAGTGTGGGGCTGCCTGACTCTGTGCTCACTGCTGATCGCCTGCATCAAGGGAGAGAAGCACGCTGCAAACTGCTAGGTGGAGAAAAATCAAGATTCTCTACAGAAGTGCGGCTGCTACTGAATGCGAATCGCTTTTGCACCACTGTGAAGTTAAAAGTCAGAAGTTGAACCATTGTAGGTCAAAGGCTGCCTATAAAGCAGCAGACAGATGTGCTGGGGGCAGGGCTCAGGTGACAGAGGCAGAATCCTGGATCTGAAGGATGGCCAGGCCCAGAAGAGAGGGAGAAGGGGATGGAGTGCTGATCAGCTGACCTGAAGACAGGTACCAAGCTGGATGCAGATGGGGTCATTATTGACTATAAACAAATGGGTCCCACAAGCTCACTTGCTAAGTCCTCCCAGCAAACCATGAAATGGATGTAGACAAAGCAGTCAGATGTGTGTTGTGTGACGCTGTACCTGGGGAGACATGAACAAATATCTACTGGAGAGGGCACCAACAACAGATCAAAATAATACCGCCAAACTAGTGAACTCATGAGTTGATTAGGGTCACTTACTGCAGAATGGGGAAGAGGTTACTCACAGGAGCATGGGTGATGCAAAGGCGGCTGCATCACTAAACGTCCACCCCAGCCTGGGTGGCAGACCATGAAAGCTGCAACTCTCTGCACAACCTACAGACAACTCAACAAGAAGAATCTCCTCTTCTCAACAATCTTTATGACTTATATAACTTTGTGGAAGGAAGGTGGAGCCTTGTGATAAGTTTCAGGGACTTCCTAAGACTTGTGAGTTGTTGATTTCCTGAGCCTTAAGGAGCCTTCCTTACAACCTCATGAGTCTTAGGGAGCTTCCCTTTGGAATGAATTATTTGGTGAGGTCATGTGACTGTCCAAAAAGCCAGAGCTGAGGCCCAAACCTGCTTGTTCCACAAATCCATGTCAGACCCTATGTAAAGGGGATGGGTCATCTCCCCCAGAAGCTCACAGCCTAAGGACATGGAACCATGTTGTGCTATGGAGGGACTGCCTCACCAGTAAGAGGTAGAATCATGTGACTGTGCCATTCACAGAGCAGGGCCACCACATACATGCTCTGTGCCTTCTACAGAGCAACTTCTGCCCATTATCTATCAAACCATCTGTCTTAGGGTTTCAATTGCTGAGACAAAACACCATTACCAAAAAGCAAGTTATGGAGAAGAGGGTTAATTTAGCTTATACTTCCATATTACTGTTCATCATCAAAGGAAGTCAAGACGAGAACTCAAACAGGACAGGAACCAAGAAACTGAAGCTGATACAGAGGCCATGGAGGAGTGCTACTTACTGGCTTTCTCCCCCTGTCTTGCTCAGCCTGTTTTCTTATAGAACCAGGACCACCAGCCCAGGGACAGCACCACCCACAAAGGGCTGGGCCCTCCCCCATCAATCACTAATTGTTAAAATGCCTTATAGCTGGATCATACAGAGGCAAACTCTTAACTGAGGTTCCCTCCTTTCAGATGGCTCTAGTTTGTATATGACATAAGACTAGCCAGTATGCCATCCCATCATGAACACCCAAGGCCATGCAGCCCCAGAATGTGGACCTGAGATCCACTCACTTGGCAAATCTTAGGACATGTTTCAGTTTTGTTTTGGTTTTTTGAGAAAGTCGTGATAGGCTGGCTTTGAACTAGCTCACAGTCCTCCTGCCTCAGACTCCCAACTACCAGAATTACAAACACAAACCACAATGTCTGGCTTTACTCTGCTAATCTCTTTTTCAAAAAGAATGTTTTTACAAGTATGAGTGTTTTGTTCTCATGCGTGTCTGGGTACCACATGTGCTGGATAGTTTTATTTCAACTTGACACAAGCTAAAGTCATCTGAGAGGGGAGGAACCACAATTATGGAAATGCCTTCATAAGATTGGGTCGTAGGCAAAGCTGTAGGGCATTGTCTTAATCAGTGATTAATAGGGGAGGGCCCAGCCAATTGCAAGTGATGTCATCCCTGAACTGGTGGCCCTCGGTTCCATAAGAAAGCAGGCTGAGCCGGGCGTGGTGGCGCACGCCTTTAATCCCAGCACTCGGGAGGCAGAGGCAGGCAGATTTCTGAGTTCGAGGCCAGCCTGGTCTACAAAGTGAGCTCCAGGACAGCCAGGGCTATACAGAGAAACCCTGTCTCGAAAAAACAAAAACAAAAACAAAAACAAAACAAAACAAAACAAAAAAAAAAAAAAAAAGAAAGCAGGCTGAATAAACCCTGAGGAGCAAGTCAGTAAGCAGCATCCCTCCATCGTCTCTGCATCAGCTCCTGCCTCCTGTTTGACTTCCTGCCCTGTCTTCCCTCAGGGATGGACCATTACAGCTGAAATAAACCCTTCCCTCCCCTAGTTGCTTTGGTCATGATGTTTCATCACAGTAATAGTAACTCAATAGTAACTCAAACTAGGACACTATACACACACACACACACACACATATATATATAGATATCTATATATCTATATATATACATGTGTGTGTGATATATATGTGTGTGTGTATATGTATATATACACATATATACATATATATGTATATACATATATACATACATATATACATATATATATATACACACACACATATATATGCCTAGTGTCCTCAAAAAACAGTAAAGGGCATCAGATTCCCCTGCAACTAGAGTTACAGATGGCTGTGAGCTACCATGTGGGTGGTGGGAATCAAACCTGAGTCCTCTGGACAAGCATCCAGTGCTGTTAATCACTGAGCTACTTACTTCTCCAAGCCCTATTCTACTTAGCCTTGAAACAACACTAGGTAGGCAGCAGAAAACCTGAGGATAAATGACTCAGGGATGTGGGAGGGGCTTATGGGAGGGGCTGTGTGGGAGGGGCTGTGTGGGAGGGGCTGTGTGGGAGGGGCTGTGTGGGAGGGGTCTCCAGGAAAAGAGTGTTGAGAGGAAAGGCTTTGCACTGAAAGGGGGCTTGGCAGAACCCCAAACTGTAGAAACAGAACTACTCCAGTCACAAGCAGAGTTGACCACATATAAATACTAGAGTCAGACTGGTATAGATTTGAACTGTGGCTGTAACCCACCCCCTATGTGACCTGGTGCACATGGCTTCACTTCTCTGAGACTACTTCCTGAAGGTTGGGCGAAATCAGGTATGGGTGGGCTTCCATTACATAACTAAGGCAAGAAGACAGTGCTCATGGATGGTGGGTTTCTCTTTCCAGTACAGTCTATGCTTCGTGGACACATGGGTGAGACACTGAAGGGACATGGAGGTCAGGACTTGAGATGACATGTGCAGTCACACTTATAGCTAGCTATGGCTGGTGCAAACATCCCACTGCAGTCAAAGTTTCAATTCAAACTACAATTATGTGGACTAACAGTACTAGCGTAGATACAAATGGAACCAGCAATGTGTATAATCACATGGAGATGTGCTGGCAACATACATGTCACCTACATGAAGACTAGCAGATAATGCTCACATAGAACTTGTTCTATGCCACAGTCTGATCGGAGCTCCTATCATACTAAGACACTTAATTCTCAGAATAATTCTAGCTAGTAAATACTACTGAAAATCCATTTTTATACACAACACCTTGAGATGCTTAGCAACCATCCCGAGGTCGTCCAGCTAGTAAGGCTCAGTACCTAGGTCTAACCCAAACCAGTTGGATGCCAGAGCCCAAACCATGCCCAGGTTTCCCAACCACTTACTCCAACACAGCCTTCCATTGCTCCACACATCAGCACTGTGACATATAGTGTCCATCTTGCTGCTTCTAATTCCTAGATGAAGACACTGAGGCTCAGACTGCCAGTTGGACTGAGTCAAAGTCACACAGCTAAGGTCAATGGCTGAATTTAGATGCCAGGACTTGAGGGTGGCAGAGGTTGAAGTGATGAGAAAAGAAGTTGGTGCAGGCAAAAGGGCCACAGGGGGTGGGGGACGACGTCCAGTGTCAACAAGCTGACTCATTCATTCTTTGGGGAAAGGAAGATTTGTTGAAATTACATACGTGCATAGGTATGGTAGAATAATAAAAGAAATCATATTTAGCCTCTGTCCCTAATTCCTGGCACACAGCCCCCAAAACCCTTATCTCCCCAGGGTGATAAGAATGTCTTTTGCATGCTAATAAGATTACTAGTGACTGAAGACCCCTAAATTGCTTCAGGAGAGGACCTAATGAGAGAGGCTGGAAAATGGCAGCCTCGCAGTCCACATTCCAGGGAAAGGGGAAGAGAGATATCGGGCAATCACAGATGACTAACACCAGAATGGGAACTGTCTGCCATTGGCTGGCTGCCTCCATAAACTGCTGAATGGGGGGAGGGGCTAGGGAGCAAGAGGTGCCTGGAGATGCTGAAGACAACAGCATCCAGAGAGGGTAGGAAAGCCTGGTATCACTTTCCCAACACTTTGCCCTGTGAATCTTATGGATTTGATTGCTATGCTTAAACTGTAGTCTCCCTCTTTCCCCCTTCTCCCCTGCCTCCTCCCTCCCTGCCCCCTCCCGTACCTGAGTGTACACACGTGTGTGCATATGTGTGTGCACATATGTGTGCAGGCTTGTTGAGGTGAGAGAGGATGACATACAGTGCTTTCTGTAACCGGTCTTTGCTACTTTATGGGTCCTGTTTCCTACCCTTTACCCCACAGTTTTACCCCTAACACTAGATAGAAGAGAAGCAAGGAGAGAGGGGAGAGCGAAGTTAGAAAAATCCCTGAATCTAATTTCTTTTTTCTTTTCTTTCTCCTTTGACCACAACTACTAACAAAGCACAACCAAGCTCCCTAAAGAACCAACTGACACCAAACCTGCCCAGCAGGGCACGGCTAGCACTGTATACCCTCAGAAAAGTTCCCAGAATTCCAAACATCACACAGTCACAAAAACTATCCTTTCCCCAGCCCCTGAGTTGCATTCTTAACAGTGAGCTGGCTGTCATAAGTAAAATGTCCCTCAAAGCCATGCAAAGCCATTCAAGCACATTATGAAGCCTGTGGTAATGGGTAGGGGTGCCCTCAACCCACAGCAGGCCTAAAACTTAAACCTGGTGCCAGTCTTGAGGACTGAATCCCTAAATGTGTAGGGTCTGATACTTACTCCAGGTTGATAATATCAGGGTTGATCTGGGTGGCTAAATACCCACTTGAGGTCCAGAGAAGCAGAAAACCAGTCATGGTATCTGGAGATTCTATGTTCCTTCCTGGTGTCAGAGTGTCATGAACATAGCCAGTTCAGTGGGCCATGGCCAACCTGTGGATAGACCTCCCTTGCCAGGGGATGGCCACATGTGCTCAGTTAGAAAAGGGCATTTCACACATCAGGTGGAAAGCAGGCGGCTCCCAGAAGGTTGTGTGAGTGGCTGAACACTCACCAAAGGGCCTTAAGGCTGAGCAGAGGCAGTTAGCACAGGGCACGGGGTAAGCATAGCGGGATGGAGCCGGGACAGTTAGGAGGGCCCCACATGAGCACAAAGAAGTCATAGTGGTGAGCAAGCTGCTACTGACATGTGGGGAAGAAGGATTGCTCATTAGTTAGGAGGGAATGGAGAAGAAAGTTAGCCAGGCCTCACAATTGGCCAGGCAGGTCAGCATAAGCAGAGGCCGGTAAACCAGAGCTCTGGGGATGTCCAAAGGGCCTGAGAGATGTCAGAGTGGTGAGATGCAGCTGTCTCGGCCAAAGTCGATGTTTCTCCATGTCAGCTTTGTGGAATCTTGCTGGAGCAAAATGTGTTGCTGACTGCAAGCAGATTGGAGTGACAGGGCGCAGAATGCCTATGTGGAGAGGGCGGCGTGGCGGAAGGGTTGCATATTGGAGTGTCAGCCAGGGAACACAGCTCTGACAGGCCATTGACAGGTGGGATGTCAGCAAGCCGTGACCTCTATTCCCAAGACCTGGCCAAGCAGCACAGAAGTCAGTGGCTGAACCCCCATCTAGGGAGCGATGGCCCACAGATGTGGGAGTGGGAGGTGTAGAGGTGGAGTTTCTATGGCTGCCATAACAGTACTGACAGTGGAATGGCTTAGACAACAGAAATGTATTTCCCTACAGTTCTTGAGGCTGGAATTGCAAGGAACCCACAGGGCTCCTAGGGTCCTTCTCTTTGACTGGCAGAGGACAGTCTTCTTCCTTCCTCCTGTCTCCACCAGGCTGTACCTCTATAGATGTATACATCCCAGTCTCTTTCTCTCCCTCCCTCCTTCCCTACCTCCCTGCCTTGCCTGCTTTCCTTCCTCCCTCCCTGTCTGCCTGCCTGTCTGCCTTCTTCCTTCCTCCCTTCCTCCCTCCTTCCCTTCCTTGCTTCCTTCTCCTTTTTTCCTTCTTGCCTTCCTGCCTTATTTCCTTCCCTACTTTTTCTGATTGAAACTAGCACCTCCTGCACATTAGGCAAACATTCTACTGCCGAACCCTATTCCCAACCCTCTACACTTTCCGTTTGAAGCCGCCATCTTGGATTAGGGCCTATTCTAAGAACTGCTTTTCAGGTTGGTTAGCACATGCCTTTAATCCCAGCACGTGTGAGGCAGAGGTAGGCAGATCTCCGTGAGTTCAATGCCAGTCTGGTTTACACAGGGCATTCCAAGACAGCCAGGACTACATGGCTAGGCCCTGCTTCAAAAAGGCAAACAAACAAGAAGCAAATGTCACTTAATTATCAAAACGCTGTCTCCAAACCCTGTCGCATTCTGAGGAGCCAGTGGGGGCCACATCAGCCTGTGGCTTTGGTCAGAGGGGACACATTCAACCCCATATAGAAAACAATTGAAGAAATGGGATGAAGGCACTCTTTGATGATGTGGTAGACAGACAGACAGGCTATTATCAAGGACTCAATCATGAAAGATTTCTTGGGGTGGGAGGGCAAGATGGTAGGCAGAAATCAGTATGGTCTCATGGAAACTCCAAATACCCCGACGGTGCCCAGACCCTTGAAAACTGAGAAAAATCTAACTGTGAAGACAAGGAAATTCAAGAGAATCTTGAGGAGGGCTGATAGGTTTCATGTTGGGTTTTGTGTGTTCTGAAGCAGTGCTTTGTGGTATGACCCAAGCTGGCCTTCAGTTCATGATTCCCCTGCCTCCATGTCCGGGGTTCTGGGATTGCAGGTGCTACCACCACACCCAAGTAGAAGCTCTGATCTTAGGGCTACCTTCCAGGAGGCTCCTGGGGGCCTGAATTCAAATCTCCCCTGACATGGTGTAAAGATAGGCGATGGCTTCGTCTTCCCCACTTTGAAGAACTTGGAAGAATTAAATTGTATGGTGAGAGGTGCTTCTAACCAGTCTGAATTGTGGCGCTGTGGTCTTTATCACTCTGGACAGTGCCGTGAGCTCTCCAGCCTCAGCTTCCTGGTCTGTTCAGTAGAAATTGGTGTCAAGCTGCCAGGGTCTTTGTGAGATTATGGGATGACACTGTGGGGACATCCAGGACCGAACCTGGCTGGTGCAGGTGCACAGTAAGTGAAAGCAAAATGCCGAGGTCCCAGCTCCAAGCTCGTGGTGAGGGACCTTCTCTCACCATGCGCATGAAAGCTTCATTTCTCTCCATGAAACTCAGCACATCTGACACACTCTCATTTGGCTTCCTAGTGGGTGTGTCATCTCCCGGGTCTCCCAGATGGTGGCTGTAGAGGAACAAGGTTTTCATATGCTGTGCTCGCCAACACATAGAAAGATAGCTCAAGCATTTCAGAAATGCTTGTTAAAGCTGGACATGATCGTGAATGTCCACAGTCCCAGATACATGGGGGGCTGAGGCAGGAGGAGCATCTGAGCTTGGGAGTTCAAAACCGACCTGGGCAACATGGAAAGATGTTATTCATAAAATAAATTAATAAACTTGTTGTTGAAGTAAGCTGAGCTGAGGGACAGGTATCGTGGCACAAAGGGTACAGAATATAGCCAGCTGCAGGATGCTACAGGGCCCTGGGGTCTCCAGAAGAAGAGAGATACTATTTTCTCCCCCTCCTCCCCCCAGGGTACAAAAAAAGAAAAGGAGACTGTGTCCCCAACCCTGCCTGGCCTGCCTTGGGTCAGACCACGCTGTTCTGGGGGGAATGCAGGGGGAGACGAAGCCTCCAGCCCGAGCAGCTGTTTGTGAAAGGCAGATTGCTTTCCCAGCAGCCCGTCCATTTCTGACTCAGGGAACTGAAACACATCATTTCATGGCTTCTGGTTATCAGAGGACATCCCAGGATGGGAGATGCTGGCCCAGGACATGATTTTGTCATGACCCCCAACCCTGACTTGGATAAAGTAATGTTGCCCTTCCATATCGTGGGATCTGGCTCTGAGATATCCCCCATAACCCATGATGTTCAGGGGCCTTATAGGAAGTGGCACAGCATCTTATGTAACCTACACATGCCCCTGCACGCTTGAAGGAATCTCTCGATTGCTGCAGATGCCTAATACAATGTACATGCCTTGTAAATAATTGTCATACCATATTGTTCAGGGAGTAACAGCAAGGGAGATTATGTATATGTTTGTTATGGATGCAAATCATTTCCGAGCATTTTTAATCAACAGTGAGTTATATCTGAGGGCACAGAACCCTGGTATTAGAGAACCTCTGTCCTGCCCTCTGCAACCATAGTGGGAAGTAGAGTTTGCTGCTCACCTTTCCTGAGAGCCTTTCTCAGTAGGACTCATAAATCCCTCCAGCCCTCAGTAGCTCCTCTGGACATACTCCAGTTTATGCAGGTTCCTCCTGTGGAAGGCTCAGAAGTGGATGCACTCCAGGTATGTTCTAAAGATGTAGAGGTACCCAAGACATACCAGTGAGACACATAAGAGCATGACTTATTCAGTCTACACATATGTACCTGTATGCCACCCAGCTGCTGCAGAGGAGAGCCAACCTTGTGCCAGGATTTCCCAAACTAGTTCAGAGGGTCTGCGGTCTCATAGGCAAAACCAATAGGACGCAGTCTCAAGCATCCAGGCTAGCTCTTCAAAGGTATCTCAGACACAGATAGTCTCCCATCTACAGACAAGTTCCAAGCAGAGCTGGGCCAATCACAGCCAGGTTCTTGTGACTTTGAATCTCTGCCACTGTGGCAGGGCTAAAGGGCCAGTCTTCAGGGCAGCCCAAGAGAAGCCAAGGCTGAGCTAGGACCCATGGTCTACTGGGGCCTTCAGAGTCCCAGGAGTCTGCAGATTGCATAGAGATTGGGGTTGGAACTGGAAGCAGAGAAGTCTCTAGTTGACCTTGGATCTTAAACAAGATGACCTTGGACTAAATCTAGAAGCTGGAAGGACCTGAAGCATATCTAGGGACCACATGTAAACTCCCCCAAGGGCCTCCAGCAGAGCTTCAAAGCCAAGGACCAAGAATTCGGTTGTAATTAGCTTAGTGGCTGATGAATGACTTGGGGTTTTATTTTATTTGGGTTTGTTTGGTTTGGTTTTTGCCAATGAGGTGAAAGAAGCTCAAAGCAGTGCCAGACCAACCTGGAGTCTGCCAGCAAAGAAGCCAGTCCTAAACAGCCCTACCCCTGGCCCATGATGGCAGATTTGGTCTTTTGTGAAGCTTTTGTGGAGGACAGCCTGGCCCCCTAGAGTGTCCTCTCAATCCTGTCTGCGGCTGGGATATTGCCTAGACTCTTCCCACCACTGCCCACTCTTTACCTGCCAAGCCTCATCCCTTCCCCACCCCAGAGTAGGGGAGCCCACAGTCCAGGGCTAGAGAGGGGGCACCTGAATCAGAAAGACCAAGATCCCGACTTCACTCCCACTGTGGTGTGAGCATGTCTATAGAACATCCAAACATGTGAGCCATGCAGTGCTGGCTCAGCACAGCCTTGAAAGCTCAGTCTCCTAGTCTATAAAAATGGAGACAGCATGCTTTACTGTAGGGTCCTTGCCTGTGCCCCTGGGGGATAAGGCCACATTCAGATCAGGGCCAGAGCTCCACCCCAGCTAGTCCTGCAAGATGAGATCTAATCTCGGTAGTTATCAGAGCTGGAACAGACCAGAGACAGGGTGAAGAAGAGGCAAGGGCCGATTATCTCTGAAAACACACAGGGTCTGCTAAAGGAAAGAAGGCGAACCAAAGTCAGTCAAAACTGGCCAGAGTCTTCCCGGTACCCAGCACACACATGTCGCATTTCCTCAGCACTGTCTAAGCCTGTCCTGGGGTGTCTGTAAGGGAGCTGACATGAACAAGGCAAAGGTATCTCCTATAAGGTCATCCTAAAGAGAAATGAGACACCCAGGTTCAGTCATCATGCAGGAAGACTCACACAGGATACTCCACCTACTGGCTTATTTCTGTGACTAAAACAGAATGCCAGAGAGAAGAATTACACTAGAAGAAAGGTTTCCCGTGGCCCACAGTTTGGAAGGTTTCAGCTTGTAACCCAGTGGTCGGTCTCTTGACTTTGCACATTAGAAGAGGCAGGTTATCATGATTGGAGGACACTTGGGAGAGAGAAACCGTAATATCCTTTCCTTTACAGGGAACAAAGGAGAAGAAGAACGACCCAGGGTCCCACAATCCCCATCAAAGGCACAACCTACCCCCAACGTCCCAAGGACCCCCTATTTAGTTCTACCTCCTAAAGGTTCTTCAACCCACATCCAGTAATGCCACCCTGGGCAGCCTTTAATATAGGAGCGTCAGGGGGACACATGCCTACACCATAATACTTCATTAAGTATGAATTTCAGATAACCATGTTATAAGGTTAGTTCTAGTTTACCCAAAATTCACATTAAACAGAGCACTGTGTGTTTTTATTTGGTAGCTGTTGGGTGATAGGGTCACATATCTAAGCCAGTCAATCTTGGGCTCAAATTCCTTGGGTTTAAAGTCAGTTCTACTTATGTCCTGTGTGACGAAGAGTAAATCGCTTTATTTCTCTGCTATCACATCAATTACAAAGTTCTATTTTTACCAGACTATTGTTTATGTGTATAGCTCCTTTCTAATTACTTGTTATATTTTATGGACTTGTCCTATGTCACTCAACAGCATAGAAATATTGAAATAGCATAGCCATTAAATGAGGTACAGTATGTGATGTCTCCTGGCATGCGAGCTTGAATGTCATAAGTGTTCATTATCTAAAAGAACACAAATAGTCCAACAGGAATCCAAAATGTTAAGACATCAAAGAAGGCAAGGGTCCATCCTGTGGGCAGAATCATTACAGACGTCCCGAAGGAGGTGATGTGGGGAATGACAGCAAGGCAGGCTACATTCCTTCAGCAGAGCCCCAATGAGACCAATACATCCTGGATGCTCTGAGCACTGGGCTACAAAGGTCTATGGTGGGATATTAGCTCGTGGCTGTTCTTGGTCTCCAGCTGTTGCTCCCTCCCTGCTGCTGTTCCCCTTGCCCCTTCCCTGCTAGCCTGGCCCTCAGCTCTTATGTCTACTACTCTTCTAGATCCCAGGAAGGGATGCATAGGTCTCCTGCATGGGCAGATAGAGACCTGGGAGAGAACACACTAGAACTGGTATCTGGAGAGGTCTTCAGAGACAGAGCTGCGTGCATTTGGAGTGGTGAGTATGGGCCTCCTATTGAGGCACTAGGGAGCCAGGAAGACTGCTTGAGCAGGGAAGAGAAGGCACCAGGATCGCATTGCCAGTTCAGACCAGTCAGCGTGTACTGGGTGCCTTCTGAGAAGGTGCAGCCCTTAGATGTCTCTCTGAAGCCATATGCTGTAACCTTGGTCCCGAGAGGCCGCTTTTTAAATATAAAATGCACCCTCCACCCACCCCACCCTACCCCACCCAACCCCTGCAAGGCTCATGTGTTTTAACACTCCATTCTCTACTTTAAAAGGTTATGGAAACTTGAGGAAGTGAGGCCCTGGGACAGGTCCGGGGGTTTTATCGTCCACTCTACTCTTCTTCCAAAACTGTCCTGGCTGCACATTCCTGCCACCAAGGAGATGCCTGCCACAATCCTTCCTTGTAGTAATTATTTAATCTCAGTGGGGGTTTCCACCCTGCCTCTGATCATTCAGTTCCTAGATAAAAGACATACAGCCTTTATATTTATAATAAGCTTTTAATGAACTAGAACTGGGCAAATATCTACCCTCTACGTTATTATGTCTACTTTCCCATCAATAACCCTGAGTTCTAACTTGCTATGTTCCACCTGGACTGCTTGTAACTCCAATTGGCCAGCCTCATGGGCAAGACCACACTGACTCCTACAGAATTATACTTTCAATGCCCACCGTGTAAATGCACTCTATAGCTTCTTCTGCTCCCTTACTGCACGACCCTCTCCCCATCACATTTCCTGGTCACTTCTACAGTCAGCTACTTGCATTCGGAGCTGGTGTTTGGATCCAGAACTCGGTTAGAGCTGGACCTCCCCACCCCAGGGAGTGAGTATTGAAGGAGCAGTTAAACAACCTTCCCTGTTGGACTACAAAAAAGGGCTCACTCCAGCACTGGACAAAGACCAGCTCTTGCCCTTGTAAATTCGTCAACCACTTCTGAACACCTAGCCAGGATGGGTTTAGCTCTGCTAGGGAGAGCCTAGTGCCTACACCCCTGTCTAGGGTTCATAGCTGGAGTAGATTTGAGATGCTGGGCATTCTCTGGGCGGTGCTGATTCCCAAAGAGTACTGGGGATGGGAGAATAATGAAGGGGGGGGGGCTGTACTGGCCGGTACTGTGTGTCAACTTGACACAAGCTGGAGTTATCACAGAGAAAAGAGCCTCCCTTGAGGAAATGCCTCCATGAGATCCAGCTGTAAGGCATTTTCTCAGTTAGTCATCAAGGGTGGGAGGGCCCATTGCAGGTGGGACCATCCCTGGGCTGGTAGACTTGGGTTCTATAAGAAAGCAAGCTGAGCAAGCCAGGGGAAGCAAGCCAGTAAGTAACATCCCTCCATAACCTCTGCATCAGCTCCTGCTTCCTGACCTGCTTGAGTTCCAGTCCTGACTTCCTTTGATGATGAACAGCAATTCAGAAATATAAGCTGAATAAATCCTTTCCTCCCCAACTTGCTTCTTGGTCACGATGTTTGTGCAGGAATAGAAACCCTTAGTAAGGCAGAGACCTTATAGTCTCAGCATCCTTGGATCTACGAGGTCTGGAGTCCCACTCCTTAGTCCTGTTCTTCACTCCCAGTGAGCAGCTCTGCTCCTGGTATCACCCGTGGGAGGAGGGGCTCCCAGCTGGGCTCTGTCCTCCCAGCTTCCAATCAATGGCATCTCTAGGAAGGTCACTCTATAGGGTGGGGTGGTAGAAAGTTTCAGAGCAGTTCTGAGTCAGGAAACTGGGTGACATTGTAGCTTCAGCACTGGATAGTGTCCAGCTCAGTAGAAGTCATCTGAGGAATCTGTGGGTGATCTGCCCTCTGCCACCACAGCAGGGACAGTGGCTGTCACCTGAGAAACCTGGGGATGCATCCAAGTTGTACTACTGACTCTCAGCAAGTCTCAGTTCCCTGAGACAACAGTCCTGATGGCAAGCCCTGCAAGACTAGAGAGTGAGGGCACTGGCAACAGAAGTCTTGAGTCTTTCTGAGAAACTGCCACACACCCAATCAACTTCCAGCTATGAACCCAGACGTAAGTGTGATTCACACCCTGTGCTCACAGAGACCGCACAGGCAGGAAGCTGGAGGGGCTTTCAGGTGGCAAAGGAAGGCAGGAGCATTTCTGTCTGGGGCATGTAGAAAGCATGAGTGAGCCTTAGGACCCTGGGGGTTCTCAAAGGCCTGGGGTACATGGGAGAGGGAAACCAGTATGGGGGCACTGAAGATGAGCTGGAAAGAAAAAGGCCCCGAACAGACCCAGTAGTATCTGGGGTGAGCCGATGAGGAACAGGGAGTTCGTGAGGTGGCCTTGCAGGACAGTGGCTATGGTACCTGCAGAGGCTTTGCTGGGCATTCAGGTATGGGAGTGAGGTATGGGATGGCTGGAGGGCAGGAGATGGTAGGCTAAGTCAGAACAGACACTGGCGGGCTGTCCCAAGACTCCCCAGCACCTGGCTGCTACCTAGAAAGGAGACAAGGCTATACCCAGGTTCCAGACTAGTAGTGAGCAGCCTGAGGCCACATGAAGCAATGGGGTCATGAGCAAGCAGCCAGGGTCCCCGAGCTTGAACTGAGGAGGGCTGGATGCTGTGTGACCTTCTAAAGAGGGTATCCCACTGAGCCTGAGTAGGGTCAGCATGGGACTCAGACACAGGCAGATCCAAGCCAGGCTCTGTACTTCCTTCCTGGAGGAGAGGAGGCTTTGGTCCAATGGATTCCCCGCCCTAAATGGGCTCATCCTGCAGAAGATGTCTGACTGAGCCACCCAAGGTGGGACAGTAACTCCACTTCCAAGGTCAAACCCTGCCTCCACCTGGGGGACCCGTCTCCTGCTTCTTTCTCAGCTCATGTAAAAGCAAATGGCGCCGGGCGTGAGCCTTCCTCACATCAGCACAACAAGATGCTTAGTCAATCAAATAGCTGAGCCAAATGAACGCAGCGTGCGGCTCCACGAAGAGGGATCTTTCCAGGGGAAATGTTATCATTTTCCATTCCTGTTTAATGAATCATGGGAATTACAGCAACATTACAAATGGCTCTCTGTACAGGCTATTACTTTGTTTCTGCAGGGTTCTAATGACAGACCTGCTTCAGTGGGGGGCTCAGCCTGTCTCCCCCCCATACCCCCTGGGCTACAGAGAACAATGGTATTATTATAAGTGGTCCCCTTACAAGACTCTGCCTGGGAGGGATGGGGGCTCAGGCCTCTTGAATTGAGTGCAGACTAAACCAAGTAGCAATCCCTCAGTGACTGATCAGAGAGTTTCTTAGGGAGTACATCCAGGGACCCCAGAGTACAGGAAAAATCCCAAGATAAAAGAGGAGGGGGTAGGAGGGAGGCTGGGTGCTGAGTTGGAGTGGGTTGCAGATATATCACAGCCCTTACCTAGGCTGCCCAAGTGCTGTGCTGGCTTCTGCCAGGACAGATAGCAGAAGGAACTTCCGGTCCCTATCTAGTGGGAACTTCCAGCCAGAACAGAAGCAGAAGGGAGCAGAGTGGGAGCAGGGTCACCCCTCATCCTAGCCCAGGCCCTGTGATTCAGCCATAGGTCCTGCTTCTGTTGCTGGGTAGGAGAGGATGCAGAGAGACCAGGAGATGTGGGATGGGCCGGCCCCTCCTTGTGGATACCCAGTCTATTCAGATCAAATGCTTACTGCCTATGTGACTGGGTCATGCTTCTTTCTGTTAAGCTCACAGCCTGCTTTCTGTGATGTTGGTCAAGAACTAATGTGTATTTTACGGGCTATGTGGATTATTGTCTTAGAGCACTAAGGGTTGGTTCACAATCCCATCCCACCCTGAACTACAGCTGATTAGACACCTAACCCAGAGGAGGCCATGATGATTCAGCCCCTACCACATTAGATGTGAAAGAAATACTGTCTCATCGGATAACTGCTGTATCTGCAGTGCTGGAATTCTGCCCGCCACACAGCACGGCCTCAGTAAATATCAAACGGATGAATGAGTGGCCGAGCGGGTCTCCGTAGAATTTGGAATGTAAATGTTTTCCTTTATTTTTATTTTATGCAGGTGGGTGTTTTGCCTATGTGAATGTGTGTATGCAGGCAGTGCCCATGGAGACCAGAAGGGTGTGACAGATCCCCAGGGACTGGAGTTACAAATGGCTGTGGCCTGCCCTGTTGATGTTGGAAATGGGACTGAAGCCCTTTAGAAGAACAGTGTTTTTATCTGCTGTGTATCTGCAACCCACATCCCATCTTTGACCAGCCCTCCCCTCAGGGATCAAGTCTGTCTTGCCCACTTACCCTTCTCTCACTCTCAGAGGCTCAGAAGGCTCTCAGCCTCCCTCTAGCCGAATTTGAAATATCTAGCCTAGAGACTCAGGGAGTTGTGAAAACGGAGGCTTTTGAGGTGGAAAAGAGACCCACCCTTTCAATCCCAGGATTCTTAGGGTTGCTTCCATCCTGTTGGGGAGTCTTCTGAACTTTGAGACACTGGCCCAACATCGTAACCCTAAACTTCTTTCTTCCATGACCCCATTTCTGTTATAACCTAAACCCTTCCCCAACATAAGGAGTAATGTTGCTTCTTGATGTGCTAATGTTCTCTCTCTCTCTCTCTCTCTCTCTCTCTCTCTCTCTCTCTCTCTCTCTCTCTCTCTCTCTCTCATGCACACACAGACACACAGACACATGCAGCTAGTTTATCCTAGAGTCACATCCATCCACGTATGCCTTGCCATACCCTAGGTGTCCCAGCCTGGCTTCACTGTTGCCATCAGCAGTCCTGGCTCTGAGATGCAGTGACCCAGGACCAGGGAGGGCACATTCTTGGAGAGTAGCCCTTGGGGGGTGGGGCAGAAGGAAGAGGGTCTGAGCCTCTTCTCTTTCCCAAGCCCTTCTTCACCTGACCCAGACCTCAGATGTGGGTTCCTGGAAGCCCACTATCAAGTCGTAGACAACTGCTATGGAAGCCTAAGGCCATTCTTGCCCTTCCTGATGGCATGTACTTCCTTACATACCAGGCAAAGGAGAGCCAGAAAACTCAGGACCCTGAGAAGCTCCTACCAACACGCTGAAGCAGAGGAGGGGGCTCCCACACCTCCCCTCTCGTCCAGCAAGGCTCCTCTCTGCCTGGCTGGATCAACTCTTTCTTCTGTTCCTTCCGCCCTCGCCCCAGGTGCCCGGATACTAATTATAATGACCTGGTGAGTTACAAGATGGTGAAATTGCTTCCACCTGAGGTTGTCACGGGCTAGGAAGAAATACCAGGGCTGGAAATTAAACTGTGCCAGCAGGCTTGAAGGGGCGGGAGCAGGAGGGAGGAGGGGGCAGGAGGGGAGAGATACCTGCAGCTTATGAGGTGGGGTTTATGGAGTGTCAGCAAGAAGCGTCCTTGGGCAAAAGAGAAAAGATTAGACATTGCTTGCCTGCTGCCGGTCACTAGACATAGACCGTCCCAACAGAAGGTGAAGTGACCAAACTGAGGCCCTGTGGCCATCTAGAGACCTGAGACAGAAGGAATATCTGGTTGCTGTTGTAGGAGGTAGCTTGGGCAGCCCAGCTACCCAGAGAGGGAGGAGAAACAGTGTGGAATGAAGCCCAGCCTCAGCAGCCTACCTCTCAGCCTAACCTGACAAGCCCAGGCTTTGTTCCCCGGGCTGTAGGCCCCCATGCAGCTTAGCTCTGACCTTTTCACTTGGCAGGCTGGCAGGCTGCCCAGCATAGTCCCAGGAGTCAGGGAGGAAGGACCTGGGAAGCCCTGGCTCTGAAGACTATGGTAAATTGCCCCACTGGACAACAAACTGAGCCCTGTCCCCGTAAGCCAGTGGCAGGGTAAGGTTGGGACCCTCAAGTGGATCTCTCCAGCACTGTTGAAAATGTTGCAGGGCATTGAAAAAGAAGGAAAGTTTGTTCATAAAGCATGCACAGTATTAACACTAAGAGCAGTTCCCAACTGCAAGAACATGCTAGCTCCCCCTCCTTCCCTCCCTCCTTCTCTCTCTCTCTCTCTCTCTCTCTCTCTCTCTCTCTCTCTGTGTGTGTGTGTGTGTGTGTGAGTGTGTGTCACACACACAGGGAAGGAGGGGGTCAGTCAGATAGCAATCTAAATTATGAATTTCATTAGAACAAATCTAAATGAAATAGTAACAGAACCCTGCAACACAGAAGAAAATACATCATGAGCCATAGAAATGCTCTGCGGGGCTGAGGACGAGCCCAGTGGCTAGAGGGCTTGTCTATCATGCACGGGGGCCCTGGGTTCATCCCCCAAAACCACATAAACTGGCTGTTGTGCCGAATGCCTGTAATCCCAGTACTTGAGAAGCAGAGGCAGGAGAATAAGTTCAAGGTCATCCTTGACCCTACAGGGAGCTCAAGGGAAACACAAGACCCTGCCAAGGAAGGAAGGAAGGAAGGAAGGAAGGAAGGAAGGAAGGAAGGAAGGAAGGAAGGAAGGAAAGGAGAGCAGAGGGAGGGAAGGTAGGAGGGAAGGAGAAAGGAGGGAAGGAAGACCAGAAGGTGTCAGGAAAGCTGCTAACTTACATTAATTCATCTGCATACAGTAGCCATTCTTGTTTTGTTTTGTTTTTTGTTTTTTTGTTTTTCAAGACAGGCCATTCTTAACTTTTTTAAAAAAAGATTTCTTTATGTATTATATGTAAGTAGACTGTAACTGTCTTCAGACACTCCAGAAGAGGGCATCAGATCATGTTACAGATGGTTGTAAGTCATCATGTGGTTGCTGGGATTTGAACTCGGGATCTTTGAAAGAGAAGTCAGTGCTCTTAACTGCTGAGTCATCTCACCAGCCCCCATTCTTAACTTTTTAACCTCTCAATGAAATAAAATCAAATAGCTACTTCTGATATGATGTATGATAGATACACACACATACACACACACATACACATACACACACACACACATAACTCAAATCAGGAAATATTTAAAGTGTTTCCATTAAAGTTAGGACAAGCCTAGAGCATCCAGCATCCAGTCTGTGCTGTAAGCACTGACTAGTGCAATAAGATATGAAAAGCCATTGGACCACATATCAAACCACTCTTAATAGTTCAGTTTAGGACTTTGACTTCACAGTCCAGCAGTTGTCATGTGAATCCAGTAGGAATGGTATTTAGATGGTATGTTGAGCTCCTAGACAGGTCATGTGTCAAGATGTTTTCTTTTTTTTTAAGATTTATTTATTTAGTATATATAAGTACACTGTAGTTGTCTTCAGACACAACAGAAGAGGGTGTCAGATCTCATTATAGATGGTTGTGAGCCACCATGTGGTCACTGGGATTTGAACTCAGGTTCTCTGGAAGAGCAGTCAGTGCTCTTAACTACTGAACCATCTCTCCAGCCCCAGGATGTTTTCTTACAACGCTAAGCAGTGGCCTGAGCTGTGGCTCCCAGTTAGCCACGTGATCGCGAGAGTAATAACTCACGCTCTACAGTGTTGCTGCATTATGATGTGAGATACACTAGGTATGGTACAATAAATCAATTTTTACTTATCTCTTTTCAAGTTACAGCGAGCTTATCAAGATGTAAGTTGAGAAATATCTGTTGTGAGATGGCTCAGTGGTGTCAGTCGGCTTTCCAGCACCTGGGCAATCACTAGAGATGATTAACTTCTAAGGGGGATGATCATGTCTTGGGACTTCAGAGATTTCAGTGTGTGACCACTTGGTCCCTCCTCTTTGTGTATGTGGCAAGCAGGACATCTCAACAGAAGTGTATGACAGGGTAAGAAGAGATGCTTACGTTCCAGTGACTCGGAAGAAAGCAGGGGACAGAGATCCCAGCAGAGCATACCTCAGGGAACCACTTCTCCCAACCAGGCCCCACATCCTGGAGCACCCACCACTTATCTGTAGATCACCAACTGAGGAGCACCTGTCCAGCCACAAGCCTTTGGGGGAAAGCCCACAGGTAAACTAGAAAAGCAAAGTTATCACTATCTCCAGAAGACATGAACATATCCATGCCATCCCCAAAGAGTGAGCTGAAACATGACTACCAAGAAAATGGAAATTTAGTGATGTGACCAGCTTCAAAATTAATATGCAAAAAGCAATGGCCACCATATTTTACAATGACAACCAGCTGGAGCATGTAATGGGAAAAACAGATGACATTTACAATTGCAACCAAAAAGATAGAATACCTGGAATGTAGGGAATACACACACACACACACACACACACATCTCATACCTCAACTGAAGAGAATTGGCTCTAAGAAGCTGCTTCTTCCAATTAAACCTACATACAGCCTTTCTGTTTCACTAAAAACAGACAGGAATTTGTAATAACAGGAGATGACACTGAAGTTCATAGGAATACATAAGTGTGCAAACACAGGCAGGATATGTTTGAAACTAAGAGACCAGAGGGGAGGCCAGGCCTATCAGGTATTTAAAGATATCTGAAATTTTAATAATCAACAAAGAAAGGTGGCGGCTTGTAGACACATAGCCGCAGCACATCAGTGGAACACAATGGGAAACATGGAAAAATCCAAAAATCATGTGACGATGTCCTTAATGATGAAGCTGGCACTGGGAATCACCCAGGAGGGACAGGGCAGTGGGACTCAGTGGTAGAGCACTGAGCATGATCAAGGTCTGGAGTTCAACCCTCAGGTTATGTCTGTCTGTCTGTCTGTCTCTCTCTCTCTCTGTCTCTGTCTCTCTCTCACACACACACACACACATGAGCATATCCACACACATGCACACTCACACATACACAAGCATGATCATTCCCGCGCACAAAGCAATCATCGAGGATCTACAGAAAATATGCAAGTTTCTAAAAGGTACATGAAAAAAAAACACTCGGGGAAATACAGTAAGATCGCCCCTCACGACTGCTAGAGAAATAAGAAATGTTGACAAGAACATGGAGAAGAGGGAACACTTGTACGCTAGGGGAGCGTAGACCGGTCTGATCAGAATGGAAAGCAATACATAAGTGTGAAGTGGAAACTTAAGCGTTCTTTGGAAAGTCGGTTGGATGGTGTTTTGCTGAGTTTTATTAAAGTCGACACACGTGTGAGAGGCTAAGGCAGACTCGTGAAGGAAGCTTACACTGAAGCAGACACAGGAGAAAGGGTGTTCTGCTAAAGCAAGCACGTGAAAGGACACGTGATGAAGGATTCTCTGCTAAGGACACACGTGTATTGGTCTGCCTTACATTGCATAGTTGAGCTCCATTTTGTTGAAACTCCATAGAGAGATAGACACCAGAAAACTTCTCATGGCGTGCTACAGTTTCTTGCCACTTGGGCAAACTCTGGCTGATTGATGTCAGCTAACACAGATGCATGTGCTGAGGCAAGACACAGGCTGAGGCACACATGATATTTGAGTGAGTATAAATAGGACTGGACAGACAGTGATGGAGGCTGAGCTAGGCTTGCTTATAGTGCTAGCTGTGCAAGGCTTGTGGATCTCACGTCTTCACTTGTCTCTACTTCCCTGAGAGAGGCTCAGCGGAGAACTTCTCCTAATGTTCTTCCTGGTCCCTCCTGCTGACTTGTGTAGAGGCTGAGGCCTGGCTGTCACTGCTAGGTAGTGCCACTGCTGCTGACTCCTGTTTGCTGCCCCGACTGGACTGAACTGGTGTATTCATGAAGTGTTTGCGAGTGGATCAAGCTCCTGTGAACTGAACTGTCGATTTCCAGACAACACAGACAGGAGTTGCTCCAAAGAACCATTTCTAAACAGGTCCACTCCCCCTGTATTCTTTCTTTTCCACTACCTCTGGTGGGTGGTGGGCCAAGAGGGAGGTTAAAGCATTTAAAATCCATCATTAAAAATAAGGTTTAAAAAAATTAAAGTCACAGAAGTTCCTCATAAAAAATTTAAAAAGAACTACCATTTGATGTGGCATTTCTGCATCTAATGATATTGAAACCAAATTCTCAAAGCAGCATCTGCACCTTCACGTTGATCCAAGTAGCCAGAATGTAGACTCACACAGAGTGTCCGTCAGTGGCTGGATGGGTAAATAAAATATGGAATGCATACATGATGGAGTACTAGTCAGCTTTTATATATGCATGCCAGTACACGTGTGTGTGGGTGTGGGTGTGCATGTATGTGTGTGTCAGTGTGGAAGCCAGAGGTCATCCTTGGCTATCACCATTCCTCAGGAGGTGTCCACTGTGGTTTTTGTGACAGTCTCACACCTGGACCTGAGGCTCCCCGATTAGGCCAGCTGGCCAGCAATCCTCGGGAATCTACCTGTGACTCCATCCCCAGCTCTGAGATTGAAAGTGCACACCAGGCATGCCTGACTGTTTCTGAGCGCTGGTGGTCCTATTCAGTGCCCACGCATGCATAGCAAGCACTTGACCAACTGAGCTGCCTCCATCACTTCTCAGCCTTTAAATAGAGCAGGGTTTCTGAATTTCCTTCCCACATACGACCTCCTTCCACCTGAGAACTTTTTATAAGACTCTGGGTATATAGGGATATAAAACAGGCATAGAAATCAAACATCTACTGAGAATAAATCATAATGAAGTTTATTTAAAAACAATTCTTTACTATGTACAGAATTTTACCATTGCATTAAAGAACAGATGCAAGCATGCATGCCACTGCCTTGCATGTGCTGGTTTATTCTTATTCAAGAATAACGTTGATGCTGAAGGACCTGGAGCATCCTGAACATTTCCAGCGTTGATTGGTATTATTGATCTATAATTGCCAATGCTGGGACCACTGCTTTGCATTTTGGGCCTAGCACAGAATGGCAGAAGTATATTGAGGGCCACTTCAGAGACTGTTGGAAAGTCTGTCCCAGCCTCAAGCCAAAATTCATTTCATGATTTGATTTTTTTTTTATGAAATTTGAGTCAGCAACGCAAACAGCAATTTTTAAAGTCAAACATTCAAACACAATATAATCCAAAGCTATACCACCAACTTGATACTTACATGCTGAAGAATAGGGGTAGGAAAATATTAAAAGCCTGCTCTCTATAATGAAACCATTCTCTTTGCACAAGAGCCGAGAGCTCTGCGTGTTCAGTAAAGAACACCGCAGTTCATAACACAGAATAGTCTCCACGATAAGCCAAGGCATCTCAAGCAGTCTCCATTGGTGCCACGTGCTGTGCCGGCCTGCCCAGTGCAAAAAGCCCACGTGGGGTGTGCTGAACCTCGGCTTCAGTGAGGTCACATGACACAACACAAGCAAGCACCCTGCATACCTTGGTTTCATTGCACATTTGATTTTGAAATCAGGGTTGGTCCCCACAAGTTCAGAAATGTTTTAACTCTCACCAAATATTTTGAGACCCTACATTGAGTCCACAACACCTTATGGGGAGACCACCCTTGCTTTAAGACACTGGGAAATAGGAGTCTGGGAATCCTGTCATTTGCAACATGGATGAACCTGAAGGCATTATGCCAAATAAAATAAGCCAGGCATGGAGAGCCTTCTGTGGTTTCACTTACACTTAAAATTTAACAGCATTGAACTCACAGCGGCAGAGCGCAGAACGCTAGTTGCCAGGACTGAGAGATGCAGGGAGGATGCAGGGAAAGGAGGCGACACTCCTGTTAGGCATGATGAGCACTTCTGGTTGTGCAGCCTGGTGACTATAGTCAATAATAATATATGTACGGTGGAACTGCTTCTTCTAGAACAGAACAGTCGATCCTGGATTAGGGAGGAGGTTCGCAAGGTTCCTGAGATGAGAGGAGGGAAGAGCCTCTGGTGAGACCGCTGCTCATAAGCTGTATGGGGAACTGGAAATGTGGGTAGCCTGCGTGAGCTACCCTTTGTGTCACCGTGGGGCACAGTGTCCGCAGTGCCGTTCATGCTCCAGAAGAAACGCCCAATTAACTCATGGCCTTACCAACTGGACTTGGATGAAGCGGTTTCTTTGGTCGTCTGGAATTCACCAGCTCAGATTGTAAATGATCTTGCCACCAAAAATGTGTGTAAGGGTATCAGCTGCTGTATTCGGTCCTTTGTTGCTGTGCCCAAATGCCTAAGACAGCTTCGAGAAGCAGCTCAAGGGAGAAAGGACTTGGCTCAGGTCGTAGATAGGAAAGCATGGCAGTGGACCTGCCCCTGTCTGTGGAGGCAGGAGCTTACGGAGCAGCTCTCTTTTGCCTCAGCTTGCTCACATCTTACTAGAACAGGAAAGCTAAGAGCTCAGCCTGAGACACAGACTATAATCCTCAAGGCTGGCCCCTCAGTGGTCCATCGCCAACACTGACGCCCTGCCTCCTAAAGTTTCCACAGCCTTTTAAAAGTACAGCACCACTATCCAGGGACCCAGAGTTCAAACGCATGTACCTGCAGGGCATATTTCACATTCAAATCATAAAGCTGTTTTTCTCATTGCTTTGACAAAATATCTGAGAGACACACCCCACTATATCTACATTGTATCTACAGAAAGAAGTATGGATTCCGGCTCAGGGTTTCAGAGAGTTCAGGCCATGCATGACCTGACACACACTTGGCCCTTCACACTTGAACAGAGCATCATGGCGGCAGGAGTGTGTGGTGGGGGACCACTGCTTACATCCCAGCAGATGGGGAGCACAGTGAAAGATTAGAAGAAGTCCCAGTGAATAGACTCACAAAGACATGTCCGGATGACCATAGGCCCCGCCTCCTAAAGTTTCCAGAACTCCATAAAACAGAACCACCAACAGAACTCGCTAAGACAGAACTTTGAGGCCAAGCATTCAAAGTATGATCCTGTGAGGGACATTTAATATTTAAACCATAATAATAATTAGGTGATGGATACATGGATTGACTTGATCTAACATCTCATAATGTATGCATAAATCAAAATATATTATGCATCCCAAATGTATAATGTTTATTTATCAGTTGTACTTTGATAAAGTTGGGGTGGAAAACAAAATCATTGAGGAGAAGATGAACTATTTATTAACGTCATTAGGACATCTAATTAGCCATTGAGAAAATTAGATCCCCGTGTCATACTTTATACCAAAGCAAATTCTAGGTGGGTCAGGGACTGAAACGTTTTTAATGAAAGAATTAGCCTGAAAGGAACCACAGAGACAGTTTGAACAATAATTTTAATGCGTGAGAAATCCTCAGACAAAGCCCTCAGAAAGGGGCAGGGGAGACTAATTTGGCTTTATAGAAATAAAAAAAACTTCTTTAAGGCAGAAGTGAGTGTTAGCAGTTACAAGTCAAATGATAGAGCTAGAGCGATGGTTCCGATGTTAAGAGAGCCTGGGTTCAGGTTCCAGAGGCCACGCAGTAGCTCACAACCATCTGTAATTGCACTTCCAGGGAGTCTAGTGCCCTCTTCAGTTCTCGATTGACACTGCATGCGCATGGTGTGTAATAAAAAACCTGTAGGCAAAATAAATATTCGTAAATAAGCCTAAAAGATAAGTAAAAGACAACAAACTGGGAGATATATCTGGTACATGAAAAGCCATTACAAATCGATAAATTGTCAGACTTAGTAGTGTGCACTGGTAATCTCAATCAGGAGAATGAGGCAGGAGGATCACCATGAGTTAAAGACCAGCTTGGACTAAATCATTTGACTCTTTCAAAAAACAAAAACAAAATCAATAACTCAGTAGAAATATGGTCAGAGAGCACTCAGGAATCCACAGCACAGGAGACAGGCCTGGAGCATTTGGAAGGACCGTTAATTCCACCCACAAGAAAAACAAACTTGCGAACTGGTGAACTTGAAAGTTGAAAGAATGGTTAGGATAAATGAACTATCCATCAACAGGTGATTCCTTAAGTCCTGACAGTGTATGCATACAGCAAGACACCAAGAAGCCATTTAAAGGGATGAGGAAAGGACCTACCCAGGTGTCCCTAAGCATATACTCAAATTAGAAACATGTTCACTTTCTTTTATAAAGAAAAAAAGTGTTCACACAAAACTTGTAAATAAATGTTCACAGAAGCACCATTCATAGTAGTAAAAACATAGAAACAAAATATCCACTGTTGAATGGGTAAACCAAGTGTGGTAAACCCGGGCAATGGGACATTGTTTTGCAATGAAAAGGAATGAAACAAAGTACTTACACCTGCCACAATGTGATTGAGCTTTAAAGACATTAAAGAACACGAATACCTACCTGGAGAGATGGCTCAGCGGTTAAGAGCATCGACTGGCTCTTCCAGTGGTCCTGAGTTCAATTCCCAGCAACCATGTGGTGGCTCACAACCTTCTGGTGTATCTGAAAACAGCTATAGTGTGCTTATATACATAAGAATAAGTAGATAGTCCTTTAAAAAAAAATAAAGACAAACACAAGAGATCACCTGTGGATGATTTCATGTATATGAAGTGAGACAGAAAACAGGTAGTGGTTGTGTGGGCTGTAGATCAAAGAGGGGAGACTGGCTGCTGGTGAGTGCAGGGGTCTTTGTGGGGTGACAAAAAGTGTCATGTTAGCCAGTGGCAGTGAACCTTGTAAATATATATATTTATATTTATTTTAAACAGCCAGGTGTGTGTGCATTTAAAACTATAAGATTTTGGTTGGTTGGTTGGTTGGTTGGTTGGTTGGGTTTTTTTTTGAGACAGGGTTTCTCTGTGCAGCCCCTGGCTGTCCTGGAACTCACTTTGTAGACCAGGCTGGCCTTGAACTCAGAAATCGGCCTGCCTCTGCCTCCCAAGTGCTGGGATTAAAGGCGTGTGCCACCACACCTGGCCTTGTTTGTTTGTTTGTTTGTTTGTTTGTTTTGGAAAACTACAAGATTTTAAAAGGGTGAATTTTATCGTATATGAATTGTATCTCCAACAACAAAAAAGTAGGAGGGACCCTCTCTCTAAAACAGCGATTCTCAACCTCCCTAATGCTATGACCCTTTAATACAGTTCCTCATGCTGTGGTGACCACCCACCCCCACCATAAAATTATTTTTGTTGCTACTCCATCACTGTAATTTTACTACTGTTATGAATTATAATTAAATATCTGCTATCCCAGTGGTCTTAGGTGGCCCTGTGAAAGGGTCATTTGATCCCCAAGGGGGTCACAACCGACAGATTGAGAGTCACTGCTCTAAAAGACAGTGTCCTGTGAGAAACAAAGTTCAGAACTCTCTGGGCACAGAACACTGTGTACGCAGACCTGCCTCTACCTTCCCACACTGTCCTGAAGAAGACACAGAACTGGGGGTGAGCTCTAGGAGTCTTGGGGGTAGAGGTGGAGGGAGACATTGTATTATAGATATCCTTGAACCATGAGAATTTATTACTTATTCAAATATTAAATGGAATTTAAATTGTAAAAAATCGAAGTGACCCTTCTGTCAAATGTAGGAATTCACTGTAATTGCTACCAGCAGCCTTAGGAGGAGACAGGCCTGGGGTCCAGGTACCCATGTCCAGCAGTCCTTGGGTCTGAGTGGTGGGGATGGCCCAAGACCAGTGGGGCTCTGGCAAGGCCCAACTGGAACCACAGGAGGGCACGATCTAGGGACAGTTGGAGGGACGGGGGGAAGGGAAGAAGACACTCAAGTGATTTGTTCTAGAAAGAAGAGCTTTGGTGTGTGGTCCTGAGAACCAGAGCCAGCTTCTAGGAGCTGTGGTGAAGCCAAGGACAGGGAGCGGGACAGGCTAAGAGAGAGCCTGGCCTGGTGACCTTCTAACCTACCAAGTGGCTCTTGCCAGTGATAAACTGTGTGTGCCTGCTCTGGACTGGGCCTGGGCTATAGAGTCAGAACATATATGGGCTAGCTACTCTATGTCATGGGGACCACAATACCTGATAGAAATAGCCAAAGGAGGTGACGGTCACTTCTGGCTGTTGCAGGGTCTTCAGTCCACTGTGGTGAGAGAGGCTTGGCACAGAAGCTCAGTCTGTGGCAAGAGAAGCGTGGGGCAGAGAGCACATCACATCAGGACATGAAGCAGGACTGGGCATCACCCCCTAGTGAGCCCCTCAGAAAACCACGCCTCCCAAAAGATCGGCAGAGTCCTCAGACAGCACCAGGAGCTCCGGAGGAAGATTTCAAAACACAAGCCAGGTAAAACACAAGCAGGTACTTTCCGTTCAAACCACAACAGCCCTGGCCTTCTAGCAGATTTATTACTGACCCATTGTCCAAAGCAACCTACAGGACCAAGCCCATAGTCCCAGAATGAAGGTGCTACAAGATTATAGGGCACCTTGGGGACATGGGCAGATCATTAACTGTGTCCTCCCAAAGCTAGCTCTGCCTCGTTGTCTTCAGAGTGACAGCCATCCCCACCATGGGGACCTATCTCCATGCTAAGCAACAGGCATCATGTGAAATAGACCCTAGCCTGTCCCACGGCCCCAGTGCAGAGCTGACAACAGGAGTATGGATTGGGACAGAGACGGTGTAAGAACTCTGAGACTAGACAGGCCTGAATGTGATTTCCTCTTGTAGACTCCACAGACCCGAACAACTCACTTCTCTTTGAGCATCCCAGTCCTTCCTGACAACCAAGGATGCTAAGAGACATCACTGCCTCGAGATCTCTATGTATTGAGTGCTGGCACCTCTGCTGGTCACCATATTGTCACTTTCCCCATTCTTCTGATGAGAAGCATGAGGCCCTGAGAAAAGAGGAGGAAAAAGCTGAGTTGACTCTATTGTGCCTCCTCCCTAGGCCCTAACCCCCCAGTGATGGGACTCATCCTTGGCCCCAAGACTGGACCAACTTACACAGTCATAAATTAATGTTTTTAGAAACTCAGGTGGCTGGCGCCGGGCGTGGTGGCGCACGCCTTTAATCCCAGCACTCGGGAGGCAGAGGCAGGTGGATTTCTGAGTTCGAGGCCAGCCTGGTCTACAGAGTGAGTTCCAGGACAGCCAGGGCTATACAGAGAAACCCTGTCTCGAAAAACCAAAAAAAAAAAAAGAAAAGAAACTCAGGTGGCAAGCCTGCCTCCCCGCTTCTCTGTGGGCTTTGAAGGATACTGTGGAAGCAGCTTTTTCTATTTCTATCGCTATACAAGTTTCTACTGTTTTCATTTAGAGCTGCAGGGCATAGTGAAAAGGCCCAAGCAGAAGTTCTACTCCGGAGGAATACAGAAGAGGTACAGGCTCCAGACGCTCCTAGTGGCATTCATAGGTGAGTCTTTGCCCCAGCTGCTATAAAGCAATTCCCCCTGGAAGTCATACATCGAGAGGGGCTCATGTGGGTAGAACCCTGATCATTCAGCTCCACAGGGCTGATTCGGGATCTTCCTGGGGGCCCAGCAGCCTCCATGGCCTGCACAGCTTCGGCCTGCACTTTGGAATGGCTTCCTCAGCTCCTAGCAGAGGGAGCAGCGCTCATGGTTCATGCTTGGACTGCCCCTCCATCACCTCTAGATCACTAAGATCAAACCCAAACCAGAGATGAGCGAGGAGCAGGAGGCCTGCAGGTACTGGCTGACCGGATGGTTGCCTGTGGCCTCCACCTCAGTGAGATAAGCTTGCCTCTCTGGGAGCTCAAGGTTGATTGGCAATGAGAGGCTGACCTAGAAACCAGAGAGAGCCAAGAGCGTGACAACCCTGGAGGTGGTGACCCAAGAGGAAGTTGGAGAATGAGACTTGTGGGAATCAGTGTATCCCTGGGTCTGCCACGCCCAAACACGACAAAAGCAAAGGGACACTTAGCGCAACTTCAAAGACAAGTGATAAGTCTGTAATGATCCCAGCAGGAAGCATGTGTCACATTCAAATTCAACCAAAATTGGTACATCTGTCAACAGAGTGTGGCCAGAGTGTGACTTGAGGATGTCAACCAAGGACAGCAGAGCACCCAGGATGTCAACCAAGGACAGCATAGCACCCAGGATGTCAACAGGGTACAGCACGGGCGCTCAGGCCAAGGGAGTAGTAGGCAGCTGACATTAACCAGACCTGAATGGCCAGAGAAGGAATGTGTCCTGGACCTTTGCAGAGGACAAGAGCTGAAATGCATAGCCCCGTCCTTCTCCCTGCTCGTGGCTCCCAGCAGGACAAAGGGCCCGCAGCTCTCTGCATATAAGGGAAGAGGGCAGAGGGGACATGAAAACAGGTATGTGGAAGTTGGACAAATAAATGGCTGGCACCAGCAGCAAGCACTCTGGCTTTGAAAAACAAAGACCTGCCCAGATACACTGAGGTAGCATCTCAGAAGCCCGTGTCCCCAGCAGCTTAGTCAAGGTGACCTTTGGCCCAGCCAGCTCATCCCTCTGGCACTAGGACCCAGTCTCCTCCTCCAGTGACCCCCTTTCAAAGTCAGAAGGCAGAAAGCTAAACAGCCCCTCTCTGATCCCACTGTCAATCCCGTATCTGGGCCCGGGACTCATTTTCAAACCAACCAAGCGTCAGAAGTCACACATCAGGCTTATCTCTGCCGCCACTCATCTCCACAAGCCCTTCTCCCTGGTCCCTGTCATTCCCAGACAAATAGAACCCCTCCCCCTGCCCCAAATCCTAATGGATGTCTGAACTCAGGGCGCAGCGCCCAGCCTTGCAGAGGCCCCAGCCAGCCTCTGCATGCTGCACAGGTTCCTAACTGCCTCTCCAGGCAGATAGCAGATTCCTCCCAGGTCTCAGTCCCAAGAGGTGAAGAGCTGGGAACAGTCCTCCCCACCCTCCCCCTGTGCCAGTACTAAAAGGGTCACTGTTTCTGTTCGCTAACTGCAGGAGGGACTGGGGTCTATATTCTTGCCTCTCTGATTTAATGCTATTCATTCTGTAAGCTTCTGTCCCTCTCGCCTGTTTTGCCCTTGACAGTGGCAAGGCCCCTTGTCAGTCCCCAATGGCTGTGAGCAGGTAGCGATTTTTGGAAACAGACACCTGGTTGGAATCCTTGCTGTCAGTATTAGCCAGGCAGTACTCAGTCACTCATTCATTCATGCATTCATTCATTCATTCTCATTCATTCAACAAACGGATTCCTTGTTGGAGACACTGCGGAAATGGGATGGCAAAGCCTGGGCCAAGGAGCTTCCACATTAACTGGAAGGCAGATAAACAACTCAAAAAGAAAACACAGCCAAAGGCAGAGAAGCCTGGGGGGTAGGGTGGGGATGGAAGAGAGAGAGAGGGACTAAAAGAAAAGGTGATGGTAAGATTCTGTGTGTCTCTCTGTCTGTCTGTCTGTCTGTGTCTGTGTAACTGTATATCTGTGTGTGTCTATGTCTGTGTATGTGTCTGTATGTCTTTGTATGTGTCTATGTCTGTGTGTCTTTGTCTATGTCTGTGTGTGTATGTGTGTACATTTGTGTGCCTGTGTGTCTCTGTATGTGTATCTATGTCTGTGTGTGTGTCTGAGTCCTGAGTCTGTGTGTCTGTGTATCTGTGTGTCTTTGTCTGTGTGTCTGTGTTTGTGTTTCTCTGTGTATGTATCTATGTGTCTGTACCTCTGTGTGTATGTGTGGTGTATGCACTTGCACATGTACATGAAGGTCAGAGGTTGACCCCAGTATTCTCATTCTCTCTCTTTCTCTCTCTCTCTCTCTCTCTCTCTCTCTCTCTCTCTCTCTCTCTCTCTCCAAATCCATCAGCTAGGTTGGCTGGCAATGAACCCCAGGATCTGCCTGTCTCTACACCTCTACACCCTTGGTGCATGGCCTAAGTGCATGGCCACCCCTAGCTTTTGCAGGCGTCCCGGGTTCTGAACTTGGATCCTCATGTTTATGCCAAATGCACTTTCCACGCTGAGCCATGGCCTCAGCACCAAGCTAGGATTTTCTGTAGAGGTGACTTTGAAATAAGACCTTGAGCAATTATCCAGCCACTCAGAGCCCATGTGCTCAGGGGGAAAGAAGAGTTAATTTTCCTCAAGTCTGTCTCTTCAAGTTGATAAAAACTTACATAAATTAATATATGTTAAGTGCTGGCCCACAGTCTGGCATATAATAAGTTTCCAGTTAATTGCAGCTTCGTGTCTAGCTAAAGTGAGAGGAACGTGAAGAGCCCCTGAAAATGGTGCCCAACCCAAAGGCTTGACCTCTTGGAGTAGGTAGGCTGCCCTCCAGAGTCACCCTAGGCCTCTGAAGTGAGAGTGTTCCAGCCCAGGCTGAGGGTACCCAATAGCCTGCACCCCTAAACTGAAAGCCTGGAGAGAGCTCTAGCCCTGCCACAGCCAGAGCCATGCCTCAATGTACTGTTTCCTGGTGCTCCCTGAGCTGCTGCCTCAGTGTCCCCCATGGGCCTCTGTCTTCCTGCTCTGTCATGAGTAAGATGGATCACGAATATCAATGACCTATTTTAGGGGATCCTGCCCACACAGTCCCTCCCCTTCCCCCTTCTGTCCTCCTCCCCCTCCCATCATCCTCCCCCTTCCATTCCCCTCCCCCTGGCTCCCACACACTCCTTCCATTCCAGCCCTTCCCACCCCATCCCAGCTCTGGCTCTTTCTCTATCCAGGAACTAGAATCCCATCACTCCCCCACTTTTCTGGGAGCATAGCTGACTGAAGGGACAGAGGGCAGCCTGGGACAACCAGGATAAAACCCTTTACCCCAAAGGGATAACACAGAGTCCCTTCTTCCCCATCGGGTCTCAATGCTGACCACTGCTGACTGGTGGCAGGAAATTGGTCTCTAACCCAGCTAACCCAGCTTGGGCCAAAGGATTAAACACTCATGGAAGGAGAGAATCCATATGAAGAAAGGGGGAGGGGTAGAGAGGCCGCTATGGCAGAGGAGACGGAGCTGTTCTTCAGAGATAAGCCCCTGCCTGGCACTCCATCCTGGGGACCTCCCCTTCTGCCCCCTCAGGAGCTGTGGTGGCAACCGTGACATCAGACAGCCAGATCCCATGCCTGTCCCTCCTCACTATCAAGACCCATTCCTTCATCTGTCTATGAAGATGGCGTCGCTCCCATCTGTCAAAGCCTCACCATTTCCTCCCCAGCCTTAACTGATTCCTGTTTATGTGACCCTCCCCCAGACACCCCTAACCACTTACAGTATGCCAAGTATTGTATATACAGTGTTTATCCATCCTCCTCTTGGGAGCAATCGTTTCTCCATCTCACAAGTGAGGACCAGAGAAGGGACAAGTCTCACCCAAGGACACACAGCTGGCAAACAAATGAGAAAGACCCAGGTTTGGCCCAAGCTCATCTGACCACAGGGCCCAGGGTCCAAGTGCTTTGCCATGACCCTCTCCCACCCTGATCTCTTACCAACACCTTGAGACTCTCACACAACCCTGTCATGGATGCCATGACCGTCCATACTCCTGTATCTCTGCCTGCCTCTTTTCTTAGACTGAGGTTTTCAGAGATGGGTCAGGACTTTACATTGCTCTTACCCCAACCCTTCAGAAGCACACAGAGCTTGCTTCCTCTGTGGACAGGACAAGGCTCTCCCAGCACATGTGGCCAGCATAGAGCGAACGCTAAGAGTACACAGCTCCCACTCTCTTGCTTCCGATGTCTTCGATGAAGGAATTTGGCCAGCTGGTGCCCCCACCACCTCCAGCTTGGCTTGGTGCCTGCTAAACACTCCTCACCACCACCACTCCAAGCCTCTCCTTACAGCATTTCCTAAATCTCCTGAGCCTTTGCATTTTAAACAGGCCCGATTGTATCAGACTTCCCCCACACACACCCCCACACACCCCAGTCTTTCCAGCGGCTGAGTCCTACCCAAGTTTGATGAACTGATCCGCAGTCAGATAAATCGCATCAGCTGTCGGCTTTGCTGAGGCTGGGGAATGACATTTTCCAGATCTGCTCAAGTTTAATGTGAAGGAGCCCTTCCTGCCACAAACCAGCAGGGCCAGGTGAGACGAATCAAGAGTTTTATACAAATGTCCCACTCCGATAATCCGGGCCATGCAGGCTGGCTCCTAGCTCCCTGTGGTTTCAGGGAGGCTGGGAGCCAGCAGACAGCAGGCCAAGGAGGGCATGGGAGATGCAGCCTCCCCTTCTGCCTTGATGGTAATTGGCAGTATTTCCATGCATTTCCATGCGGAATTATGCCATAAATTTACTTGGCTCCAAATGGGGCTGCTCCCAGCAGGGAAGGCACCCAGGGAGGATGGAGATGCTGGCAGAGGAAAGGGAGCTGGTCCACACTCTAGGGCTGAGATCTCTGGACACCCCCAGCCCCAGCCTTCAGTCAGCTCTCTTGCTAGCTTCTCCTGGGAGGGAAGCCTGAGGATTTCAACCCAGAGTTCTGAGGATTAGAGACACCGGACCAGGAGATATAGAATAAAGAAGTCTGGAGGGATGGGTGGGCAGGTAAGAGCACTTGCTGCTCTTGCAAAGGACCTGAGTTCGGTTCTCAGCGCCCATATCAGACAGCTTACAACCTATACATCTTAACCTATACATCCTTACATCTACAGGAGATCTAATGCCTAGAGATACTGGGGATCAGAGAGCATGAGACATGTAAGGGGATCCTGACAGTCTCTTCCAGTCCTCAGACTGGACCAGACACTGGCCTTATTATGTCCTTACCACTAATGGCCACTGCTGTCTCCCTGGCTGCTCAGCTGCCAGGACCAATCTACCATAGTCCACCCTTGTCATCAAGACTGTCAGCTGGGACCCTGTGAAGTGGGTCCTGGGCTCAGGGACCTGAATAAGCCAAAACTCTGGGATGTGGGTACAAATGTACATTCGCCTATACCCACACAGTCAGCAAGGACGTGCGGCTGGCAAGATAGTCCTGTCAGCAAAGTTCTCCCAAGGATCTGAGTTCAATTCCAGAACCCACATTAAAAAAAAGAAATCAGGCATGCTGGTATTTGCCTATAATCCCAGGGCTGGGGAGGTAGAAACAGACACATTCCCTGACACTTGCTGGGCAGCCAGCCTTGCTTAACTGGCAGATTCCAAGCCAAGTGTACAACACCCAAGGTTGACCTCTGACCTCCATACATAGGCACGTACACATATGAACTCATACCTTCATATACATTCATTCACAAACACACACTTACACATACAGACTTAGCAAGGACCCGTGTTTGATTTGTAATGAATTTAAAGGGTTTTTTTTAAATGAATAATTTTTGCAAAACTAATTAAGAGGGATTGAAGCCCAGAGAAGAGCTAATGAGCTATGCATATCCCTGGCATTCACCCTGCTGCTGAGGCTGAGGAAAGAGACCCCCCTCCCATGCCATAGTCACAGAGAGACTAGGCTGTGCCTCCTGCTGCCAACCCTCTCAGCTGGGACACAGGGGCAGCTCCAAGAGTGCACAAGAGGGCGGAGTGTTGGCAGAGGATCTGACTTCAAATATCAGCACCCGCTTTGAGGGGTGCCCCCAAACTTGCTTCAGGGGGTCTGGTCCAGAGTCTGAAAAAAGGTATTTCCGTGAACCCCATGGAAGAGGTCGAGGCTGTGAGACCACAAGCTCTACTCTCAGGGCTTCTACATTAGCCACTTCCAGCTGCAGCGCCTGCTTTAAGACCTGGGCTTGAATCCTCGAGTGAACCAAGAGCTGACAAAGACCCTCCAGACCCGGTCCTTGGCGGTAATGAGCCTGGGCCATCAAAAGGATTAAAGCCTTTCGAGGACTCCAGTGAGCCTCCAAAAGTCACCTTCACTGTCATGCTGTCCCCAAAAGCAGCCAAGGGTCCTACGGAGCTATTCGTTCATCTAAACTTACCCAGCCCTGGCAGCCTGCAGTCCCCACAGGACCAATGGGAACATCAAAGCTCAGAGCAGTGATGTTTCTTGTGATATCCCTAAGGTCACCTCAGGGAGGATGTGGCTGGGTCAGAGCCCCATGAACTTGACGGAGCCTGTGGGATTCCTAACCATGCTGCCACCCTGTCAGCCTCTGACTGCTAAATACAAATACTGACAGGAGGAACACAGAGTACAAGGAGCTTCCCTGGAGTTCTGCCCCGGAGTCTCTCAGGGTCCTGGTGCTCATTCTTGGGAACAGCAGACAGGGAAGGTTCCAGAGACCTCCCTCCTCAGCCGCACCTCTCCACAGAGCCAGCTGAGAGACCCAGACCTTCTGCTTAATTAATTAATCATCACAAACTGGTCAAAGCAATGAGTGCAGCAAGCCGAGGGTGGGCCGGGAAAGCCTCTGCCCTCCCGTGAACTTGACTGAGCCTACAGAATCCCTAACCACATTGCAATCATGTCTGCCCTTGGCTGGCCTCTGAATTCGGAACACAAATACACCCATGAGCAAGAACTTTTGCTCACCGCGTATTGAACCCTTGGTCTAGCAGACACTGCACAAGCCCCTTGGCCGATCTCTGCAGCAACCCTTCAGCATTCTTTGTTCCATTAAACATAATATATAGGCTGAGGGCAGAGCAGTATGCTTAGCTCACGCAGCTAATGAGTGAGCTAGGATTTCACTTCTCACCCAAAGTCTATTTCTTCTTGCTTGTCTGGCTTTTTTCCTTCTGAGTTATCTTCCTTGAAGACTTCTATTCAGGCTCCAAAACCCAGCCGATCCTGACTCTCTCTTTCCACCTCTCCTAGGCGGGGTTAGTCATTCTTATTAGAATTCAAAGTATAGTTTTGACTTAGGAGGTGGCATCTGACTGGAGCAAACGCCTGCATTTTGCTCTGCTAATTATCCCTCCTCCTTACGCTGCACATCCAAGAAATGATAGCAAAATAGCTGGCTCCACAGCCTGGGATCTTAGTTTTTTTAATTGTGTTACGATATCATAACATACAATTTGCCAGTTTTAATTGTGTAATTCAGTGGCATTAAGTGTGTTCGCGTTGTTATACAACCATCTGTACCATCCATCTCCTGAACATTAACATAGCCCCCGCTCCAATGCCATCCCTGGGACAATGACTCCCTGTGCCCTCCCCCCCAGCCCCTGGAGCCCTGTGTTCAGCTCTCTATGAATCTGATGACAGTCGATCTTCCATGTGAATGGAAGCATTCTGTGCTCTCACTCTTGAGCTTGCTCGTACTCTTTCTCCCTCCCCCTCCCTCCCCCTCCCCTTTGCTCTCATTCCTCAGTCTCTCTCTCTCTCTCTCTCTCTCTCTCTCTCTCTCTCTCTCTCTCTCTCTCTCTGTGTGTGTGTGTGTGTGTGTGTGTGTGTCTATCTGTCTGTCTGTCTCTCCCCCTGCCCTCTCTCTGTGTTTGTGTTCATGTATTGAAATACAGGCACAGATGTGCTTCAATGTGCATGCTCGGGGGTCAGAGGACAACCTTAGAGAAGGCAGAATAACAGAGTCTCTTGTTCTTTGCTGTGTACGCCACGCTAGCATCTCCTTAAGCTTCTGGGAATTCCCCTGCCTCCGACTCCCACCTCAACATTAGGGCACTGCAGTTATAGATGCTTTGTGTGGGTGCTGAGGATCCAAACATAGGTCCTCGTGTTTGTGTGACAAAGGGTTTGTGTGCCAAATCCTGGCCCTGGCTTTGTCATTTTTTATGTCTGACTTTTTATTTTTCATTTAAAGATTTTTTTTAATATACGCTGAGGTTCTTGTCTACATATATGTCTGTGTTAGGGTGTCAAACCCCCTGAAATGGGAGTTTTAGGCAGTTGTGAGCTGCTATGTGGGTGTTGGGAATTGAACCCAGGTCCTCTAGCAGCCAGTGCCCCTCACAACTGAGCCTTCTCTCCACCCCAGGTAACTGGCTTCTTTTATTCAGCATCCTCAAGTGTCCTCCATGTGAGAGCAGATATGAGAATGTCCTACCTTCCTAAAGCTGAGTGATATTATATTGCACCCAAAGGCCACAGTTTGTCCACGGGTGACACTGAGCTGACTCTGCCTTTTGGCCCCTTATAGGAATTGCTGCCATGAGTAGTGTGTGCAGTTAGAAGTGTGTATACCTCGAAGCAATGTTGAGTTCGGTTCACTGCACCTACTCTGCATGTTACACTTAAGGCAATGAAAGTTGACCCCCCTCTCAGATCTGTCACCTGAATTACACACACACATACACATCTCTACTCCCCTCTGCTTCAGTCCCTGTCTCCCAGATTTTGGTCTGTTCCAGCCTCTGGGGGTTTGCACATGTATGAGTGCCCAGCCCAACTTGTGCACAAGAGCATTTTGAATCCTCCTACCTCTGGAGCTGGTGTTCCTATTGCTGAACCCTCTTCACCCCTGGCTCTTGTGGCAAACTGGAGCTGGACCCGACCTGAGAGTCTCTCGAATGCCTGTCTCACTTCTAGAACCACCCCTCATCCATGGCTGTTGGTTCTCACCCAGCGATGCTCCTGCACCCTCTTCCCTTCTTCTTGCTTCACCGCTGCCCTGGGGACCACATCCGCAGCCTGCTTCCTTAACTCACTCTGCAGCCTGATGGCAGGCCCTTGGCACAGCCCATATGCTCACCTCAGGAGCAAACCTTTGCCTGTCCTAGAAGGCCCCAGAGAGCTGGTGTTCCCTTTGATCTCCCACCCTGCCTCTCCTGTGTTTCCTCACGGGAACTTGCTCTGTGACACCTCAGAGGTTGTATGTGCTGTCCCCTTTGTCCTTACCCACCACACTGTCTCCCACCTCTCTGCTGCCTGGTCCCCGCCTCAGTCTAGTGTGACTTCTTCAGAGAAACCCTCTTTAGCTTTGATCTGTTCAAGCTACATCAGAACAGTGGGGTCCCAAACAGCCATGGGTTCTTTGCCTTCATAGCAACTCCTGGAACTTACGATGGTATAATTATTAGGATATGATATTAGCTCCTCTCTGTCCTTGCTATGTGATTACAGTTCCAACAGTGCAGGGTCTTCCCTGTCTTGCTCCTCCCTGGATCTACAATACTGATGCCCAGAAATGGTGTTTGAATGGTTAGGATTAAGCACCTCCTGCCTGACCTTGGAAATGACCTTCACCTACAGGCAAATTGTATACTACCCTTTCACACTGCAACAAAATCACAGCTTCTTGCCAATATATGTGGTCCACACAGTCCCTGTGGCATGCATGTGCACACATACATGCACTCTCACATGCATGTGAGTATATGTATGAATACATTTGTTCTGCCACCCATGACAAGTTAATGGACCATTCAGTCCTGAGCTGAGGCACAAATCCAGGTCTCCCCCATTCCAGCCACCCTCATATACACACAAACACACACACATACATACACACACACACACACACACATACACACATATATATTCTCATGTGTGTGTGTATCCATTGGCCTATGAAGTCACCAGAGACGTGCATATACACACTGCCACACATTACCACATGGGTATTCATTGCCATAGCTACATTCACATATGGCCACACCCATAACCTAACTTTCCACTCCCACTGTCTCACACCCATCATGAGCACACATACACAGGAAGGCACATGTCACCCAGACTGGCATCCACATGGCCCAGACAACTAGTGGTACAGGGCGTTTGGAGGCTGGGCCTAAGGTAACCTTTCTCAGCTCTTGGATAGAGACTCGGAGACCTCCCCCCAAAAAGCCTCCTTCCCTTTATCCAGTACATTCCATGTCTTCCTGGGGGCGTCTACCCCTCATCCCAGCTCTTGGGCTGTAGGCGCGAAGCAAGAGCAGATGCATAGCCGTGCCGAAGGATGCAGAGGACACGAAGGACCCACTTGGCGGAAATGTTTACTATGCCACAACCACAGTAATTATTGTTTTTTATGCATTTCCGTATGAAATTACTCGTCCTGATTCTTGGGGAGAATTCAAATGAGAAAGATTCCCAAACAACAGTCTCAGCTGCTTGATGAGGGGCCATTGTCTCCTCTCTGGGTGTGAGCACTTCCCGCCCTGGAAAGTGTGAAGACAGCACTGCGCTACTAGGTCAGAGGAAGACCACAGAGCGTTTGCGAATACGGTGGGGGCTGGGGACCTTACTGTGTGTCTGTCTCTCTAAGTGCGTGCATTTATGGAGGGTTAGAGAGATGTGCTGTGTATGTGTGTGTGTGTGTGTGTGTGTGTGTGAGTGTGAGAGAGAGAGAGAGAGAGAGAGAGAGAGAGAGAGAGAGAGAGAAAGAGGTGTATGTGTGTTTGTGGGTGGTGCATGTATGTATGGTGTGATGTGGTGTGGTATGGTGTGGTATGGTATGGTGTGGTGTGGTGTGGTGCATATATTTGTGGAATGGGGTGGGGGTAGTGTATTATGTGGTGTGATTGTGGGGAGCGTGCGGCAGTGTGTATGTGTGATGGAGGATGTTTGAGAAGTGTAGGGGTGTATATGTGTGTGTGGGATGTAGTATGTATATGTGTAGGTGGTGTGTGTGTGTGTGTGTGTGTGTGTGTGTGTGTGTGTGTGTGTGGTTTGGGGAGGGGAGATGCTGGTCCAGGTTTTATTGCTGCATCAACAAGCTATTTCAAAATTAAGTGGCTTGAGGCACAATCGCTTTGTCATAGCTCACGATTTTATGGCTCAATCCAGGGTGTTGGTGCTAGGGAGAAGGTTCAGCAGTTAGAAGCATTTGCTCTTCTTACAGAGGACTGGGGTTGGATTCATAGCACACACACAGGATACGTCACAACAGCCTGTGACCCTAGCTCCTGAGAATCTAATACCCTCTCACCCTCTTCTGGCTTCTGTGGCATACATAAATAAAGATAAAAGAAAATCTTTTTTTTTTCTTTTGAAAGGAAGGAAGGAAGGAAAGAAGGAAGGAAGGAAGGAAGGGAGGGAGGGAGGGAGGGAGGAAGGAAGGAAGGAAGGAAGGAAGGAAGGAAGGAAGGAAGGAAGGAAGGGAGGGAGGGAGGGAGGGAGGAAGGAAGGAAGGAAGGAAGGAAGAGCGAAATCCAGGCTGCCCCCCAGCTGGGTAATTTTCTTCGGAGCCACTGGGACAGAAATGGCAGCTTCCATAGGAGAGAAAGCTAATCTAGGTCCAAGATGACTCCTCACGCGCCTGGTACCACAAGCAGCTGGCTCAGTCACAACCTTCATCACACACCCACGCGTAGCTTCTACACAGGACAGCCTCAGATCACAGGACCTCCCATGTGGTGACTCGGAGTTCCAAGAGAGGTTCCCGATAGGTTAAGAAGCTGTGAGGCTTGCCACAGCCAGCCCTGGGAAGTCTCTAAGCCCAGCCCTAATCCACAGCTAGGAGACTAGATGCCACCTTTCCATGGGGAAAATGGCGGAAACTTTGCAGCCATCTCTAACTCATCACCACATGTATCACCGTGTAGTGAGAAGTCCCCAAGCTAAAGGGACTTTCGAGATGGCCCACTGCCTCACTGCCTCAACACACAAGCTTCATAGCAATGAGAAGCCTAACCAACTTCTCTGAGCCTCAGTTTCCTGCTCTGCCAAATGCTGTTAATATAAAGGAATCATATGTCTACGTCAGCCAGGCTAACACTGCCCAGTGCTAGCTGTTATATCCTAGGCACCTCATTCATCCTGCCTTCCTACCCTGGAACCATAGGAGATGCTTGGGCAGACGTGCCTAGAAGAGACAGACACTCCCTTGAGGCCCTGACAGCTTTCCTAGTTGCATCCTGGACCTAGCAACCCACAACAGCCCCCTCTCTCCAGCCCACCGCTGAGCCTATCTGTGCTGGTGCCAAGGCCCAAGGTGAGCCCTGGAGCCTCCACCATCTGCGCCAGCTGGGCTGACTGGAGGCAGCTTCAGCCGCTTGGGGGCATCCCTGGCTAACAATGGCGTTAATTTTTCATTTGTTTGTTTGATTTTTCTGCAGTGAATAAGGAATGTTGGAACAACATCTAGAGCTGCCCCAGGCTGAGGTACACACAGCGACAGCAGTGTTGGCAGGCTCAGAAGACAGCATCCTTGTCTAAGCACAGCCATACAACCGCAGACGTGCAGATATGCACATAGGCACATCTTAGTACACACACATACAAATACACCAAGCCTACACACATGTGTGTCCATGTGCATACACGTGCATTTGCACACTTAAAGCAGTGCATACATGGGCATGACTTCAGGCATGTGCTCAAATATAGGTATGTATGCCCACATGTATGCATGCACATGGATGCACACTTGTACACGCAAACACAGTCACTGTCAAATCTCCAGGCCCAGGCTCAGGCTAAAGACTTGTGGTTCTGAATAAGGGCTTGGCTAGGCCTTAGCCCCAGTCAGGTCCAAGAAAGCCCTGTTTTCTGTACCAGGCAAGCCAGGCTTGACCCTCAGCCTAGAATGGACCCCTGTTCTATTGCTCCTCACACACCTGCCTGGCCCTCCTCAGTGCTGGCCCTGTCCAGGAATCCCGCCATGCCCACCCCACCCCTGAAGGCCAAGTGAACGACCGACTTCCCTCCCACTCCCAGGAGCCTGCTCAGCACAGATGCCGCTGCAGGGACTGACAATGCAGAACAATTCATTCCCACCCTTGAGCAGTATTTTCTCCAGGTATGAAAGGAAAAGCTTCCTGGAGAGTGGTCCTCAAGACCCAGCCAGTGTGAGCCCTATCTACCAGAGCCACCTAAGGATCCAGGCCATGTTTTCATGGTGTTATGCCTGTGGACATATATGTGCCTGGCATGCACATGGGTGTTCATGATGCATATCTGCTGACCAAGGTGGCCTCTGCATGTCTGCAAGTGTCTGAGGTCTGTGACCAGGCATGTCTGTCATCTGTACCAGTCAGTGCTTGTGGGTGTCTGTGTATTTCAGGGTTACAGTGCATCCTTATACTCTCATGTTTTGTACATTGTCTGGATCTTTGTGTTGGTGTCTGCCCACATACGTGCAGGTTTCTCTGTGTTATTATGCACACTATGTGCCCACGCCTGTGTTTCAGTGTGCCTAGGTGTCTATGGTTACAAAAGGATTACTGTGTGTATGTCTGTATATGTGTGTGTGTTTCCCTGTAACTTTATTACATGTCAGTGTGTGTGATAGAGAAGGCATGTCTGTATGTCTGTGTGTCGTGTGGTTGTGTGTTACTGTGTGTGTCTGGGGGCTGAAAGGGCAAGAGGCAGGTCAAGGTCAGTGCCTGATCAACCACGGGGCTTTTCTTGAGCTCCACGCAATCCCCACAGAAAAGACCCCTTGGGTTAGAAGAGAGTTTCCTCCCGGCTGTACAGCATGGCCATAGATGGGGAAGGCCCAGGGCAGGCTCTGTGTCACATGGTCCTGCTGTCTCCCAGTATTCTCAGCTGGAGATTCAGACCTGGGATCAAAAGGAAAAGCCTTATCCTGTCTCCATGGACTTACAATCATCTCTGTGGTCTCCTTGTTCTCTCCCCTGGGACTGCCGCCCATCTCCCACATCCTATCTCTGAAGTGATAGAAACAGTTGATCAGCCCTAAACACAAGATCTAGTCTCATTCAGTGTCCTCCTGGCCATGTCACACACACAAACACAACCTGCAGGTCGGAGGTTATCCTTCTCAACCTCCGAAGGCATACACAGATGTACACATGAAACTAGGTCTCCTTCATTTACCCTTCTTTCCTTCCCCCCTCATCCTCCCTCATCTCCTCCCCCATGGCCAGGACACACTCCTCAACCTAACAGCTATAGGAATGTTTTTCAAGTGGCCAAACACCTAGCCCAAAGGACAAAACAGAACCCAGTAAAGTGGGCTGCTCCAAGGATATGGGGATGTTTGGTGCAGAACCAGGGCCCAACCGCCAAAGGACTGGAAAGCCAACAGAAGCCTCCTCCCTCCATCGGCCTGGAATTTCCACTTGCCCTTTAGTTTCCCTGTGCACCTGACAACCAAAGGGGACTCTTCCCTACTCCCCCATGCACAGTGCCACTGCCACTGACAAACCGGCCCTCGCTGGTCAGTAGACAGAAAATCTCAGCAGCCAAGCTTGAGTCCAATCAGCCATGGCTTGGGACAGAGTCTCAGCAATATGGGTGCAGGCACTAGCCCTTAGGAATGACTGGCAGTTCTCAGGCAAATGACACAGAGGAAGAAGTTTAGGGTTGGCGTGAGCTAAATGAGGCTCCTGCAGTTATCCAAGGGTGAGGCCACCGACTTCCTCATGGCTATGCAGGTCTAGAACTCAAGGATGTGACTGGCTGCCTGTGGGTCAATCCATCTCACAGTCTCGGGAACGCAGGCGACAAGAACTAAAGGAAGCTATGGGGTCATGTGGGCTGAAGATGGGACCAGGGACTCATGACAGATGTCAGTCTGCTTCCTCCCTGCAGTCCCCTCCATTTCTAATTGGGCTTACATCTGCCCCCAGCAGCCCCACCGTGCCCCAGCTGCCTCTCTGGCATCCTGTACCTATGCCATCTTCTAACGCTCTGTATGGCCTGCCCCTCCATGCATCTTCTCATGCAAGACCTGTGGTCCACACTTCCTCTGCTTTCATTTAGCTCTTCACCTCCACCCGCCGTGGCTCCTCTACCCCAAGAATCCCTAGGCACAGGGCACAGGTGGCCTCCAGACGAACAACCTGCTGGTGGGATCGAGAGCACCAACCCACTGGGGGAATGAGAAGAAAGAAGGAAGGCCTGCCTCCTCTATTAACAGGGCCAGAAACTGAGCATCGTTCTCCTTGACAGAACCAAGACAATGAGACACTACTGCTTGCTCAAGATCAGAGGCACAAACACCTCAGTGCGGACCCAAGCTAACTGGCAATCAATGTACTTTCCTAGGCGTGCTTTTGGTTTCATGTTTTGTATGCAGGGTCTTTTTTTTTTAAGATTTATTTTATGTATATGAATACACTGTAGCTGTCTTCAGACATACCCAATGAGGGCACCAGATCCCATTACAGATGGTTGTGAGCCACCATGTGGTTGCTGGGAATTGAACTTGGGACCTCAAGCACTGAGTGGAAGAGCACTCAGTGCTCTTAAGCACTGAGCAATCTCTCCAGCCCCAGGCAGGGTCTTGTTGCATAGCCAAGCCAAGGGTGGAGCTCACTGTGTAGACTGGGTTGCCTTCAAACTCAGTGCTCTTAACCACTGAGTCATCTCTCCAGTCCAAGGCAGGGTCTTGTGGCATAGCCAAGCCTAGGGTGGAGCTCACTGTGTAGACTGGGCTGCCTTCAAACTCACCGTCTTGCCTCTAGCCCCCAAGGGCTGGACCCCCGAGCATGAACCTGCACACCCAGCTCCAGGAGCTCTGAAACACTTCCTCCAAAGCACACACTTCCTCCAGATCGGGTTCAGAACTGGGCTCACCAGGCCGCCAAGAGTCATACTGGCAGCTGATCACGGTAATTACTACAGTTGGTGTTTAATGAACATTTGCTAAGTACCAGGCACCGTGCAAAGCACTCTCCAGGCATTATCCCGTGACTTCCCACGGCTGCTCTGAGAGGCAGCTCTTACAATGCCTTGCCTTTCACTTTGATTAAGAACAACAAAATGAACGCTCCAGGTTTAGGTAGTCTGCCCAAGGAGCAGAGCCAGGTTTCACATTTTTAAAGTTATTCGGGCTCAAAGGCAAAACTCTGAATCCCCCACCCTCTCCTCACCTGGACATGCATCTGTGGTCGGGATAACGGTCAAAGGACTACTTTCCCCAAAATACCTTGCCTATGTTGCCAGCAAACGACAATCACAGGCACGGGGGGGGGGGGGGGGGACACGGAGAGATGGCTCTCTTGGTGAAGTGCTTACGTGGAAAATATGAGGATCAGAGTTTGGTCACCAGCATTCAAGTAAAAAGCCAGGCATAGTGGTTCCAGCTCTGGAGAGGCAGAAGCATGGAAATTCTTGGAGCTCATTGACTGGCCAGCCTAGTCTCAGCCAATGAGAGACCCAGTCTGGAGAGCTCTGGGCCAATGAGAGACCTGTCTCAAAGCACAAGGTGGACGAAGCTTGACCTCTAGCTTCTACATATATGTGCATGCTCATCTGGACATGAATGTACACCTGTATACATGTATACATACATGCATACATACATACATACATACACGATCACGCACGCGCAAGCGCAAACACACACACACACACACACACACACACACGCACGCACACATGCACACACGCACGCACGCACGCACGCGCACAGACACACAAGCACGCGCTGACCGGCCCTTTAAGAACTAAACCTTCCCAACACTTGGGAGGCAGAGGCAGGTGGATTTCTGAGTTCGAGGCCAGCCTGGTCTACAGAGTGAGTTCCAGGACAGCCAGGGCTACACAGAGAAACCCTGTCTCGAAAAACCAAAAAAACTAAACCATTCCAGGTTTGGTTGAGAGCCTGCCTCACCTACTCAGTAAATCTGCACTGTGAGTCTCATGTCCCAGCTGAACTATAAGTCTCTAGAAGTCTCTAGAGGACTTGTACCCTTTTACCCTTATTCCCCAGAGCTGCATAAGAAAAATGTAAATTCCAATGCAAACTGCCTGCGTGGCTGTCTACTCAGCGGGTGATAGACCGCCGTTTGCTGAGATGTCCGCTTTGCTTGGGTGGGAGACGGCCCTTTGTGAATGTTGTGGACTGACCTACAAGGCCAGCGGTAGACCCTATTAGGGAAATCAACCAAAAGAAGCTCGGCTGGATTCTCTCCGGTTTCTATGGAAGGTCTCCCAGGAGGCAACACAGAACCTTTAACCATTTGTCCTTTCCCCTCATCCCTCCCCTCCCCAGTGAAGCCAGGCTCCCCAAGAGGACATTCCCGACATGCACCCTGTGGGTAGCTTAATGAGAACACAGTCTCTGCTGGGGTTAAAGGACACTGGGAAACCCCGTGGAAATATCTCTGGCAAGCCCACAGGTAGCTGCTGCCCCTGGCTGACTGTGGGGCCCTGGGTGGGTTCCTGGAGGCCAGGCTGCTGTAACGCGAAGGACAGGAAGCCAGCACTCCCCAGCGGCTTGCCTCGTGCTGGCCAGGAAAAAGGTCATGTGCTCCGATATGAGTAATTAAATTTTCCCCGAGCCGCGCTGAAAAGGTTAACCTGATTTATGGGATGCAATTGAGTGTAGAATGGGTTGTGTATCTTGTAAAAGGCCCATTCCGCCGTCTGAGTCTATAGACTCACCCACAGCGGGGCATCAGCTGTGAGCCGGCCCTGCCTTTTATGTCTTTCTGTAGATTCCACATGAAACCCCTAAAAACAGCGCCCCCTTGGCCAAGAAGTGGCTTCTGGGGTCCCGCAAGCCCTATGGAGAGGCAGCTGAAGCAGCACATGACAGGGGTTTTCCTGTCGCAGATCATTAAATCATCAACAGACTAAGCTTTCATCCGGATTCACCCCATGCTCCACGGAGAAAACTGCCCCTAGGCTTGAACGCCAGGTTCAAGGCCAGGCTCCTCTAGACCCGCTGACGTCGGTGCTAGGTTACTCGTAGTCTCTAAAATGGGATGAAGGATGGTTATCCTTCCATCACTTATGGGCTATGTGAGCTTGGGCAAGCTACCTCAACTCTGATCCTACACTTGCTACTGTGTTCCTACCTAAGGGTTAGGAGGCAGCCATCACTCAGCTACTTGCTCCTCTTTCAAAGGATCCAAATTTGGTTCCCAGTACCCATGTCAGCTGGCTTCAGGGGCACCTGCGCGCGTGCGTGTGCGCGCGCGCACACACACACACACGCACACGCGCGCGCACACACACACACACACACACACTATAAATGAATAAATAAATAGCAATAAAAAATTTTAAAGTCTTGCCTCCTAAGGTTATTACGGGGACCATGTGAGTTGACACTCATGAGGCACTTTGGACAGTCCCTTGGGTGCAGTGAATGGTGCATAAGGGTTTTTAAAAACAAATTAGTAAAAGCTGAGCGGGTGTCTTTGGCAGGGGCTTGTCAGGCAAGACCAGGACTGGCCAGCACTCTCAGCTGTGGACTGAGGACAATGGCAATGGCCTCCGGAGCTGGGATTCCAAGGACATACTGGACTATGTTGAAGTAAAAGGGCAGATGGAAGATGGGACTATAGTGGCCAGTAGTGTTTGCTCCTCTCCTCACCCAAGACGCAAGCTCTGCCCTGCCCCCTCCCAGACACACACTCAATGGAAGTGGGAGTGGCCTGCCCATCAAACTCAAGGTGCCAATTTAGCGCCACCTAGTGGAGAAACTGAGATGTACATGTGGGTGATCTGGACCGGTGTGAGAGTGCCTGGGTTGAGTTGCAGGTGCTAGAGGGAGCCGGGCATGCTCCCCAGAAACAACCAGGGAGCCTGCTGTACCTGAGAGCTTCTTTCCCTTGTCCTTTGTGTCTCAGGACAGTGTGTTATCTTACAGAAGTTTGATCACACAGATCAGAGTGCGTAGACCACATGTATGCATCTGGGTAGCTACCAATTCGTTGGGTTAGTAGGCCTGAAGAACTCAGAGCGGCGGCCAGCTCACACAAAGCAACCAGCATGTTGTCACTGTTATGATGTGTGAACATGTGTAGGCACCCATATCTGCGTTCAGGTGAATAGGAATGTTTGCATAGATTTTACATGCCTCCATCCATGTTAGGAGGTGTATGCATGTACATCTAAGAACATTTACATATTTATTTATGTTTACATATATTCATGTGTGTGAGTATTGTATAGTGTGTGTAAATGTGTGCCTATAATGAGTGTGTAAGTGGATACATGAATGTCTGCATGTATGATGCCTGCATAGAAATGATTGCTTTTGTCTATAGCTATGTGCCTTGGTCACAAGAGACATTGAGGTATGTGTTCTGCTACTGCATTGTTCAGTTCCACAGAACAACACTTTAGAATAACAAATATCATATTCTGGTGTCCACGGGCCAGGAGACCTAACACAGCCTCTCACAATGGAGACGTTGATCAAGCTGTACTAAGCTCCTCTTCCAAGTTCACCTAGAACCATATTTGCTTGTATATGGGGAGCTCATGGCAGGCGAGCCCCACCCCTCTTCCACCTGCAGAGCCTCACCTGACTCAGCCAGGTCCACTCAGGCAGATCTTCCTTGTCATTAACCCAGAGCTGTTGGATTAAGAGCCGTAATTTCTAAGATACCCCCCATCCGCTGGTTTAAGCTTTCCATCCCAGCTACTTGAAAGGGTGAGGCAGGAGGATCCCAACTTCAAGTCCCAGCTTTGGCTCCATCCAGAGAGAGGTCAAGGCTAGCCTAGGAAGTTTAGCAAGATCCTGTCTCAAAAGAAAAAGGAAGAGAAAAGTGGAGATTACAGCTCAGTGGTAGACCATTTGCCTAACATGACAGGGCTGTGGAGTCAATCCCCAGGACTACGGGAAAAAATTCTGTTACCTCTGAAAGAAATCTCTTCACTTTTCCTGAGAGAGAAAGAGAAGGGGGGGGGAGAGGGAGAGGGAGGGGGAGGGGGAGGGGGAGGGGGAGGGGGAGAGGGAGAGGGAGAGGGAGAGGGAGAGGGAGAGGGAGAGAGAGAGAGAGAGAGGAGAGGCTGTCCTGTTCCTAGTTCCTCCCCTCATGTGAGAAGGGGGTCACTCAAGACATGAATGGGGACTGGCTGGGGATCTGTCTGTGATGTGCATGGGGGAGTTGGGACTCTGTGGTGTGCATGGGAGGATTGGGCTCTGCCTGTGATTATAACAGATGATGCACCTGTGGCTACATGCAGAGTACATATGCATATGTGTGTTCATGCCCCTGAGTATGCCTCCCCATGAGCTGTGTTTCCCCCCAATGGGATTGTAGGATCATAATGTAAAAATCGGGGAATCCCTGATATCCTTGCATGAAGCCAAGACCTTTTCCAAATGAGTCTGTTGGTGGCCCTGCCTGGGTGAGGGGCTTCCAGGGTGACCTCTATACTCTGCCCAATGGGAAATAGGGGACGCTGCCACTCTGAGGTGCTCAGTGACCACTCCCCTGGTACCACATTCATTCATGTTCTCTCTCTCTCTCTCTCTCTCTCTCTCTCTCTCTCTCTCTCTCTCTCTCTCTCTCCCTCCCTCCCTCCCTCCCTCCTTCTCTCCCTCCCTTCATCCGTCCCTCCCTGCCCATGAGTCACTGCTCCTTTCAAAAGTTCAAAAAGATGTGACACTTCTGCCTGCCTCCCAAACTAGAGTCCCAAGGGCCTTCCACTTAGGCTTATAAACCTTAGCCCAACATTATCCCAGGGAAACAGGCTAAAGCCAGGAGATGCTGATACCAAGAACAAAACTGATAGGGGCCAAATAAATTTGCAAAATTCAGTCTGCTCCAGCCCCGTCTTGGAGCTTACAGATTAAATGTAGCAAAGGCTCTCAACATGTCTGCAAGAAGACAGGCTAGGGACAGAGTTCAGCAAGACTCAGACAGTAAACAGGTACCATCTGTCACCAGCTCCAGGCCTATAGTGGGCATCAGAATTAGACTCGAGAGTCTTCCAACCAAGAATCTATGCCAAACAGTGAAGGTAGAGTGGTCAGCCACAAGGCTGGAAGACAGGCAACTGACAGGGTCCTTAAGCAGGAACGTGAAGGACTCAGTGGTCAAATGGCCTCCAGAGCCGCACAGGGCTGATATGGTATGTGTGGCGTATAACACTGGAGAGGATCTGCAGACAGAGTGGGGATGGGTGAAGAGCAGAAAATGGCTGCGCGTCCCATCCTCTTGCATTTCATATTTACTTCTGTTGATGAGATCTCGTCATGCTCGATTACAATTCATAGACTCATGTTTCCAGATTTTTATGCACCAAACTACTCTGACTTACAGTGTCACCCCACGCCTGACACTGCCCCCCTAAGCTGCTACTGGACACTGGGCTTGTCCAGGGGTCTCCAAGGGGCCTTCTTTCTGGGTCCAGTGCCCTCTAGAGGTCATGCTTCAAAAAGTGTCCCAGGGAGAGAAAGAACAGCTGCATCCCTGCCACACATGGGTCAGAAGAGCAATGGGTTGGGAGGGCATCCTCTGACCTCCTTGACTTGTGACTTGTTTCCTCCGTCCTCCTTCCCTCTCTCCCTCCAACAGAGCCTTCCCCAGCAAAGCCCACCCACAGTGCCAGGACACTACCCACCAGCATGGGGCAGACATCAGAGGCCCAGAAATAAGGCAGGTCTCCAAGACCCCACTGATCTCCCAAAAATCCCCCAGCCTGATGGGCAGGTGCTTGGTAGACAGGGCGGCTCTGCTCAGCCAGCCCTGTGCTCTGCCACTTTGCCTTGGTCTAATGCTTATCCATCGAGTAAAGAGGGCGGATAAACATTGGCATTTCTCTCTGTGAGGATGTGTTTCCTACTGCACCAACCCAGAGCTGGACTCATGTGGTCATGTATGTCCTTGTCTGTCTGTGCATGAGTGTGTGTGTGTGTGTGTGTGTGTGTGTGTGTGTTGTGTGTGCCTGCCTGCCCCTTGTGCTATGTGTGTGCCTGCCTCTGTGGTGTGTGTGTGCCTGCCTCTGTGTTGTGTGCGCCTACCTCTGTGCTGCTGTGCTGTGTGTGTGTGTGTGCCTGCCTCTGTGTTGTGTGTGCCTGCCTCTGTGCTGCTGTGCTGTGTGTGTGTGTGTACCTGCCTCTGTGTTGTTTGTGTGCCTGCCTCTGTGTTGTGTGTGCCTGCCTCTGTGTTGTGTGTGCCTGCCTCTGTGCTGTGTGTGCGCGCTTGTCTCTATGCTGTGTGTCTGCCTGCCCTCTCTGAGTGTCTTTTGATTTGTTCCTTTCCCCCTCCTTCCATCCATTTCTCTAAAACTTTTTATTACGTTTGTTTGTTTGTTTGTTTGTTTGTTTGTTTATGTGTAGGGGTGCACATGTCAGAGCATGGTTGTGAAGGTCAGAGGACAACTTGTGCAAGTTCTCTCCTTTCTGCTGTGTAAGTCCTGAGGATTGAATGCAGGTCGTCCAACTTAGTGGTAAGCACCTTTACTCATTGAGCCATCTTGCCTACCGCTTCTCTGTTTTTCTAGGTCTCTGTGCCTCCTGCCCGTGGCACTCAGTGGCAGCCATCAGTCTGCTGCGTCTGCTCCCCATTCCTGTGCCTTCTGTCCTGAGCCACCCACGCTCTTCAGAACATCCCTGCCCCTGCTGTGTCTGTCCATGCCTCTACTTCCAGCCCCTTGGAGGATCTGAGCTTCCCTACAGCACATGTGGCCACTGAGAAGATGACGCACTGTCAAACTTTAGCGACTGGGCATTTTTTAAGACCTCTGCAGCTTCCCCACCTGACCAAATCAGGTCTAGCTCGGCCATCTCCTGCATGTCTCAGCTCTGAATCCAACTCCCTCCTCCATTCCTGTGGCTTGTGCCCAGTGGTCCCACACAGCCTTGAGTCCACACCCTTCCTCTGATTTCCTTCCCAGAAGTCCTCGTCCTCTGCTCTGCTCTGCTCTCCACCACCGTCATCATCCCTGCCACAATCACCATCAAGTACCTCCATCCCCACTCCCCAGCCACGGCCACCCCGTCTCAGCCTCCCCTCCCCAGTCACCCCCATGCTTCCTCAAATCACCCAATCCCCCCAGCTCCACATTGCCCCCCTCAGCCTTATCACCTTGACTCAACCCATAGCTGCTGCCACCATTGCCAATACACCAGCGTCTCTGCCACTTACCAGAACACATGTCATTAGGTCCAGGGACCCTCTGGGACCTGAAGTAAGTGAGCAGGTAGAGGTGTGGGTCTCAGACCCTCCGTGGCTAATGATGAGTCATCACAGACCCAAAGCTGCTTTTCTGGCTTTCCATAAAGTGGCCTCTGTATCCACTCCCAACTTCCTGCTTGTCCCCAGGGCCAGCAAGGTGCATGCTACTTGGGCCACTCTGCCCCTGGAAGGCCATTGCCAAAAGGTCCTCCAGCCTCCCTCCCAGTCCCTGCCCATCAGAACTGAAGGTCTGAGCCCGGGGTGAGGCTGCTTCTGGGCTGGGCCCCTCTGATCCTGCTGTCACTCTCTCTTCCAGGCTTAGCTGGAGCCCAGGGACGCTGTGCCTCCATCACCCCCACCCCGGGCAGCTGAGCAGTGTCTGGCATTGATTACCAGCTCCACAATTACTCTGCAGGACGGGCAAGGATTTCAAGGCTGATTGACTTCAAATGAGAAATCCATGGGGCTTCAAGGAGAGCCGGGAACCCTCTGCTGGGGTAGGGGTCAGTGACAAAAGGAGGAGCTGCCCTCACCCTCGTGGGCTGTGACACAGGAGCATGCACCTGCTCTCTGCCCTACCTGGAGGCTTCAGGGAGAGGTCTCAGCACCCTCCTGCCTCATTCCCCACCTTCATAGAGACCAATAAGGGATGCCCAGTGACCAGGCCTGCAGATTCGAGGCAAGTCAGGCTTCCTGCACACTGGCATGCCATTCCTTAGTGAAGCTGGGGAGGCTTCAGACAACAGGAAGGATGATGGTGAAACCTTTCGAGTAGCCAATGGGAGGCTAGTTCTCCTTATGGGTACAGGAAAGTCAGGGGCAGGGGGAGTGTCGAGGAGGGAATGGCAAGGTGATAAAGCCACTGGAGGTAGCAAAGAGAGTAGCTGTTCTGGGACCAGGAGAATGCAGAGGTGATGGCCCGCTGGCTGACACCCTCTGAAATGAGTACCATGTGCATGTATCAGTGTCCTGGTCACTTACAAGCCTGTGAATTATCCCATGCACCTGCATACATATTTACAGCCATCTCCCGCCTCTCTCATGCATAAGTTCCCAGGTTTAGAGGCAAAGACAAACACAGAAAGACACGTGTCCATTCTTGGGTGCATGTGCTCATGCACGTGCTCACGCGCGCACATACACACACACACACACACATGCGTGTAAACACTTCATCACCAAAATGGATGCACACTACTGCACCCCACCAGCACTCACATCTTCACCCACACACGCACTCACAGATCCTCCAGCTGTCACACGCTCATAGCTAACCGCCCAAAGAAAAATGCAAGAGCCCCACCCCCACCCACTTGTGCTTGAGAAATTGTGACAAGAAGCGAGCCACTTGTTCCTTTCTTCCTCTTCCCCCCCCCCACCCTCCGGGGCAGAGGATTTTCATTTAAAAGTTGCCCGGGCTCAAGCTTTCAGATTACAGTCTACACTATATAGGTTTCCTAAAGATAAGGCTGAGAAATTGATTTCAATTACCAACGTGGAGTGGCTGCACTTCCCAGCGCCTGAGCGGAGCGTTAACCCTGGAGGTCCAGGGGCTGGAGATGAGGAGCCAGCTACAAGCAGGCATGTGGTGCCCGCGCACTCATGCGTGTGGTACAGGCACAGCCACGTGCAGCATTCCACTCATACCCACACCGCACAAACAAGGAGGCTGAGGTTCCGGCCTGATCTGGCTTGTGTGATGCTCCGCGTGGACCTCTCATTTGTCTGCAGGGCTCTTCTTGGCCCACTTTCCTGCCTCTGGAAGTTCTGGAGATGGTGGTCCCACTTCAGTTGAGCACCTGCAGTGATTTGAATATGGTTTATTCCCCAAGAGTTTGTGTGTTGAGGGTCTCATCTTCAGGCTGGCAGTGAGGAGGTGGAAAGACCTCTAAGAAGCAGGGCCTTCGGCTAGGGAAGTGCTTGCCATACAAGCATGAGTTTGGACCCCTATTACTCACACAAGGAAACCAGGCATGGAAGTACACATCTGTAATCCCAGCCACCGGGGAGGCAAAGACAAAGAGGCCCCTGGGGCTCACTGTCCAGTCAACCTAGCCTAGCAGGCAAGCAGCAGGTCAGGAAGAGATCCTGTCCCAAAAGAACAAGTGATATTCCCAAGGAATGACCCTGAGGTTGTCCTCTGGCCTCCACACACATGCATGTGCACCCACACATGCCTACATATACATACACACGAAAGAAGTAGGTCCTAACGGAGAATTATGCCATTGATGGGGGAGGAGCCACACTCTTGGAAGACGTTAAGGTAGATCTTAGGGAACCCCAGTGGGTTCCTACGTGTGATGTTCTACAGCAGTAAGGCTGGCCCTTCCCAGCTACCTGGCGTCCTATTTTTCCACAGGGTCACTCCTCTGATTCCACCATGTTGTGATTCACCCAAGGTGTCCTTCACCAGAGCCAGTATAATGCTGTTTGAAATTTCCATCTCTAAAACCTCTTATCTTTATAAAATGTGCAGTCTTGGGCATTTTGTTATAGCTGATACTACATTCATCCCTATTGAGACTGTCCTCACATGCTTCCCAACCTTTCCTTCTCTTGGCCTCCAGGCTGCAGAGGGGCTGGCAGCTAATGAATCTTGTATTAGTCAGTGTTCCCATCCTTGGCTGCTACCACAGGCAGGCCCTGAAAGCTCAGTGGTTTGAAGGTGTTTTGTTTTGTTTTGTTTTGTTTTGTTTTTTTCTTGTGCTCATACAGCCCTCCATGAGAATATAGGTAACCTACTGCTGCCATAACAAACGATCACAGACTTAATACAGTCTAAAAAAATACCTATTTATTATCTCAGGTAAGAAGTCCAGGCTGAGGCTTGGCCAGATCTTCTACTGGAAGAATCGAAATGAGAAGAGTCATGTCCACCGTCCTTCAGGCTGTCGCCAAATTATAGGGCTGAAGCCCTCGTGTCCTTGCCACTTACTTGTTGGTCATAGCCATCTTTGAAGGCCAGCCCTACTCCCTGGTCCACAGTCTCTTCCATATTCAAAGTCAGCCATGGAGCATCACTGAGTCACTCGCCCTCTTCAAACCTCTCTGGCTTCCTCTTCTGCCAGCGCTTGCTCCTGAATAATGTAGTCTCTCTAAGATCATCTGATTAATAAATAATTGTCCCTGCTAAGCCCTCTGATCCTGCTGTTCTTTAGTAAAGGGACAGAGAGAAGAGTGCCCTCTGTTCAACCTGATTTTTTTTTTCAATCTACCTCAAAGCAACAAGCACTGGCCCTCCATAGCTACTGTCCATGACCCAGTTAACTAGAAATCTTTCCAGCTGTCACCAAACCCGCTCATGTAATTACAATCCACGCAATTAATCCATCCACTGAAAACAGGAAACTGAGTCACAGATCACACGTCAGTGAGCACAGTTTGAGCAGCTTTGAGTTAGAAGCCCGGAATGAAGACGTATAACACATGTTCTGGAAAGAGCTGCAGAGACGACTGGAGGATAAACGGCCCGGGACTGGGTGCTAAGGTCCCTGGGCATCTGTGACTGGGAAATAGCGAGAGAAACACAGTTCATAGGAGGCAACACAGGTGGTGGTTACACTTGCAAATGGAAACTAAATCAGCCAGAGAGGGAAGCAGTGAGCGTATTAGGCCACAGACTTACAGGTGAGACTCAGACCACAAAAAACGTTTCTTTTACCCCCTAAATCAACGGACTATTTTTAAGTCCTTTCCACACACCCACTGAAGGTGCTCGAAAGCAAATCAGAGTTGTTGCTAGGGGGAGACTCTGTACAGTCCCACCTGGACACAGGACTAGAAAAACTTAAAGAACAAAAGCACAGAAAGGGTTCGCTCTGGGCAGGGGAAACAGACATAGCCTGTACTTAAGGGGAGAGTCCAAGATTGCACTGGGACAATAGCTTGCAAAAAGACGGTCTATGGAGAGTATGTGTCTATAGAAATAAGCATTGTGGCTAGAGCAAATAAACTGGAGAAGACAGAAATCCAATACAAGGATGTATCCACTGGCTAGCCATCACTGTGCGAACAGAGGCCTGGCCATGCCATGGAGAAGGAAAATGTCCTTGTGGGGCATACCTCTGATTTGTCAACTAGGGACCAGAAAGGAAGACAGTCTACCCAGTGGTGCCTGAGTTCTTCAACAAAGGATCACCGGCAGGATGAGTGTCACCTGGTTCATACCCAGCAGTGTCTGAGCCCCTTAATAAAGGATGCCCACAGGGTGAGTGTTGTCCACTTCAGCGGTGTGCTGGAAAACAGATGTGACCGTGAGTAGTCATCTATAGCACTTGCCAATGGCCCTGGTGTGAATATTCTTACCCAAGTTGATTTCAAGCTATCCATCTGAGGATGTGGCTCAGTGGCAGAACACTTGCTTAACGTGCTTAAAAGAAAAGACACTGTTCGGTCCCTCTACTCCTGTCCCCTTGGGTGGTGAAGAAGCAGGGCAATGCTAGGTGTGACCATTGCACAAAAATGCCTTCTAACCTGCGCTCCTGCTGCGCTGAAATTGCTTGGGAGGATGGGATGCAGCAGCCAGAGCGAGGGAAGCTGAACGAGATTTCTATGGATCCTCTATTATCTGCCCTCCGCAATGCAGGCAGGCCTTGTGGTAGTCGCAGAACTAAGAAGGTGCCCCCTGCTGTCCAGGGATGGATGTGAAAGGCTAGAGTTAAACAGGAGCCCCAGTGGTAGGGAATCTCCTAGGTCAGAGGCAGCGGGGTTTCTGAAGGCACCAGGCAGGCCCACAGAGGACAGAGACTCGCGTGAGAGAGGGAGAATTCACACAGGCTAGAGGGTTCTGGTAACGGAGTGTTCCAACTTTGTAAAGTTCTAGGAGCTAAGGTTTTCATCGCCGCTCCAGGCAAGACCCTACCTTTTGTATGGTTCACAGCCTCGAAAAACAGCGCCACCCGCTGGTGATCATGTGCTCAAGCACGGGGCCTACGGAAAGCATTTTATATCCAAGACCTAGAGAGGAATTGTGGATGGCTGAGCACACACAGCCCCTTCCCTGCTGAAGCATGGAGAAGCATTCCATTCACAAGGGAAAAATGAGGCCAAGAAAGCTTTTCTTACCTGAAAGAACACGAAATCCATGCCCGGGATGGCAGAGTTCCCTCAGCTCGAGATTCCAGTTCGCTGCCCACAGCCAGGGCCAGACCGGATCGGTGGTGGAGTGGGCTAGGCAGGGAAAAGTCGGGTGGGTTCCGTGGGGACAAGCTGTCGATGGGCTCTGAGAGTCTCTGATCTTCACCTTCTCATCCTGAGTTCCTCACACAGGGCTATGGCTTCAGTAGCCCCCCCTAAGCAGCACTCTCCCTGGAATCTGCAGCTGCATGCTGTCTTCAGGGGCGGGGCGGGGCGGGGCGGGAAGGGAAGGGGATGAATACCCGGGACCCAGAGATGATGCGTCTGGCGTGGCCTGGTTCCCTTTCCGCTCCTCTGCGCCTTAATTAAGTGCTTTCATTTCCCTCCTTCCCAGCACACAGGCCCAGCTGAGATAAGGCATTGATCCCCTCCCAACGGAGGAGGGAGGCCTGCCGAGCTCTTTGTGGGACAAAGACTGATGGCTTATTAGCAAGGCCTTAATTGTGTGGCCTGAAACTTGAGGAAGTTAGAAGATACATCTGAACTAGGGAGTGCCTCTAAAGTGAACCGTGTCTTCCCTGCATCCCACCGTGCACCCCCACCTCAGCCCAGCCTAGTGAAGATCAGCCCACCCTAACACCGACCTCAGGGAAGCAAGATGTCTCACGCGGCCAAATGATGCTCCAGTTTGCCAGATGCAGCCAAGGACAAGGTCCAGGGACCCAAATGTAGACACCAGCTCTGCTACTATTTAGCTGAGAGACTCTAATAAAGCCTAGCCCTCTGAGGGCCTCAGTTTCCCTTTCTGTATGATGAGAAAGTTTACCTCTAGCCATAGTATACAAATATATGTGTTGAAACTGAGTGGGGGGGAGGAATAAAAGGTAAAGTCAGGTTCCACCCAATTCCTCAAGGCCCATTTTCTTCTTCCGTGTGTGTTAGAATTCACAGAAATGCTGTGGCAACTGGAGCATCCCGGATCAACTGTTCCATCATTCCAGCTGCCCAGTAGGTGTGATTAGAGTCATGGGGCTATCGGGAGTTAAGACAGTCCCCTATAGCAGCAAGTCTCCAGCCCTGGTAATCACTCATCATTCTTTCTTAAAAGATAACTTCTTGTAGACAGATAGATAGTTAGATAGTTAGATAGATAGATAGATAGATAGATAGATAGATAGATAGATAGATAGACAGACAGACAGACAGACAGATCATAGAAACCAGTAGCTGCTATAATCTCTCTGAGGAGAAAGCACTGCAGCCAACACAGCATCCCATCCATGTGAACGGAAAATCTGAGCATCCCATGCAGCCCTGCCCTTCGCACCCAGCAGCCCTCCCAGCCAGTGCGTATCCTTGGCAACCAGCCAGGGCACAGGGTTTCACATCGACATTTGTTGAATAAAAAATGAACGTAAGAAGTTAAGGAGCAGTGCATACGGAACACTGGAGCCTCGAGCCTCATCCGTCACCTGCAAGCCTCTCACCTCACTGGGTCTTCCAACACAACACAACGGGTCACAATGCCGTTGTCTCTGTCCTAGCACTGAGGACACTGTTTTCAGTAAGGAGTAAATCGGTTGTCCTCCCAGTGGACACAGACAGCTAGAGGCTAAGAACCCTGAGCCTTTTGTTCATAATGCAGAGGGAAGGGTCGCCCTCGTAGGCTGGCTCTCACTGCAGCCCAGGACAAACATGAAGCAGACTCAGCTGGAGTGAGGCACACCCAAAAGCATAGTTCTCCAGCTCAGAGTCTGACCTTTGCCTAACTGCCCCTCCTGAAAGTAAAGGATAGGTTCCCCTTCCCTTCTTACTTGATGCTCACAGTATAAAGATGGCCAACAAGCCAGGACCCCAAATATCTAGCAGATTAAAAAAAAAAAAGTTAAAAAAAAAAAAAGTCAGGCAGTGGTGGCGCACACCTTTAATCCCAGCATACGGGAGGCAGAGGCAGGCGGATTTCTGAGTTCGAGGCCAGCCTGGTCTACAAAAAGTGAGTTCCAGGACAGCCAGGACTACACAGAGAAACCCTGTCTCAAAAAAAAAAAAAAAATCTAGCAGATTTAGAAACATCCAGAATCCAGATTTGTGAATTTTCCTTCCATAGAGGTCCGGGACTCCTTAAAGGCATTTCAAATGTCCACGTGACCATGAGAAACCTTGACTAAGCTTCTGCCTCTGTCACTCTTGCTGGCCTTACTTGGTCCTAAGCACCTCTGTTTTGTCTGTTGTGTATTTTGAGTTGAGATGTAAGTTAAGATGTTCCTAAAAGATTATATAGCTTTGTAGTATCATGGTGTCTTAGTTAGAGCTTCCATGGCTGTGAAGAGACTCCATGACCATAGCAATTCTTATAAAGGAAAACATTTAATTAAGGCTGGTTTACAGTTCAGAGGTTTAGTCCACTCTCAGCATGGTGGGACATGGTGATGGAGAGGAGCTGAGAGTTCTACATCTGGATCCATAGGCAGCAGGAAGAGAGCCACCCTGGGCCTTGCCTGAGCTTCTGAAATCTCAAAGTCCACCACTAATAACATCCTCCAACAAGGCTACTGTCTAAGAGTTTATGTGGCTCAGTTTCATTCAAACCACATGGAAAAGTGTGGAAGAATAAGCCAGGAAGCCTGGTCCCAGCCCATCTTTACCTATGAACTTGGGCACATTCTGTGCTCGGCCTGAGCCTCCGTCTGACACAAGACGGGCAAGGCAGCCTATGGGTAAGAGGGGAGGATGATGGGTAAGAGGGGAGGATGATGGGTAATAGGGAAGGATGATGACTTTCCAGGGAGGGTCCCTAGCCTGGCTTTCCATTGGGCTGGGGAACCTGGAATAGAGGAAAGACCAGAAAGGAAGGAAGCCCCCTGCCCAGCCATCTTCTGGCAGCCTCCATCACTGTTCAAGCCTGGGGCCATTTTCTTCATTGCTTCACTCTGGAAATATTGATACTGGCTTGCCAAACAGAGAAAACAATCCTTCTCTCCTTGTGGCAGGAGGAGGACAAGGAAAATGAGCTTGCTCATTAGCGAGGCGGCCCAGAGATGTCCTCGCCGCTGCCCTGTTTTTTTCCAGGACAGCTGAGGGACTCGAGAAAAAAACACAGATGAGCAAGATCCATCTGTTTGCATTTAATTTGATACTGAAGGTTCCCAGCTCTGACAATGCAGAGCTAACTGTGTTCCAGCACGCCAGACCAGGATGGGGTTGGTGGGGGAGAAATTACTGCCTGAGAGGAACAGTAATTATAAATCAAGGGCTTCCTGGGAATATCTAGGTCCCTCCACTGTTTCTTGGGTGATTAAAGTGGAACAGATAAGCCAGGGAGGGGTGGCTGATTTAAAAGAGTATTTTGAGAACTCGGGTGCCTCTTAGCCCGCTCGGGGAAGTCTGTTCTCCCATCAGTAATAGGAGACAGTGGCTATCTTTTATCAACCGCCTTCCATAAACTAAACCACACGCTCCCAAGCATCACAGGTTATCTCAATAAATCCACCCGGCAACCCCAAGACACAAAGCATTCCTGAAAGGCCCACTTTGCAGGTGGAAACTGAGGCTCACAAGAGGTTAGCCAAATTCTCCTCAGGATCACAAACCGCGAGCTAGAAGCTAACCCCTCACTCTTGCCCTTGCTCCCTGACTGATTCCCTGAGCAATCTCTTGATACTGTCTCTCCACCCATGAGGTCCAGAGTCTATGGTTAAGGAGAACAATGGCCCACTGCCACTCAGTGTTCACGTGAACTGGGTACCCTGCCCCACATGTTCTGGTTACATCATTCACCCTTCTCAGCCATCTATAAGGTAGTACTGGCGCCTCTGTTTTACCACTGACAGACCTGGTTAAGTCAGCTATCAAGGTCACGTAGCTCATTTAGGATGGAGCTGGGATTCAATATCCTAGTTAGCTCTGATTGTCCTTTTCCTAAGGAAAACTTTATTTTATTATCTGACAGCCTGGACAAGAATGAAACCTCTGAGCTGGACTTGACCATCACTAGGCATCCATCAACAGCCCCCTTGGTGGCAGACAAGAAGAACGTTCCATTACATACATGAACAGGGAGTTGAGACACCAAGATACGATCCCTGCTGCCTGCTAAGGCCAAGCATCCACCCTGGTCTGATTTCTACCTGGGAAACCTGACTATACTGGAGCAGGAGGAGCCCCGCCCTGGGGGTGGCTATACACCCAGGGTATATATGGACAGAGACTGAGTAATCCTATATGGCAGAGCCAAGAAGATAAAGCAACTGGCCATGACTTTAAGTACTGAGCAAAGGAACTGGCTGCCAGAAAGTGTAAGAGTGTATGTGGAGGGGACCCCAGGAGACCAGAGGCTGGGACAAGGGAGTTCCTGCCAGCCAACCCTGGGAATGCAAAGTCCAATCCAGACCCAACTGAAAAGGGCTGTCACTACCCCGAACTACCCATTCCCAGAGCAGTCACATCCCCTGACTCCTACAAACTGTCAGCTGTTCTGGCCTGAGGAAGATAAGAGTCAACATTGAAACACACTTAAAATGTGAATTTTATTTTTGTATGTATGTATGTATGTATGTATGTATGTATGTATTTGTGGTTTTTCAAGATAGGGTTCCTCGGTTTCTCTGTGTAGTCTGGGCTGTCCTAGAACTCACTCTGTAGACCAGACTGGTCATAAACTCAGAGATATGTCTACCTGTGCAACCACCACTCAGAAATGTAGATTCTAATCTGAGACTGCACATTCTCATTTTGTAATTGAAACCCATTTAATGCCTAAAACTGGCCGTTTAAAATAGACCTGTTACTCAAAGCGAGCCAATAAACTGTGGATACCAACTTTTAAAAAAGACAGGGAGAGACACAGGATGCTGTCCTTTGTTTCCATACCGTAAGTTGTAACTTTCTGTTTCTCATTGTTTAGGTTACCTCCATCAGAGCCACGACCATGGGATGAGGTCCCAGAAGCACAGAAAAAGGGATCCTGACTCCTTGTCCAGGTGAGAGAGAGGAAGGATCCCTTCCTGTTGAGACAATCAACAAATCAGCCAGTGCCCAGGCCAAGAATCAGAGCGACTGTTCACAAAAGCGACAATCTAACAGAGCCTTGAATTATCCATAACATACCTCCAGGAGCCAAGGGGTCACACATTCTGCCTCTGAGACCCTGGAACCTTGACATAATCCAGGAGGCTGAGATAAAAGAACTTTGGAGTTTCTGTCCAGCCTAGGTGGAGCTCATGGACCACCAATTGATGTCTAGGACAGAAAGCGGCCAGGCACTTCTGTTACCCAAGACCCCCAGGGACAGTGGGCTGGCTGTGTTCCTTGGGTTCTGGAGTAATGACTTTTGCTGTCTCTGAACCACATCCATATATCGCTTCTCTCTGTCTCCAGGTTAGGAACTTCAGGAATATCCCACAGCCCAATTTGAGGTCAGATCTGAGTCTCTGTAGGCCCGAGGACAGGAGACAGGGCTTCCAGGACCTGGAGTGTGTATAACTCATGATATCGCTTCCGTTGCCACTACCAGACCCACTAGACCTCCCTCAGCCCAGAGCAGATCCATCCCAGCCCTGAACTTCCCTTCCCAAAATATCCCATAAGCAGTCTCTGCCTAAGTGTCTAGTTGGGAAGAGAGGCTGGCAGGCATGCCAGTGGGACCGAGTGGGTAGCAATAGAACGTCCCTCAGAGACTGCAACCTTTAGACTCTGAGATGGGGAGGGATGCCAGAGATCTGAGCCCCATCCCTCCCCTGAAGCCACTGGACACCAGGGTCAGGAATTATTCTCTGAGGCAGTATAAGCTCCAACTGGCACATACCTCCAGGCTGGGTCTCCACACCACCCTCCAGTTAGATCCCTTCACTTGTAGCTCCAAGTCCCTTCCCCAGATTAGCCATGTAGCTCATTGGACAGCACTGCTTCTGAGAGCCAGGCTGCCTGAGTTCAACTTTCAGCTCTCCCGCAGATTCGACCTCATGCCTTCCCGGCTGTTGTGTCTGTCCAGTCATGTGTCACAGGAGCGTGATAACATGGCCACCTGACTGGTGGTGTTGAGGCCGGGTGAATGATCATACCTGTGGCCTATACACGGCTCTCCCTCTGTGTTCCCCCCCCCATCCTCATTCTAGGCAAACTCAAGCCTGGCCCGTGTCCTAGCTTCTGGGCTCAGACAGCTGATGCAGTGAGCTCGCCTCCCTCCCCTCTCCAGGGTGGATGGGTTTGAATGCAATCAGTAATCCCCTGAAAGGCCCCTGAGGGACCCATCGGCTCCTTCTAAGGAGCATTAACTCAAACTGTAACCAGCTTTCTGCACACAGTGGGAAGGCCAGGTCCCCTGGGAGTCCTCCCAACCATGGTGAGGAACTGCCAGCTCCTTTCCCAAGCCAGGGGTAGGAGTCACATGGCAGTTGCCTTGAGCCCAGCCCAGTCCAGTCTCTGAATGCTCAGGAGCCACCACCTTCAACTCAGTGGCCAGCTCAGACTGTGTCCCCGGGGCAGGTCCTCTTGCACGAGAACAGCAGCTAACAGCTTCCCAACAAGGAGAGAAGCCCTCACTCCTGACAAGCCCGTTCGTTCTCTGTAGGTTTGACCAGAGATTCTCCACTCTACCTTCCTTCCCCTGTTCCTCTCTGGATATAGAAGTGAGGGTCTTCTATTGCTGTGCCAGAAAGCAAGGCTAGACTGGATTTCTCGTCAGTGAGAGATTCTTGCAGAGTGGGTTCCACTGTGAATCAGGAGGTAACGGGATTTGGGGGAGGGTAGAAGAAGATGCTGAGCTAAAACAGAAATTTGTACTTGAACCCGCTAAGGTAGATCCCATTTTACTTCATCCCCCCACTGTATTTCCAGCTCCAACCCATACTGAGCATAGAGTAACCACTCAAAACAGTTCTACTGTGAATGAATGAAGGGACGGGTGAATTATTGCTTCTGGGGTCAGTGGTTGACCCCACTGCAATCATCAGCGTTGACAGACGCTCTCTCAGCCACCTCATGCCCCAGGAGACCCAAGGGCCCAGCCTATGGCCCCAAAGGTCTAGAAAGCAAGGGTGATTAAGCCGCGATGGAGCCTCCATGGGATCTGACGTGCCTTCTGAAACGAGAGAAATGCAATAAAATCAAGAATCTGGAAACCAGAAGCTCTGGGAAGCATCGGTGGGTGGGTCCCTGAGCCCATCTTGTCAGAGACAAGAACAGGGAAATGGCTTGGCCCACCACCAGCTAGGCCTGCTGCGCTGCCCACGGGCCTGTCCACTAGCACCCTGGTCAGGCCCTACCAGCCCCTTGCCCAGCTTCCACCATTCCCACAGCACCTTGCCTCTTAGCCCAGGCTGAGCGACAGCCAACTGGCCAGGCCAAGAAGGAACTAAGCCCCAGGGAAGAGAACAAATAGAAAAAAGTAACGGAACCTCTGCCCCGCCCCCTCCGATACGCACAGATGCAGGTTGCCACTCAAAAAGCAATCTCTCCAAACGTTTAAAAACCGCCTGCAATTTATATCTTGTGCTTGACAGAGCATCTCCAAGTCATTTCCTGGCACACAGAGGCACCATCAGCTCTGGAGCACAGCTGCAGCTCCGCCCCCAGCCCAGCTTAGGTTACCCTCCCCCCATGTGGGTGAGGCCAGGTAGGGATATCCTGCTTTGGTCCCTCCCAGGCTCAGCAGGGCTCGGAGGGATAACCTAGAGGCCTAAGTTTGCAACCCCATCCAGGACTCCCATTCTCCCTGAGTCCCAGGTCCAGACAAAAAGAGCCATGGTTCTGTGATCCATCAGAGACATTTCGGAGTAAGGCCCCACTTCCAGGAAATGGTTACTCTAATGCAGAGTGATGCTTTCTACAAGAGGCACTTTGGGGATAGAGGGACCTCAGCCTTCCCTGAGATGTCCCCAGTCTTACCAGGCCTAACAGGATATACAGGACTTGGCCACGTGGAAACAGGGCTGGGATTCCAAAATGAAGGCTGCAGAAGCAAAGACCCAGCAGTGGAAAAGGCCTAGCTGGAGCGCAAAGGCAAGGCCACAGCAGAGATGAGACTATTGAGAAGGCCCGTGGGGGGAAGGGGGGCTGGCTGAGCATCCACAGGACCTTCAAGCAGGAAGGACACTGATACAGGGGACAAAGACAAACCAAGAGGCAGGCCACAGAGAAGAGAGAGGCCATTTGGAGAAGAGAAGGGATTAGCTGAGGCCGCTAGAGGCTGGGCCTGTATTCCTGATCGATCGCTCAATTGCTTGTCCCCTTCAGTTCCTTCCTACATCAGCCTGGGCCATGCTCACCTCTGGTCTGCTTTTACAGCTGCCCCAGAGCCTCTGCCTTTTCCCTGGTCTGGTAAAGCCCTCCCCACAAGCCTCCTGATGGCTGGCTGCCTCTCTGGGTGCAGCCCACCTTCAGATGTGAAGTTCTGCTATCTCACTGCCTTCGGAGCCTCCCCACTAGTAGTCAGCTACCTTGTGCTGTGGCCCATTATTGCTGTTGTGGTTTTGCTGGTGTCTGTTTTGTTTCTGTAGCTCAGATTAGCCAGAACTTTCGCCTCAGCCTCCCCAATGCCAAGGTTCACAGCACAGGCCACCAGACCTTGCTTGCTTAGGTCATTATTCTTGGTCAGCCCCTCTAAACTCTAGGGGAGCAGATGCCTTGTCTGGCTTGTTCCCAGCTACAGTCCTAAGCACCTAAAAGAGACGCTGGCACACAGTAGGTCCCTGACAAGCACCTGGCTATAGGCAAACCCTTCCTATCATTGTAGTTCTGATTTTGCTCAGTGCAGATCCTTAGCCTGAAAACTTCAGCTGCTGCCTGTGGAGTTCCCAGCAATTAATCATGTTCTGTCAGGTGATACCCTTTGTGTTGTCATTGGAGGCTGCGTCTCATTCATCTCTGTCTGGCCCCAGGGTCTGGTGCATAGTAGGTACTCAGTCGGGGGTTCCTTGCTGTTAACCCTCTTCACCTCCCCTGACTGAGTGATGGGCTAGCAGCAGACATTGCCAAAGGCAGAGTAGACATAGACACAGACACACACAGAGACAAGACACCCAGAGGAAAACACAGAGATCCCCACAGACAGACGCACACACACAGAAACACAGGGAGAGAGATACACAGAGAGAGACAGACACAAATAAACAAACAGACACAGAAATACAGACAGACACATAGACAAAGAGAGAAACACAGACACATGCATGGACAGACACACAGAGACACAGGTATACAAACAGAAAGACAAATACACACGTGGAAACAAAAAGACACAGATACACAGATTGACAGACACACCCAGGCTGCCAGGGAGACAAGGGAGGGGCAGAGGGGCTGGGCGGGGAGTGTTCGGACTTCCAAGGTCACCACCGGATCTAAGAGAAAACTCAGTCCATGGGGAAAACAACCGGCATAGCCAAAAAGACAGGGACCTTGATCTCAGAAAGACCAGATGCCAGTTTGCAAACCACCTTCTCCAGTCTGGAGCTTCGTGACCTTGTTATTCACCACTCTGAGTCTCTTGGGGAGGTGGGGGGCAGTGTTGTCGGGACAATCAAAGGCCATTCTGGATGCTGCGTACCTGACAGCCCTCACTGCGGGAGTGCCTAGGATGTCGGCAAGAAAAACTGTAACAGTGTAACTGATGTCAAGTGTTCTGGAGGTTAA